>NC_059137.1:27453104-28084029 GCF_020740605.2 Lemur catta
AAATTGGAGTGCAGTGATAGGATTACAGTTTCTATGGATACAGAGTTTTTAAAAAGTTGTCTTGGCAGCGATTAAATTGTACTTGTGGCTGTTTAAGATTAATTGCATTGGGTGGCAATACATTATATTAAACTTAAATTATGGATACAGGAAGCTGAATAGAGATTTTGCCAGGGTCCAGTAGTACTTTGGTGAATTTTTTGTCCATTCAACAAATGTTTACTGAGCTTCTACCATGTGCCAGTACTATGCTAGCAATGGCTAACAGAGAGCTAGATAAGACAGACCTTGCCCTGGCCCTCATTTTTTTCTTCCTTGCTATTAAATAATCCACATTGTTCTGTATATATTTATTCTGGTCAGCAAACTTGCAGATTGCTATAGGGAATAAAAAGAATGTTTGTAAAGTAGTTCAGATTTTTTTTTTTTTTTTCCTGAGACTAAGTCTCACTCTGTCGGCTTGGGTAGAGTGCAGTGTCATCATCATAGCTCACTGCAATCTCAAACTCCTGGGCTCAAGCAATCCTCTTGCCTCAGCCTCCCGAGTAGCTGGGACTACACGTACGTTCCATGATGCCTGGCTAATTTTTCGTAGAGACAGGATCTTGCTGTTGCTCACGCTGGTCTCGAACTCCTGAGCTCAAGTGATCCTCCTGCCTCGGCCTTCCAGATTGCTAAGATTACAGGCATGAGCCACCGTGCCTGGCCTCAGATATTTTGATAGGTACTATGTAAGAACTCTGTAATTATTTTCCAGCACAATATTAATGCATTAAAAATCAACCATCAAATTGCATTTCTAAGGCAGTCTTGCTTTTGACTTTAAAATTTCTTAATAGTCAAGTCCATTGAATCTCACTTGATTATCAGTTTTTAAAATTAAACTTGTTTGCACCATTTAACAAAGAAATAGTGTTTTGATTATGTACTCTTGTAATATAGATGCACTGCTCTGGGTGATGTTTCATGGAATTGTTTTTCTTTCATATCCATATTTCCTCCTCAATCTTAAAGAACATTAGAACTAGGAAGGAACTAGGGTATCGTCTAACTCAGTGCTGGTCAAACATTTCATTCTTTTCATAACATTTGAAAGTGCTTCCTTTCTATAAACTAGAGGTTCTAGAAGACTTTCGTCTACCAAACTGTATTTAATTATTAATTACTAATATTTTATTTTATTATTTTTATTAATTGTATATCACTACCAATCAGAGCTTCCAATTAGTATGGGATTATTAGAATTAACAGGAGGCAGTGTGGCTATTAATTCTGGAGTCAGAATACCTGAATTGAAATCTTACCTCCACCACTAAAAGGCTATACAATCTTGAGCAAATTCCTTAACTCTCTGTGCCTCAGTTTCCTTATTTGTGGATTAGTTAACAATAGTACATACTTCATAGAGTTGGTAAGGAAGTTTGCAGCCCAAACAAAGAAAGGTACCCTTTTATTATCCTGTCAAATCTAATATCGGGTAAATGTACATTTCCATTGGGGTTTCTAACACATTAGAAATACTTTAGCTTGTGAATACTCATTACTACCTCAAGGCTCTGGTGATGTTCTAGGCTCACAAGCTGGGAATCTCTATTTGAGAGTAAACTTCTCTTTTAAAGATGAGGAACTTGAAACCCATAGAAGTAAGTCGCCTGAAGACATCCAGCACTAGAACCTGGAACCTCCAGACTGTAGCATTCTGCATTTATCAGCCTAATTAGAAGTCTGTCTCTAAAAGTCACAAATATACCTGGATCATGGGGTATGAAACAGACATAGAACGGGGACATTAGAAGCACTTAGTGTCATGGACTCCATGCCCACTGAAAGCAATCAAGTATTGAAATCCCATTTCATCTGTAATAACAGAAGGAACAAGTCTCCAGAATTTGGAAATTCCAAATTGCCAAATATCACTGTAGCATATAACTTCCTCCAGAAAATGCAGTAGGGAATAACTGAGAAACTGAAGTAACCCTGTAAGACAATAAGTCTATAAATATTAGACAAAAGTGATTTATATGGCTTTTAAAATAAATTCTATGACAGAAATAAACTTGACATTGTATTATGACATCATTACTGAAATAAAGCAAACCATGAGCTTACCTGAATGTGTAAGAATTCAGTGATGATTACGGTGCCCATAATGCACTGATGGAGTCAGTGCTGAGAAGTGGCTACCCTGGAGGATGAAGTCAGCAGGCCCTGCCCAGAGCTCCTGTGCTGACTTCAGATGGGGCCCTCAGCTAGATTTGCAGGGTGCCAAGTGACCTCCTCAGGCCAGTCCTGATGGTTTCCCAGTCCTGTCTCAACCAATTGCCAATGACTACATGTCAGAAACCTTCTGGGAAGTTCCTGAGGAGTGGAAATTTGAGAATGATAAGCCCAAGAATGCCAAGAGTCTATTGTATTCAGTGCTGGTGAGGGCTCATTCATACTCAGTTATATGGCTGGTGGGTCTCTAAATTGATACCAACGGTGGGGAGGACAATTAATATTATATTATTATAAGTTTTAAAAATATTCATTTCCTTTGACTAGTAAATCCACATCTAGAAATCTATTTTAAGGGAATAATTAGAGACACACACAGAGATAGTCACAGCTGTCTAGCACCATTATATTAAATATAATAGCAAAATATAGGAAATAATCTCAATGGCCATCAATAGGAAACTGATTTAAAAATTAATGCATGTTTAAAACAGTAGAAAACTAAAGAGCTAGTACAAATGATATTTTAGAAAAAAGTTCATTGATGTGAGAAAATGCTTACGATCTAATACCAAGTCAACAAATCAGAGTACAAATCTATATATGCACATTGTGAACTCATTTGTAAGAAAAATTTTGTGTCTTCAAGTAGAAGGAAGGCAGAAAAGAAATACACTAAAATATAAACAATGGAACATTTTAGAGGTGGGATTATGATTTTTTTGTGTGTTGCATGGTTTCTATGCTCAGTACGCAAGAGTTTTAAAATTAACTAGTTTTATTAAATACATGTGCGTGTGTACAAAATTAAGTATGGAATGAACAGAAATCCACTTTGCACATTTTTTCAGAAACAACAGTATTAACAGCTTCTTGTGTGTACTTCCACACATTCTATGGTGTAGAATTTGTGTGTGTGTATGTGCTCACATTTGTTCCTTCACAAATGGAAGACTATTATAAACACTCTTATACTTCACTTTTTTTTCCACTTAGCAATACATCTTGAAGATCATTTTACATTAGCAAATATATAGCTACCTCATTATTTTTAATTCTGCATAATACTCTCTAGTACGGATGGAATATAATTTGTTTAATCAGTTCTCTATGGATGGACACTTGCTTCCTATTTTTTGCTATTATAAACAATGCTACAATAAATAGCCTTGTACACATGTCTTTATGCACAGGTATGGCACATCTATACAGTAAATTTATTGATATAGAATCATCTAATCAAAGGCTGATACAGCAGAAAAAATATATACTGGAATTTTAAAAATTTGCTTAATGATTATAGCACATAATCCAGAAACACAGTTTTTTTAAAAAATCCTAAATATAATAATCTTAAAGTCTTCATTTTTATTTAATATTATTTTATTTGTTTTATCATTATGTGTCTCCCTACTATATAATAAACATTTATTGTTGTTTATTGCAGAGGAATTGCAAGTATCTCCAAGTCTCTATAACAGTATTTCAATACCTACTGTATTGAAATTCTTAGCAGGCAATTCAATCAATATTTGTTGAATAATTGAATGAATGAATGAAATTCAAATGAAGTTTTCATTAATTCATTTAATTATTCAATATGTTGTTTCCCCTAATTAATAAAAGTTGGCACAATATATTTGAATCAAATGTACACACTTCCTTTTAAAAATACACTCAACACATAGCAGAATAAATAAACTAAATTTAGCCAGAAAAGGTCAAATTTAACTAGATCTAGTTTAACTGTTGGCAAAGAACTAAATAATACTTTCATTGTTCTTAAGCACATATTTTCCTGAATTAGACTTTGTTATTGAATTACAATCAATGTTTGTGGGTGTTTGTGCTTGAACTTCGGTATAGGTCAGTGTTCTACAGGTCTTGTTTGAAGTTTCTGAAATATTGGCTTCCAGTTTCAAAACACTCCTTCCTTTGGAGGCAGGTAGCACAACTACAAATCCACACCAGAGGTGATGGATAATTAGAAGGGAATGTAAGGATTAACTAATGCAACCTATAAATTTATAGGTGTGGAAACTGCAGCTCAGAGAAGGGAAATGATTTAACAAAGGCTGCACATCCTGTTAGAGGTAGAAACAAGGCTCTGGTCTCGGCACCCTGGCTCCCCTTCCAAGCCCTCACCATGTCTGCCTTCTGATTCCCCCAAAGGAACATTAAACCTTTGAGATGAGTTTAGTCTGGAGTCAAACTTTCTGTGTTTTTTTTTTTTTTTCCTGTAGCGACAACTCTGCAAAAAAGAAAAACCTTTTGGGAATTAAAATTGTCTACAATGATTCGAGTGTGAAGAGGGACAAAGAGTACAATGGGTTACAGTTGGGTGCTTCCTTGACACTTCAGCATTTTGGAGTATTGGGGAAATGCCTTAGAGAATTGTCTTTCCTCTGTGGTGGTGTCCTTGGAATTGTCACAAGACTCAAGGAAAAAATGGGGCTCACACTAATTATTTTTCAACAACTTTCCAGGGGGACTAGGATTTGTCCTCTGTGGATGGGTTTTAAAATCCCAGCTTCTGCATCTCCACCCTAAGGAGGCTCTGACACGTTACCCCCGGGAGCAGGGGAAGTCTCAAGCCAAGACATCTACACGGAAGGGTAATTACAGTCTTCAGACAGAATGGGGTTATGCTTAATTAATAGAGCTGTTTTTTTTCCCCAAGGAGCCAACACTTGTACCAGTTTTTCTGTGGATAAGAAGGAAGAAAGCAGATATTACTGAGTCTGGCAGGAGGCTCTGAAGCCTTTTTTGAGGCTATAATTTTTAAAGAGGCTGTGTATCTAAACCATGAAAGAGCTCAGCCTTGTTGAGCTCTGACCTCCAATCTGGCATTTACTCTGTATGGGAAAGGAGAAAGAAGGCGACATTTCTCTAGAGTTTAGCATGTCCCTGGCATCTTGGTGGCTACTTTACTTTCATCATCTTACCCAATCCTCACAACAATGTGATAAGGTATGAGAGTCTGTATTAGTTTGTTTTGCGTTGCTATATAGATAGAAATGGCTGAGGCTGGACAATTTATAAAGAAAAGAGATTTATTTGGCTCATGATTCTGCAGGCTGTAGAAGAAGCATCTGCTTCGGTGAGGGCTTCAGGAAGCTTCCAATGAAGGTGGAAGGTGAAGGGGGAGCAGGTGTGTCACATGGAGAGAAAAAACAAGAGAGGGAGGAGGTGGTGCCAGGCTCTTTTCAATAAACAGCTCTCATGGTGCACTGATAAAGGGAGAACTCACTCATTGTCCCAGGGAGGACACGAAGCCATTCATGAGAGATTTGCCCCCAGGACCGAAACACCTCCCACCAGGCCCCACCTTCAAGACTAGGGATCAAATTTCAACATGAGATTTGGAGGGGCCAAACATCCAAACCATATCAGAGTTCTTATTTTACAGACAAGGAAACAGGCATAGAGGCAGGTGACTAGCCAAGGCTCCTAAACAAGTCAAACCCTGGGTGGTAAGGCTGTAGCTGCTCACTTTCCTTCCAAGATGACCAAGAGCATTTTCTCTCTTTCCAGCTGTCTAAGTCTCTGCGTAAAACAAAGAAAGTATTTGGTATGGCCAAAGCAGGATTCTACTTAAGTTTTTTGTTGTTGTTGTTGCCAAAAGGTGTAAACCCACATTTGTTTTTTCCTGTCCCCGGAAAAATTGGCTCCATCCTTGGCACCCCAGCCAAAGGCCACCTTTTGGGGGAGTTTTTCTTATTCTCTAGTGTTTCAAAGTTCTTCTGCCCGTAAACCTTCACATCATTCCATGTTTACAAATTCTATATTGGTATCAGGCTCACTCTGAATTTTTAGGGCCTGGCATCCAACAAAGGCTCAATAAATGCTGGCTGCTGGGAATTCAGACTGGCCTGAGAGAGACAGAGGCACGGAGGGACAGCAGAGTTCTCACTGGATTCGGCTGCTTTGGGACACTCCTTCCTTCTGCAGCCACCAGCATCAAGGGACACAGTAGGGAAGAGGGAGGCCCAAAGCCCAGGTGCAAGGCTGGAGAGATAGTTGCTGAGTGAGCTCTTACCCTATTCCCAGGCAGGAAAGCTTTCTG
Source organism: Lemur catta (assembly GCF_020740605.2). Classification (NCBI taxonomy): domain Eukaryota; kingdom Metazoa; phylum Chordata; class Mammalia; order Primates; family Lemuridae; genus Lemur; species Lemur catta. Next base: position 27,459,388 of record NC_059137.1, read on the forward strand.
CTCCCCCATGCTCTGTGCTCTCTGGAAATCCTCCAGCCCACAGTCCTTCTTAGGTCTCGAGTGTACAGTTCTCTATTTCTTTTTCCTGGAAAGGGCAAGGCTTGGTGCCTGGACAACATACTCTCTTTGAATTAAATTAAATTAATAGCATTGGCTACTTATCATCCCCTCTTATTACATATTATTAAATTCCCTTGCAATCCTTAAAATTACCCCATGAAGTAATTTTGCACCCATTTTATATGTGAGGAAACTGAGGATTGATGAGGTTAAATAATGTGCTGAGATACATACCCTAGCAAAAGCAAGGACAAATGTAGGACCTCTGACTCCAAATCTTATGTTTTCCCCACCTGAGAGCAAGGAACACATCTTATGCATTAATGTACTTAGCGCTCCGTAAAGATCAGTAGCTCTTATTGAATGGGATGAAAGGCCTTTCTTAACGATGGAAGCCAGCAGCGCAAATCACATGCAAGAAACACCCTGAGAAGCAATTTAACAGCGAGGGGAGGTGGACCAGGGCTTTGCTGCATTTACTTTCTGTATTTTACTGAAAACCTGCTAGGACTAGCAAACCTTTCACCAATAATTCAAAAATAGAATTTCAAATTCTAAAACAACTCTAAACTTTATCTGTGAACTTAATCCTAAATACTTACACCTCACATTGAAATTCTTCCTTTCCTTACACTTTGATACTCTTCTTTTATTATTAAATCACTTGGGATGTATTTATCGTCTACTATGTGTCAGGCACAATTCTAGGCACTTTACTCTCATTCTCTGCCTTCATTGCTCTGTAAAGTCACTCATTATTTAACTGCGTGTAACAAGGCATGGGATTTCACTTGTTCTACGTTTTTACTGAAATTTCTCTGGAACAATTAGGGAAGAAATGGAGAAACCTAGGGACAGTTTTCCCAGCCAGCTCCAAGAACCAGACCCACTGGGGTGTTGGGTTTAAATGCACAGCACAGTGAAGGGAGGTGGGTCTCAGCCATGCCTTTTACTGGTTGAGTGATTGTGGGGAAATCACTCACCTCCTCAAAGCCTCAGTTTCAGCCTCTGAAAAATGGGGATCACACCACGTACTGCAGGCTGTAGGAGATGATATGGGAAGTGTCTAGCACAGAAGTGCGACCAAAGCTCTCAGCACACAAGATTCTCAACAGGGTGATGATGTAAGTCCCCAAGCAGCTTTCTTCTTGCCAATACCACCAGGCAGGCAGCTCACAGAGGCATCTCAACAGCATCAGGCAGCACATGATCTCCCCTGGTCACCTCAGGGAGGCTTCAAGGCAGGGTTACATTAGGACAAAGACAGTCCAATTGCAGCCTTTGTCTTTATCAGCCTGAGCAGCAACACAGTCTTGGGGCACAAGGCGGTGACATTCCAATTCCCTGACGGGACACTTAAGGGAGGAGATTCTTGGAAAGAGACGAGGGTGGCTGGGGGCTGACCGCTTCTCTGCAGCTTTTTCTGCTTTCCTTGCATTTCCGTTTTGGTAGTTGTCTCTGTTTCCAAGGCTGCCTCAGGAGAGGAGAGCTGCTTCTGTTTTCTGGCCTTTGTGATTCTGGCAGGAGGAGTGCGATCATCAATCATCGATTGGGTCCCTGTGCCTCTCTGGGGTGACACTTCTTGCCTCACAGGAAACCCTCATGGGGGAGGGGGAAGTAAATGGCTTCCACCATGCATGGAGATGGGCAAAGCCCCAGATGTCTAGGCCTGTTATGAATGAATGCTTATGTGCCCCCAAAATTCACATGGTGAAATCCTAATTCCCAATGGGATGACATTAAGGAGGTGGGGCCTTTGGGAGATAATTAGGTTTAGATGAGGTCATGAGAGTGGAACCCCCGTGATGGAATTAGTGCCCTTATAAGAAAAGACACTGGAGAGAGATCTCTGTCTGCCATGAGAGCATACAACGAGAAGATGGCTGTTTGCAAGCCAGGAAGTGGGCCCTCACCAGGAACCAAATCAGCTAGCAGCATAACCTTGGTCTTCCAGTCTCTTGAACTGTGAGAAACAAATGTGTTGTTTAAGCACCCAGTCTATGGCATTTTGTTATAGCAGCCTGAGTGGACTAGGACAAGGACTCAGAGCAGAATTTTCAAGAGAAGAGAAACAAGGCATTCTTGCTATTCGAAGTTCCCATCTGTTCTCCAGGTGTGTGCACATCGCAGAGTGCGTGATAAGGATGTTTGTTGAGTGAATGCCAGAGCCCTCATCTGGGAAAAGTTACAAACAAGCAGTTACTTCACCCTTTGCCTGACAAAATTGCAGCTTCCCCCTGGGGTAATCTGGGGTTGAAAATATGTTCATTCAGTTATGAACTCATCCAACAAACACCAAGTTCAACGACTGTGAGCAGTGCATTCTGGCCATGCCCTCAATAAGCTAACAACCCAACTATCTTCTAGAAGGGACAGTCACTTTGAAATTCTGTAATGGAAGCCTACAACTAAAGGAAACCTCCAATAATGAGAACTTCTTTGTCTTCCACATGGCCTGGGCTACTCATCCCACAGAATGTTCTGGATGTGGGCAGGAAAACCTAACCTTGAGCTTTGAGCTTTTCATCCCTCTAAAATAGGGCACAAAATCTCATCTCTGCTAGTCTCTGTGTGATCCCAGAACAACTTACTTGAGTCTCAGTTTCCCCATATGCAAAAAGAAAACAGTAACAGCACCTACTTCTCAGGTTTCAGGTAAGGATGGAGTGAGTAATGCCCCATGAGGGTGTCTTGGGAAATGCTCTACATGTGTGGTTTATTTGCACTAGAGCAAAAATCACACCTTGAATCAGGGACCATTCATGGAAACTGCCCTTTACTGCCTGGATGACCTTGGGCAAGTGAAATAAACTCATTTAGCCTCATTTCCTCTTCTGTGAGAGGTCATACTGCGGTCTTTCAAAGGGTTGTGAGAATTAAAAGAGCTGTGCCCAGCACCGTGCCTGCCAGGCACACACATGGCGTTCAATAAGTGGTTCTCTACCCCGCACCATGTCTGGGCCTCTTTCCCCATGGAGAACTGGGTGGCAAGGAATTTTCCAAATCTGATAGATGCCCCTACCCCATCGCCTCACGCACTGGCCTCTGCCACACCCACAGCTCCGCAGCCTTGGAGAAACTCGGAGAAACTCGGGGAGGACAGAACCAGCGCCCAGCGCCGCGCACGCGCGCCTGGGCCGTAGCCGGAGCAGTGCCTCCTAGTTACCTTTCACCTAGTTCGCCGCGGCTCGCTCGCGGGGTAACTCGAGGTCAGACTCGGAGCCCTGTGCGCCTGCGCACTGCTTGGTGCCCGCCGCCGCGGGACGTCCCGGAGCGTTTATTTTTTGGTGGTTTCGGTTCCGCTGTGAAATCGAGGGTGTGGGCTTTGCGGACGTGCCCTAATTTCCAGGTCTGGCGGGGCTGGGCACAATCGCAGGCCCGGCGGGGCGACCTGGGCACTCTCAGTTGTCACCCTGCCCCTGACACCCCATAACTTCTCATTCCTCCCTTGCCCCATCTGTGGCCCACTCTTCCTTCTCCCAGAGCTGGCCCCCATTCAGCGGTGCCTCTCTCCTCTCTTACCTCCTTCCCCCAAAAGGCAGCTAGGGAAGCAGGGAGGCGTAGTGGAGAAAGCGCCCCGGGCTCCCGAGTGGAGCGCGCCCCGCGGAAGAGCCGCTGTGCTCATTCCTGCCAGGGAGGGGCCGGACCCAACGGCCAGGTTTCAAGTGAGAAGGCGCACATTTCTGTTTTTTCTGTCCCCAGATGGCTACCTCGAAGATAGCCCAGGCTGCTGCACGCCTCGGGGTTACTGTCGGGCACCAGGCGGGCGGGGCGGGGCGGGCGCTGGGCCAGGCAAGGGCTTCCTCGCCCTGAGAAACCACGTTTGCAGAAACGCTTTTCACCATCTGGTGAGGTTTTGAGTTCCCAGCCACACCAGCCTCAGTGATGGTTTTCGGGAGTCCTTCTTGTTAGCTCCTCTGCTCCAGGGATCTTCCCTCTCCTGATATCCCACCAATTTGGGAGCAGCAAAAACCAGATTCCTGCAAAATACCTCTTCTTCCGGTGCCCTGTCCCTCTCTCCTCCTTCTACTGGTCCCTGCAGCCCAGCAACAGCCCCAAATGAGTTAAGCAAGAGACTTTGGTTTGTCCAGGCTGTGCCGTGGCTGAGTGATTTGAGATAAGTCCTTTTCCTTCTCCAAGATTAGTATCTTCAACTGTAAAATGTGGCCTTAGTCCTCCGAGAGCTCTCCAAGCCCTTAAGCATTAAAGTTAGGTGACAAATCCTTAACTTTTTCAATTCCATAATGTGATGTCTCCTCCATTTCAGACAGGGCCCGCAGGGAATGCTGTTAAGGAAAATTATCATCAAAGTTATAAGTTTTTTCCGTGATTTGGACATTTTGAGGTTTTCTAGGTTTCTTTCAACGGTTGCGTAACTGTCTCAAGACATCAACATTTAAGGGTAGGTATGTAGGCCATTTCCCCAAAGGGCTAACAGACTTGAGGGAACACACCCCAAATTATATTTCTTTGACTCTGCCATTGCCCCCAGAGCAGTGTATAATGCAGCCAGTTGGTGTGGATTTATTCTTAATGAATAAAAGAACATTTGTGACTAGCAGGGGTGGGGAGTCCATGCTTTTATTTTAATATGAACAGTTTTTTAAAATACATGAGCAGACAAATGTATCCCATGAGAAAAAAAATGTGAAGACTGAACATAGAGAAGCAATTTAGAGCAATGTTAATCTTTTAAATCCTAAATGAGTCTATACATTTTAATAGAGATTAATATAAAGACCTGTACTTAAAAAAAATCTAATGCCTTTATGAGGGGAATGGAAATAAGCTACCGATAAATAAGGAGCTTCTTTACATTTCTATTTTATGTAATCCTTATGACAATTCTGTGAGTTAAGCGAATACAGAATTATGGTTTCCATTTCACAGAGGAAGAAACTGCAGCTGAGAGAGGTTGAGCATGTTGCCCAAGGTCACACAGCTAGAATGTGATAGAACTGAATCCAGGGTTTCTAAGCCCAGACTTTCTGCTTAAGAAGAGAGCTTTCCAGTAATGGGTTTGTGTGTGTGTGTGTGTGTGTGTGTGTGTGTGTGTGAGAGAGAGAGAGAGAGGTGGGGAAGATGGGAAAGTGGAGAGATTAGATCTTTCTGGATGTGTGGGAGAGGATGGGCATTTATAATTTTTATTATTACAGCTAATATTTATTGAGCTTTTAGCATCTTGAATGCATTGATTCATTTAATTTTTCTAACGACCTTATGAGGTAAATAATATTGCCTCTTTCAGTACAACCAAGGAAACTGGGGCTTAAAAAAGAGAAATGAGCTGTTTATCTCACAGGAAGTGGTGAAGCAAGGATTGCCCTGAGACTGACTCCAGAGCTCAAGGAGGACCTTTGTTTTACGGGTTTCCATTGACTGAAAACCCAGGATGAATCAGCAATGACCAATGAAATTCGGGTTCAAGGAGCCAAAGGGACCTCAGACTGAGTGACTGGAAGTCCAGAGTAGAGAATAAAGTGGGTGGCCCTGATCTCCTGTGAGCTGGTCAGGTCACCCCCGGAAGGCTGGGTTCGGGTTCAGGTCTGGGCACCAAGTATAGGGACACGGACACTTACCCTAAGATGGCAGCCAGGAGCACAGCTGCGGATTGTCCAAGATGAAGGATTCATCGGGGAGTTGCACTTATACCCTCTAATCTCTGTTACCACCTTGGCACACTTCGGAGTCCTAAGGCCAAGCACAACATAGGAGGCAGCGTGACGTATTGAAAATGGTGAGGGATTTGGAGTCAGGCTGGCATGGTTTCATGGTCTTGACTCTGCTCATCCCTTCTCAAATAATGACCTTGAGTATATTCCTTACCTTCTCTGATGCTCAGTTTTCCCAGTTACAAGATGGGGAGAATCAGACCTGCCTTGCAGCATTGCTGGGAGAACTAAATGAGATCATGTATGGTTAATAACTATCCTCTTGTTTCCCACCCACATACAAACACAGAGTGAGATTGAGTTTAATCTTTAGCCAATAATCTAATGAAGTCCTTGAAAAGAATAATTCCAAATCTTCAGCAAGGTCTTTGTGTGTCTGAAGTGGTAGTCTTTAAGGGTTTAACCAGGTTTTTAAACGGTAGTGGGCTGGAGAGAGCTTAATGGATTTGTCTGCCTTATGGAACAAGAATTGGAGCCTCAGGCAAGCTGGGAGTGAAGCCTCCAGGAGGAGAGACAGTAGGCGCTATGGTCTGAATGTGTGTGTCTCTCTACCCCAAACTCATATGCTGTGACTTAATTTCCAATGCAATAGTGTTGGGGCCTTTCGGGGGTGATTGATTAGGTCATGAAGGCAGACTCCTCCTGAATGGGATCAGTGGCTTCATAAAGAGACCTGAGGGAATTCATTTATCCCTTCTGTCATGTGAGGATATATAGACAGTGCCATCTATGAAGCAGATTCTTACCAAATACTTGCTTGTTCCTTAATCTTAGACTTTCCAGCCTCTAGAATTGTGAGCAATAGATTTCTATTGTTTATAAATTACTCAGTTTATTTTGTTATAGCAGCCCTGAATGGACTGAGACAGTGAGGAAAAGGAAGAGAGGGGAAGATTAAAGAATTCAGCAGGAGGCCGGATCCTAAGCTGTGGACCTGGTCACAGGCCTTATAAAGAACAGGGATGACTGATATTGCATTTGAAGTTGATTGAGTTCTTGTAATGTAAACCCTTCCTTTTACCAAAGGTTTAGTAAATGTTGCTATACGCATGAATGCCTTCATAAGTTTTGTGTGGATATTAAGTTGACTTAGAGCTCTGTGAGACACATTATGGAAAACAGCAAAACAATCCCCTTAATAGAATAGTTCTGAAGAAGCTGGTGTTGGGGGCTTGAGCTAACCAAGAAATATAAGGCACCCTCTGGAATTCAAAGAAGTCATGGGGAGATGATTAGGTTTACTGTAGTCCATGGAAAAGGAGGTCTAAACCACTTAGTATCTCCACCTGAGGGGTCAGGATAACTCCAGCTGACATCTGAATTTCAAATATAAAGAACCTAGCATAAAGCAGGTACTTTGAAAAGTAGTAATTTAAAAAATTCAATTTATTTAATCTTTATACAGCTTTTCTGTGTGCCGGGAACAGTTCTAAGCACTTTACATATACGGCACTTTTAATGCTCATTATAACTCTTTATGTACTGTTATTACCCTATTTGAAAGATGCACACACTAAGTCACAGAGAAGGTGCCACAGCTAGCAAGTGGTGAAACCAGAATTCAAATACCAGAGAATCTACTTTCTAACTATTAATAGTAACAATTCTGGTCTCTGTGACTGTAATTGGCACGACTTTGCACTGCCAAGCTGAAGCAAGACTGCTCCTTCTCCTCTGGGTATAAGCACAATTCTAAGTTTATTGACCACTGATCTTGGAAGAGGTTCCCCCAGACCAGGAAGTTATAGGGGTGGGGAGTGGAAATGTAGATTCCAGTCTGGAGGCTTTCTGCCCACGGATGAAGGGGCATGTCAGGTGGCCAAGGAAGATCCCCCTCTACCTGTGTTAGAAATTCTCTCAAAGGGATAGTTGTAAAGAGTGATGGCTTTCCTGGCTGAGATGTTCTGAGGGCGATAGAAGTAAACAGATTTTTGAGGGATGGGTACTTAGCATGGCTGTAGGGCAACCTAGGGGCTTTAAGGGGACACATGACGGGGGTGCTGCCGGAGAGGAGAGCTGCAGGGGGACAGTGACATCACCAAGGACACAAGGTCCCCTGAAGCCAAGCAAAGCAGTAGCTTAGTTGCTGGTGGGACTATGCTACTCTTCCCCACTCACAGCCACCCACCCTCATTGCAGGTCCCCCCAAGCGACCTCAGATGGGCTCTTCAGGCCTTTGAGATATGTCAAGGGCCATGGAATGGGCTTGGAGAGAAAAATGTTATTGAAAACCAGGGATGGTTGGCAGACATGGGGACCTTCCAAAAAGCACTTTGTGAGAACTGTGGCCATAGATTCACATTTATTGGAAGACCCAAAGAAAGGTAGTATGGTAAAACGTACTACCATATCCAAGCTTGGATACTGTTGTTAATTAATTTCTCTAAGCCTCACTTTTGTCAAGTATAACATGAGGATAATGACACTTACCTCACAGGGTTATTTATAAGATAAACTAAGATCATGCAGGTGAGCATGCTTGGAAACTAAAAATGCACGGTAGAAATGTTATTTGCATTGCTGAGAAAAATGGTGTTTGGAACATTGTTCCTAATCAGTCAGCTCAGTTTCCAGCTACATTTTGGTAGTATTAATAAAAATCCCACCCCACCCCAAACGAGAAATCGGCATCCTCTCATCCAAACAGAGAAGAAGAACACTTCCATTTGTCATGAGTTTGCATCAGCTTATTCACTGTCACAGACCCATAATTTGTGACAGTGGATCTTTCCACGGTGCTACAGGCCACAGAGAGTGATGAGAAGAGCCAGCTGGCTGCTGGGGAAAGTGCTTTCTCATCTTTTAAAGTATCTTCCTCGTCCATCAAAGGGTGCACTCATGATTGGATGCTTTTCTCATTTGCTCCCTCTTTCCTTCCTCTGGCACGTCTCTCTGTCCTGCTGTAAATAATTTCCCAGATACAGATTACCTTCTCTTGGGCCCTTTTCCACCCACCCCATCAACTCTTTTTTTAAGTACTGATGCATTTTTCCTCTCGCATTCTGGCATCCCCACACTCCCAAATAAAGATGTTTAATAGCCATTCCCGCTCTATAACAAGAAATCAATATACTAAAGGAAAATATAGATTTTCAGGGTGGAACAAAATGGTTCTAGGAAGCAGAACATCTGTCACCTTCATAAATTGTGCCAAAGCTTCTCATAAATGAGACAGTGAGAGTTCATTGGCGTTTTCCCTTTGATCTCTTTTACTTCATAAACACTAAAGGTAGAAAGCTATGACTATTTGTTTTGTACTTATTGGCTAGATTCAGACTTACCAAATACATTTATGAGAAATATAGGAATTTTAAAATCTACAACTTGGAAACATCAGTCATGAATGCAGCAGCATCAGAAGGCAAGTTAATTGTAATCAGTGTGCAAAGACCATGGGCCTGAGGAAGAGAGATTATCCTTTTAAAATTTAAAGTTGATATAAATAAAGTCAATAAACTGATAAACACCCAAAACAATTAAGGTAGGTTATTTTATTCTTGAACTTGCAGACGCTTTGACTTCCACCAACTCCATTCTTCTATCCATAACCAGATTTAATAATAGCTATAATTATTGAACATTCATTTTGCTCTGAGCATTGGGCTAGCATCTCATGTACTTTATGTCTTTTAACCTTCATAATATTGGGGTAGTATCAGCCTTGAAGATGAGGAAGTGGAGACAAGAGGCTGTTAGCCTCTTTGCCCAACATCACTGTTCTCATAAGTAGCAGGGCTGTTACAGGAACTCAGCTTGCCTGACTCCAATGTTCATGCTCTGAAGCATTAGAGTTCCTTCCCTTGTCACTGACACTTTAGCAACACTCAAATTTCCCCTTCATGTTTGGTGTCTGTACTCCTCGCTCTAATAAATCACTTTCATAAATACCGGTTTCTTGAACAAAACCAATAGTTACAATTATAATAATAACAACAATATCAGTTACCACTGGAGGGTCTCCTATATGCCTGTCCCTGGGCTGGACCCTCACAAACACAGTTAAATTGAGGTCTGAGGAATCCCACATTCACATCCCTTCTTCATTATCATGTGTCAGGAAATCAGGAAAATATGGGAGAAAAAAAAACAAAACATTGGACTGAGAGTCAAAAATACTGGAATTCCTTATTTGCAAAATTAAAATAGCCACTTTCTGTTTACTTCCCAGAGTAATTATGAAGATCAAATTAGATAATGAATATAATAGTGCTTTGGAAACTGGCTAGATCTCTACAAGGTATCGCTGTGAGCAATGTCAGCGTTTTGTCTGTGACCCTGGCAAGTCATCATCTCTGAAGCTCAGTGTCATCACCTGAAGTGGGAATCAGAGTTCCTACCAGTCAAGGACGTTGTGAGGATTAAGGGCTGCCTGGTACAGGGTAGTGGAATCTGTATTTCACTGATACTCTTTTAAAGTTTGTTTTCAAGACCACATTCTTTCCAAGTGCCTCTCTTTCTCCTCCTGTTCCTTGTTCTCCTTTGCTGACAATTTCTTCCACAGTCATCCCTGGGTCAAGTCTGAGCCCTCAGCTCTCTAGCCTACCCCTGCATCCACTCCCTTGGGGAGCTTGCCAGTACACAGAAGCCTGGCCATTCCTTTACCTAGAACACTCCCACACCTCTAGTCTGTGCTACCAACTCCCCAATTTCTAACCTTTCTGAGATCTTCTTGCTCCATGCTGGGGATCTTGTTAAAATCCAGCTTCTGATTTAGCAGGGCTGGATTGGGCCTGATTTTGCATTTCTCACCAGCTCCCAGGTGATGAGGATGCTGCTGGCCCGTGGACCACACTTTGCAAAGTCAGAATCTAGCCTAGGTGTTAAACCAGAAATTACCTGACCAGCTTTGCTCTGATCTTGTAGTCTTCATAACAATTTCCCAGGTTTCTTCAGTAGGGCTTTCATAGACTCTTAGCTTCCTGGCCCCTGCGTGACAGAAGCTACTACCTGCCTCCTAATTCTACCTCTTTCTTGATGGTGATAGAGCCTCCACTCCCCCTAGTTTTAGCTGAGTACCTGGACACCTGGAATAAACACAGAATGTCCTAGTCTTCCTTCCAGCTAGGAATGGCCATGAGACGGCATTCTGGACATAAACAGAAGTGGTTTGTGATACTTTCAGGAAGTTTCCTTAAGTGGAAAGGGTAGGCCCTTTTTTCTCCCTTTCGTCCTTCCCGTTGGCTGCAATGTGGTTCTGGTGGCTGAAGCTCAACAGTCACCTTAGGCTGAGAGGTGGGTGTGACACACACAGAGCAACCGCGTGGAGCAGACCTGACTAGCTTCAGGTTTCTTTGACATGAGAAGGAAATATGAGGCTTTCACACTGAAACCACTGATGTTTGGGGTTCTTCATTGTTCACAGTCTAATAATGTGAGATTAGGCGCTGCTCACTAATGGACTCCCCTCCCGTTGTGTTGAGCGGAGGCAGCTCGAGTGCTCCACCCTAGCCCCTGAGGGGTATGATGGTTTTAGCTCTCCCCCAGGCTGTATGTGAGTCATTTCCCCAGCCTAGAGGTTTTATCATTTTCTGTTTTCCACTAAACTCTTTTTTCCAAACCCTGTTTACAATGGTCCTCTAGGAATCACCTGGCAGCCTGGTTTGAAATTCAGACTAGAGTCTCTCTGGTCCTAGGCCAGGTGGGGCCCCAGGAATTTGCATTTTAACATGTATCTTGAGTGATTCTGATGCAGGTGGCTTGTGGACCAAATATTGAGAACCACTGCCCAAAGCTTTTTGTTTGTGTTTTGCTAATTTATAAAATTATGAACTTTCAATCATATGGAAAACAAAACGAGTAGCGTAACAAATACCTTTGTACCTACCACCTAGCTTCGTCAAAGTTTACTTATTTTATCTGTTGTAAGGTAGTCCACACTATATGAATAATCCAAAATTTCTCTATTCTTCTGTTGATGGACATTAGTTTTTTCCCCAAATTTTGGCTATTACAAATAATGCTGGAATGAATATCCTAGAGTGTAGCTCCTTGTGCACAGTTGGGAGAATTTTAAATATACTCTACATGAAGTTTACCACCTTCATCACAATTATGTAAGGCACTTTATATATATGATTCCACTTCAAAATCTTATAACAATCTTGAGAGAAGACACAGACACAGGGAAGGCCTTGTTATCCCTATTTTCCAGGAAAGTAAAGACAGGCTAAAAAACTTAAAAGGGATTGCTCAAAGTCAACCAGCAAGAAAATAGAAGAAACAGAACCTGGACCCAGAGTTCAAGTTCTCTACTCCATTAGAGAAGGAATGAGGGAGAGAGAGAAAGAAAAAGAAAGAAAGAGAAAGAGAAGAGAAAGAGAAAGGAAAGAGGAGGAAGAGAAAGAGAAAGGGAAAAGGGACGGGGAAGAGGGTTGGGGTCGTTTGCTTCTAGCTACAGCTCTTCTTCCTCTAATTGGTCTAGTTGCAAATCGCATGTTCTTTCTTGCACCATACATTCATTCATGTGTCTGTATAATTCACATTTAAAACAACCAGTATGGTAGATATTGTTGGTTGCCTACCTAATATTCATTTGTCCTGTCTTCATTTTTGCCAGAGATTTAGCTTTGTTCAGGATGACAATATGCCTAGCTTTTTGTTCCGTTCTGTTTTGTTTTTTAAAGAAACACACATTGCTCCACATCTCCCACACGGCTGGGCAGGGGTGAGTGTGGAGGGGAGGACCCTGTAACTCAGCTCTGCCACTGAAGCTCTGTGGAAATCTGCTGGGGAGTCACCAGAAAGTCTTGCTTTCCTGATGTCTGGGCTGTCCCTTTCCTTCTTAGCATTTTTCTTCTTTTTGTCTGAAGCAAAGACGGAAGGGTGGAGGTAGAGCCCTCACGTTGAATCATGAAACGGAGACCACATGTGGAGTCTGTTGAAGCAAAAAGACAGGCTGGATTGGTTTGTTAGGGCTGCTTTAATAAAGAACTTACAGTTCTGAAGGCTGGAAGTCCCAGAGTGAAATGTGGTCAAGTTTGGTTCCTTGCAGATGGCCACCTTTTCACAGTGTCCCCACACGATCTTTCCTTTTTGCAAACTGTCCCCTGGTCTCTCTCTGTGTCCAAGTTTCCTCTTTTTATAGGGATGCCAGTCTGATTAAATCAGGGCCCACCCTAACAGCCTCATTTTATTAATGACTTAATTGCCACTGTAAAGGCTCTATCTCTAGATACAGACACATTCTGAAGTCCTGGGTTGAGGACTTCAACATGTGACTTTGGAAGAGACCGACACAATTCAGCCCATAACACAGGGAGAGCCTGAGTACGTGATGGCATTGCTGAAGCCCCCACACCAGCCCACCTCAAAGGCTCTGGTCACATGAAAGAAAGAAGCTTGCATTCACTTAAGGCTTTGTGATCAGGTTTTTCTTCAGTGCAGCCAAATACAATTCTTAACTGATACAAAGAATTCACTTCATTTATCTGTCTATGTTTGCCTTTATCTTTCTTTGAGTCCTTTATGGACTGGGGCTCTCTCTTTCATTAGAACAGGTTCTTGGACAGTGCTGGTTTGTATATAAGTAATGATAGGTAAGTGTTTTTGGCCAATTCATTAACTCAAATTTGGTCTTTAACATGGTAATTCTAGGCAATTTGAGGCCATCCCAAATCCACTTAGTTGAATGATTCTGATTCTCTGCCACAAGGGAATCTAATTTCTCCTCTAATCTGACTTTCAAAAAGTTTCTGTGGTAAAGAATACAAGTGATTGATCATATGTGAAATATTGATTTAAATATTTGTCTTCATAAACTTTGACTCTGTGTACTACAGTTTTTTTGGGTGTTTTGTTTTTTCAGACAGGGTCTTGCTTTGTTGCCCTGGCTAGAGTGCAGTGGCATGATCATAGCTCACTGCAACTTTGAACTCCTGGGCTCGAGCGATCCTCCTGCCTCAGCCTCTAGAGTAACTGGGACTACACACACGTGCCACCATGCTTGGCTAATTTTTCTATTTTTCATAAAGACAGGGTCTTTGCTCAGGCTTGTCTCCAACTACTGGTCTCAAGCAATCCTTTCCCACCTCAGCCTCCCAAAGTGCTAGGATTACAGACGTGAGCCACCACACCTGGCCTGCTTGAGTTTTAAATAGTAACATAAACTCTAACATTGAATGTAAGATCTAATACAATAAATGCTTATTTCCTTGAAATTAGGGTTCATTTCTAAGGCTGGAAATTCAAATGATACAGAAAGAGGTTTTGAGAGTTCTGCTGAAATGTATCTAAAGAAACTATAATATTCAATATGTGCATTATTGTTCATTGACATTTCATTTGGATCCTATCAGCATTTTCCTGATAAGTGCATACTTATTTTTATGCTTGGCTTCAGTATTGCTGAGCTACCTCACAGGAGGGCTTTGCAAAAATACTAATGAATATGATTGTCATGTATTTTGTAAATATAAAGTACTACCAAAATGTACAAAACAATAATATGGCACCATTTAGGCTAAAACATGCTGTCCTATGCAACTCTAGAAGAGGCATTGAAGTATTATAAAAATAGTCATCTAGCTATCTTCAATGTACAGCCAAAGCTAAAAATCTGGATTTGTGTTTTAGAGGCACCATTAGATAATAAATAACTTTAATTTTTCACTTTTAATTGTTACCATTTAGTAGTATTTTGATATAATTTTCCCCCTAATTTAAATAATAATTCACTTGAGTATCAGGTTCATACTTAAGAGTACAATCATTCATACAGAATCAACTATAGTATTATAAATAAAGTAATACTTAAAAATTAATATTAAAAGTTTGTAGATGGGCTGTTACTTATGAAAAAATCTTGAAAGCTATAAAAATTCATCTTTAACCAAAGGAAAAGAAGTCATTTTATCAAAAAGACAGCTGCACTTGAATGTTTATTGCAGCACAATTCACAATTGCAAAGATGTGGAATCAACCCAAATGCCCATAAATTCATGAGTGGATTAACAAAATGGGGTATATGTATGACATGGAATACTACTCAGCCACGAAGAAGGATGACTTAATGCCTTTTGCAACAATTTGGATGCAACTGGGGACCATTACTCTAAGTGAAGTATCTGAGGAATAAAAAAACAAACACCGCATGTACTCACTATTAACTTGGAACTAACTGATGAGCACACATGTGCACAGAGGGAAGTAAAACTCAATGGAAATCAAGCAGTGGGGAGAGGGGAGGAGGGGATGGGCGAAAACCTACCTAACGGGTACAGTGAACACTATCTGGGGGACAGGCACACTTATAACTCTGACTCAAGCATTACAAAAGCAATCCGTGTAACCAAAAAACATGTGTACCCCTATAATACTTTGAAATTTTAAAAAAATTCATCTTTAAAAATCAGAAATCAGGGTCTGATCTCTCTAAATAAGGCATTCTTTGCTTTCCCCGGCAGCACAGTTCATTGATTAATTCAACAAAAATTTAGATGAGTATTATCTGCCAGGCATGGGGAAAGGAACTAGGCAGAGGTATTGTGGGGATTAAATGGGACAACACCCTGTGCACTCTTGGTTGCTATTAAAGAGAACCGATAACAGAAGGGCCTCAGAGAAATAGAGAATAAAGATGGAAATAATGTCATGATCTATTCTGACAAGGGCTTTGAAGTGGAAGGTAAGAATTTGGGGATTGATCCTGGCAAATTACTGCAGTGTCTTAGGGAGGTAAGTGAGGCCAGGGAGGAATACAGCCATCGTGCTCAATGGAATGGAGGATTTGGGATAATGGATCAAAGAAGATGAATTCCACCATCAATGCTTTGAGAACATGCTTTTCCATGGCCACCTGACCTAATCAGGAGAACTGTAAACTGACCATGGAGGGGGAGGGGAAAGATGCCTAGATAAACCTGTTAAGCCTGTTACCATGGAGTAAGTACAGGACGGAGAGAAAAAAATGGTGTGGGAGTTGTCCAGTGAGTCACATGAAAAAATAATTGGGAGGGAAGTTGGAAACAACACTTAGAGCTTCAGATATCCATGTGCCAATAGGTTGTACCTAGGTAATAAACAATGTACACTTGAAATCATAACAGAGGACAGTAAATACAATTTTTTAAAGTTCTTTGAGCTATGGTAGCATAGGGACCAGGACTATGCCAGTCCCTATTGGATCAGATAAGAAAGAGGGCTTCTGTGGTACTGACTGTGAATTACCTAGCATGGTGCCTAGCACAGGGGAGTTATTATTTGAAAATGAACAACAGCTACAAAGCCCTTGTAAATTCCAGATCTTCCCATCGCCCCTACTCCTATCTCAGCAAATGCACCATAATCTATTCAATTTTGCAAGGCTAGAAATCTAGCGCTCTTCTGTCTTTTTAAAGCAAACACAAAATTTTATTGATTGCACCTCATAAATTATTTTGGTATCACCCGTTTCTCTGCCTCTCTCCTATGACCACTTCGTTACACTACCATCATTTCTGGGGCTATTCCAATAGTTGCCAATGAGTCTCTCTCTTCTACTCTGATTCCTTTCCTTTCCAGTCCTCACCAAACAAAATCCATTCACATCATCTCCTATGTGAAACCCAGCTGCAGTTGCCCGTCACGCTGGGTAAGGACAAAGACAACACCTGAACGTGGCCTGCAGCACCCATGTGCTCTGGCTTCCACCTGACCCTCCAGTCTCCCCTCTGAGTCCTTGCCCACCAACTTTGAGCTCCCCAAATATGCTAGACTCCTTCTCGCCTCAACTCTTTGCACGTGCTATTTCGTTTGCCTAAAACACTTTCCCCTGCCGTGTTTGCCTGGTTCATTTCTACTCATCCTTCAGATCTCGGTTTACCTGTTGATTTTCTTTGGGAAAGCCTTTCCTGACCACCTGCACTCGGGGAGCAATCCTAGTGTACACACTCACAGCATCTTCTGCTTTCCCTCATTACAGTTTGTAACTAGTTTTTGTGAAATTATTTCTTTAAAGGACTTCTCTGCCCTAGACCATAAATAACAAAAGGCCAGTACCATCTCTGTTTTGCTCACTTAATAGCCCCCAAATTCCAGACAAATGGTGAAATTCTCGCTATATATTTGTTAAATAAGCAAAGCATCTGTAATTTATATCTGATTGAAAAACTCTGTTTGAAAAAAAACACAACTCTTATGGTCCCGGATGCCGATAGTGGGGAGGCTGTGGGTATGTGGGGGAGGGGCACATGAGAACTCGCTGTACTTTCTGTTTAATTTTGGTACACCCAAAACTGCCCTAAAAAAAGTCTATTAAAAATTAAAAAGGAACTATTATGGAAATGTTCATACTTACACAAAATTAGAGAGGATAGTATAATGGATCCCCACAGACCTGCCACCTTAGATATTAATATAGTTTGGGTGTTTGGGGTTGACTGGTGAAATCTATTGTTTTTTTTTTTTTTTAAATTGACTTCAGATTTCATGAACTGATATCACAAAATGATTTATACTTATTTATCCTGTGGAGGTGATAAATGACAACTCCATTTTTAAAAAGCATAATATGAGCCTTCACATTTTGGACTATTTGGGTCCCTAAAGGATCCTGAGTTCAGTAGAACAGCAGGGCACAGGGCACGTGGCACTGGCCACTTCACTGATATTTGGACGTCTGAGTGCACTGGTCCCCCCAAGAGCATTTGAAACCAACATGAAAACCCTAATTCATTTCAATGACCACTCACTCGTCCACTTCAGCAGTTTTGGACAAAAGCAAAGACAATTAGTTACTGTGAACTATAAAAAAAAAAAATCTGAAAACAGAATGACTAAGATTTTTACCCAAAGAAATACTTACAGTTCCCTGAATGTGTTGGGCTACTTCCCACCCTCCAGGCCCTTACACTTGCTGTACCTCTGTCCTGAAGATGTTATCCTCTTGATCCATGTATCCTTCGGATCTCAATCTGAGTGACCCTTTTCCTCGGAAGCTGTTGCCCACCCTCCTACCCTCCCCCTGACATAGACGACTTTCTCTGTGTCCCAGGGCTATCCTTTGCTAACCTCTGACCCACTCACTATCTGTCTTCCCACCTGCATACCAAGTGAGTGAAGAACCATTGATCTGCACAGAGCAGCATTATGATGCAGGAATTAAGCAACAACGTACAAGCTTTGAAGTTTGTGAACCTGGGTTCAAATGCAATCCCAGCACTTACTGGCTGTCAGCTTTAGACGGCATCTTGAATCTGAGCCCCAGTGTTGTCACATTTGAAGTGAAGATACTAATACCTACATCACAGAGTTGTCATGAGGTTAAGAGATTGTGAGTACAAATTGTTGAGTATAAAGCACTTAGAGGGTTGAGTGCCTGGCTCAGTAAAAATGTGCTAAATGAAAGAAAGAAAAATAAAGGAAAGGAAACAGAAAAAGAAAGAGAGGAAGGAAGTGGAGTGAATGCGTGCCCAGGCAAAAAGCAAACGGATGAAAAATCCCCACAACTGTAAGAGATTCTAATCGCTCTTCTCAATTTAGCTATGGCCAAATTAGAGGGACCTTAACATTTTTAAGTTGAAAAGCACATGTTTGGACTCAGTCTTTGTGGAGAAAAATGAGTTTTTAAATTATTTTTAAGCTGTTACCCTGAAAGGAAAGATATTGAGCTGCCTTTCCATTTCTTCTTATGGGCTGATGGGATTTTTCATCTTTCTGCTGTACTTTTGTATCTGAGCTCATACATTCTTGATGGGCTTCATATCCTTTTTTAATTTGAAAATCATATTGACTGGGCATCAACTAGCACAGAGCACTACAGCTCACACAAATATGAAATAATGTGGTCTTTTCAACCTGCCTTCCTAACCCCCAGGAGTTGGCAACCTTAAGCATACATGAGGCAAAGTGGTGTGTTAAGAGATTCAATATGTGTAGTTCATGTACACGGGCATCTCATTGCTGGGACAGGAGCGCTGAATGACAGATACCTTTATCTTTCTCTGAAAAATTCAACTTTGAGCATCTCTTATATGCCCAGCACTGTGGCAGACCCTCAGGGCACATCAAGGGAAGTAAGGCCCAACTCCTGCCTCAAGGAGCCGACCATTGAGTAGGGGGGATTAGACAATGAGATAAGTACAAGCTAAAGAAAATACCACAGGACAAACACAAGGAAGGTGCTTGAGGTTTCAAAGAAGGAAAAGGATGTATCAGGTTGGAGATATGACAAAAGGCTTTATTCACTCATGTACGTATTCAACCAAAGAAAAATATTTATTGGGTGCCTGCTGTATACCAGGCCCTAAGCTAGCTATTTGGAATAAGATATAAATGAGCCAATATTCCCAACCTCAAAGACTTAATAATAAAGTGGGAGGGACACACATGTAAACAAACTCTATGATTCATTAATTCATTAATTTATTCAACATTGATTGGATGTCTATTAAGTCCCAAGCTCAAGGGTGAAAAGAATAAAGGTCCCTATGATTAAAACAAAAACAAAACCTATAGTCCAGTTCAGGAGATAGGTGTATAAAGAAAAAATTTTGATGTATGGTAGTATATTAGGTGCCGTGATAGATATGTTAAAAA
This sequence comes from Lemur catta, assembly GCF_020740605.2. Classification (NCBI taxonomy): domain Eukaryota; kingdom Metazoa; phylum Chordata; class Mammalia; order Primates; family Lemuridae; genus Lemur; species Lemur catta. The sequence continues at coordinate 27,478,632 of NC_059137.1, forward strand.
TTGCAAAGTCACAGCGTTGGGGGAAAGGGGCTATGAACTCTCTCTGGGGTTAGAGAAGTCTTCTGAGGGGAACACAACGGAGTAGGCAGTGCAGGATGAAGGTGTTTCCCAGGTAATTGTAGACAGAGTATCTGAGGCAGGTTGTACAATGTGGCTGGAGGAAGAAGCAAGAGTAGAGATGCGCTGGAGATAGAGGCCAGTTTGTGGAGAGCTTTGAAGCCCTGCAGCTGTAAGAACGGAATGTCGAGGTGCAATGACTGCTGGTGAACGACTGAGTGCAGAGGGTATGGAGGGAACATCAGGGAAAGGTTCCTGATGGAGCAGGTGGCTCAGAGTCTTAAGTGATGTTAGGAGACAAGAAGATAAAAACATTCAATTAAGAAGAAACAGCATTCCTCAGGGAGTTGGTCCTTCTCAGATTTTGTAGGTGAAAATAATGGATGGCAGGAATTTCAGAAAGAGTAAACAGCTTGAGTCAAAACAAAGAGGCAAAAAGCCCATGTATCAGGGAGTAGTGAGAGTTTATGGAAGCAGCTTTTCCTGGATCTCTAATCTCAGCGAACTCTAAGTGTCTGGCCCTGACTTTGCCCATCAGACAAATTAACATAGCAGGGGTATCCTTTGTCCATCTCTTTCTCTTCTTCAAGGGTGAGTCTTAAATATTCAGAGTTTTATGAAGTTACAAGACCAAACTTGTTTTTAAGGCCTTCAGATCAATAGTGGCTGCTAAATGGCTTGAGCATCCTGTGACAAAAAGAGTCCCAGGTTCCAATGCAGATGTGACCACCAAGCCCAGTTCCTCCTGCCAACCTGACCCACACCAAGGCCTTCTGCCCTGTGCTGGGGCCTGGGGAAACCAAAAGGGGATTTTCCTGACTTTGGAACCAAATGAGAAATGAGACCAGGAAGCAGATCAATAGAGATCAAAATATCAGCTTTATTTATTGACAAAGCTGACCTGGACAGCGTGACTTGACTTGTAGCCAAATGGGCTTTCTGAAATGCCCTTCCTGATCTTTGCTTACCCTAAAAAACCACTGGCTTCCCCGTGCATGGTAAAACCTGCTTGGCCACACTCACCACAGTGCAGACCAGCATGCAAGTGACCTGTGGACAGGCTGGCCCCTTAAAGGACACAAGAGCAAAGAGGCAGGGCAAAGTCACCAGTCGGGCCAGTCTTGCCTTCCCTCCAGGTGTGGAAGTTCCTCCATACTTCTGCCTTTTGGGGCAGAGGTTTTGAAATTCTCTTCTCCCTGTGGAACATGAAGGCAGGAAGGGAGGAAGGAAGAAAAAAAAGAAAGGAAGAAGGGGAAGGTGGGAGGGAAAAATGAAGGGAAATAGGGAAGGAAGGAAAGGAGGGAGGGAAGGAAGAATGAACCTACAGCTGGTGGTGACTCTCAATGACTGGCTCCTCAGCTTTCCCCTGACTCTAGATTGCCCCCAGGGTCCCCTGTGCCCACAGCGGGAGTCAGAGTCTTTAGCTGCAGGCTCTGGGACCAATCCTGAGGACCATGGCTTCTGGCCTAGTCTGAGGTCACCGTGTATCCCAGTTCCTAGAATGGGGCTCCTGGCTTGGGATTTAGTCCCAGCCAAATAGTTCTCTTGCTTGAATTCTTCTGTTTGCTCCAATTGGCCTTTATGGAGAATGAATCCTCTACCAGAACCTTCACTCTTAAGGCAGAATCCTTGTTTCTGGCCTCTTCTACGACCTGTCTGGCCGGTCCCTGTCCCCGGCAGTATGACACTCCAGCACACTCTTCCCTCTTTCCAGGCTCCGTCTTCTTGACAAGATATTCCCCATCCATTGGTACTATTCTAAGCAAATTTTGCTGGGTTTCTGAGCCTCTACCTTCCCTCTCTAATCTGGCCTGTTGAATGTCACCATATTGCTGGTTCTGACACCAGAAGGCTGACTTCTAACAAGCACGATGAGATATATCCAAATGAGGGCTGTCGTCTGTGTTACCTGGGAAGTTTGCATTACATGCCTTCTCCAGGGATTCCACTATTTTTAAAAAACATTTCTGAAATTCCTCTGTTGGAATTTCATGGAGCCACAGTCAGAGCAAGACAGGACCATAGACACCACCCACCCAGTTCTACCTTCCACTTTGTATGTGGGGACACTTGAGGCTCTGGGAGCTTTGGAGCTCACTGAGAACACGTATCAAATTATAGGCAAAGCTGAATCCTTTCCTCTGCTCTCCTAACAAATGATTTTTCTTCAGAGCCAGTTTACAAGCAATAGAAGAAATGATCTCCCAAGTCTATAGCAGTGGTTGTTAATCCTTTTTGAATCATGAAGTCCTTGGGGAATCTGATACGTCTAAAGACATGATCCCTCAGAAAAGAACACATACACTCAAAACTTCCACACTCCAGGGTGAGAACTCCTGCCCTATGTTAGCGTGCACACACCTTCTCCCAGATTTCAACAGCAACTATTATGCAGCACGGTCATTGTCCTTGTCCTCCAGACCTGCATCCAAATGATTCTCTGCTGTTCCCAACTATCAAATCCCCAAAGGAACGAGATGTTCCAGTGCTGAGGAGGTCCAGAAGAATGTGCTGTAGGCTCCAGAGGCATTTCCACAAAGAGCATTCCAAAGATATTTGAAGAAAGCCAGAGTCCCTGGAAAGTGCAGCTTCTCCAGATGACCACCTAGAGCAGGCAGCATCTGTGTGCCTGCTCTGGTCAGCTCTTAAATAATCACAGCCCTGTTCCCTTTCAGGCAAAGCTCACGTGGAGGCTTTGGTATGGTAACTTCTTATCTGCTAATACAAGAGGGACAATTCCAAAGCTTAGCAGAGACTGCCTTCTCCATGCAGGCTCCTAGGACCTCTCCAGGCAGTTGTGTGCTTCTTCCTTCCTGTTCCCAAGCTTTGTATAAAGCTGTACCTCTGCTTTCATCTCTACTTCTCCCACCAGATGTTGGGCACAGACCTGAAGGGCAGAGATTGGATTCAGGCATTTCATCATTTATATGTCCATTTGACATTTATTAAGAGGCTACCACATGTTAGCACTGAAAATACAATGGTGGATAAAACAGTGCTGCATTCTCTCAAGAAAGGCAGACAAACAAGCAAGCACAAGTCACAACAGTGTGACTAACTTCCTTTGGGAAATACAGGGTACTTTACAGTACAGGCTGGTCTTTTGGGGGGAGGGGCACCTTTTACGCTAAGATCTGATGTGCATCTTTCCAGGCTCAGCCCACAGAATGTGTTTGATCTTAAACCGCATTGCCCTAGGCAAAATCACTGAAGGGCAACTGCTCACTAATTTAAGAGTGGCTGTGGTGAGCCAGGGCCCGACTGTTTGGAAAGACAACTGACATCAGGTGCAGCTGGTCACCTCCTTTAGCTCTTTCTGAGACATCTGTGCACTGATGGGAAAAGCAGTAGACTTACAACTCCTGTAGGTTTCTGTCTGGGGCTCTGCCACTGGCTACATGCATGTGTTCTCACTTGTCCTTCTGCATACGATGCCAAGGAAGCTGTGAAAGCCCTTTGCAAACTTAAGGACATATAATCAATGGATCTATCTATCTAAACTACCTCCTAGGCTGGTCCCAGCTTCACAGGGAGAGGAAGGCAGGGTAACACAAACTTAGGAGCACTGGCAAGGGTACTGCTTTGTAGGGCCCGTGCCTCAAGCTTTTTGCTGCTTCGCATGACCTGGATTTGGCAAGGAGGTGGCAGCCTGAATTCCAGGCAGGCTAAAAGGCCTTGGCTGAGAAGCTCTAAGGGATTTCACAACACAGCAGGGAAAGGCTTCCCACAGAGGGACCAGGGGGTGGGGGTGGGGAAAGCTGCAATTCTGCACGTTGGGAAAGGGTAAGTAGTGGAAGGGTCCCGAAAGGCAGAATGGGGCAGCGAGAAAAACCCCTGATTATTGACCCGCTCCCCTCACCACGCCTTAAATCCCAGCGCTAACAGCCGCAGCCTGCAAGCCATAGTATCACAATCCCACAGCGCCGGCCCTGCCTACGCCCCCAGCCCCTGCCCGGGGAGACGGTGCGGACAGGCCGCCTCCCCCGGCACCCGCGCATGCGCACCGCTTGCTCTGCGGCCAACACTCATCTGCGGCGCTCGGATCCTCGGATTAAACAGACATCTCTCCTTTTATCTCTGGTTGTGCCTAGTGCTCAATCCACAGCAGTCTCCGAGTCCTTAGGCTGCCGGGCAGTGGTTGGGGCAGAAGGAAACAAGTCAAGAAGAGCTCGGGCCTGGCCTAAAACTACAACTCCCAGTAGACACCGCGCTGGTCCCTCCTTCTGGTGGGCGGGGCCCAAGGGCCACCGCGGCTTAAAGCGGCGAGAGCTGCTCGGCGTCCGCACCGCTGTGTGCGGAGCCCGCGCCTTTGCGGTCTGCGCGGGAGCGTGGGGGCCTGTGGTGTCCTTTCTGTCCTTGCCTGTTGTGCCTGAACTAGCAACAGCATAACCCAAACAACTTCTAAGCACGTTTAGAGGCTTCTCTCAGGTTCTGGTAGCTTGTTGCTTCTACTTCACTGAATTCTTTTTTTTTTTTTTTTTTTTGAGACAGAGTCTCGCTCTGTTGCCCAGGCTAGAGTGAGGTGCCGTGGTGTCAGCCTAGCTCACAGCAACCTCAAACTCCTGGGCTTAAGCGATCCTCCTGCCTCAGCCTCCCGAGTAGCCGGGACTACAGGCATGTGCCACCATGCCTGGCTAATTTTTTTTATATATATGTTGTTAGTTGTCCAGCCGATTTCTTTCTATTTTTAGTAGAGACGGGGTCTCGCTCTTGCTCAGGCTGGTCTCGAACTCCTGACCTCGAGCGATCCTCCCACCTCGGCCTCCCAGAGTGCTAGGATTACAGGCGTGAGCCACCGCGCCCGGCCGACTTCACTGAATTCTTGATTAGCAAGTGAGAACCTGAAAAATCAGCTGTGTGTTAAATTTCTGTAAAATGAATTATTTTCCTTACCATGTCAAAGCAACTTTGTATTTTTTTCTAGCTTGCAGGTGTCAGTGGCTCATGTTTAGTATCATTTATTTTCTCTAAAGACTCAACACAATAAATAAGAAGGGAGTCTGTTTAAAGAAATCCTGCAGTGAATCATCCTGAAAAAGTGAAAACCTGTTGATTTGATACATTTTGTAGTTTACTTTTCCAACTTCTGAATGTTGTAATGAAGTGCCTTTAAAATGTAGCACACTTGAGATCCGTTTTTAATGTGCAGGTTTAAAAATATGTTTTAGGCCTGGTGCGGTGGCTCTCGCCTGTAATCCTAGCACTTTGGGAGGCTAAGGCGGGAGGATCACTTGAGGTTCGGAGTTGGAGACCAGCCTGAGCAAGAGTGAGATACTGTTCCTATGAAAAATAGAAGAAATTAGCCATGTGTGGTGGTGCTTGCCTGTAGTTCCAGCTACACGGGAGGCTGAGGGAGGAGGATCGCTTAAGCCCAGGTTGCGGGTGAGCTGTGATGACACCACTGCATTTAACCCTGGGACAAGAGGGTGAGACTCTGTCTCCAAAAATAAAGTTTTAAATTGTAACCTAATGTTTGAATACGACCCAGAATGGTGAGGTTTAAAACCTCTACTCTTTGATTCTTGCTTTAGGGAGGCAAAAAATGACAGTTCTTAGATAGTATGAGGGATAGCCACCTTCTAGAAAGTGCCATTGGTCCCCATGACTATAGTAGGTTTCTTGAACTGAGTGGTTACTGTGATTTCTTACAGCCACTATTAAACAACCTCCTCATGCTAACAACGAACTCCTTTTGTTTTTTTGCAAATAAATAAATTTTAAGGGCCTCAAAGGGAGTCAATTCAGAGCTTGAATGCAGAATCTCTTTTAGAGTTGGGCTTTTAAAATTTGTTTTTGGATCTCTTGGCTTCAGCCTGCTGAGTTTTATGACTATGTGTTCATTCACTCTATTTAGTGTGGCATTTGTGGATAATAAGAAATTGGCCAACTTTGCTAAAAATTAACAAGATGTATAATTTTTAATTTGTTCTTTGTGTGAGGCAGCCCAGTAACAGGCATACTGAAAAATGGAAATAGTAGTTGATGTATAGTGATTTCAGAGATGACTAGGGCCGCTATTGTGCTCTGAACAAACCCCCCATACGTTCTGAAACATTAAATAGGAGAGAAAGCAATAGTCTTGATATTTGGTAATATTTGGATTTTTCCAAAATTCTCAAATGTTCTCTTTACAGTCACAAACAGAACAAGTTTTCTGGCTACTAACTCTTCTAGTAAACATTTAATTTATTAAGTCCTAGCCAGCTCAGTAAGGCAAGAAAGCATAAGATATAAGACAATATTACTGTATATAAGAAAATTTCAGGAGAACTTAGACAAATTATTAATATTTTTAAGAAAGGACAGCTGGAAAAAGTGCAATTGTACAAGAATCAATTTTATTTCTATCACCACCAATAAAAGACAAATATTATTAATTTGACAAAAGATACCACTTACAGGAGTAAAAAAAAGATGTGCAAGAGCTTTATGGAGGCAAGTATAAAACTTCATTGAAAATCGTTAAGAAAACATTTAAATTAAATGAATGGATACATCATGTTCATCGATGCAAGAACTCTGTTTTATAAAGTTATCAATTCCTCTCAAATCTATGCATTTAATCCAACCCAAATCAAATTGTCAATACTGTTGTATATGTTTGTATCTTGACAAGTTTATTCTCAAACTTATATGTAAGATCAATGGTTCATGAATGACATTTTTTAAAGAATAAAATGAGTGTCCTACTAGGTAACAAGGGTTTGCCCTATTAGATATCAAGCCATCCTGTAACACTGTAATAAGACGACAATGTGGTGTTATTGCTGGGACAAGCAAATAGAGAACAGAAGAGAACCTGTGCATATATCAGAACGGATTAGATCATTGGGAGAAGATGAACTGTGCAATAAATGGTATTTGGAATAATTGGTTAAACACATGAAAAAATTGATATTTATCTCTTACCATACCAAAAAATAAATAAATTCTAGTTGAATTAGAGCCTTAAATGTGAAAAGCAAAACTTTAAAACTTTTAGATGTTCTCCTATAGGCCTTTATGACCTTGGTCTAGGGAAAGATTTCTTAAACCAGACATATAAAGTTCAGACTATAAAGGAAAAGACAGGTGAATCTGACTACATTAAAAACAAGCAAGCATGCAAACAAACAAAACTTCTGTACTTTAGAAACTAAAAAACAGAAGTGAAAAGACAAGGCACAGACTGGAAGGACATTTACAACTCAAAGAGAGACAAAGGATCAGTATTCAGGAATTTTAACACTACAAATCAATAAAACAAAGACAAATGATACATTGTAATGGTACGATATAAAATGAACCAAGATATAACTTGGCAGCTTCCAGAAGAGGAAAATCAAATGGTTAATAGATAGTGAGAAAATACTCAACCTCACTGGTAATCAGGGAAAATACTAATTAAAGCAACAAGAAGTTGTTTCACACTTATCTGATTGGAAAAATTAAAAAGTCCAATAATATTGTATTATCAAAGATATTGAGCAACGGAAACTCTCAGCTACTGTTGATGTTAGCATAATTGGTTCAGTTTGGCAGTGTAATAAAAGTCAAGATTACAAAGCAAGTTCACTCTGGGCATATATTCTACGGAAGCTCTTCTACATATGCATAAATGGATATGTCAGAAATTTTTTCATAGCAGCCATGTTGATGATAGCCAAAAATGGGAAACAATAAAAATGTCCTTCAGGAGAAGAGTGGGTAGTTGACTAATTCTGTGGTCCTCACCCCCCGGGCCACAGATAGGTACCAGTCTGTGGCCTGTTAGAAACCGGGTGCACAGCAGGAGGTAAGTGAGCAACGCTTCTTCTGTATTTATAGCTGCTCCCCAAGGCTTGCATCACTGCATAAGCTCTGCCTCCTGTCAGATCAGCAGTAGCTTTAGATTCTCATAGGACCATGAACCCTGAGCATGCGAGGAAACTAGGTTGCATGCTCCTTATGAGAATTTAGTGCCTGATGATCTGAGGTGGAGATGAGGCCATGATGGTAGCACCAGGGAACAGCTGCAAATAGGCATTATCATTAGCAGAGAGGTTTGACTGCACAATAAATGTAATGCACTTGAATCATCCCAAAACCATCCCCCCCGGTGCCAAAAAGTTTGGAGACCACTGGACTAATTCATTCAATGGAATACTATAAAGCAGTGAAAATGAAAGAATGAGAATGGCATTATCAACGTGTATAATTTGTGCAAGAAGAGCAAGTTATAGAACCATGTGTACAATTTCAGTGTGATACCACTTATATAAAGTTAGAACATACAAAACAATACGAATTATTGACTATGGACAATTTCATATGTAGAGAAAGTATAAAAATATGGGATTAATAAGCACCAAATTCAGAGGAAAGGAAGGAAATAAAATTGGGTGGAACTTCAAATGTGTCTGTAACATTTTATTTTATTTTTTTATTTCTTGAAATTGTTCATTGAAAAGAAAAGGAAGGAAAGAAAAAGACTGACAGATCTGCTTGGAGAACTGCAGTTACACTTACATTTTCATATAACTTTCTGAGTTTTCTCTTATAATTCAATCCAATGAGAGTCATCACTCTCTACAGGGTCTCCTTGGCACAGAGGACTAAGGTCCTGCTGATGGCCATCTGCCCAGCTTTCTGTCTCCACATTCCTGCAGCACAGAGGGACTAGTGGAGACAGCATGGTTAGCTGACACTAAGAAGCCTAAATTGGACCAAGATCCTTACCCCAGGAGTGGGACAGGTGCAGGCTGAGAGCATGGCTCTCTACTGATCTATGGTGGATGCAGATTTAAGATGCCACTTTAAGTGCTAAACACCTCATCCCTCTGTGGGCATCTTCCAGTCAAAATGGGCAGGTTAATCTATTGGAGTTCTAGATACCAGCTCATTTCCATAGTTGATCCAAATTCTTACATGTGGGTCTGTTCTCCCCACTGCACTAATTTTCAGTTTTTGAAAGGTGTTTTTTAATATCATTTTTAAAGGATTGAAACAGCAAGAGATCTACATGTAGAGAACATATTATATTTTGCTTTATTAAAGATATTTAATGATGACATCCAATTCTGCTGAAAAGTTTTAATCCTGGTTTTCTTATTATTTTGGCAGCACACTGTCACTATCATAACTGGCTATTGAAAAATGTACCTGATTTTTTTTTGTATAATAAGAGCATATAGGGCTTGTTGACTTGTTACTACCTTCAACTTTATACCTTGAATCGCACACAGGTCCTCCTGGATTCTCCAGTAATGTGTATGACTTGGAATGCTTTTCCATTTATCAGCAAAGTTTATTAATTAGGCACCCACATTTGCATAGTACTCTACTGAGCACCTAATAAATATGTTTTAAAAAGACACTGTCCTTGCTTGAAAAAGCCTACTCTACCAGTTGTATAGGCTTTTCATTCTTCCTCTTTGGCCACACTATCTTTGCTAACCCTTTTGTAACCTCTAGATTGTCAGATCTGTTTGAGCTCAGGACTGTAGCCCCCCACACAGTGGGCATTCACCACATGCTCTGGCTAAGGTGGTAGGAAAGAGTTTCTCTGTCTTCAGAGAAAGTAAGCTAAGTTTTTGGGCATGGACATTTGGCTTTTTACCATCTCAACTGGTTTAAACACAAGGTTTCCCGTGATGCAAAAAGCCAGATACAGACTATTTCAATTGTGTTGCACCCAGGGAAGGAAAAAGTAGCCCATATTTAGACCACAGTGCAGAGCTCCAGCAACCAGAAAGTCACCAAGGCAGTATCAGCAGCTAATAACACCCACCCCCACACACACTTGCATTCATTTTATGGGGCTTACTCCCATATGAAGTAAAGCCAAAACACTCACCTGTATAAACATGATCAAGTTCTAGAGTCATACCACAGGAATAAATAGCAGCAGTTTGGAAAACAAATTCTTAATTGACTGAGCTATGATCAACACAGTTTCGTGTGAGGAGTTCCATTTTACCAAAAAAGAGAGTGATGGTTTGAAGACTGTGTTTCTGTCTTAAAGCTTGTTACTTTAGTTAGTTTATCAATTTATAGCCCAGGTTGCCTCTCTTTTGGCCAGCATGGCTTTCCAGGGCAGGGGTTTCAGACTCCCAGGCAGGTGAGGATGACTTAGGTTTCTCAGAGAAGCAATGTGGTGGAGCTGTGTAATTTGAAAGAACAGGAAATCAGGCAATTGTCACTAACGGTCATGATGACATATGCGGCCATATGTGAGTGTTATATAGGGAGCCGTGTGTATGGGGGTGGAGTCTGCTAGGAAAAGGCAGCTGATGCCTCGCCACCTTCCCAGAGGGTCATGTGAGAAATCAATTTGTTTCTCTTATCTTTTGTTGGTGGGATGTGAAATGTTGTTAATCATCAAATGCTGACTGTCCGCACGGATGGTGGAACCTTTGGGGAGGGGACAGTTTATTTCTTTGGCCAACTCTCCCAACCAGATACCTGGGAAAATAAATGGTTCACAGCCTGGTCATTTCTGATTTGCAAATACTCTGTCCACATGATATCAGAAAGAGCTATTCCCTTCTTCCCTTTTCTTCTTCCCTTATTTCTATATTTCCCTTCCCTCCTTACTTCCCTCCTTCCTTTCCATCCATCCATCCATCCATCCATCCATCCATCCATCCATCCATTATTTACCAAGTACTTTCTATGGTCAAGTTCCTTCTACCAGTGTCTGTGGTCCAGGAACAAAAAGGGTAGAAGCACACTCAAGTGACAGGGGCAGAGTAGGGCAGACAAGTGAGGGAGTGGACAAGAGATGACAACCAGTTAGAGGTGAAGGATGATGGAGAAGGAGGCGCCATAGATAACTCATGACTCAAAGCCTTTTTCCCCATCTGGTGTAGGTCCACAGTCTCTGCTAGAAACTCTGGAATTTGGGTATCACCCGAAACAAATGAAATGCAATAAATACTGCTGTCTATCTATCTATCTATCTATCTATCTATCTATCTATCTATCTATCTATCTATCTACCTACCTACCTTTAAAATGCATAGACATACTGCACCAAGGTTCTGCTGGGCAAAGTTTCCACTTGATAACTGTAGTCAGTCAATATGCTACCATCCAGTGCTTGTGTACTAGTTTACATAATCAAAACTTGTAAGAAGCTTAAATGGCTTAAGTTTAACTGAATCCTAAAAAACATCATACAAGACAAGCTAATGAAACAGAACACTCAGTCCAGGAGACCAACTCAAAAGATAAGAGAACACTGGTGAAAGAGAAAAGGAATTGGAAATGAGATATGCAAAAAATACCCTGGGACTAATCATATAGAAATGCAAAGGATAAATCATTTATTAGGCCTGGAAATATATTTTTTACAAAAAAAGAGCACTGCAATGCACCATAATTGACAATGCATGGCTCTTAACGCTAGGAGAATTTCCCTTGACCTACTGCTGAAAACACCTGCTCTGTCACAAGAACTGTTTACAGGGGCAGAGGCAGACCGAGCACTGCTGAGAATACATATGGGAAGACAACTCAGTATAGACATCTTTATGGTACTGAATCAAATCACAGAGCCATATGTTGCTGTCTCGAGACTTTGATTATTGAACTCATTAAGTGCATCTAAGAACATAATTGTTAATTTTACTTGTAATGAAATGTATGAATGAATAAATGCATTAAGACTTTGGTAAAATCTATGAAAACATGATGGTTTGTGGAGGTGCAAAGTGTCAGGGGAGGGCAGGGAAGAGAGAGCTTTCAGCTGGGGAGGGCTGTGGCGCCACACTGATAGTTGCCTTCTATGTCCCACAATGTGACACAGAGGTCATGAAGACTTTAAAACATCAAAGGCAGTTGACATTTCCCCCCTGCATGTTCTACTTCCTAAGGCAGTTGCATACCCTAGAGTAATTTTAGAAAGATTTCTAGTAATAAGAATAAAAGCAAAAGAAACTTTTGTATATAGTGCTAGAAAGCAGGATGAGCTAGTTGAAATCACCTTAGGTCACCTGAATCCTAAGGTAGTCTTCTTCCTATATCATACAGCAACTTAAAATTTCATTTTATTTGCTTATTTATCTTTACCTTTGCTGTAGGAAAATTCACTCTTTTTAGTGTAAACTTCCACAGGTTTTGAAAAATACATATAGTCATGTAACCACCACCAAAATTAAGATGCAAAACAGTTCTTATGACCCCCAAAAATTATCCTTGTGCTGCCCCTTTGCAGTCAACCCTTCCTCTCACCCTTAACCCCTGAAAACTGTTCTATTCTCCATCCCTTTAGCTTTGCCTTTTCCAGAATAACATGAAAATGAAATTATATAGTAACACACGACATTTTAATTAGAAAATTTAAAACAAAAGCAAGCAAGCAAACAAACAAAAACAAAAATGAAACAACAAAAAAACAGAGCCCCATTCCCTGAATATTCTCATTAAGTAACGTTTACTATGCTAGACACCTCAAATCTTCCTGCTGCTTCTCAAAATATTTTTCCTGATTAAAGCAACTTTTGTTTTTCTTTCTCTTTGCCCTTGCCCTGTATTGCTTAGAAATTTTGGGGGGTCACTTTGCAGTTGTTTCCTGTGTGAGCACGACAGTGAATTTGGCTGTACGGAAGAGATTTGCTTTGTAATATTCCACCTGGGAGAGAGGCAATGTTGTGTTTTTCTAGCAATTTTATAAATCTAATCTGAACTAAAGAGGAAAACTCATTCCATGGAGTTTAATTAGAATTTAACCGAATGAGAATAGACAAAAAGGATGTAGGATGAAGCTCAGTTGGGCACATAAAAATTAGAGAAAACTCTAAGGCCCCTCATTTGTGAAGGTCAGTTTCCTACATGAAGGAACATAAAATTCCTGAAACATAAAATTGCAAGGCATGCAAAGGAAAACCAATTCTTACGGATATGTTTGGATGCACACACAATTTCAACTGCCTGCTTAGTGAGGCAGACAGACCAGCTCTAGCTACAGCATGAGTTAGTTGCCTTCCTGCCCATCATACTTTCTGCTCTTGTCTTCATGATCTGGAGCATATTAAATATGAAAACGAATGGTAGAAGAGCTGCATTTTACCTTGGATCTCTGTTGGCTATTATTATGATTATTATTTTTTAAAAGATTTGGGAATGTGGACATATTTTGTTCCATTCCATGAACTATGAAGTTGCCAACATCACATTCTGAGATAAGGATGGGGTAAAATATAGACTGCTTCAGCCTACCCATCTTCATAGGTCGTGTTCATTGTCCATCCATACTGGACTAGAATAGCTGCTCTTTGGCTAGTGCTATCTTGGTGCAGTTGCTTTCTTAGCAGTATATCACCTTGCTTTTCTTACCGATTTTTAAATCATTTGCATCAAACCTCTGTGTGTATCTGCTGGTTTGGGCTCTGCCTTTGAGCTTATCACCAGCATTAGACACAGGAACAGTGAAGGGCACCAAGAGAAACACCACGTAAACACGGTGGCAGATATGATAGCACAGTGACCCGGGGGGCACCTATGGGCGAGCCCCCCGTATTTACTCAACTCTCAGGTTGTGGTAGAATCAGGGCCCTGCCAAGCCTTAAGTGTATATTTTTATTTGTGAATGCATTATACTCAAAGTCTTGCCCAAATCTATTTTGCTTGATTAATAAAAACAAAACCAAATTCGGGTTCTGCATGCAGTAAATCTAACTTTTAAGATAGGAAAAAGTAAATTCTCAAAACCAGTGAGTTTAATGTTTAATCCCTGGCATCAGATGGTGAACAGATGGTTTGTAAACACATAGCAGAGGAAACAGCATGGGTTTACTAAGAGCAAGTCATGCTGAACTAACCTTGTTTCCTTTTATGATAGAGTTGACACTGACAGAAAAGGGAAATTTTTAAAAATCAGCGCATTTTAATTTCAGTCAGGATAAAATGTTTCCTTGAGGGTAAGATGGAGAAAACCTCAACTGCAAGATAAAGAGATAGAACTGTTGCTAGTTAAAGTGGTTAATGGGCCAAGTGCAACCTCAAGGGAGGTATAAAATAGCATGTCAGATGATTCTTAATTGTTCCACGGTTTTATCAATAACGAGTGAAATTTATACATGCCTTGACACGACATTTTGGGAGATATTGAATATAATGAATATCAAAATCAAATTTTTTTAAGAAGGAAAAAAAAATAGCAGGCTAGAACAACTTCCAAAAGTAACAAATGATTTTTAATGATGACAAATGTAAAATCTTAAGCCTGTTATTTTAAAAAATGCAGAAGTATGGGAGGGAGGAGAATTGGCTTCTTGTTAGTTTGCGAAAAGAAGATGATAACATTTTAGTCGATTTCATATATAATGTGAGTCAGTCACATAAAACAATTACTGAATGATAGAAGAAGAATAGCATCTCCATCAGACGGAAATGCCCAACCCACTGTACTTTTAATGGTCACGCCCATCAGCACTTTTTCTAGAACCACGTGTCTGACTTTAGGAAAGATATTAACCAGCTGGAGCAGATCCAAGGGAGTCTGACCAGGTGGATACGGTCTAAAGATCTCACCGCGTGAGGAACAGGGGACAGCACCAACGTGTACTGAGTGTCTACTTTGAGCTAAGGGAGAAGGAGAAAAGGCTGGAGGGAAAGAGGAGGATGGGATGAGAATAGGTCAGCTTCTTAAGTAAATGTTGTAGGAAGGAGCCCCAGAACACAGTTACCAAGAATAGGGACTCAGGCTTTCCTCGCTGCCCAGAGAAGGGCCCATATGACGGTGTTCTGGATTCCCGTTGTAACTTAAAGGGAAACTTTCACAACGTCCGGAGCCCTTGATGTCCTGCAAATGAAGGAGGAGGATGTCCTCAAATTCCTTGCAGCAGGAACCCACTTAGGTGGCACCAACCTTGACTTCCAAATGGACCGGTACATCTACAAAAGGAAAAGTGATGGTATCTACATCATAAAGCCGAGGATGACCTGGGAAAAGCTTCTGTTGACAGCTCGTGCCATTGTTGCCATTGAAAGCTCTGCTGATGTCAGCGTCATGTCCTTTAGGAACACTGGAGGAGAGAGCTATGCTAAAGTTTGCTGCTGGCACTGGAGCCACTGCTATTGCTGGCCGCTTCACTCCTGGAACCTTCACTAACCAGATCCAGGCAGTATTCCAGGAGCCACGTCTTCTGGTGGCTGCTGATCCCAGGGCTGACCACCAGCCTCTCACAGAGGCATCTTGTGTTAACCTGACCACCATTGCTCCATGCAACACAGATTCTCCTCCGTGTTATGTGGATACCGCCATCCCATGCAACAAGGGGGCTCACCCAGTGGGTCTGATGTGGTGCATGCTGGCCCAGGAAGTTATCCACATGCGTGGCACCATCTCCCGTGAACACCCGTGGGAGGTCATGCCCGATCTCTACTTCTACAGAGATCCTGAAGAGATGGAAACGGAAGAGCAGGCTGCTGCTGAGAAAGCTGTGACCAAATGGGAACTTCAGAGTGAATGCACTGCTCCAGCTCCTGAGGTCACTGCGGAACAACCACTGAGCGGTCTTAAGTTCTTCAGCAAATTCTTAAACAAGATGGAAATAAGGTTGATGGAAAATAAACATGAGTTTCTAAAAACAAACAAAAAAAAGAATAGGGACTCGGGCAGGACTCAGCTCGCTCTCTTGCCCAGAATAAGGGTAAGGTATGTGTATGTGTGTGTTCATGTGTGTGCACATGTGTGCACATGTGTACATGTCTTGGAAAGTAGGCAGCTAGAAGGCGATCAGAGTATACATTCCTGCTCCCAGAACTTTCAGTGTGGCTTCCCCCAGGGGATCCTAATTGTTCTCAAGCGCCTTTGTTCATCATTCCATGTTCACTCTGGTCATTTACTCTATGCCAGGCCTTGCGGTAAGAATGGGAGATACAAGGTAAAATAAACCCAGTCTGTACAGAAAAGGAGCTCACAGACTAGAGGGGCAAGCGGGCGTTGTGCCCACAGGTTGGCCCACTGAGAAACTGAGAAGTTATGAGTCCAGGGTTACTCAGTTGTCAGTGAAGGGAATAAAACATCATCTACAGAGACTTTCAGAGCTGGAGGGAGTTTTGAATACCTGTTTAGTGCATCATTTTCAAACAGTGCCTGTGGAAACCCAGGGCATTTCTGGGTGTGAGAGGAGAGATTGAACCAGAAGGTGAAAGTGTCTGGAGTCATTCTCCATACTTTAAGCAGAATGGCTACACTTCTGTCCTATTTATTCATTATCCTTATGTGAACTAACCTGAAGGAAGTATACTGCTACTGCTAAGCATTCAGCCTCACCCCACACTCACACGGGAGGGTAGGAAATAGTGGCCAAAAGATATTGTGATTTGCCTGATGTAATTAAATAAATATTTTTGCTATGTATCTATTATATGTCTATGAAGACTGTGAAATCTATTCATTCAGTGATTTATTGAAAAGCCAAATAAGCAAAGATACAATCATCCTAAGATTTTCCCTCAGATGTTTTAGCCTTTTCAAACTCCCTGAGGGCAAAACTTTGTCCTACTCACTTTTGTTTCTCAAGTGTCTAACATGGTGCCTGACATAATCAGGCTTGCCAAATGTTTGCTGAATTTGGAGAAAGGAATTAAAATAACGTACTAATTGGATCCAGAACAGATCTTCTGATTGATTATGGAAAACAAAAGAATCTCATTAACTTAATAAGCTGAATAAATGTGTATGTATGTGTGTGTATATATATTTTTTTGCTTTTTCAAGTGGGACCTTCTCCTAGGTTGTCAAAGAACAAGCATTAGCACTAGCTATAGCAGTCAGATTACATATTGATTGGTGTTGGAAAAGAGCTGAACATTAGGCTCTGAAGCAGTGTTATTTCTTCCATCTGCAAACACCCAGTCTCCCATCCCTTCTTAGTGAATCCTTGAATCTGAGTCATAAATAATGATTGAATTCTGCCAAAGATATTTTTTCAGAGGAGGGATATGTAACTCCCTTTGCTGTGATGCACTGATTCATTAAACAGCTACCCTTGTGAATTCCAATTAGCAACACTTCTTGTTCTTCCTGATCAGACTTTCAGACAAATCTAAAATTTGCAGGATTCCTATAGCCACATATAGGTGTGGTCAGGAAGCACGCAGACATCCACAGAGGCACTCAATAACCAACTGATCCATGACTGTCTCGTTGGAGCTCGGCCAGATTGAAACCTGGACATTGTGGTTCTCCCCAGAGAAGGTGCCTCTTGGATGTGACATAAAGATAACATGAGTCAAGAGTGCACGGAGAGGGTGCTTTTCTAGCTTTACAAGTGATGTTAATCTGTAAAGCTGGTCCCAGTGTACATGCAAAAATAACCACTGATATACTCATGGGAAATCATCTTTAATAAAGAATGGAAGCCAATGAGCCCAGGAGTTTGAGGCTGCAGTGAGCTATAATGATGCCATTGCACTCCACCCAGGGCGACAGAGCAACATTCTGTCTCCCAAAAAAAAAAAAAAAAAAAAAAGAATGGAAGCCAAGATTTTATGTATGGACTACAGAGGGTGATGTTCTTGGAAGGGAGATGACAGGCAATAGCTTACGTTAACTCAAGAAAGCAAAGAAAGGCACCAAAAAGCTATGGAAGAGGTTAGAGATCCTGATTAGTAATCCACAGCTCTTAAATTTTATACAGTCTTTAAGGCTGTGCCCTTTATTTAGAGTAAATAAATTTATTTTATAAATTGGTTTTCAGACTCATATTTGTACATTCTGAGATCATGAGTTTATAGAAGGATATGATTTTCCTCATTCTGAGCCACTGAGTTCTATAGTTAAGGACCCTGGGAAAACCCTTTAGTCAAGTAAAGATTAGGCATATTGTTTCTTCTCCCCTGTATATCAAATCATGCAGGAAGCAAAAGCCCACTTTTAGACATGAGAATGATGTCAATAGTATCTGTTTTAAAGCCAGGCATGGTGATTCACGCCTGTAACCTCAGCTACTCAGGAGGCTGAGATGGGAGGATCACTTGAGCCCAGAAGTTCAAGACTAGCCTGGGCAACATAGCAAGACCCCATCTCTAAAAAAATAAATTTAAAAAAAATGTATCTGTTTTCCTCAGATTCCTTCCGCAAATATCAAGATGGCCTCCATCTTTTCTGTGAAGCTCATTCTTCTTCTGAACTTGCTTTTCAAAAGCTAAAACCATATTTTATTCTTTCATCCACATTCAATAGACATAGAGAACCTATTATATGCCAGGTGCTGGAGATACAGTAGTTAACTAGCCACTGTCCTTACCTTCAAGAATGTACTGGGAAAATGGACAAATGCTTGTGGTATGTATTGCTACATAAAAAAGACATCCAAACTTAATGCTGAAAACAAAAAGAATAATTTATTTTGCTCACAAATCTCTAATTTGGGCAGGGCACAGAGCATCAGCTCATCTCTGCTGCACATCTTCTGCAGGTCAAAGGCTGGGGACTGGCATCACCCGAAGGCTTGCTCACTACCTATCTGGAGGTTGATGCTGGCTGCCGGCTGAGACCTAGGTGGTGCTGTGGCCACCATATAGAAATGTGGTCTGCCTTTAGTCTTTCCACCTCTTCACTGTGTGGTGATCAGCTTCCAAGAATGAGTACCTCACGAGAAGCCATCAGAAGTTGCATAGCCTTCTCTGACCTTGCTTCAAAAGTCACATGGCATCACTTTGGCTGCATGTCATTCCTCATGGCAGTTACAAAAGCCCACTCATATTCAAGGGGAGAAGAATGGGATTTCACCTCTTCATTGGAAAAGTATCAATATGCAGACATGTTTTGAAACCACCACTAGAAAATAGACAATTACGACGCAGAGGGAAGAGTGTGAAGTGGAATGGATAAGGAATGTGGTTTGGGTAGACACTAGGATTAACACCTAAATCCATGGCGGGGGTCAGGAAAGGTGTCCTATAAAAAGTGATATGTAATCTAATTCTTGAGAGGTGAGTTGGAATTAGCCAGGAGAATGGAGGGAGGCTGGGGTGAGAAGAGTGGCACGTGCAGGGAAAAGTAAGAAAGAACTGAGCAAGTTTACGGAAGCTCAGTTAATTTGGAAGAGTCAGTTGCAGATGATGAGAATGGGTGACAAGGTACGAGGCTGGAGTGGGGCTATGAGAGACTTTGTAAACCATTGTAGAGGGCTGGACTTTACCCGGCGGGCCATGGGGGAGTCATTGAAGTATTTTAAGCAGGGGGTGACAGTTAAGATGTGCATTTTCTAAAGAACACTATGGCTGTAGTGTAAAGAACTTAGTATGGGGAAAGTTTGGAAGTAAGATTGGCAATAAATGACCATTCGAAGGCTGTTAGAATAATGCAAACTAGAGGTGATGATGAGTGAGTTTAGGTGAGGAGGGGTGGAAAGAAAATGGCAAAGTCAGGAGATCTGAAGAGTTAGGATTGACTGGACGTGGGGACTGATGGTTGGTGGGAGAGAGAGGAAGGAGTCAAGGGTAAGAACAAGATTTATGCCTTGAGTAACTGGGTGGTATCAATCACCCTCATATGGGATGTGAGGAGAGGATCAGTTTTGGGAGATGGGATAATGTGATGCTGATGGATCCTATTTTGAGTTTGCAGTGTTTGGGGGACATTCAAGTGGAGCTGTCCAAAAGGCTGTTGGATGTAAGTGTTTAGAATTTATATAGGAAGCATGGGCTTTGGAAAAGGATTTGAAAGTCATCAGCATATTGAATTTCTATATGGCAATAGAAGATCTGGATGAACAGAGTGAAATGAAAGCCAAGAAGAAACCCTGAGGTTCACCAGTATTTAAAGTAGAAGGAAGAAGGAGAGAACCCCACAAAAATGGATGGTAAAATAAGAAAGTCTCCAGAAAACCAGGAAGTGTGTCATCATAGAAGCTAGGGGAAGATTGTTTCAAGAAGAGAAGGGTGAACAATAGCACAGGCAGTAGAGAATTGAAGTGGCTCTTGGGTAACCGAGACAACTGGACCCTTGACATCCTCTCCTGGCCATTCTCCCCTGGCCCCTCTGTGAGGTTAATTTCAGGGCAGTGGGTGTCCCAAATAACTATCAAAATCAACTCCAATGTCATCAGTGAATAATGTGGAATTTTACATAAGGTTTTGTGAGGAGGTGGAAGGGTAATTGCATCCTAGAAAAGCTTGATGAAAAGCCCTTTTTTACCCATCTCTGTTCTTTCTCCAAAATTTCCCTTCCTTTATCTTTTTCTCTCTCTTCTCTGTGCATATACCTCTTTCCCGCCTCTTCAATACCACTGCCTCCCAATCTCTTATCTCTTCTCTTATTTTGTCCTCTCTCGCCTTTGCACTTTGCTCTGAGGGGCCATTAATAATTAAAACTTTTATTTATTAACAGTAGCAGTTGTGTTTAGTAACCTGGAGATTCAATACTAACTAAGCTCAAAACAATTTTAGTGTAGCTGTAGGGATGGAGGGCAGTTTATACTTGTTGAGAATAAACTAGAGTTCGTGTTAACCATGTTGGATTAAACATATACATTTATCTCTGTTTTCTTTTTGAACCTCACTAAAATTACAGTTGTGGAATTGTGCTCTTCAGATCTCCTACTCTGGGGAGCATAACTCACCAATGGCTTTAGTTGCTGCCCCGCTATATCCATCACTGCATTTGTGCCAGGGCCAAACTTCCTGTGGGCAGTTTCTGATGGTGCACAGTGGAGATACTAAGGCAAGCCCATTATAAGAGACACAGGATTGATCTCTCAAGTTAGGGACCTTGGTTTGAAGACTTCCCATTAGCCTGGCCAACTCTTGCCTGGAGCCACAATGTAGTCTTTCCTACCCAATCCTCATTCCTACCTTTCCCCTTCTGCAGGCATCCAAACTGCATTGCAGTCAGAAGGCATTCCTGCTCTCCCTCCCTCAACATAAATCTCTTGTGTGTCTAATCCAATCGTAGCATCTGCTTCTTGAAGGGCCCAAACTAACACAACTGTGAAATAAAAAAGGCAGAAATTCACAGGAAAAAAGAGAGAAGGGGAAAGATGTCAACAAAATTCTGGAAGATGGAAAATTGGTGGATGAAAGCTAACAGACTTACAGAAGAGAAAGGTGAAAGCTAGTACTGACAGAGGGGCTAGCCAACAAGAAGGAAGTTCATTTGAGTAGCAGAATCTCTAAGAGAATTAGAGACATGAAGCTCTGGTGGGGGGCTGAAAATACCAGGCAGATTGGTCAAAAAGTCTGCATGAAGAACCATAGATCATTAGATTCTATAAAAACCCAGATGAATCACCTCTCCCACTACCCTGCAAGGAGGCTGGAGGTGCCAATCTTGGGAACACCTAGCATAGGGAGAGGGATTAACTGCAAGTCTATAAACTGCTGAGAATGACTCTGCCAATCCCTAGCAACTAGCAGCCCTCTCCTTATGAGAGGCTCTCAGAATGTCAATAGCCAGGCTTGTATCTCTCCAGACAGAAGATTAAAGAATTCTTTTTCAGAAAAACTGGTCTATCCTCCCCAAAATAACTACAGACATCATTATTTGCAATCCCTAGGTCCAGCTCCAATCGCAATATAGTGAAATCTACCAGTCCATTCACTGAACCTCCAAAACAAACAAACAAACAAAAAGAGATAAAAACAAATCAAATGAAAAGAAAATAAGCAAGAAAATGGGAAGATCAATCCAAGAAGTCCAAATCTGAATAAAAGCAACTTCCAAAAAAGAACCAAAAAAAAAAAAAAAAAAAAAGGAGAGGAAAAAGAAGAGGAGGAAGAAAAAGGGGAAGGAGAAAAAGAGGATATTATTAAATACTAGAAGAAAACATCCTGGAATTCTGAAATTGAAGTCCATGTTTCCAGAATGAAAGGGCTCACTGAATGTCCAACACAATGAATGAAGAATGACCCAAACTTAGGCACACTGTTGTGAAATTTCAAAACACTGGACCAAAGAGAAGATATTAAAATCTTCCAGTGAGAGGAGAAAGACCAAGAAACCAATCACATATAAAACATTAAGAACTGGAGTGCCATCAAACATTTCAACAGTGCCATCAAACATTTCAACAGTAACCCTAGACCTTAGAAGACCATGAAGCAATATTTTTGAAATTCTTAGGAAAAATGCTTTCCAACCTTAAATGCCATACTCAAACTACCAATAAAATACTAGAGTGGAATAAAGATATATAAGATCTTTAAAAATTTACTTCCAATGTAAACTTTCCTGAGAAGCTACTGAAGGATGCACTCCACTGAAAAGAGAGAATAAACCAAGAAAGAGTGAGGTTGTTTTGGGGGAAACATGGAGTGGCCCAACACGGGAGAGACATGAGTCTCTGTACGTAGAGACTCCAGTAATCAATTCACACATAGGGCACGTCACAGCCCGCCCCCCCTCTGCTACCACCAATTCTTTCCCAACCCTACCTCTTGTCTATTTCCAACATTGTAAATTTTAGACTCTAACCTTGCACAACTCTTACTTATGTCTGTCTCTTTGTACCATTAATCCACTACTATAATAACCTGCTCTAATGATATCCTTCATTAACTTTTTCATTTATTCACTCACTGAGAGCCTGCTGTATTACAGCTGAATTTGAAGAGAAACTATGGGAAAAATAGGTATGATCAAATTGCCATTGAAAACTATATAAATCATCCTTAAATCTAGACTCAGAAGCTCAAAAGAAAAACTTAGGTTTTTTTGGCTTGCATTTTTGTTAAGCCTTTCTTTCCCTGAAACAGTGGAGGTCAAGGTCTGATTTGAAAGAGGAACAGAGAGAGTGTAGGTAAAGAGATTTCTTCCTCTCTGAATTTTGCATAAGGTAGTTATGTGCCCTGTGGGACCCCATCGCATGTGCCAAAGTCCTGAAAAGTAGGAGATAGAATAAAATATGGCCTCTTTCTTCCAGGGAAATTATCAGGACCCAAGACTTATTAATTCCCTAAGGTTTATATTTCTGAAATCTTAGCTTTGTCATTTACACTCTGCACCTTCGAGTTCAGCATGTCTTTGGCTTCAACTTGCTTTGAGTTTTGAGACAGAGTTATAAGAGGCCCAAGTACTTAGCAACACTGGGGTCTGTGCATGAGTTTCATAATTTTGATGGGTATTCAAGACACTGTTGACACTTGTAGGGTAGCAGCAGACTCAGCTGATGCTCTGCTTCTCTCACCTCTGCCCACCCCTACTCACTGGCAGCTGTCATGGGCAGTTTCCAGAGCATAACCAGCTTCTCACCTTGAGCACCCTGTCTCTGTTTTTCTCTACCTAGGAGTTTTCCTGGCACCATGAGGAGCTTGTAGGATCTCAAACAGGCTCAGCCCAGAGGTGTAAGGGCATTAGCACCCCTGGGGCAGGGGACAATTCTCAACTCCTAGGAGACGGAAGTTGTGGATAAGTGTTCCAGTCTTCCCATCCTCCTGTGGGATGACTGAGCAGGGCTAACTCTGCTTTTGCATGACCTGAACTTGGCCGACCCTGAAAGTGAATGTCCCCTTAAATTTTGTTCCCTAGGTGCCCCATTCACTCCATCCTGGTCCTGGCTCTGATTCTGAGGCAAGTTCCTCATAGTTTCTGGGGGAGTCCTCAGCAAGACTGAGCCAAAGAAGCCCACAGTTAATAACCTACTTATTAACATACCTGTCTTAGTCCATTCAGGGTGCTATACCAAAATACCTGAGACTAGGTAATTTATAAACAACAGACATTTACTCTTCAGCGTTCTGGAGGCTGGGAAGCTGAAGATCAAGGTGCCGGCAGTTTTGGGTGCCTGGGGAGGGCTGCTCTCTGCTTCCAAGACAGCAGCCTCCGGAGGGGAGGAACACTGTGTCCTCACGTGGCAGAAGGTGCAAGGGTTCCGTTTATGAGGGTGGAGCCCTTATGACCCAAGCATCTCCCAGAAGGCCCCACTTCCCAACACTGTTACATCTGGGATTAAGGTTCCAACAGGTGAATTTTGGGGAACACATTCAGACCATAGCAATATCCTTTACTGGTGTTTCTGTTTTTCTTATTTCACTTCCTACTTCCTTGCTAAGCGTGTCCTGGGATGGCCTTTCAAATATAGATAGCACCTACACCCAATTCCTTCTCAGCCCCTGCTTCTAGGGGACCCAAACTAAGGCAGGCACTGCTTAGGAATAATACCTCGCCCCGGCCCCACCCCAGCCCCAATATGAACACCAGTGACTTATTTAAGCTTCTCATCAGTTTGTGATGTGATTCCAATAGCTGCAAAGGCTTATCTTCTCTAAGACAGAGCTCTGACTCAGGTGCTTCTGGTGCTCAAGGTTGGGCAACTGCTTTCTTCCAAAGGCCTCTTTGTACAAGTTCAAACACACATGGGTGCACTTGTGGTTTTTTGGTGACTGAGGAAGGAGGTGTTGGATGTTGTTGCTCCTGCTGTTTTGTGTGTGGGTATGTGTGTGCAGAGGTGTTTAAGGAGGTGTGAGGGGAGATAAAGACTATGGAAGGATAACAAGGCAGGGATTGTCTGGACGGTCACTGCAAACTTTGCCTTCACTTAGGTCTCATGGCTGAGGCCCCGGTTGTGAGTCTTTGTGAGAATGGCGCCAGGACAAGCGACAGAGGAGCTGAGTTCATGAAAGACTGGGGAGGCTTGGAGTACACACAGCCCTGCTTCAGGACCACGGTGGCCAAAGGCATGTGCGTGATGCATGCCCTGTGGCCTCCTTTCCACCTCGGCCCCAGCCCTGTCCCCAGACCACAGAGCTCATCTGGCTCAGAGAGTGGTCAGCAGAAATGTGCAGGGGTCAGTGGCACATCAGGGACGACCCAGAGGAGCAGCACGACCTGCAGGGCACAGCGGCTGGGCTAACAGAGTCTGCACCTCTGTAAGGGGCTGTCCCTGAGCAAGACAAAGCAGAAGACCACAGGTGGGGAGGCCTTTGGGAGGGGGAGAAATTCCTGAATGAGCAGGTAGGGCTACAAAGATGACAAAGTTTAGGAGATTTCAATAATGTGACCTAATATGTATTCACAGGCAGGTGAAACCGGGCTATTCGGCTATGCAATGTTTGCTATAAACTTGGTGGCATCTGTATGCCTTAATCGTCCTGTCGTGCAGACAGCCTGGTAGTCAAATATCCCAGGCTCTACCTCTGTCACTGACAGTAACCTTGGGCAAGACACTTGACTTCTCTGTGCCTCAGTTTCCCTCATCTTTTATATGTCCTCATTGGGCAAGATGAAAACTAAGGTTATTTTTAGTACTAAGGTAACTTCCAGAGTTTTTTCACCAAAAAGTGCTACCGGCCACCGAGGCCTAGAAAATGTCCCATTATTTGACTCCTGCCCTTTGAGTCCCGAAGTGGCCTGTGGGCCCGGGATCACCTTTTTCGTTTGGTGCTGCTGGATGAAACGCCAGTTATGGCCGGACACTGGTGTCGAAGGAGGAGCATTTAGTCACAGTGTTTGCATGAATGTCCACACCGGGACTTTCTCTTAAATGTGCAAGAGACAACTCTTAAATTGATGTTTTATTGCCCTCTAACCACCATACCTTTGTTGAATTCATTCTAGATCGTAAAGTTGACCATAAAACACAGTTTGCCAAACTGGCAACTAACGCACCTGTCTGTGGTTAGTTTGGAAGTTGAAAGTGTCTCTTGCAGCTGTCTACTTATCCCCTGCCTGGGCTCTGATTTCTCTCCCATGCTTTATAACTGACACCTTTTTATTATTTTTACTCCCCACAGAGTTGGCAGAGTGCTGTTTCAGAACGTTACATGGAATGCCTCCAGTGGGGTGTCCTGCTTTCTAGAATGGAAAGTCCCCTTCCACACTGTCACAGCCCAGGAGCCCCAGGCTGAGACTCCTCCTGCCCAGGCTGTGCTCTTGGTGGCACAGCCGCGTGGACTGCGAACTGCACATTCATTTCTGATTCACAGCCGGGCTGGACGGGGATCACACAAGACCAGCCTGACGATAGCAACGTGCTTGCTCTGCTTCAGAAGTGATTTTTCAGGAAGGATGTTGTCCTCAGGGGTTGGGCAGGGCTGTAAAAAGAAAACAAAACTCACAAGTGGCCTAATTGGAGGGTCAGTGGGACATCACAGGATGAGAAAGAAACTTTTAAAAGCATATTTTAAATTTCTGAATATGCTAATACCACCTGATAACAATCAGATCTATTATTTGTTGAACGCCATCACTTGGAGCATAGCTATCAGCTATAGACTTCTATGTACGTGGTCATGCACCACATAATGAACAACCGAATATGTTAATACAGCGGTGGCCCCATAAGATTGTAATGAAGCTGAAAACTTCCTATGACCTAGTGATGTCGTAAGTGTTGTAACATCGTAGCAGAACACATGACTCACCTGTTTGTGGTGATGCTGGTGTAAACAAACCTACTGCACTGCCCGTTGTATAAAAGTATAACACATACAAGTATGTATGGTTGAGAATACTTAATGATAATAAACAACTATGTCACTGGTTTATGTATTTACTATACCATACTTTTTATTGTTATTTTAGAGTGTATTCCTTCTACTGATTAAAGTTTACTGTAAAACAGTCTTGGGCAGGTCGTTCAGGGGCTATTCCAGAAGGAGGCATTGTTACCGTAGGAGATGACAGCTCCATGTGTGTTACTGCCCCGAAGACCTTCCAGTGGGACCAAATGTAGAGGTGGAAGACAGTGATATTCACGATCCTGATCCTGTGTAGGCCTAGGCTGAAGTGTGTATTTGTGTCTAAGCTTTTAACAAAAAAGTGTAAAAATTATTAAAAAATTAAAAAATTTTCAAATGGAAAGAGGCTTATAGCACAAGGATATAAAGAAAGTATTTTTGTCTTTTTTTAGCATCAAGGACAGTGAAAGGAAAATATTTTTGTACAGCTGTACAGTGTGTTTGTTTTAAGCTAAGTGTTATCACAAAAGACTCAAAAAGTTAAAAAAACTATAATAAAAAGTTTACAAAGTAAAAATGTTACAGTAAGCTAAGGTTAATTTATTATCAAAGGAAGAAAAATATTTTTAATAAATTTAGTGTAGCCTAAGTGTATAGTGTTTTTTTTTTTTTTTTTTTTTGAGACAGAGTCTCGCTCTGTTGCCCAGGCTAGAGTGAGTGCCGTGGCGTCAGCCTAGCTCACAGCAACCTCAAACTCCTGGGCTTAAGCGATCCTGCCTCAGCCTCCCGAGTAGCTGGGACTACAGGCATGCGCCACCATGCCCGGCTAATTTTTTTATATATATATTTTTAGTTGGCCAGATAATTTCTTTCTATTTTTAGTAGAGACGGGGTCTTGCTCAGGCTGGTCTTGAACTCCTGACCTCGAGCGATCCACCCGCCTCGGCCTCCCAGAGTGCTAGGATTACAGGCGTGAGCCACCGCGCCCGGCCTATAGTGTTTATAAAATAGTCTATAGTAGTGTACAGTAATGTCCTAGGCCTTCCCATTCACTCACCACTCTCTCACTGACTCACCCAGAGCAACTTCCAGTCCTGCAAGCTCCATTCATAGTAAGTGCCCTATACGGGTGTCCATTTTTTATCTTTTATACCAAATTTTTACGGTACCTTTTCTATGTTTAGGTATGTTTAGGTACACAAATGCTTACCACTGTGTTCCAGTTGCCTACAGTATTCAGTACAGTCACATGTTGTACAGGTTTGTAGTGTAGGAGGAATAAATAGGCTGTACCATACAGATGTGTGTCAGTACAATCTGTGAGTTTGCACAACAATGGAATTGCCATGCCTGACTGTGTATGGACTCATCCATCCTTGCCATAAAACTACGGGCAGGTACTATTATTACCCTCACTTTATAAATGAGAAAACTGGGGCACAGAGATGGTAAGCGACCTGTCCAGGGTCACTCGGCTACACAAGGGGCAAGGCTGGGATTTGAAACCAGGTCATTTGGTTTCAGAGGTTCACACTTACCTACTCTACTGCCTCAAGAACAAGAATGTTTCCAATTATGTGACAAATGAAGATAGGAACCTCTTCGATTATGAGCAGATTTCAGGCTAAAATGAAAGTGGAAGGGCTGCAATGATTCCAGCCCTGTGGCCTGGCCCCTCAGCCTTCTTGAGCTGGCCTTGGGCAGCCTTGCTACCCCATTGTCTCCACTCCCCACTGAGTGACTTTCATGGGCTCCAGCCATAGTAAGCAACTTTGCCTGCATCCTCCTTGTTTTGCTCAGCTCCCTGTGATGTTACGCTTTTACACATCCACCCTGGAAAGCTCTTCCAAGTTTGCAGAAATCCTCTGCTTTTGAGACTCAGCTCAATTGTCAACTCCTCTTTGAAACTTTCTCGGATTTTTCAGGCTGAGTTGTCAGTCATTTGTGCTTCCTCAATGCCTGGCTTATGTAAACCTTCATCATGGCTTGTTTCATGTAATGCTGTAGTTCTTGTTCTCTTTCTCCTCTAAGCTGTCACCTCCTATGACAACAATGCCTTCTTCTGGACTACTTCCTGAAGGACCTGCCCAAGACTGTTTTACAGTTAACTGTTTAAAAATAAGTGGAGGGAAGATATTCTAAAATAACGACAAAAAGTATGGTATAGTGAAACATAAACCAGTAATATAGTCGTTTATTATCATTAAGTATTCTGAACCATACATAATTGCATGTGCTATACTTTTATACAACGGGCAGTGTAGTAGGTTTGTTTACACCAGCATCACTAGAAAGCACAGCTAAAGTCTAGCACACTATACGGCACCTAGCTGGTGTCCCATAAGTGTTTACTGAGAACAATGCCTAAAGCAATTGTTGTCATCATCAGATAGATAATTATGGGGAGTCAGAGATTCTGTCTTCAAACTCATGAAAAGAACTTTCTTTTTGGCTCTAATTAGTCTGATAATTTTCTCAATCCTTTCACTTATTTTGGCATAAATTATGGACATTTTATGACTATTTCACTACTTGATGATGATGATACAAAAATATAAAGTAAGTGGCCACTCTAAAGATAAAGCATACGCACAGGTAACACCCTTATTTTCAGGGCCAGTCATGGAATCCTCCTTTTGCACTCTACCAGGGAGGCAGGTCTGCCAGCAAAACCTGAAAAAGGATATGTTTGTTGTTCCTATCCTGGATATGACAGGAGTTTGGGATTTTTGACATAACTAATGAACATCAGAGGTTTTTCAACAGAGTCTTTAAACATGGGATGAGTTTGAGAATAATTTGTTTGTAACATATAGAGAAACCATTAGTTGATGTTACTAAAGAGTTATAATTACAACTAATTACAAATGTTGCCTTTGCTATGACATAAATAGCTCTAATCTCTCCCTAAACAGGTGCTGACCTAGTGAAGGATACCTGGGTCAGTGCCTCAGGGCCCTCAACTTCTTTGATCTTTTCTCCTTCTGAACATTCTTACACTCATAGTATTTCTTTGCAGTGTTCTTTTCCCTGTGCTGTTTACTCTCTTGTGTATTAATTTTTTTTCTCTTCTCTTCTGTAGCTCATTTCCCTGGTTCTCCCTAACACTGATCCCAGTCGTGGAACCGTCTGCCTCCACCTTTATCCTGAAGATCACACTTATGGCAGCCTCTGCTCAGCTCAGCATTAATGTTATCTACCCACTAAAATTGTTCTTTGAAGTGCATGGAGGCTAAATCAGGACCTCTAGTAATTAACTCTGGCTTTTTAGAAAGGCCACTTTCTGCTCTTTGGGAGAAAGAGATGAAATTCTTAGCAGAGTCTTACCAGGGGGAGTCTCTCCCCGCCCCCATCCCCACCCTTCCCACAAAGAATCAGAACAATCTCCCTACCCATGAGATGTCTCTGTGTTTTTACTTTAAATCTCAGCAGAATGTTTTACACAATATTTTGATGTGGTTGTATAAAATGATCCCTGCTGATCGGCAAACACATTTTGAAAAAAGTTTTCATTATCAAACAATGAGTATAGCTGACTGCCCTGACCCTTAATCCATTTCTGAGCCTCTTCTTTTCCAACTGGGGTGAAGGCAGCGACTGGTACTAATAAAGTTGAATGTTTAATAATTTATTCAAGTGCTTAAAAAATTGGTTGAATATTTCTATTATCTTGAAATGAAGAAGGAATTTGTAAACATCAAAGCCAGAAGCTCTAAAGGAAATGATTCATAGATTAAAACAAAAAGATGGTAATCTGGGAAAAATGTTTGCAACATATGTAACAAGTCAGGGAGTTAAAACACTTGATTTAACAAAAGCTTTAACAAATAAATAAGAAAAGAATAAACATTGGGTTTAAAAAGTCAGTACACATGAAAAGATGTTCAATCTTACTAGCAATCAAAATATAAATCAAAACAATAATAAATTAGATTGGATATAACTTAAAGACTGATAAGAATGTGATAAAGGGATGAAAGACTAGGCATACTCATACCAATATATATTTATTAGAATGGCTAAAGTTTTAAAAATCCTGAAAATACCAAGTGCCAAAAAGGATGTGGAGCAATTGGAACTCTCAGATATTGCTAGTGAGAATACAAAATGGCACAACCACTCTGGAGAACAGTTTGGCAGGTTCTTGTAAAGTTAAACATGCTCTTACTATATGACTCAGCAATCCCACTCCTGGGTATTTATGCTAGAGAAATGAAAACTTATATTCACACACAAAAAAGCTTGCATGTGAATGTTTATAGAAGCTCTGCTCATAACCGCCAAAAACTAGGGAAAAATGTTCTTTAATGGGTGAATGGATAAACTGCAGTACATCCATAGACTGCAACACTACTTAGCAATAATAATAAAAAGAACCAACCAGAACTATTGATGCATGCGACAGTGTGGACGAATCTCAAAGCTTTATGCTGAATGAAATAAGCCAGTTCTAAATTTTTCGTAGTATATGATTCCATTTACATAACATTCTTGAAAAGACAAAATTATGGGGACAGAGAATAGATGAGTTGTTGCCAGAGGCTTAAGTGTGTAGGAAGGGTGTGACCACAAAGGGAGGCAAGGGAGTGTTTTGGGAGATGAAACTGATCTGTATCTTGATCATGGCCATGGTAACACAAATCTATACATGTCTTAGGATTCATAGAACTGTATACCAAAAGAAAAAAAGGAAATTTTACTCTATGATAATTAAAAAAAACAAAAACAAAAAAAAACCTGGGCATTCTCATACCCTGCTCCTGAGAGTACTAACTTTTATGGAGGGCAATTTAGCTACATGTATCAATATATAAAGTTTATCTATTCTACTATTTAGCAATCCCACTTTTGTAAAAATATGCTAACGACTTGTTGGGCAGGTGTGCAAAGATGATAATGGTGGCGCTTTTTTATGACTATAAAAAAAGAGATACAACCAGCCAGCCAGAGGTGTTGGTTTGCATCTGTAGTCCCAGCCACAGGAGCCTGAGGTAGGAGGATTGTCTAAGCCTAGCCTGGGCAACATAGTGAGACCATGTATGCAAAAAAAAAAAAAAAAAAAAGATACAAACAAAATGTCTCTATGTAGGAATTTGTTTTTAAGTTATGTTACAGAAGTACAGTAGAATATTACACATTCATTTAAAATAATAATAAAATATATATTTGTTTACATGGAAAAAATGTCCATTATATATTAGTACTGAGAATAATAGATTACAAATAGCATATATGGCATGTACTTGTTTAGAGATAATTTCTGGAAGAAGGTACATCAGACAGAACTCATCTCTGGGCAGTGGGCTTATAATGATTCTCACTTTCTTCTTTGTACCTTTTAGCATTTCAACTTTATATTTTTGTTATAATCTGGACATTTGATTATGAGCAGGTATTATTTTTATATTTTTAAAATTTATTTTCATTTTTACAAAAGTGTATGTGAAGTTTGATGCTTTGCACTTTAAACCACGTTAACATTTTCGCAAATCAAAACAGATTTATTCAAATATCATGTATCCCCCAAAAGTTTCCTGCCAAAATATACTACAAAAGAGAGCATTTAGCTGCATATTTCTGAGACTGCTGAGACCAACAATATTATTTCCACTGTTTAACTTTTCACCCTTCAATATGTGTGGGTTACAAACACTCTTGCACATTTTTGAGGCATTTCCTTTGATATTTAAAGTGTAAATTCTCAGGCTGAAGGAAAATAACCTCCAGGTGTTTATATGGTTAAAAATCAAATAATACACTTTGTTTAGTGTAAAGCCTAATTTTATGCATATGGTGATTGGAAGTATGAAATAGAAAGGTTATTTATTATTAGATTTAGAAATTATGTCCTGATAGATTGATGGTTGATTTAAATATAACTTCTTGTCAAGCATCTGTTTTTAGAATCAAATTACTATGACTCTACAGTTTCCTTGAAATCTCTTGGTATCACATTTCTGTTTGCCTTTGCATGGTTTTAACAAAGCGAAGTGTGAAACTTCAAATTTAGTTTTCATTGTACTGTATTTTATATGACATACTGGTCATTTCATACAATTATAAGGTGACAAATTGTCTGTAGAAGAAATAATTGCCATTATCTCACTGAATCTTGGGTCATTCAAAATTCTTTTCTCCCATTTCATTTGGGAAAGCTTTATTTTCCCCAGCTGCCCACGTTTCTCTGATCTATCTCTTCTCCAAATTTGCCTTATTGTGCCACCCCCCACCCCCAGGGGAGTGCTGACTGTTTTTCATCTTGTTTTCTTTGTTTATCTCCAGGGTTCAGTTCAATAAACAAAGTGGCTTGGATCAAACTTTGGGCTCTTATGGGTTTGGATGTGTTCTTTGGTCTCCTTTTTAGTTCCCCAAAGAGAATGTTGCTTCTGACCTCTTTGACTCTTCTCCTGCTGATTTTACTATGCCTTTGATACTGTGGAAGGGTGAGATTTCTGTTGCTTTTATTAGAGGTAGTAATGCCTTTTATTGCTTTGTGACTCAAGTTGTGTTCAGTTACACTCATAAATGTGTAAACAAAAAAAATCAAACTCAGACCGACAAAAGTAGAAACTCAGGGTTACGATCTTCAAGGAAACACGCAATTCTTACTGTCGACACAGAAATGAGAATTTAGTTGTACAGTATGGTAAAAGGACTCTCAGCTAGATTCAACCTCACTGAGATTTAGGCAATTCACTGCCTACCACACTCACATTCTCAGCCACTTCTCCCAACACATTTTCAGGGTTCAGGATGCACAAGTGCCAACCTCCCCTCCCACTCCATGCTGCCCACGCCCCCCCAAATACCTTGTAGGCCAAGAGGCCACAAGCTCAGAAGCTTATAAGGGTAAGTCATACAGTGCAAATGAGTAAGGCAGACTGTCTAAGAAAACTGGGGATTAGTGAGGATTTTGGCAAAGTGGAGAAAGCGCGCTCCATCTAAAGAGAGCCCCTTTTCAGTACCATCCAATTGTTGCCATGTGGGAATAGACTTTTTGTGGTTAGATTTTCCACCTTTCAATAGACATCAGAAATAAAGATTTTTGAGTAACATTTCCAATCTTGTTGACTATTTCAAATAAAATACCAACACTCTTCAGCCCAAACCATGTGTCAGAGAGCTGGATGTAGCCCTGTGCAACCTCTGATAGAAATTAACTAAGCACATGAACTTTGGAGACTGAGGACAGGTACTGATGAAGGCTGTTCCTATATCAGGAGCAGCATGGGCATAATTCCAGCAGTGGACAAGAGTACATGGGACTTGGTGGGACCAGTCTTTAGCAGTGCTGCTGTGTGCTTGTGACAGCATAATTTGGCACTAAAAATATGGAGCCTGATGGTAAACAGATTGGCCTCTTTACCTCTCTAGAACCCCAGGATTTCTGGAGGAGGGAGAGAAAGAGAGGGATATCTCAAGAAAGAGATACTGGGCTTAATAGATGGGTGGGTATTTGACTGATTAAATAGTAAATTAAAAAGAGATATGACCATATTTGAGCTCCTGGCTGGTGAGTAATTCATAGTGGTTAATTTAATTGAAAATATCAATTTAAAAATCCACAAATTGGAGTTTTGGAAAGGAGTCACGTTTATTAGGTTATTGTTGGAGACTGAGGAATGATGATATTGTTGCTTGGGGTAACAGTAGCAGTAATGATAATAAGGAGCAATAATAACAGCTATCATTTATTGAGCACGTACTATATGTCAGGTGCAGTACCAAGCAGTTCACACGTACTAACTCATCTAATACCCATAACTACTCTATAAGGTAGCTTCTATGTTGCTTTCATTTGACAGATGAGTAAGGTGTGGCACAGAGATCTGAAGCAGGATGCCAAAGGACACACAGGCAATGTTCTACAGCTAAGAAGTATCAGTCAGATCAGATGAGCAGGAAGGTTTAAACATACAGCACTTTCCCTCAGTAGTGGACCCTTAGGATTCTATTTTCTTTTACAGTTTATAAACCTAATCACCAAAAAGTACTTGCTATCTTAAGCATTTTTGTCTCTCCAAATTCTCTTCTGTTCTTTGTTATTATGTACACATGCTTTTAAAATATGTTAGGATTTGCTGTTTCCATCTGGTAGTTTATGGTTTGCCTTTCTGCAGTTGTAAACTGTTTCCTCCTACTACTTATCTACACACTCTGTTTTACATATCCTTTTTCTTAGTTAAAAAATAGCATAGATTTATCCTAGAAATTTTTAAAAATATAGACATATATGAAAAAAATGACTATAATCCCACCATCCACAGATAATTGCTGTTAACACCTAGGTGGGATTTTTTCCAGTCTTTTCTGGACACATATATTCAATAAAAAGGACTATCCATATGTTAACAATATTTTTTACTAAATATGAGTTATCCACACACATAACTTTTGCTTTTTTTTTCCCAATTAACATTGACCATGAGCAGTTTCTCATATCACTGCTCTTTGAAAACATTTCTGGCCGGGCACAGTGGCTCACGGCTGTAATCCTAACACTCTGGGAGGCCGAGGCGGGAGGATTGCTCAAGGTCAAGAGTTTGAGACCAGCCTGAGCAACAGTGAGACCCCGTCTCTACTAAAAATAGAAAGAAATTATCTGGACAGCTAAAAATATATATAGAAAAAAATTAGCTGGGCATGGTGGCACATGCCTGTAGTCCCAGCTACTCGGGAGGCTGAGGCAGGAGGATTGTTTGAGCCCAGGAGTTTGAGGTTGCTGTGAGCTAGGATGACGCCACGGCACTCTAGCCTGGCAACAGAGTGAGACTCTGTCTCAAAAAAAAAAAAAAAAAAATAAATAAATAAAAAAAACATTATTTCTATTTTTCACAGCTACATAACATTCTATCATATGGGTTTACCAGAGTTTATTTTAGAATTTTCATGCTGTTAGATGATTAAATATTTTTTAAATGTTCACTCACAGATAATACAGTGACAAAATTCTTGAACATAAATTTTTGACCATATTTTTGGATATTTCCTTAGGATAAATTCCTCCAAGTAAAATTAATGCGTCAAAGTCTCTTGATACCTGTTGCTAAATGGACTGTCACAGGGTGGGCCACTTTGCACCTAGTAGCACCCTCAGTTTTTATGAGCATTATTACATCTTTTTCTCTCTTTAACTTCCTATTGTATTGTCCTTATATGCCTTAGGACTACACCCTTAAGGTAGCTTTCTTTTCTCATTGAGGCAGCGAACCCAGGGCTGCCAGTCCCAGCGGGAAGAGGGCACGTGTGGGGGCTTCCTGCTGGACTCTGCTGGGTGATGGAGCCAATCCAGAGCCTGTCAAGAGGAAATCAGCTTTAGGGTCAACTCTGTGGCAAGCCCAGACCTCTACAAATGGAGCCAACTCCCCACTCATTTACACACTGGGACAAGTAGCCAGCTGAGAAATTGCTCAGATTTCACTGGACAACATCAGTCACCAGAAGCATGGAAACACATGGGACATTTTGGTCTTTGAAAAGGCAAAAACATTTGTTCTGTTCATACGATTTCAGAAGCCATGAAGAGTACAGGGCGAGGATGAGTTTAAACAGGGCGGGACCACTGAGGATGAGAGCAAAGGGAAAATCATGTGCTCCTAAGAAACTCGTTCCCAAAATGTTGAAGGAGAAAAAGAGGCTTGTCTCTATAGAGGCCCAATAGAAAAGGAAATCTGGAACGTTTCCTAAGGTTTCTTTGTTTTTTAATGACTTACTTTCTTGTTAATATGTCAGAGAGAAGGAAAGCTCCTGGCTAAGAAACAAAACAGTCCCTCATTCCAGAAATCACAGCCAGGAATATGGATTCTTAAGTGTCCAAAAAGTACTCTGAATAAGGCAAGAAATGCAGAAACGTTACTTCTATTATAATAAACACTTGATTTCTTTTAATCCCTTGAGTCCAATTATTTTCTTCCTAAACTTAAGGGTACTGAGTGCCCTTTGTGAATCTGTTGTTACATTTGCTGATGGATCTGTGTTAGGGGTAATATTTGCCTATTAATTTGAATACTTAAAAATCTCTGTTTCTCTCTTTTCTTCAGCTGCTCTCTATCCCACAACTTTACGTCAAATGAGGGAAGTGATTTCTGTATCTCTTCTCTTTTCCATTCTTTTTGCCTCCAGCTTCTAGAACAATAGCACATGGGAGGACAGGGGGAAGTTAAGAGGAAGGGTTTCCAAGCAGTGGGAAAGCAGATGAGGAGTGACACATGGGATGCGGGTGGGTGGGGGTAAGGGGGAGATGGAAGAGGGTGGAGGAGGAAGCAGAGCATACAATTGGGTCTCAAAGACCTTCCAAAGGCATGTTTTCAAAGGCTTTACAGGTACTTTGAGGATATCTTTTTCTTTGTATGCAAAGGAGAAGGAGGAAAAGATATGATTAGATTGTTTTTGTGTTGGTTTGCTTAATTTTTGTTTTGTTTTGTTTTTTTCCAAGTGAAGAATCGTTCAATTGCAGCAGGGGAAGACAAATAGGAAAGGGAAGAAGCTAGAGACAGGAACAGCGGTTTGGAGATTGCTGCAAATACAGAAGCCCAGATGTTTGGCTTGGACTCTGGCAGTGGGGATGGGAAGGCAGGGATAGACTTACAAGATAATTGGGATGTATAACTGACATAACTTTAGTGCTTTTTGAAATGAGAAGAAAAAGATAGAGACGCACGGATGAAAAAAGTAAGCAAGGATGACTATGATTTCCCATAGTCAATGTCTGGATGATGATGAGGTCATTAAATGAAATGTTTTAAAAAGGCAAATGGAAGGAAGGAGACTTAAAGGGAAGGTAAGATTTTTTTTTTTTTTCTTTTGGATTTACTTGAAGAATGTCCTGCTAAATTTTGTGTTGGTGAATGTTAACAAGTGGCTTTCCAAACAAAAACCAAACCAAATGAAACTCTGATTTGTGATGGATTTTCAGTGGTGTAAATATTCATGCCATTGGCTGATTTTAAACTAGCTTGTGGAAGTCACCAACTGAGGAGGTGGGAAGAGATATGCACAACCAGCTCTTGTGAGCTGGTGTGATCTGGCTCCAGCACATCACTGGTACTGCTGGATATTTTACTATGCATTAGGGAGAATAGTCCCATAGCTTGGCAAGGAGATGAGGGCTGGCCATTAGGGCTTAAATAAAGCCAAGGGGGTGAAGAACATTGGTTAGGGGAGCATGTTGAAATAAAAAGAGAAAACCATGATTAGGAGATTTATAAAGAACCAGGAGCCAGAAAAAGAGTGGTTAGAGGCAGAAGAACTAGAAAAGAACCAGATTCATGAAATACAAGAGAAGAACTAGTTTCAGGAAGGAAGGTGTAGGCAATAGTGTCAAATACCAGAGATCAAATAGCCTAAGGACTTAAAAGAGGTCATCAGCATTACCAATTAAGCGGTCTTTCTGAGGTTGAGTTATTTTTCTCTATATTTTTCTACATTAAAAATATTTTATAAAGAAAAAAGGAAATCACATCTCCCCCCCATTCCCCACCTTGAAGACAATCTTTTTAATGAATTTGGACAGAACAAACTCAGAGCTGTGAGAATGAAAATTTGATTGCAGTGGGCTGAAAAGTTAATGAAAAGGAGAGGGTAGAGGTGAAATCTTTCCAGCAGTTTGACCCTTAAGGGAAGGACAGCTTGAAGGAAGGAAGGTTGGAGGGGTAGCTTTTAACAAGAGTTATAACTCACTAATCAACTAGACATTCAGGGGAATATACAGTATCTGTCTGTAATCCAGGCTAACCTCTTAATCTCAGTGACAGGCAGAACAAACATCTTAGTCAAGTACAGAAGCAATAATGGTTTTGAATCTCACTGGTCTGTCAACAGGAGTCACAGTAATACAGGAGATCACATTGGTCCAATTAAATAGAATTGACTGAGAGCCTATGCAATACACGGTCTACTCCACAAACAATGGTGGTTCCTTGTACTTTTTGATTTGACCACTGATTGCTTGACAATTTGTTTCTGTGTCTGACTATGTATTGGAATTAAGCTGACTCAAATTTGAACTGCAGGTCCTTTTATGTGTCTTTATATGGAAGATGGTTTACCTATTTTTTTTTTAAACTTTTGAGGCATCTCTCATCCTCTACAAATCCTCCAAGATTACAGCTATTAGATCTTTTTGATCAAAATAACTTGATCTTGAAAAATTATTTTAGAATACCTTCTTTTTTATTCTTCATTGATTTCCTGAAATATTCTATTTTTTCAGAGTTTCTAGGAACCAAACAGTGAGGGTACCAAGCAAAAATTCACGTGTGGTAAAAAGCATTTATATTTTAGACAATGTATAGATGTACATTTCTCTAGTTAATAAATATATAGCAAAGCAATCTCCAAGCAATGCCTTTTAGGTAATCCTTAATTTAAAAGCCTCAAGGGAATGATAAAATTGGGCTTCTCTGTAGCTTCATGACCTCCAGCAGGGTCTCCAAGGCCACAGCTGCCTGAAGGTCGATTCTGTAATCAGAAGATGCCAGGGTCATCTCAGAATAGAACCTCAAGCCAGGCTACATTTATGGAATCAGCTTCTCCAGAGCAACAGCAACAAAGAAGGGCATTCCTACTTATTTGAGAGGGGTCACCTAGGGGAGAGGGTTGGGGTTTTGGTGTTGGTGTTAGCAGGCATCAAAAGACTTGGGAAAAAGCTCACTGAAGCATACTCAGGAACAAATCAACCTATGATATTCAAGGGCTGGAGGGGAAAGAGTTGATATTTGCAAGCTTCTTTCTCAAGGGGGCACATCTCTTAGGCTCTAACTTTTGGAATTTAGCATTTTTGTCATATGAAACTGTCACACTTGCAAAGTGTGGGCTTAGTGTCAGCAGTCTTATGTCCCTGGCCCAATCACTTAGCCTCTGGGGGTTTGGGCTCTTCTAACAGTAGAAATTAACAAGACTAGTAAACCTGTTTCAAACATTACAGTGTGTTCCTGTATTTCACTGCGGGGATGAGCAGACTCTTGACACCACAGTTTAGTTTTAGTTAAACATGATCAAGTTGGGTTTTGGGGCCGTAGACTTATGTATTTAGAATCAATGGCTGTTCTCTCCCTAGGACTTTGATCTTCTTCTTGGGCTCACCACCTTCACTAGCAGCTTATTGCTGTCTTATTTGTAGAGGACCTACTGTTGCCCATTCCTCATTAGAGCAATCTAAAGGATTACCTTTAATAGGGGTGCTCTTTGGAACCATATCCTTTAAAATTCCAAAAAGAATGATTTTGGTGGTGGGATTTGGGAGGGAAGAGGTGGAGGGTCAGGGAGACCTAATCACTACCTAAGATTACTAGGAATGGTAACACCCCCCAGGAGCTTTCCTTTACATACAGAGAGAGAGATTGTTTTTATCTCTTTGCAAGTCCTAGAGTTTTAAAAGTTTGGCATGGGAAAGACTTTATAGGCTGTAAGGGGCACCTGAAAGTGACATTAATAGTCAGTTAATAATACTCTTTCTGTTTATAGTGTCATTCTTCCAAGGAGTTCAAAGGTTTCAAGAAAATTCACTTTCAGAAAACCCCAGTGAGGCAGGGAGAACATACATATTCTCTCCATTTTAAAGATAAAGAAACAGAGGCAGAAGGACTTTACCTAAATTGCTCAGCATGTGGTTGGGTCAAGTTTGACCTCAGAACCCAATCTCTTGACCAGGGTTGTCCTTTGAGGCAAAAGGATCCCCTTTCCTGGGCTTGGCTCTGGCTGTGCTCAAACCCCATCCCTTCCCAAGGGCAAGCAGTCCACAGTGCAAAAGGGCGATGCCACCCAGAGCTCTGAGTACCTAGGACTCCAGAATTCCTTGCCCTAAGCCCCCCAAGTGCATTTCCAGGGTCTGCTTGGGTTCTTCTCTGGGACCCTTCTGAGGGTTGACAAGACCACTAATGTGTGTACCTGGGCTTGAGTTGTGGCCCAGAGGTGGCCTATTGACTGTAGTGTGGAGGGGGCTCGTGCAGCTGGGGGTCCACATGCGGGCAGTGGAAGTTCTGGAATAGGGTGGAGCTGGAAGTCTGAAGAGAAAGGGGCTGGGGGCGGCTCTCTCACTCCACGTTCTTGCCAAAACCCAGGTCCAACTGTGAGGAGTCTGGGAACCTGCCCTTCAAGGTTACAAAGGTATCTTTGTCAAGGTAGGAAACATTTGTTTCACATTGGCTTGATTTAAGACCTAAATATTTAGACATCTGGTTTGTGGGCCTCCATTTGTACTCTTGCCTCTGCCCCTCAAATGTTTTGGGGATTCTTGGTCCTGACTGCCAAAGCCAAAGCCAAACAGAGAAGCTGAAGAAGCAGAGTGGTTTTATAATTTTACACCACTGCGATTCTCTAGCTGCACTTTGCAAATCTATACAACTAAAATACAAGCCCTGCGCTTTTATCACAGGGATGCTGACCAATGTGATGAAAACAAGGGGAGGGGGGGCTGGTCCACATTGTTCTGTTTGTTGTTGTTTGTTTGTTTACGGCCTCCCTCTTCCCAATTTATGAAGCGAAAGAGCAAGATGTTCTTCACCTGTCCTCTGAGGGCCCTGGGGGTCCAGGCTGGGAATCTCTAGGTTAGTAGTGGGGAACAAAAACAGCCCCTTATTGAGGGGACTGTTCACCTTCCCCCCACCCTAGGTCTTTGAAAGGAAAGAAAGACAAAAGGATTGGCGTCCTGAGGGGTTTCAGCCTTGAAAACTCTCCCCCGCATGTCTCCCACTGAGTAAACTAACAGTGGGGGAAAAAAAAATTGCAGAAGGCGTTGAGTTTAGATAAAGTGATTTGCAGTAGTGCCTTTGGCTGCCTGGAAGGAGGACTGGAGCCCCGGGCGCAGCCCCAAGCCCAGCGTTTCCCGCTCGGCCCGGGCGGGCAGGCCGCGGCGGGGGCGGGGGGCGCAGGCCGCAGACCCGGCGACGCCCGCCGCACCCCGCCTCCCGTCCAGCCCCCAGCCCCCAGCCCCCAGCCCCGCCGGGAGCGGCCGGACGTCGCCCGTTTAAGGGGCGGGCCGCGGCTCCACGTGCTTTCTGCTGAGTGACTGAACTACATAAACAGAGGCCGGGAAGGGGGGCGGGGGAGGAGGCAGAGAACAGGCTCTGACCGATAGTAACCCCTGCGCTCGGTGCAGCCGAATCTATAAAAGGAACTAGTCCCGGCAAAAAACCCTTAATTCCGAGAGAGACTGAGTGGGGCCGGGACCCGCCAAGCCGGGTCGACACCTCTGTCCCCAGGCGTGGGTGGGCAGGACAAGGGGGCGCCGCGGGGCCCACGCCGCCAGGGCCAGTTTCTCGGGGCGCTTTGCTCCCTGTTTTTTTTCTCTCACTTTTTTCCCCTCCCCTTGTCGGGAAGGGTTTGTCAAGAGGTGGGGGAAAGAGACGCAAACACCAAAGTGGAAATCAGGTAAGAGGCTCTCCAGTGACTTGGTTATTGTTTTGTTTCGGGGTTGAGGGGGATTTGGGGAGCCTTGTTTTGGGCACTTTGGTCGGGACCCCCACATCCCCACCTCTTTCAGCGCCAGTGGGGTGGGGGCGGCGTAAATGGGGAGGGGAG
Organism: Lemur catta; assembly: GCF_020740605.2. Classification (NCBI taxonomy): domain Eukaryota; kingdom Metazoa; phylum Chordata; class Mammalia; order Primates; family Lemuridae; genus Lemur; species Lemur catta. The sequence continues at coordinate 27,520,518 of NC_059137.1, forward strand.
GTCCTAGGAGGAGCTGTGGCGACCCGGGGTCGCGGCGCTGCTGCTCTCGGGGCTCGCCCGGCCCTGGAGCCTGGGGAGCATCTCTGGGCGTGGAGACCCGCGCGCAGACCTCGGGCGCAGCGAGGTCGGGGCTCCCGGGCGCGCTGAGGGCGCTGCTGCCGGCTGGAGAGAGAGGCAGGTCCGGCGTGGAGCGTTTCCCTTTGTTAGGAAGCGCCTGAGCCGGCTGGAAACGGCGGGTCGGCCGGCGCCCACCGGAACAAATGCCAGCTCTGAGTCTCCACTCCGTTCTGAAGGAGCCGGTCCGAGTTGGGCTCTGATCTGGGGATCGGCTCCGGGCGCCCCGCGACTGGAGCGGCGCATCCCTGTTCCCCCAAAACTCGAGGAGGAGGTGTCCCAGACCGGGTCTGCTGTGCTATTGCTTGCGGGAGGCCTTGGGCTTTGTTTGACCTGGGGGGTCCTGCCTACGGTCTGCTCACTGCAGCTGGTGACCCTGGCGCCGCCGGGGGACGAGATTTTGGTTCTTGCAGAAACAGAAGACTTGGAGAGCGTGCGGAGACCCGGAGCTGGGGTGCCCATTCCACCCCCAGCCTCCTGCCCTTTGCTGCTCGTCTCTTGGGGCAGCTTCGGGCAGAGCACGGATGGGGAAGCTGGGGCAAGGTGGTGCAGCCACTTGACCGGGAGTAACCCCGGCGGGCGGTGCAGAACTCAGAGCTCCGCGGCGGGGCCGGGCTCTGCCGTGAGGGCGGGGCAGCTGGGCGCGGGCTGTGGGTGGCCCCCGGAGACTGGCCCGCAGCGCCTCCTGGCCGGGTGACCTAGGAATCGGCTTGGTGGCGGGACTGGGGCCGGGCCCTACAAGGCTTCGTTGCTGGCGGTTGCGACTGTGAATCCGGAGAAGACCTGGTGGTTGCAGACTGGGGAGAAACCCCGGGAGTTCAGGCGAAAGCCTGTCTGGCTGTTTTTTGTTAGCCTGTTTCCCGACTCCCAGGCCATTGCTAAATTACAAAAGGTTCTCAGGGCGTTGGCCGGTGCTAATCTTTTCAAACAAAACTTAAACGCAAGCTAAAAAAGTACTTAATTTCCCATCTCCCCTTCTATTTCAGCCTATTTTTCTTATACCTACACAAAAATAATGGAGGCTTTCTGTTCTTTCATTTTCTTGGGAAACTTCTCCCAAATCAAATAAAATGTGGAAGCATGGAGAATATTCCGGAGTAGACCCACTACAGATAGTGTAATAATTTTCAAGTACAGAGTGCCATTGTCAGCCTGTTTCTCAAGTGCTCCTTAAACCATTAAAATAATTCGTGATAGGGATTTTTTGGAAAACATTGGATACACAGAGCGAATCAGTGTCTACTTGAGAGCAAGCAGTAGAATCAGAGGGACCAGGGGAGAGGGTCTCCAGCTTTCATGAATGCCACAGTTCACTTGAGGGACAAGAATTGCGGCTGTAGTCAGAGTAATTCATGAGTCCCTCTGAAAACACCAGCATGGTGTTCCAGAATGACATATCTGACTGTGATGTGGACACCTGTGACATGTTGCCTCCTCTGCAGATGAGCATTTGAAATCTCAACCCTTATTTCTGTTGATATCTAAATACGAGCCTATAATGAACCCTGGACATATTTTGACTTAGACAATATTTATAGTTCCTGTGAAACAATGTGTGAATCTAGGATTGGCAAAGAGTGTTCAGGGCTTGGTTGTTTTCAAATTCTGCTCAGGTGAGTCCCAATGCAAGCATTATTAAAAATGAATGAAACTGAATGAAACTTAGCAACTCAGTTTTTTCTTATCTTCTGTAGTACTTACCATGTATGGAGAGAAGTTGGAATATTTTTCCATTTAAATTTTTTTGGGGGACGGGGAAATCTTCTCTCCCATGAGTCAAGGATGCTCAGGTATGTTCTTAGTGACTGCAAAGTAAGATCTTTGCTAAAATAGTTAAATGGACATTGTCTTAGACTCTTAAATTATCAACCTTTTGGATATCTAGAAAATAACAAAATACATATGGTTTTTGCATTTCTACAATACCCTTAAATCCAAATACATTTTCATTTTTTTCTTTATATATATTTTTTAATACGAAGGGGGAAATGAGGAGGAGGGTTCAGTTTCCTTTTTTTTTTTTTTGAGACAGAGTCTCACTCTGTCACCCCAAGTAGAGTTCAGTGGCATCATCGTAGCTCCCTGCAACCTCAAACTCCTGAGCTCAAGTGATCCTCTGGCCTCAGTCTCCCATGTAGCTGGAACTACAGGTGCCCACCATGCCGCCTGGCTAATTTTTCTATTTTTAGTGGAGTTGGGGTCTCACTCTTGCTCAGGCTGGTCTCGAACTCCTGAGCTCAAGCAATCCTCCAGCCTCAGCCTCCCAGAGTGCTAGAATTACAGGTGTGAGCCACCGTTCCTGGCCACAAATACATTTTTATTTACTATACAAGTAATAATACTCCTGATGGTCATTTACTCCGGCATCAGATTTTGAAAGATCATTCTGAACGCTTGTTTTATTTAACTATTCTGAGAGGGAGCCTACTGTAAAAACTGAGACCATCTTCACATCTGCGTGTGGAAATAACCATAAGTGGCCAAAATTATTGTGATGTTTAATAAACACTTATATAGCACTATGTGCCAAGTATTGTTCTAAATCCCTTTCAAATGCTAATTTAATTTTCACAGAAAACTCATTTATTATCCACATTTTACAAATTAAGGAACTGAAAGGCCAACTAATTTGTCCCTGGGCACACACCTTGCAAGTGGTAGAGCTGAGATTTGAACCCAGCAAGTAGGCTCTAGAGCTCTTTAACTCTCACACTAAGCAAGAGCTGGTACATTTCAGCTGCTGCGGACAGGGAGCTTTCCAAGGATGCTCACTATGTTCCGTATATTTATCTGCTATAGTCCTTATCAGAATCTACAGCCAGTATCATATTTCCCTTGTTGGTTTGAGTAGGCCAGCCAAATTTTCTTTAGCTTGTTGAGACCTTGGTTGCATAGGGATTGCAACATCACGGAAAGAACAGACAATAAAATTTACTCAACTCTATTTTTTTTCACTTGGTTTAAAATGAAAACTATACTATTGCTTTAGTCAAATATTTGGGGGTAGATTTGTGATTTCAAAATGTTTTCCTGTGTGATCTGTAGAAAACGGAATGGAAATATTTGGCTGTGAAAGTATAGGAACAAAAGAAACAGGAAAGGGAACTGTTTAGCTGTAAATCCTAATGGGTGAATTTTGTTATTGGTTATAATATAATATGATTCTTCCTTGTCTTATCCTTAATTATGTTATGGATCTTTTGAAATAAGCTTTTTCTCTGTTACTGCTGTTACTGTCTAGAAGTCAAATTTAGCCTTTTCTTTAGGTATATTTCTCTGAAAATAAATACAATTTCAAAGTCTGTTTTGTAAAAGGAAAGTAGGATGAGAAACTGCTTTTCCTATTAATTGGTGTAGCAAATTAGAAATAAACTCTTAGAAAACACCTTTTGGTAATAATAATTACATTTACTGTTGCCTTACCACATGCTGGACATAGTTTTAAGCATTTTACATGTAAAAACTCAGTGCATTCTCATAAGAACCATCTGAGATGGGTGCTGTTACTATCTTTATAGAGGGGGAAACTGAAGTATAGACAGGGAAATGGTTATGGAGTTTGTAAATAGTGGAGCTGAAGTTGCGTCCCAGGCAGTTTGGCTTCCCTGAGTTTACCAACCTCAGGGTATATACTTCGTCAAAATATCAGAGCTTTGACCAATGAAATACTAGCAAAAGGCAAAAAGTGTTTCTCTCATTTCATTTGAGTATATTCACCTGAAAATGGTTCGTTGAATAAGTAGTCTCCATAGATGGTACATTATAAGACTGTACCTCTTACATAGAGAGGTGCATTTTAGAAATACATGAAGCCAGACAGTGAAAATCTTACCTAAATTGTTTTCAGATAGGGCCTTCAGTTACTCTGCATTCTATTGAGACCATAAAGTGTGTTAAAGCAAAGAGCATTTATTTTAACAATGAAAGGGCATCAGGTTTGGTTCCTAAAACAAAACAAAGTTTGAAATCCTGTCCTTTTCCATTTGGGGGGGAAAAAACTTTGCTTAAAAACTCTCTAGCTTTTGCAGCCCTACTTTAAGATATGATTTAAATGCTCCCCTCCTCATGAAGCTCTCCTGCATCCACTCCTCCCTCCCAACACTGAGTTAAAAATAATTATCTCCCTTTCATTCCTGTAAGACTTTGATTACAGCACTCTTCATGCCATGTATTTAATTTTGTTTTTTATACTAATTAACATTTATTTGTCTTCCTCTTGAGCCTATGCTTCTCTAGAGGGAGGTCTTTTGATTCATTCTCGCCAGGCCTTAATTCATCCCCTTTAATGTAGAAGGGGTTTAATAAATGCTGACTTGAACAAATCCCACAAGGAGAGTGGGAACTTCATGTTTGCTTCCTGTCTTCTAAAAGACTACTTTACTTAATATGATGGGATAATCATGGAAAAACATTAGAAATAGAATTATATGAGACATAACTGTAGTTAAGGCTAGGTTTATGATAGATTGAGAAGTTTTAGTGCATACTTTATTATTTAGGCCAGATCACATTTTGTGAAACAAACAATTCTGTTTCATTTCCGCCTTTGAGGCAGCTGTGCTTTAAGAAAATGCTCTAGTCTGTGACATTTCACATTCAGGGAGACTTTGAGTTGTACATTAATTTATTTTTATTAGTAAGAATGAGATAACCAATAATTTATAAATTTAAGCACTTTTTTAAAAAACAAAATAACCTTGTATGCATTAAATCTATTCTTTTGTGGGTGTCTCTGTGTGTGTGTCTGTGTGTATGTGTGTTTGTTTAAAATTCTGCAGTGTTTTCTATGCCAAATCCAACTTCCAAGAAGCACTTGGAAATTAAAGCATTTTGTCTTGGCTAGTCTTGAAGTCAAGATGTTTTATGATAACTGGTATTTAGGAAGAATTTTCTAGTAGTTCCTCCATTTATAAAAGACTGCCTTGAGGTTACTTTTAGAATATTTATTTAGTTTTTCCTAAATAAGTAAATAGAACATATTAGTATTAGGACATCTTGAAGTGTTGGTGCAAATATTAGTGAAAAAGAACATGAATATCAGAGTCAAATGAACATCTATTGGAATTCTGGTCCTGTCATTAATGGATATTTGGCATTAGGCAAGTTGCCAAATTTCTCTTTCCCTCAATTTCCTCATCTGTAAAAGAGGTATTTGTGTTGTGTGTAATATAAAACGTATAATATAGAGATTGGCATATAGTACTATTTATTTCATTCTAATGTTTTCAGTGATTTTAAAACCTTGATTTTTAGTTTATTTCCACTTCAAATTGTTTTTATGCCATGTCACTTACATTGATGTCCCAGATATGCAAAAAATAGATGATGACAATGACAGTTATTGAATTAGGTTCTACTCTTACATGAGATCACTAATTCATATCACCAGTGGTTCCTAACCTTTTTGTCACCAGGGACTGGTTTCATGGAAGACAATTTTTCCATGGATGGGTTGGGGGCTGGGGGAGGTGGCACTGGAGCTCCGGTGGCAATGTGTGGCCTGGTTCCTAACAGCCCGCAGATGGTACCGGGCTTACTGAGCCGCAGCCTGGGAGTTGGAGACTGCAGCATATTACTATTCCGACTTGGAACAATTAGATTTCAGTTCAAATTCTTTTCACATATGCATATGATTATCAGTGGTTATCATTTTTGGGGAGAGGATTATTGACTTTCTTGAGGATATGTTGAAAGCTATGCATTCTCTCTTCAGAAAAAATACACATGGGCTCATGTACTCCAAATTTTACGTATAGTTACAGGGTGTTCATGAATGCCCACAAACCCGTAAGGAGCCTTGTGACCTTGGACAAGTCCTTTTACTTTTCTGAGATTTAGGTTATTGGTCTATAAAATCTGACTTTTAAAGAGCTTTTCAAACTTTTATGTCCTCTAACTCTAGGTCTGTGTTTAGGAGAAAGGGTGATCCTTTGATTCGAGCCACGCAGAGATGTGGTCTGAGGGATGTGCTGAGCATAGTATGACATACCATGTGGATTTTGAGAGGCAGGGGAGAAACATCCAGAGAGTGCATCAGGCATTCCTGATCAGAGTGATGGTGGAAGAAAGGAAGATCATGGGAGGAGAGGAAGGTAGAGGGGAGAAAGCTGTTGAAATTTTCTATTTATCTATCTCGGGTGGTTGAAGATGTGAATCATAGAACTGGAAAGGGATTCTCATTTGAAATGCAAAGGAAGAAGGAGTTGGTTCAATTCAGTAACTTTCAAATAGAGCAAGCATGATTAAGTGAGATACTGTTCTCGCCTCTCACTCACCATTTGAAAAATCTGTCTGAAATAAAATGTTCATTTGAACTCTCCATCCTGGACTTCTTCATTTTAGATATACATTTTGATTCTTACAGTGGAGTCCATATGTGATAAAAAGAAAAGCTCATCAACTTGTAGGACTCATTCAGCTCCCAAGAAAGGAACACCAGTGCCCATCCTAGGGAGAGAACTGGACTCATAAGGATATTTTAAAATATCTCAGAAGACCCTCATTGGGGGTAGACATAAAACTTTCTAAAGCATTGTTCTGAATTTGGTGTTTCAGAGACCATAACAGGTAAGGACTGGAAGGAAGAAGAAAGGACAAAAAGGAGCAGTAGGTTTCTGGTCAGGAGTGGGGATTGGGGAATAGCTGCTGAGAAGATGTTTGGGTGTTATAGCCCCTCCTGTTCACTCTTGCTTTGCAAAAATCTTAAAGGGTGCCAGGTTGAGAATAATTTTTTGCCAAGAATCAAACCAAGCTTATTTTCTTGAAGAAACAAGTCCTTGGGGAATGGCAGCTTGAAATCAATTGGATTTGGTATTTAGGTGATCCAAGATTGACATAAAGGCAATGCTGATGCAAGCAGAAGCTTTCCTTGGAAAGGCAGAGAGAAAGGAAAGGCCCAGACTGATGAGCGTACACTGACCTGCAGACCCTTCTCCACACCCAGATGCAGGGCCTTGGGGATGGCAGGGTTTACCTTAGCTGGGCTTAGGCTGATCTCTGGTATTGTGAGAGGGGAGGTAGAGGGAGATATACTATTAACAACAACAACTATATATATGTATATATTTTAAAATTAAATCTGCTAATGTGCAAATACTGCTCTTAAACTGAAATCATTTGTTCAGCAAATAAACACCATGTGCCGTGTAAGCACTAGGTGCTGAACAAATGTCAAAAAGACTTTAAGGATCTGCCAGCAGTGATGATCTCTTTTGCTTGGCACTCAAGGCTCTTTGAAATAAGACTCTGATCTATTTTGACAGCTTTGTCCTGGATTGTAAGAGGTATACTTGAAGGAACTATACCTGGTTTTCTCATCAGGGTGATTGACACACAGTATGGCACAGTAGCTGTTAAGTGAATCTCCATCTATGGGTTTCTATCTTTTCTCTGACTTCTACTTTAAGAACCCCTTCTTGCTATTATTTGCCTCCTCATTGTTCTGGAATCTTACATCATCTTTCATGTTTGCCTTTGTTTACAATGTACCCTCTACTTATATTCCTCACCTGCTGAAATTTTACCCATCAGGCAGACCATGGGTCATGGGGCACAGCATGGCCTCGGGCTCCCTATGCGTTATGTCATGTAGTCTTCCCCGGGACCCTATAGATAGGCGGCAGTTCAGCTAGCTCAAGTTATTTAAATTGATTTACATTTTTGTGATCATCAGTATATTCTTAAAAGTTAACTTTATATTAGTCCTATAAACAGTTCATAAACAGAAGGTAATTTTAAAAGTAGAGTGAAAACAAATTATTTTTGTTACAGTCTGTCTTTTTTTTAAATTTTTTATTGATACATAATAATTGTACATATTCATGGATTACATGTTACATCTTGATACAAGCACACAGCATACAATGATCAAATCAGGGTAACTGGGACAAGATTCACCTAAAACATTCATCATTGCTTTATGTTGGGAGCATTTGAAAACTTCTAGCTATTCTGAAATATAATAAAAGTAGTGAATGGAATGGTGGCTACTAGAGATCGGTAAGGGTGGTGGGAAGGGGTAAAGAAGAGATGTTGGTGAAGAGGTAATTCTGTTTAATAGAAGGAAGAAGTTCTGATGTTTGCTGGTACAATGGGGCAACTATAGTTGACAATAGTTTATTATATTACAGTCTGTCTTTAACTCTTGCTTCCCAGAGACCCTCCCTACTTCCCTGAGACTTGCTCTCACTTTGTTGAAAAGGGAAATGAGCAAGTGTTTAAAGAGGTGTCAAAGAGAAGACTAAACAATGACTTTCTCCTTAATGCAATAAAAATTGTATCAAGGCTAAAAAAGTGCAGAAAAGAACAAAATCTTCTCATTATGTGATTCAGTGTTTAATACTGTGCTTGTCCAAAATCCTTTGAATGCCACTTAAATTCATCAAATCTAACTCTCCCATATTTGAGGAAATATTGAGGTTGACTATTATTGGCCCCATTTTTCAGATGATGTGCCTGGCACAGAGAAAAGTTAAATAACTTGTTTGTGGTTCCCATATTTGGCTAATGGCAGAACTAGGGATTCAAATCTGAGTCCTTCTGACCCAGAGTTTGGGCTTTTTTCACCTGGCTGAATTTCTCCTGTGCTACCTTTCCCAGAACCTTTAAGGAATGTGTCTCTCTGTCCTCCTGTAGCACTTTCATATTAGTTGTCAAAGTGTACCAGTTTGCAGCCCTGCCAGCACTGTGCGAGGAATAGCAACATATTTTTGATGTTGGGGTCTAGTTACGGTTTCTCATGCTCTTTTGGATGTATTTTCCATGGCTACCCAATACCCAAGCCCCAGGCAGTTTTCTTAGGTTCAGAAAGTCATCTTTGTCACTTCTTTAATTCAGGTTTTTTTCTACAGTACCAGAATTTGAGGTAATCTTTACAGTATCTTTTAGAGGAGAGAAAAAAAGAAATTGCGTCTATAAAAGTCTATCCTTTTCAGCTTGAAAGGGACACTGAATCCTTAAATATTGGACTGGGCTCATTTATTTATCCTGTCTGTTGATCCAATTTGAATCTTAAAGGGTTTTTCAGTTGGATTTTTTTTCTCACTAATAAAAATTGCTCTTTGGTTATAAGTCTGATTCAGAAAGAACTCTCTACAGAAATCCTGAACGTTGAGAGTTTCCTGTAGACTGTTTCTTTATGCAAAAGTATAAAACCTTGATGCTAATTTTGTCTGGTTAGAATTGATTTTGATTCAAGGCAGGGTTCTTTTGTTTTTAACTTTTATTTTAACGATTATGTTAATTGTAGTAAGGACCTTGAGTTCAAGATAAAGCCTTTGGTCAAATATTGTTTATTCAGTTCTCAGTCCTGCTTCAGGATTTGCAAATTTAGTAGAACTAAGTGCCATTTTCCAGTTTACAACTCCAGTCACATTTCACGTGATCACAGCGTGGCTTTCCCCTCTGTGGAGCAGATGGAGGGTTGTCTGACACTTGGTTCCAGTGGCTTCCATGAAGGGTAGTGGATGTGTCCCTGGAGCCTGCAGAGAGGAGCAGGGCACTCTGTCCCTGCACGTAGCTCCATTTGGGGCCGGTGGCTCTCACCTGTTATAGAGACTTAGCACAGCATTGCTTGGGAGGATTGTATTGTGTGAATTTTTTAAGTTGAAAAAAGGAGGCTAGCAGAAATGCCACCCAATAATTTAGTCCCATTTTTCCTTGAACACCTTTTTCTTTGGCACACAGAATATTTTATTAGTGAAAATCTTAATGACAGTAGCACTTTCTATAAAGAATACTCAGCCTCTTGATAATATTGGAATAATGACAGGTCTGTTTCCCTTGGTAAGATGCCCCCAGACCTCAAATAATAGAGTTCAGTTTGCCAATATTTTTCTAAAAAGGCTAACTAACACCCTTAAGTTTTTGTTTTTCAGAATCACAAGTATGTGGATTTAAACTTGTGATCTTATTCCTCTTTCTTCTCTTAATTTAGTGAGGCAGCCAGCACAATAGTTGTTTTGGTTATTCTAGAGAAGGAGTTCAGTTATAAGATTTGCATGGCAAGACTTAAACCCTGTGCCTCTGTGCCTGTCCTGGAACGCTGATTAAGTTCTCACTTACCTAGTTAGCTGGCCTTCACTGGGCTGCAAAAGCAGAGGTGTCTCGGACACATGACATAAGATTGCCTCAAGAGCTGGCTGGTGAAAGGATGTTCTGCAGAAGGCTGCTGGTGTCGGTCACGTACTCTCCGAACTGAAACTGGACAAGAGCCTGGAGATTGGATAACTTGGTTTGGCAAAAGTAAGGGGAATAAAGTGTTAAGGTGGAAAAATTGTATCCAGGGGTTATTGATAGGCTTCATTGGGTGAGTTTGTGACTTGAGCCTATGGGTTTGGAGTTCAGAGCTCCCGATCGACGCTGACAGTGCTGTATTCTGGGTTAGGCGCCTAGGGAAAGTGTCCTTGTTGGCTGGCATGTTTACAGGGGTTCTGAACCTCAGTTGCAGATTCTCTCTTGATCACATGAAGTTAATGAATTTGAGTGTCCTTCCCAACAAATTAGAGAGGATTTTAGGAACATCAAATTAGATGCACTCACATTGGAACTTGTGTTTCTGTGAACACAGCTGGAAATTTTGTCATGGTTTTGAGCTACTCGAACCTTTACTTTCAGTGAAATTTCTGATTTGTTACTTTAGTGAATCTGCATTAACTATCTTTAACTACAGCTGAGGTTTTACTTCAGAGGCCTTCATTCTGCAAATGTTTATGGAGCACTTGGTCATCCTGGGCTCAGTGGTGGAGAATAAGGAGTTGTTGGGACATAGTGGCTTGCTGTGCATAGCTTACAGTTTAGCAGGGACCACCTGATGAATTGGTACACTAGGGAGGATTGTAGGTAGAGCTGAAAAGATGGAGGAATTTTAAGGCCCAAATTTCCAAGAGGTAATTGACGAAGAGGCTGGAGGAAATGGGAGCAAGAGGAAAACTGAGCCAGGGACTGAAGACTTGTAGGAAGGTGGCAGTGTGGAGATAGGAGCTGACTTGCATGGGACTGTGGAGAGAATAGTTAAGTGATTGGTGGGGACCCTCTGGTAAAACAATGGTCAGAAGTGGCACTAGGATACTAGAGCAACTCTTTCACCTCTCCCAGTGAGCTGGACGCTAGAGAGAGCTCCACTTTGCTCTGGAAGGGCCCTTGAGGGAAATAGTATTATCTGTGGACAAAGAGAGCAAAGAGATTGCTTTGATAAACTACCCAGTCTGTGCCCCACCCTTGATGAAAGCTTTACTCTGTGAAGTTGGCAGCAATAATCATTATAATGGCTACTGTGTACTTACTTTGTTCCAGGAACTGGATAAATGTTTTACATATGTTATCAGCTCTGTTTTATGGAGAGGTTAGAGGGGCTCAGAGTCCCCAGGGTCTCAGAGCTGGTGAGTAGCAGAGTTAGAATTCAAACCCAGCTTTCTCTGACTCCAAAATCTCCCTTCTTCCTACTGACCAGTTAATTCAAGAAGACAAAGGAGTTAAGGATTTGGGGAGTTTGCTGCACAGTAGAATAGGCACAAAGGAAAGGAAAGACAGTTTGAGTTTGTCTGTCCCCCAAATCCTTTGAGCACTTTTATAAATATAAACTCTTTAGGCTGGGAGAAAGTTAAACATCTGAAGACGTTGATCCTTCAGAGATGTAAGCAAAAAAAACGACAAAGAAAAAAAAACATTTCTGCTGATACAGTCACTAAAACATTTTTCCTAAAATTCTCTTGGAAAACCCTCCTATCACAACAGGGAACATTATCCAATCAAGTTTTTCTGCAGATAAAAGATTGCTGTTGGAGTCTTGCTTGTGTTTCTGTAGCTCAGGGTTTTTATGAATTCAATAGTACCTTCCTTTCAGGTTCTTTTTATTCTGGCATTATGACTGTGGTTGAAAAAATGTGATTTTTTTTTTTCTATGACATATAATGTTGACAGGCTGATATCTTTTCTAGGAGAAAGTTTCTTTTTCCTATGTGCTATATACCCCCCATCAGGGAAAAGACAAATAGTCGTACTGTTTGCTGAAGTCTTCTTTTGAAGGTTGCTCTGTGTTTGCTTAGCGGACATCAGCAGGGAAAGGGGGGCCTTCTGTAACATTTTGTTAGAATTTCTCCATAATTCCACAGGGGTGAAACAAGGACTTGGGTACAGGACTGGTCTGCTTTCAGAAATCCTGGCTGTTGAGAGTTTCAGAAGTCCTGAGACCATTTAGCTAGTGGCAACTGCAATGTTAAGGGTGTTAAATAGGATCTTTGGTTGTCCAAGTATCAGTGACATGATGGAAATAGATTTAAACCTTTAGGATCTCCTTTAAAATAGAATTGTTGACAATGTGAGGAAATAATGCTTCTCAAAGGCTCGGTACAGATTTTTATGGAATTCACAGACTTCTTTCATTTTTTTAATGTATTTATTGCATAGCTCTCATTTTGAAAATTATTAGCAAATAATTTTATCCGGGAAAGTGGATATGTATTCTAGGGTGAAAGGGATGTGCAGTTATGTATAATCTTATTGTTACTAATAATCAAGTATGTATGATGCATTTGGCACTTTTAAAAAAAACTCCCCCCAAGTGACAGATGGTTGGAATTGATAAAATTCAATGGATCTATATATTTTTAAATGACCAATGTGATAGCAGAGCCTCTTTTAGAATGCCAGAATTCTTCAGGACTGATAGAATGACTTCATTTCATCCTTGACTTTTACCTCAGAGGATTTTTTACACCTTTTTGTCTTCTCAAATTTCAATATTAAAATGTTATAGTTTAAGTAGGAACACAGTTTCAGGGTCGGCTGAGTAGTAGCCTGTGAGCCTTTTGTGGGCCTTTCGAACTAAGCGCAGTTTCACTGGGGTTGCAGCCTGCGGGATTGCTGGGGAGAGTGAGGGGGTGCAATTTAGGGGACACTAGCAAGGATACATTTAAGGATAGAGAACCCAGTAGCATGTGGAGGCCAGAAAAGTTCAACCCAAGCAGTCAGATTAGCTTTGGGCTTCATAAAGCTGATGGGTCAGCCTGGGAGAAATCACAGGATGACTCAAAATCCCCTCCCACTCCCACAGCAGCCACGTGCTGTCTTCAGTCATGGGTGCAGCCAGGTCTTTCTGCCCTTTAGTAACCTCTTGAGGTTTTTCCCTCATTGTTGCTGCTGATCCAGTGACACATGCTCAGAGAGGCAATGGGAGAGCAGACCCTTTCCAAAGCGAGACTGCTCGGTTGGGCTTATGAGTTTCATATCCTAACACTACAGGACCCTGCACATCTCTCTGGAGATGAGGCACATGAGTCACATCTGTGATGCTTGCATTTGCATCAACATCTCATGAATAGGCAATCAGTTGAGCCTTAGCACCAAAACATTTTCAGTCCATTTCTGATATAGTTAAGTCTACCTCCTGCTTTGCAGTTTACTGCCTAGCCGTTTAGTGATATAAGACATCTAGGATACTGTGACTATATATGTAATTTTTATTTGTCCATTATGCCTCAATTAAGAAAAAGACATGTAGAAGCAATTTCATCAAGAGAGATACTGATAGCTGTTATCAGAAATTTCGACTTCCATCTCACTTCTGGTAACTGTGGAGATTTATCTAACAAAGCAGCACACACACACACACACACACACACACACACACAGACTTCTTTCATTTTTTTAATGTAAGAAAGAAGTTTATTTATTTTAAATTTGGAGAAATAGCTGTCCTATAACCACTGGTTTTGAAGGGTGAAAATTAGTTGCTGACTGCCCATTCTGGGTATGGGAACTCATTGGATAGAACTCGTAAGAGAAATGTGTTCAGAAGAACAGACAAAATCGTAGGAGAAATAGGTTAGTGGGAAGGAGCATGAAACTGCTGTTGAAAAAGTTATTTCTTGGGAAACCTAGGGGCCCACTCTAACTCTAGGCAAGTGACTTACTTTTTAGGGCCTCGGCTTCTCTTAAGATTGCAGCAGGGGTGTGGTGGAAGTGGGTCTCCCATGAGACTCTAGCTACTAATACAACAATCAAATGGAGCATGGCCTTGTGAAAGACTGGCCTTTCTTGCCCAGAGGGGCCAACTTCTCTGTCCCAGTGAGACGTGCCGTCTTGTGTGGTCCCTGCTTGGAAACCATCCTCTTCTGGAACATGCCCTGGCTAAGGCATGTGGGCTGACTCTGGCCCTTAGCTGGGAGCCCAGCCCTGAAGCTCACGTGCTGACAGTGTTCTTGCAGGAAGGAAAAAGACAGGCCTGTCCTTCATTAGTGCACAGGCGAACAGTTTCTAGTAGCCGTGCAAATGTGTGCACTTTTTTCCCTCACTACGTTTCTGTAAACAGATTTAAAGCTGTAGAAGGGTAGAGGGCTGTCACGGAAAGGAGTTCCTGTTTTTCTTTTGGCTGTGCCAAAAGGAAAAAAAAAATCCTCTTATCTTGTCTTTTTGGCATGTCTTCTCCTCCTCTCTTCTTTTTAATTCTGTTCTGTCATCTGTTTTTGAAACGTGCATGTCAGGTTCAAAGGGGCACAATGTTTTGATGAGCAAGGGGTGGGGAGCAGGTGCTAGGTGCTGACTAGGGTCATTATTTTCCCCTTTCCACCTAGCTTCCTTTGAACCCATATTTTTTTTTCTTTTGCCAGCACTGTTGAGTCTTCCTGGCATTCCAGGTTTTGGTTTAGGGAAAAGTGAAAAGAATTTATAATCCCAGCTGTCACTTAAGTGAGCCCTTTGTGATAGCATATGGTCCACTCTCTCACTTCACTGTCCTAAAGCTGCTTCATCAGAAAGGAGTGACTTCCTTCCCTGTTCCTCTCTGTCCCCTTAATCTGCCTTATTCTTCCTTACTCCTAGCATCCACTGCTTTAGCAACCCACTGCTGTTTGTCTGTTTTCCACCTCTGCTAGAATAGACGCCCAGGAACCCGGGAACTTTGTCTCTTGTTCACTGCAGAATCTCCAGGGTCTGAAACAGCACCTGGTACATGATAGGCCCTTAATAAATATTTGTTGTGGCTCATGGGAGCCTTGCAGAGTTAAGGCTGCACTTGTTTGTGAAATTAATAAGTGATGATGACTGTCTACTTATTCCCCTTCTGAGGGGTTCACACTATAATCAGGCTTTATACTATGCAGTTCTTGGGTCTTGCAGGGAATAATTTTACTTGTGGTATATGTTGATTATAATAGAAGGCAGATTTTTTTTATACGTGTCAGATTTATTGATGTAGAATTTACATATAGTAAAATTTGCCCTTTCAAAAAATATACAGTTTGGTGAGTTTTGACAAATGTATACATGTGTGTGATTACCCTGATACAGACTATTTCCATGTTGCTCTGTAGTCTGTCCTCTCCCCCACCCGTGACCGCTGGCAAGCCCTGCACTGACTTATGTCCTTTCTGTGTCATCTTTCCCAGAATGTCACATAAATGGAATCATACAGTATGTAGTCTTTTGTGTCTGGATTATTTCTCTTAGCATAAGGCTTTTGAGATTCATCCATGTTGCTGCATGTATCAGTAGTTGGTTCCTTCCTATTGCCGAGTCTTATTTCATTTGAATTTATTCACCAGGTGATGTGCATTTGGGCTGTTTCCAGTTTTTGGCTATTCTGTATGAGGCTTCCATGAACATTCACATACAGGTCTTTGTGTAGACATACACTCTCATTTCTTTTGGATAAATACTTCAGAAGAGATGGCTGGGCCATATCATAAGTGTATGTATAACTTTAGCAGAGATTGCCAAACTGTTTTCCACAGTGGCTCTTACATTGTACATTCCCACAATCAGTGTGTTGAGTTCCAGTGACCTCACATACTCACCAGCACTTTTTAGTTTTTTAGTTTAGTGGATGTGTAGTGATATCTCATCGTGGTTTTAATTTGCATTTTTCCACAACTAGTGGTGTGGAGCATTTTCGCTTATTTGGGAAGGTTATATGTTAGCAGTCTGTTGTATTCCATAGATATTAATAACTTTAAAATATCAGTGGCATTTGAAGTGGAACGAAGGAAAATTGGTCGGAGATTTGAGCAGTTACTTTTACCAGGCTCATACTGAACAAGTACAAACAAGGTTGGGATGTGGAGATTATCGAATTTTGGCAAGGGGCGATTCACCTGGGTGAGATATGCCGAGACCCAGAGAGAATGCCCCGGGACTCCGGCATGAGGATTGGCAGAAAGCAGATTTCATGGCCTGCCGGCTCTGGGAGGGCTACTCCGTCCTTAGCTAAAGCTGGTTTCGATGGGAGGTGGACTTAGATTCAATCACATTTCCCGGGATGCCCCAGGAGTCACGTAGGAAGCTCAGCAGTCCCTTGTGGCCCTCTGGAGCGTGTGGTGGATGCCTGCTGCACACAGAGCCCTCTCTGGGGATAGTTTGCCTAAATCAATTAATCAAGCTTGAGGAATCAGTTACCACAGGCCCAGGAGTGCCACCGCCCTTGCATTCCGACACCCTATTTCTCATGTCTATCTCTAGCTAATTAATTAAGCAAACGTCCCCTAAGTGCTTACTACAGGCCAGGACAGTTTTGCATACCAGGGACAACAGCAATGAAGCAAACAGGAATGGTCCCTGCTCTGATGCAGAAGGTGGGAGAAACCCTACAAGGAAAAGCAGGGTCTGCCCTGGGAGCACCTAAGAAGAGCTCCTTACTCGCATGTCAGTGCAAGGGAGGTGATCAGGAAAGGACTCCCGGGGACCTGACAGCTAAGTGGAGACCTGAGGTTGAGGAGTGTTTTAGGACAAGGGAACACGGCAGTGAAGTCCCAGTGGTGGGAGACGAGTGCAGCACATTCAGAGCCTGTAAGTTCTCCTCCAGGGCATTGCTTAGGCAGGTGGGGAGTGGCAAGAGAGTAGGCTGGAGTCCCAGGGGGGAGACCAGGTAAACCTTGGTGAGGACTGGACTCTCTCCTTAGGGTGGTAGGGAGCTGGCAGAAGGTTTTAAGTGGGGGAGTGGCATCATCAGGTATTTGGTTTAGTCAAATAACTTTGGGTGCTCTGTGGCAAGTGGAGGGGAGAGGGGCAAGACTGGAGGCATGGAGGCCACAGAAGAGGCTGTCCTGGTCATCTAGGAGCAGGAAGAGAGTGGCCTATTGACTGGTGATGATTGGGAAATGGGATCCTTTGCAGCCAGTGACTGGAAATATGTATGAGGGCAGAAGTGAGTGTGCTACGCTTTGAAACATTGAGAAATCTGGTACATAGTACTGCTTTTTTTAAATCTTTTTTTGGATTTGGTTTGTTTGTTCACTTCCTTGAAAAACTGATGTGGAAATGTCCCTTTGGCTTCAGTTACCTGAGCAGAAGGGCGCAGGCATTGCCAAACCCTCCTCTTTGGGACGGAGAGCTCTCAGCATTGATCACTGTGTTCTGAGGTGGGGGAGCGGATTGTGCAGGAGGCCAGGGCGATGCCAAGGTGGGTGGGAGGAATTGGGGTAGGCAGCTTGCCTGTTTGCACCCAGCAAAGCCAAAGTAGAACTTTCTGCACCTGCTCTGTGCTACTTGCTAATATTCTCTGTGTGTTTCCTGGAGGGTCCCTGGCTCAAAACCCATTTTTGAAGACCCAGAAACTCTACTTTTAGGAAGATATTCTCCAAGAAAACTCCTCCTGGCCTTTCTCTTCTCTTCTCATGAATGTTGTGTGGAGGTATGTCTTCTTTTCCTCTGAGCTTCTCCACTCAGGGATTAGGGGAGGCAATTCTGTACTTGGGTTTGGCCCCGGGCATTCCAACACGAGCCTATTCAGGTGTTATCCTTCCTGCTTTCCCCTCCCACCTTTTCAGAAACCCACAGTGGCTTTTCTAGAAATAATGGAATGTCCTGTTTGACCAGGATATAACTATTTCTTTGCTAGAGGGTACTGATAGAATGAAGAAAGATATGCAGGAAGAAGGGAACTCAGACTCACATTATGCTAAGTATTGTGTTGGGGACTTGTTTATATTATATCATTTAATCCTTAGAACATCACGCAAAGTAGGCATTGTCATCCTCATTCTATAACGAGGAAATTGGTGCTCAGAGAGCATAAAGCCTTGGCCAAGGGCACATGGTTGGGGATCTGGGGCTAATTCATGTCTGAGCCCTTTCTGCTGGTTTCCTTTTTTATTAATAATTCCAGCCTCCTTAGTGTTACCTTGGGGATCTGAAAGCATTCATGTAGCTTCTAAATCAACTAAGTGATCCCTGGAGAGCAGCTTTTGTATGTGAAAAATCTAGCTAATTATTTATTTCAGTGTTTCCGGAATGCAAGCCCTATCCTAAGCCACTGACAAAACCATTTAGGCATACAAGCATGTGTTTCACAATGCTGTTCTAGCTGTCAGTGCTGTGACGCCAGTTGTCACCTTTCCACGAACTGATACAGTGCCAGGTTAACTCTTCCTGTTTTTGGAGTGAGAAACTTTGGGGATCTCTGTTCTTTAAGAGGTTTGCTGAGCAAATGATAAAGAAATGAATAAAGTGAATGAATTAGGATACATAATCGAAGGTCGTCCCTTCTTGTCAGACACTGCAAATTCCATCCAATCTCTTTTCTTTTCTAGAAGTTTTAAATCCAAGTCCTCATGGGGTGGGGGACAAAACGATACTATCCTACTAGAGGTTGACCTTTGCAGTAAGATCTTATTGAACTCAGAACTTGGTCTTGTACCCATCAGTGGTTACTATAATACCTTCTTAGCTCCTTCTGCTGTTTGTTTCTCATGCCTAGTGTCTCACCTATGCCTATTCCACTAGAGGCCACAGTGATTAACTGAGCCATGTTATAAGTAAAGCTAGTTTCTGGTTTTTGCAGAGGGTTCATGACTATGACTATCAGGTGCCAACAGAGCCTAACTTTCACCTGTGTATCCTCCCTTCTTCCACTTTCCATTTTCTACCCCCTCCCCAGCTTTAACTTTAGTATAACTACTTGGGGCTATTCCAGCATTAAATAAGTACAGCTCTTGGGTGGGCAGCTGGGAAACATGAAATGTTTATGTCTGTTTATGAGAACCGCTTCTTGCTCCAGCATAGTAGAAAGTCCTCCAAGGAGGCACGTGTGACACCTGACAAGGAGTAGTGGGTTGTGTGTTCCGGTGCAGGCAGAGCACAGCCAGAAGTGTGCATATGTCCCAACCGTGGGAGCGCGTCTGTTTCACAGATGGCGTGCTGAGCCGGCCTTAGCAGACTTGTCTCTCCGTGGGATGTTGTTTTCTTTCCACAGAGACACAGCACTAGGGTTGTCCTCATCACCTGAGAGCCAGGTGTCCATGGCATTTCTTTGGTGTTTACTCACAGTCATCTAAGGCGTGCTGTGGCTCTCCACATGGGGAAACTGCTTTATCAATGGTGCCATTTATCATTTGAAGGTCCCCACTTTGCAACGTGATGAAAATTTAGTCTGCAGCGCATTTCAGGGAATAATAGCAGAAGTCATTCTAGGCTTGAGACAAAATTTACAAATGCTGCTGACATTTTATGGAAGGGGAGGCACTTTCTTAGAGAAGAGAGGCAGGTCTCTGGAATTCCCAATGTGTCAGTTCCATCCTCCGCGTTTTGGCTACCTAAGAGTGATTACTCTGTTTTCGTAAGTGCATTTTCATTCCCAAATGATCACACCCATGGAGCAAAAATGATTAGGACCCTAATGATTAGCTCCCAGGCTACTGCCAGAAAAACTCTCAAAGCCCTGTTTGCCGGTGCACCTGGAGGCTGGAATACGGGAACTCATGAGCCATTGAGGAGCAGTCATGACGCAGACCTGGGTGTTGGAGGGCTCAGGCGAGAGGCTGGAGCAACAGCCCTCATTGGCGTATGGCTTTGCAGTAGTGACTGACAGCTATCTCCCTCCTGCTTTATCTTTCAGTTAATGACCAGCCACAGTGTCCCTGCTGTGAGCTCTGGCCACTGCCTTCCAGGGCTCCCGAGCCACACGCTGTGGGTGCCGGCTGAGGTGACATGGCTTGTTGGCCCCAGCTGAGGTTGCTGCTGTGGAAGAACCTCACTTTCAGAAGAAGACAAACAGTAAGCCTGGGTTTCTCAGGGGTGGGGGGTTCTCCCATGCTTTTCTCCATGGTTTTGAGTTGGGGGTTGGAGGAGAGAGGGAGAGGGCTCTCTTGGTTTTCACAAGGGATTGAATACATCTGGCTCTCATGAACACGGGACGGTGTGGTCCTGTTAGGCCCCAGTGGCTTATCATAGGGGGCAGATCTGCAGCCAGGCAGAAAAGTTAGCTTTGGCTTGTGCTAGTGCTGGACATGAGTTCTGATCTCTGGAACCTGGCACAGAATTGCCCTGACCACCCCCCTTTTTCCTTTTGCTGCAGCCCTGGGAGCCACCTGGCTCTGCAGAAGCACCTCATGGGCTCTTGTGTTTCTGCGAGCTGTAGGTGAAGTGAGTTGATGGCCTGGCTCTTAGAGATCAAGGCCTGGATCTCTCCGTGTCAGTCCAGACTTGCTCCTTACAGCTTTGACTCTGGGCCTGGAGGAATGTAACAACTGAGGCTTATTTCATTTCTATGGAAGGTTCTAAGCCATTCACTTCTCAGATGGGCCAGTAATGCTTTGGGTAATCCAGAGAAGATCATCTTTAATACAAAGAGGAATGGCATTTTTCCACAGAAGGATATAAGGGCTGTGAGGCAGGGTGAACTCCCTGAAGCTCAGATATCAGCTGTTTGCTTCTCTCTCTCTGAACATGCTGCACATTTCCATAGAGGTACCATCTCTGGGTTTAGCTGCTCCTCTCTGTAGTTCATTTCTAAATGCTTTTCCTGTCCTGTTTTTTTTTTCTGAATGCTAAGCCTGCATCCTCACTTGTCTGCTTTAATGAAGTTCAACATGTCTATAACCTAAATGATCATTTTTCTGAAACTCAAAGAGCTATAAGGGAACTTGGGGAGAATTTAATTCAGTCTTCCTCAAACTAGAATAATGCTTAGATTTTCTTTAAAAGAACAGAAATGGCAAGGTTACCCTTGTGTTCACTAAATTTCTTTTTATTCTAATGTTACTTAAATACACACATATATAAAACTCGATATAAACCCTTTATAGGCTATTATACAGCTATATGACCCATACATATTTACAAATTAAATGCAAACAAAATTGCAAAATCAATACAATTCAAATTAACACCATAAATGTGGTGAGACAGCTGACATTGGTTAGCTGAAACCAAATTATAAGTTGCAAGGTGACTATGGTAGTGAATGCTGTAGGCTGATCCTTTTCAGTTTAGCCAGTCTGTATTACTACGTGCTAATGATTCAATTCTCCATCCATTTTTCTACTTAAACTACCTTCATTTGACGTCGTTTGGCTTTCATTTGGTCCAGTCTTGTCATTCATAAATCAAGTCTGCATCTGTTCCATCCTCATTAGCCTGCTACAATTATACTGGTGCCAACACAATCATAAACACAAATAGAAACTTGGGCTTTGAAATTTTGTGCCAGAACTCGGTTCTAAAGTAAGCATTCAGAAAATCCAGATATGCTAATTAGAATTTGTTTAGATGACCATTGCAATGAAAACGCGAAATGTTTAAACTTCTCATAGAAGACTCAGATACAATCCCTCAACAGTATATATAAAGATTCTATCTAGTTTGACAAACACTGATTTTGTTCAAACTCTCATGTTATAAATGAGCAACCTATATTCTAAGGTCACGAGTGAGAGAGCGGGGACTCAAATCTATGGATCCTATTTGTTTTAGTAATAATAATGGTAAAATATAATACATGATGTTATAGTGATATAATAACAGCAGACACTTAGAATGAGCTTCCATGTGCCAGGCAGTAAGTTATTAGGCATTATTAACTGGATTATTCTTTTTAAGGCCCCCATGACATGAGATACTGTTATTTCCTCATGTTATACCTGGGGGACTTGATGCACAGAGAGGTTACATAGTTTGTCTGAGGTCCACACTGCTAGTAAGGAGCACAGGAACGGTTCAAATCCAGACAATCTGACTCCGGAGTTGGTACTCTAAATTACTATGTCAAATTGCCTTGCATCATTATTTTTTCTATCCTTCATCTCAAATCTTGAAGTTTCTGACTTCTTCCTTGCCTTTCCCCTGCCTCCCACGGTTGTTCCCACATCTTGGTGTTCCCCAATCTTCTGTGGTCATCCTTATCCTCATTTCCTAGCTATTGTGTGATCCAGGTCCCCTGCCCCTTCTCAGCTTGGTAGCAGTGGCCCACTTGGTGGGAAAGTGTCTCTGCCATGGTTTGGCCATGCTGTGTGTCCAGTAGTGAGTAGTGGAAAGAATCATATCATCTTGACGGTGAGAGGGGAGCTCAGGGGTGTTCCAGTTCAAACCTTGTATTTTACAGATGAGAAAGCAGAGGGAAAAATCAGGGAAGGCATTTCTCCAACGTCATGCACCCAGCAAGCCAGCTGGGACAAGGGGCTGTGACCTCGGAGACTTAGGCCAGGCCCTGTTCCATCCTACCACAGTGACATTTCTTCCCTCTCCCAAATTCCTTGCAGCTTCACAATAGTGCCCAGCTGGGAGGTGGAGGAAATGGCAGGAAAGAGCTTTTCCGTGCTCACCCAGGGAAGGAATCAGGAGCACAGGGTCCTGGCACAGGATGTGGGGTTGGGTTATTCAGACTGGGCCAGTCTCCACTAGTCTTGAGCTTCTTGCTTCTTGCTCAATCTTGCTTATGGGTTTAAAAGTGTTAGGATTAGAGACATAGGCGGGCTTAGCCAAAGGCAACTTGGATCCTTGGAGCAGAGTTGAAGAAGGAAGTAGGGACACAACACCCTGATACAAAAGTGCTCTTTTAGATGCTGCACCGCGGCTGCTAGCCTGTTTTTGTTACCTCCCTTCCCGATTTCTAACAGAAGTGTACTTAGCTGAATCAGAAAGAAAGGTGGTTTACTTCAGGTCACTGATGCTTAGATTGTCAGAGTTGGAAAGATCTGGCCTGCCCCTTGTACAGTTGATGGAACTGGGGTTCAGAGGGGCACAGGGGTCCAGAGTGGGTCAGTCATGAAAGTAGCACTAGACCAGATCTCCAGGTGCGGGCTCTCTTTAGCAGGCTTTGCTTTCACTGCACAAAAGGTTTTATGTCATTGATGCTTAAGTTCTGACTGGTAGCTACTTCCCAGTTCACCTGGCTTAGATTTCTCCATTGTATCGTTTAGGCATTGGAACCTGTTAAGGGTTTTGGTGCCACGTTGTTAGCTCACACAGTCAGAACCAGCCCCACCCATTAGGTAGGGGAAGGAGTCAGCAGCCCCGCAAGATAAGTCTTGCCCACAGTGCATGGAAATTCATTGGTTGTGTCCCTTCTCCTGAGATCCTGGAGTGTAAATACTTGGCCCTGGAGCCCAGCACAGAGCCTGGCACTTGGGAAATGCTTAATAATATGCTGAATGAGTGAGTGTTACATGTGTTACTGGGCCATTAGTTTGCAGGTCTTGAGGAGTTTCTCCTGCTCTAGGAAGAATAGAAAGAATATGTAAAAGCCTGTATGCTGCTGCCAGGGAGCTGAGGAAGACTACGTAAAAGCCTGGGGCTGACCGATATATCCTGGAGCAACTGTGTTGAAAGACAGCATTTGCCCTTTCACTCTGTGTCCTTGTCTGCTGGTGACTCTGAGGGACCCTTCTCCTGGGCCCCCTTTGTGCAGACTCATGGGGCCCATCAGCCCCTATGAGTTAGTTTTCCACTGTTTCTGTTGGGCAAAGAATGCATTGAATTGAGTTGCGAAAGTTGGGTGCAAAGCTCAGTTTGGGTCCAAAGTAACAGTTAACTTGTGTGGGTGGTAGGCATTCAACACAAACAGGGCTGGGGACAGTAAGGGGGAGGGACTTCAGAGTTTTCGGGATTCTCCCCTGGTTTTAGGCTGAGCCAGAGGCCAAGGTCCCCGTGGAACGGATGGGACAAAGTGAGGGTGGCCGTATGGCCTCTTTTCTTTTGCCTTTGCCATTCATTTTCTCAAATAGATCTGCCTAGCCATGTGGCTGGGAAAATAGTTAATTGTAATTGTTGCATAAATTAGAGTATCACTACTTCAATATTCTTTAAGGATAAGAAATAAGCTATGAAAAAATTAAAACTCCTCATTTATTAGCATTTAGAGAATTTTGCAGGGTAGATGGAACCTCTCTGCATCCTTTCCCTACTTCCAGTTTCACCTGACATATTCCTTTTCTTTCCTTAGTCCCGGGCCGGCAGAAATAGTTATGATTCTAATCCTGGCTTGGCACCGTGCACCTCAGTGGCCTGGGAAAACTCTTTTCTCCTGAGCTTTAGTTTTCCCTTCTATAAAAATGAAGAAAGTGAAAACAAATAGCCATTTGATATTTCATGTAGGTAAAGATTTACTGAACATCTGTTACTTGTGGGACGGTGTGCTGGGTAGATAGTGATGAACCAGACTGGTGTGATCCCTGCCCTCAGAGAGCCTGCAGTTCAGTGAGGGAAGCAGATATGAAACACATCACTACCTAAGAAAAATATCATCATACACTGTGATGGAGAAAAAGCCAGACATACCGTAGTACTGTGTTAGATCCTAGCAAATGTGGATCTGGACTTCATTTAGAATGGCAGGTCATGACATTTAAGCTGAGAGCCCCGAAGTTCAAGCAGCAGTGAGCTGGGGGAAGATCAGAGGCTCAGAGGTTGGGACAGTCCATTCCAGGCAGAGACTGGAGTGCATGTTCCTGGGTCGAGGAACTTCTAGAACCTAGTGGCACTGGTGGAGTGGATGACAACTGCCTAGGGAAGAGTTGGGAGTGACAGGGCCAGATCATGTGGGGCCTTGCATCTGAGGAAGGGCAGTGGAATTTTGTTTTACGTACAGGAGTTGCTGAAGTAGGTGGGCCACAGTCCTGAGGGTCAGTCTTGTGGTTCTTGGCACTGAGGGAACTTGAATGATGACAGTCCAAGGAACCAATTATAATCGTTACATACATATGTACCATTTTATACTCTTTTTTTCTTTCATTTAACATTATTTGGTGTGTTCTCATATTTTCAAATAATCTTCTTATTTATAATAGTGATCCCTGATGTGTAGGCTGTGTTCTGTAGTTTTGAAAGTAGTATTTTTATATTCATTATCTTTGTGATTCTCATAGCAATGCTGAGAGGTATGTATTAAAATTTCTGCTTCACAGGTGAAGAAAGTATTGTTAGTAAGTTAATAGGAGGAGATCCTAGATCTTTTGGCTCCAAATCTACCATGGGATGCTGCCATTGCCATTCCTGATGGCATCAACTCTGTTTTTATAAGGTCAAACCCTATTGCCAACATTGAGATTGTTTCCAGTGTTTGCTGTTTGCTGTTATGAATGAATTACTATAAAGATTTCATACATACAATCTTTTCTTACTTTTGTATTATCTCCTTGGGCCAAAAATCTCAGGAGTAGGATTACTAGGTAAAAGGGAAATGGCCCTTGAAATGTAGGACCAGATGTCCTTCGAAAGGATCCAGCCAACTTAAAGAGCCACCATCGATGCATAAGGCTTTATAGTTCCCGGAGGGCAGGCCTGGTTTTTAAAAATTGTTCCCCCTCCCTGTAGCATTTTCTCTGATTTGATCTTTAAGATTTCACTTACAGTTTTCCCAGGTCTAATTGAGGGGTGTGGTGCCAGGTATGGATCTAAAATTAATTTTTCTTCACATTCATATCATGTCATTCCAGCTGCTTCTATTAACAGTGATTTGTTTTCTAGTTATTTTTGGGACATTTGTTAAGATCTTATCTTTGTAAAGGGCTGTTTTGGAGTTATTCATTGGTCGTGTGATAAGTATTTTTTATTTTGGTGCTCATGGGGCCCAGAGTGTGCTCTTACTTTGAGGAACATTCTGATATCAGGGGGAGCTCAATGTCTCCCACTCTCTTTTTGCCTCTCAGAATAGCCTTTGATGTTTTTATCTATGTCTTTTTCCCATTGAATCTTATCACCTTACTGAGCTCTGGAAAGTATTCCATCACTATTTTAAGTGAAATTGTGTTAAATTTATAGAAGTTGGCTTGGGAAATTTGAATATTAGATGTTCAATTGGCATTTTCCTTTATTTATCTTATTAAAGTTCTATGGTTTTCTTTTATATAAGAATTACATATTGGACATTAATACCTAAGGTTTTTTTTGTTTATGTGTCTGTTCTTGCTATGAGTAGCAAGAACTCCCCACATTATATTAATTTAACTGGTTTTCACAAGCTTATAGCAGCTCTGTTATTTTGGAGAATTTACCTTCGGTCTGATTAATTCACCTGTACTTTCAAATCATTTGCAGCTTTCTAGTTAATTTTGTGGGTTCTCTTAGATTTTTCACCATGCTGTGAACAGAAAGAATATTTTCATCACTTCCTTTCTGATGTTTATTCTTGTTTCTTTTTTCATGCCCCATTGTAATCTCAACTATCTTTGGCTCAATTCTAAGAAACAATAACTTATTTTTTTTGGCATGAACTGAATTATTTTGGCTACCATTATTCAGAAGACTCTTGCCCATAGCCAGATTTTATCCTGTTGGTTTTCTGTGTTTTTTGAACATGGTCCTTGCCCTGCCCCCCTTCAATTAATAGGGATAAATTTCCAGGGTTTAAGAGCACCGTGACTGTATCCTCAGGCTAGGTAGCTAAATGCATTGATAGAGTGACTGGATTGTGGTATATGAACGTCTGCAGCCAGCAGCGAAAGTCAGGGATGAATACTGAAGTGAACAGTGAACATCTATGGTGTGTGAGTTTGGCACGGCTCTGAATGATTATTCCAGAATGGTTTGATGCATACTGGATAACATGGTGATGGTGATGATAATGACACCTATGATGGGATGGACTCTGTAAGCCTTTTATATGAAATGACATTCAATACTCACAAAACTCTAGAGCAGTGGTTCTTAACAGGGGGGAATTCTTCCCCTACCCACCAGAGGCATTTGATCATGTCTGGAGACATTTTTATTTTTATTTATTTGTTTATTTATTTTTTTGAGACAGAGTGTCACTTTGTTGCCTGGGCTAGAGTGAGTGCCGTAGCGTCAGCCTCGCTCACAGCAACCTCAAACTCCTGGGCTTAAGCAATCCTACTGCCTCAGCCTCCCGAGTAGCTGGGACTACAGGCATGTGCCACCATGCCCGGCTAATTTTTTCTATATATATTTTTAGTTGTCCAGATAGTTTATTTCTATTTTTAGTAGAGACGGGGTCTCGCTCAGGCTGGTCTCGAACTCCTGACCTCGAGCGATCCACCCGCCTCGGCCTCCCAGAGGGCTAGGATTACAAGCGTGAGCCACCGCGCCCGGCCGTGGAGACATTTTTAGTTTTCATCATCCTGGAGGTGTGTGTGCTGCTGGTAGCTAGAGGCAGAGGCCAGAGATGCTGCTAAACATCCTACAGTTCATAGGAGAGGCCCCCACTACAATTATCTGGCTCCAAATGTCGATAGTACTGCTGTTGAGAAAACCTGCTCTAGAGGTGCTTGCTTATATTATCCCTGTGTTATAGCTGAGGAAGAATGAATATGGGAAGTGTGTAGTGATGCTTTGGTGCTGTCCGGAGCAGCTTTGATTTTGGAGAGAAACACCCTTTGAAAACAGTGTTCCTCCCTGTCTTCCTACCCCATGGTGGCGGGGTGGTATGGAGTGGGGTGTGTAGGGACCAAAGCAAGATTTAGAAGCATTTTCTATAGGAGCTGATAATGGCAAAGGATCGACCTTATTTCCAAGCTGTTTATGAGGGCCTATGTTTAGGAAAAGTGTTGAGCTTAGAGAGGGAGGAGAAATCTGATTTTGTTAATGAGTGTAGCCAGAATGGCATTCCTGGAAGAAGTCAAGTTAGGTTTCTACCGGGAGGTTATTAGGAAAAGAAATACCTAAAACATTCTCTGAGTATGGAACGTGAGTTCTTTATTCAATGATAGGAATAATTTTAGAGGTCTGGGGTAAAAGGGCATAAATTAAATTTTATCTCTCATGAGTTCTTGGTTTGAGTGTGTAAGCTTTGGCGGTGGTCTCTTCATTCATTCATTCATGTTAGTGTCTCACTCAGCAAGGACTTGGAAAGATCAGGCGTCTACATGCTGTGGTCAGTGAGTGCAGAGGGCGTTAGGAGGTTGGGTGCTTAATGGCTAAGAGCAGGGGCCCTTGGGTCAGACTGGCTTTGAACCCCGGCTCTGCCAGTTACCAGTCTTGTATCTTTGGGCAATTTATTAACTCTTTGAGCCTCTGTTTTCTTGTCTGTAAAATGTGTATAGTAATAGTACTAATTAGGGTTTGAAGATTAAATGAGTTAATGTTTATAAGGCACTTAGAACACTGGGATAAAATAAGACCTTTTTAAGTATTAGCCATTATTATTATTAGCAATCTTTTTCTTACCTCTTTCCCTGATCTGCTTATACCCACTGGCTTCAGCTGCTGGAAGTGGTTTCTCAGATTTTCTTTATGTCCTTTGTTGTCAGTGTCTTGGGGAAGGTCATTCATTTTTTCAGCCCACCAACATTTTTTCAACGTCTGCTACCCTACAGCCTCCTAGATGTGGGGGCTGCAGAGATGTCTGAACATAAGCCTTGATTCATTGGGTCAGATCAGTGCTCAGCAGGGCTGGGAAGTGTTAGGTTTCACTTAAGTGGCATATCTTAAAAGAGATATGTCCCAAACATAGCTTTCTGAGAGGCAGCATGATGGGCACAAAAGAACAAATTTAGGGGTCAGTAGATCTAGGTTCAAACGGTGCAGTCTCTCATGGCTCATAAGTTTTCCAAACCTCAGTTTCTTTGCTTCTAAAATGGTAATGATACAACCTACCTCGTGGGGTTATCATGAATTAGATATTGGAATGAGATATACAAAACTCCCTGAGTACACAGTAGGTGCTTAGCATTGGCTGCAACTATTATAAATCTACAGGCCATGATTTCATCTTACCTCTATGGAAACTGTTGGTATTTTTAGACCATTTCACCTTAGAGGGGCCATTTCCTACCTGAGCTACCTGCTGTGTCAAAATTGCATGTGGCCTCCTGAATTGGGCAGAGTTGGCTGCTAATTTCAACCCTGCCACTGACTAGCTGTGTGATTTACCTTTCCTGGAGCCTTAGCCTTGCCACATATAAAATGGAGACAATAGTGGTTCCTACCTCACCGGGTTGTTCTGAGGATTAAATGAAGTAATCCTTATAAAATGTGCCTAGTACACATTGGGCTCTAAATAAATGGTAGCTACTAATTATCCTGAAATAATAAAGGCAAATGATAGTTTCAGAGCTTGAAGGTTGATGACTATTTATCTTACTCATAGTCTTCATTTTATTTTGTGTTTTTTCCTGAGTTCATTATTCTTTTCTGAATTCATTTACAGTTGTGCCATTTGTAAAAAGTTTTATTCCTGTCTCTGTTAATATTTGTAAGTGATTTTATTTAGTTGCAAGCTTGGGATGCATACAATTTTGCATTCTGCTTTTTTCACTTAATATTATATGGTTAACTGTGTCTGTGTCTCATAAACATTGTTGTAATGACTGCATAATATGTTGTCGAGTAGATGTACCATAATTTAATCATTTCCCTATTGCCGAGCAATTAAGTTGTTTCTGATATTTTGCAATTATAATGTTTCAATGAGTGAATAACTTCATGCATACTGCTTTTTGATATTTTAAATTTAGTTCCCTAGGATGAATTCCCAGGAAGATTACTTGGGCAAAGGGGATAAACATGACTTTTGAATACATATTGCCAAATTGCTTTCCCAAAGGGCTCAACTGATTTCTGTTTCCATGTTCATTATTTTATAAACTTCAGTTCATTCCCTTACTCAACAAACATTTTTAAGCGCTTATCATGTGGCAGGCTCAGTGAGAAGAGAGTGACCCTAGGGGAGAAGCTCATAGATAAATAGGGCCCCTGCTGTGCCAAGTGCTGATAAAGGCATAGAGCACCTGGGGAGCTCAGAGGAGGGAGTCCCAGCTCAGCTGGTAGAGAAGTTTGTTGTCATAGGGTCATGGTTGTGTTCTTTGGCAGAAAGGAAATTGCATTTCTCCCCTCCACCCCACCCAGCTTTATTGAGGCATAACTGAAAAATAAAAATTGTATATATTTAAGGTGTACAACATGATATTTTTTTGAAATACATACATGTCAACTTAAAAATGTTACAGAATTAAAAGATGTTCTCAATTAAAAAAAAAAGGAAAAGGCTGAATGTCATTTGCAAGCTTGGAGATTTCAGTGTATGTTGACTCTTTGCGATTATTTACAGAAATATTAGCAAGACGAACCAGCCCCATCTTTTTTCTTGAGGATCTCATTGTAAGCATGCTTTCTTCCAGAGAGGGATCCATTTGCCTTTTTTTTTTCCTTCCTCATGCGCTGCTGTCTACACAAATTATTCTTCATAGCTTTATGGTAACAGTGTATTTTTTGTTCCATGAGAGAAGTAATACTTGCTCATTATGGAAAATTTAGAAAACACAGGAAAGTATTAAAAACACTACCTATGTTCTTATCATCCTAGTACATCCTCTGTTATTATCTTGAGTATTGCCAAGTATTGCCAAGTATTGCCTTCCAAAAAGATCTTAAAAAGAGTTTAATGTAGAATGATATCACAAGTCTTTGGAAATTAAGAACTGGTTATTTAAAATATCAGAAACCAAACAGCAAATAAACAAACAAATCCCAAAACAATCTGAAACACCAGCAATAGCAAAAAGGTTAAATTATGATCAGTCATAGAATGAAACATCCAGTGCCTGTTAAAAGCCATATATTAAGAGAATAGTTTATGTTGTGAAAAGTGCTCATGGTATGATGTTAAATGAAAAAGCAGGACACAATATTATATATGCTGTATAATGTCAGTTTTGTAGAGAAAAATGTTATTTATGTCTGCATAAAAAAGACAAAGAATATTAGCAGAGAACCATTGTTAATTCAATTTACTAGGAATTATCTTTGGGAGATAGGCTTAAGGGTGATTTATATTTACCTTTTTAAAAACTTTTCTGCAATTTTTTAATTTTCAAATTTTCCACAATAAAAATATATGGACCTGAAGATCAACAAAAACTTGCTTTAGAAAAAAAGAAAAAAAAAGAGATTTTATACCAGTGTGTTCTTTGGTTTTGTGACTCTGAAGCCACAGCTATAATTACTCTTAAACACAAGGCCCCATGACTCTTTACGGGCTCTTTGGTGTTCCTCCTAATTAGAATGTTGGAACCTAGAAATGAAAGGAGTGGGAGAAGTGAGAGACTTCAGGCAGTGTAACTAGTTGTCCAAACACCACTGGTTCCATTAAATTATATCTAGTGATTTCCATCTTGTTGCTCTGCTGATGGAGCACCTGGGAACTCATTGAGGCAGGGTTTTCTTTGAGAGAAAACTCATTGTTTTAACCAGTGGATCCTACTTGGTCTTCTAACTCACTGGAGAAGATGGCAACCAGTCCTGGATGGCTGGGGAAGGACTTCGCACTCTTCCTAGCTCTTTCCAGTCCTGGGTGCACACAGGTCAATGTGGAACTGTGTGTGAATTTCCACTGTCCTTTGAAATCTTCTTCTCAGCCCTACAGGGAGCAACTTTGTGTGCAGCTGAAGGAGCGGGGTGGTTTGTATTTAGCACAGCAGGTTACCTTGGTCCTCTCCCTTCAACAACAGTGGCTACGTACCTGGCACTGTGCTACGTCTGGGAATGCAAAGGTACCTACCTTCAGGGTGCTGTTAGCACAGTGAGGAAGCCAGGGGTAGAAACAGATGACTTCAGGGTTTAAGGAAAAAGCCATGGGAGGAGTGTGTATGGGTTACTGTGGGAGCACAGGAGAAAGACTTTCAGCTCAGGCTGAGGTTAAAGGAAATTACCCCTGATTGAGTCTTGAAGAATGAATAAAAGTGAGCCAGAGAAAGCAGGATGGGAAGCAGCTTCCCTTACTTAAGGAAGGCACAGGGGAAAGGAATGGTATGTTACAGGGTGAGAATGCAAACAATTCGATGCTATTAAAGCTTGAGAGTGATGAGAGAGACTTGGGAAGTTTGATCAATTGTGGAAGGAACTTTTCTTTGGATTTCCGAAAGTCCAGTGGCATTAAGCATCCATGTTATTTTTTAAAGTCACGGTATTGTTTTATTTTCCACTCAGTGTCAGCTGCTGCTGGAAGTGGCCTGGCCTCTATTTATCTTCCTGATCCTGATCTCTGTTCGGCTGAGCTACCCACCCTACGAACAACATGAATGTGAGTAACTGTGGATGCTGCCTGAGGCCATCGGCTGGGGAAATCTAGGCAATGAACATGGGCTAAATTTGGCTTTTCCAAAGATGCTCTCTTCAGGAAATGCCACAAATGGTTTGGAACAGAAAATCCAGGTTTCTGGTTTTCTGAGAAGGTGTGAACTCAGGAGACTATATTCAGTGCTAATGAATGGTGATAATAGTAATTATAACAATAGCCAACATCTGTTTCACACATTTTAAATGATGAAAATAAAGTAAACTTACTGATGGTTCAGAAAGTGGTGATTAAAAAGCACCCTTAAGGCAATGGCTCAACATCCAGTCTTTTCCATATGCATTATGTCTTAATCACACAGTTAGGAATTATGAAACACATAATTTTAAGCAGCATCTGTGTAGAACTTCTCAGTTTGACTAACATTATTTTATTTGATTCTCATAGAAACATTGAATAATAGACTTTATTATTATTATCATTTGCTTACTTTCTTGATAAGTAAATTGGGGCTCAGAGAGGTGCAGGGACTTGTCCAAGGTCACACATCTAGTGAGTGATAGAGATGAAATAAAACTCAGGTCACTGACTCTCAATCACGTGTTTGGATGATGAACTTTACAGTGAACATAGAAAGTACGGTAGTGGCTACGAACACAAGCTCTAGATGTTGGGTTGTCTGGGTTCAAATCCTGGCTTCAGCATTCACTAGGCATATTACCTTGACAAGTGACTTTAGCTTCTTTTAAAAAAGGGAATAGTAATACCTACCTCATATAATTATTGTTGGTGTTAGCATCCTACTGTCACAGTCTTTCTCTTATGTATGACTGGGCTCAACGGATGGATTGACATTGAAGAAATGTCCAAATAGAAGAGATCAACATTTATGAGGAGGTTTAGGTGGGACCCCAGATTCATTGCCCCCGTGATTTTTCCTGCCACTAAGCAGCTCCGCCCACCCCCCCACCAGACTCATAGGCTTACAGGATACGGTTCTTCCAGGAAAGCTATGGGGCCGGGCCACCCATCAATTGTGTTTCTTGGTCAGGTCCCTGTTCTCTTACAGCAAAGAGCAGCAGTTATTTACATGGTAATCTGCTAATACACATCATACATTTCAAGTTAAACATACACACACATACACAACCTCAACAACACTCCCCTAGATGGGATTTTCTGATTTTACAAATAAGGAAAGGAGCATAAAATGAAATCTATACTCAGTTTATATGCCTGTGAGGGAATTATGTTTTCTTTTTTGGAACCCCAAAGAGATTTTGTTGATTGATGAACAAATGCATATTTGATTTTATTTAAACATTACTCCAAGCCCCACTGGAGTATGTGTTTTAGGGCAAACTCAGCTTTTTCATCCACTAGACTATTTTCTTTCTGGAATGATCACAAGCAGGCAAGATAGTGTAGTGGAAAAAGCTTAGACTTTGGCATCAGACAAATTGGGGTTTGTTTGAATCTTGCCTCTGTCCCTCACTGAGTTGTGATCTTGGGCAAGTTGTTGGGTTTTGATCCAGATTTCTCTGACTCCATACCGTGGATTTTCAGGTATGTTGTGAAATTCCTGTGTGTGTAGGAGGCAGATAAGACTTTTCCTGTATATCTGTGCACTTTTTGCAACCTGACCTTCTGTTCTCATTACCATCCAGGGACTTAGTTGGAAGGGCAGAGTTGAAAGCTGTGGTGAAGCTTGCAGAGCTGTCATGTCTCTGGGAACAAAAGACTGGTATAACATTCTTCCCCATAAATCTTTTCCAGTTCAGATTAGAGTGATTGAGGTTGTAATAACTTTCCTAGGTCACAGGAGTCCATTATGATATTTGATTGTCATCCTCTGCACACAGTGCTATTCCTCATCCTGCTTTTGTTTGCAAATAAGATGGGTACAACATATGAGGAAGAGCCTTTGCTTCCACCGCCAAGGAGTAGCCTGAAATACCTTCACAGTCACTGCTATGTGCTGCCTTTGACCTACACCACCCTGTCCAGAGTGCCAGTATCTCCTGGCATTGAAAGGGGGAGAATCTTTTGGTCCTTCGAGTATTTGGTTGGGTTACATAAATATCCCCCAAATGAGGAACAGCTGACTTAGGCAAGAGGCCTTGTTTGGTTTTCCTTGAACTATTAACAGAGAGATAAGGAGACTAACTGAGTAAATGTTCAATAAGCCAGAGTCCCTGCAGATCAGATCTTGTCACATCCTTGCTTTGGATGTCGCCCCTCTAGTTGGAGTATGGATAGAAGAAAAAGATAGAAGGGGCCCAATACTGAAATGCAAAGTACAGCAAGACATGGTTTTGGGTTAACTTCTGGGGAAGACTCCACTTGCACATTTGCATGAAAATAGAAAGATGAGTAAAACAAGGTTCCTGCTTCAGAGGAAGGTGGTAGCTGTGAGATGGAAGGAATGTTCCGGCTGGACAACAGTAGAGTGAGAACTATTGTAGCCTCATCACTCTTGTGCCTGAAATATAGGGCCATTCATTGAGCCTTTGTCTGTGCTGGGCACTATGCAAAAGTGCTTTGCCTGTAAGAGCTCATGCTGTGCTCACCACAGCCCTGTACAGTTGATTGTATTTTTATCACCATTTTTCAGATGAGAAAACTGAGGGTTAGGGGGTCAGTGACTTGGCCAGAGTTGCTGCTAGGCAAGTTGCAGGGACTGGACAGGAATCCCAATGGGCTTGACCCCAAAGCTGTTGGGGCTGCTTGCTCTTCACCACCAAGAGCTGTGGTTCTTAATGGCTGTTAACTCTTTTGGGGTCACAGGCAACCCTGAGAATACGAGGAAAGCTGGAGCTATGGCCTTTCTGTCCAAACAAAAACAGGCCCTTGGGTTAAGAGCCCCTTGCCTGGGGCACATTTATCCCAGTCCTCATAAACAGCACCCATGAATGACTGCCACAAACCAAACAGTGCCAAACTGAATCCTAGGACTCAGCCCAAATGTACCCAATCATCCTGTTGGAAGAAGCTCATCATAAAGAAGGGAGAAGAGAGCAAGGAGATGCCCTAGGGGATGGAGCCTCATTGTGTGTGTTCTTTTTTTTTTTTTTTTTGAGACAGAGTCTTGCTCTCTCACTTGGGCTAGAGTGCCGTGGTGTCAGCCTAGCTCACAGCAATCTCAAACTCCTGGGCTCAAGCAATCCTCCTGCCTCAGCCTCCCAAGTAGCTGAGACTACAGATGCTCACCACCACACCTGGCTAATTTTTTATTATGTTTTTAGTTGCCCAACTAATTTTTCTACTTTTAGTCTTGGAGGCAGGGTCTCACTCTTGCTCAGGCTGGTCTTGAACTCCTGACCTGAAACAATCCTCCTGCCTCGGCCTCCCAGAGTGCTAGGATTGCAGGTGTGAGCCACTGCGCCTTGCCAGGGCCTCATTGTTTTGAAGAATGACAGAACAATAACAAAACACATGAAGGTTCACAGATGACATCTGACGCCAGATGTTTTTAGGTGCCCTTGAGGAGCTTTTGAGCTAGCAGAGGAGGTGAAACTAACAGATGTTTGGAAAACCAATGAGAGGAGAGTCGCTGAGGGGACTGAGAAGAGCTGGATTAGAAAGGAGGCTGCAGGTGTGAGGAAGGGGCTTGGATTGGGATCTAGAGATGTGGGTTCCACTCCCAGTCCTGCCTGCTGAGTCCCTGAGTGTCCTTCATAGGCCACTTTACTGTGGTTTCCTCCTTGGGGTGTGAAGGAATTGGTTTAGCACATGCCCAAGGCCCCTCTGTGTCTCTGAGAGGTGAGGCTGGTGGTGGAAGATGAACTGGTGGTGCCCAAGCACTTGCTGCAAGCCAGGTTTCTGTACGTGGTCTAATCTAGACCCCTCTGTCATGAACTCCGTTCTCCAGATGATGTCAAGTACATTAAGAATTGCTATCTGATGCCAAGTTTTCAACTCTGGGTTGAATTAGTCCAGAGGAGGCAGGAATCTGGGATGTGTGGAATGGGACAGACAGATAGGGGATGAAGCATTGTATGGGTAGAGTCTCAAAATCACTTAAAAGAATTAATGTTTCTCCCTGATTTTTTCTTATTCTTGATTTTAACAGGCCACTTTCCAAATAAAGCCATGCCCTCTGCAGGAACACTTCCCTGGGTTCAGGGGATCGTCTGCAATGCTAACAACCCCTGTTTCCGTTACCCAACTCCTGGTGAGGCCCCTGGGGTCATTGGAAACTTTAACAAATCCATGTAAGTACCAGATCAGGTTTTCTTTCCCAAACTTGTAAGCCAATATTTTTCCTTCCTTCCTCCTCTGGAGGATTTTGAATGGCTGGATTGGAGTGAAGTTGCTTTTGTAAAAGTTGTGTGATAAAGTCTGCAGAGTGAGGGAAGGGAGAATTGCCACCAGGACCTTACTTTGGTGGGTTTTAGGAGTAACAATGGTATGTAGCTCACAGCCGTGTGGTTAGGGACATTCCTCCAAACCCTGGCTGGAAGCAGGGGAGAGAGACACAGCACGTTAGCTCCATCTGTTAATCAGTCCACTCACTCAGCAGACATTTACTGTGGGTCTGAATCGGCTGGTTCTAGGAGCCAAGGGGCAGAGGCGGGTACAAAGATGCGTGCTGGAAGGGCTCCTGCCCTCAAGGAGCACACAGCCGAGGTTGGGAGAATTCTGTCCTCTCTCCATCAGGTCACCTCTGTCGCTGCCCTTACCAGACTGCGTCATCTGCAGGTCTTTCTGTTCCCTGGGTGTGAGCTCCTGGAGCAGGGCAGGACGCTGCTTCCCTTGTGTTTGTATCCTTGGCTGCTGGCTTTAATACCCCACATAAGTATGGGCTTAATAAGTGTCTGCCAAATGAGACATTGAAGATTCTTCAAATGCATAGAACCATGACGTGAGTTAGAGTGGACTAAAGATAGTGGGATATGTTTCTACAATTCCCAGGGAGCTGCAGTTGGGCAGGCTGGGCCACATTATAATTTTCATGTACCATAGAGTTTGTAGCATTCCCGGGCTGCTTCTTCCATACAAAAATATTAAAATTATATTTTATGACTGTGTTGGTATAAAAATGAATATAATCCAGGCAAGATTCATTATTATGTATGCATTTTTATTATATTAATTTTTAATTCTGATTTTAAAAGAAATTAGGACATTTTTGTGTGCCCCTAGGAGTATCCTGGGCCCCAGGCTCTGACCCTACTCTGCCCCATGGGATAAGTCGGTCCTCGGGGCATGGATGTGCATCTGCATGTATATGCGTGTGTGTATGTGTTTGATGGGCCGGGCCTTGAAGGGTGGTAAGATTTGGGTGTGCAGACACATGGGGAAGGGCACTGGCCATAGGGATGATGGGTGGGTGGCCAGGAGCATAGGGTATCTGTGACATGGGCTGGGGGGAGCTGTGGGCCAGGGCCTGCTCGTGGAGGGCCTGGAAGCCAGGCCGGGATGTGCACCTGGTAGTCATTTTCTGAAAGTGGGAGAGGCAGCTGGCCTAACTAGAGCTTTTCTTCTTTCCGTGCACCCTTTGCAGTGTGTCTCGCCTGTTCTCAGATGCCCGGAGGCTTCTTTTATATAGCCAGAAGGACACCAGCATGAAGGACATACACAAAGTTCTGAGAACGTTACAGCAGATTGAGAATTCCACCTCAAGT
Source organism: Lemur catta (assembly GCF_020740605.2). Lineage (NCBI taxonomy): Eukaryota > Metazoa > Chordata > Mammalia > Primates > Lemuridae > Lemur > Lemur catta. Next base: position 27,558,435 of record NC_059137.1, read on the forward strand.
AAGCAAAAGCCTTCTGTGCGTTGGTTTGTAATTGGCAATTGACCTGCACCAGGGAGAGACTGCGGCCCAAGTGGCCTGGGGCTTGTTCCCTTTAGCTCCTCCCTGTGGGGTTTTCTTCCTCAGTGGCTGGGCTGCGGGGCCCCTCTGAAGGAGGTATTGCAGAAGAAACTAGGGGAAACGGTTGCCACCGTGATGGACTAGTCTCCTGTGGGGAGGCAGAGGAAACATCCGCAGAGAGGAACGGCACAGCCTTGGCCTTAGGGACAGCGAGGGGTACAAACTGTATTTTCTTTGGAGTTGGCCATATGGTTGCAGTGAATGGACAAGTTTATAGACAGGAGATACTTCTGTGCATATAATAGCAATTAAAGTTGAAATTTGATATGGATAAGTGAAAGTTAAGCATTTATTTCTAAAAAAGAAAATGCAATTCATCTTCCCCTAGTCATTTGATTTAGTCTGATGAGCATTTGAACTGTGATCTTTAAAAGTGAAATCTTTCCCTGTGATCTGGTAAGTACCCAGGCAGTTTATTGCGTGCCGCTGAGGAGGTGTCTGAGAAGACGCGGTTTGCTGACTGAGGCACTGGCCGCCGAAGTCGCTGAGCAACCTCCCGGGCAGTGGCCCTGCCAAAGGGACAGAGGCTGGCGCGAGCAGTCCACTGGTGCAGTCAATAGTGGTGCAAATGGTCTGTAAAGAATTCTAAAAAGTAACGCAGCCGACTAAAAGTTGGTGTACTTTTTATTATCACCATGCCCCGGTGGTTCTAAACAATGTCAGTGATAAATTACTCCTCCTTGTCATGGGCCAACTACTGCCACTGCTCCAGGGAAGTACTTTTTATTCAGTTTGGTGTTTGGGGAGGGTTGGAGGGGGCTGGTCTTTGCTGAAAGGCCACTCCATTTGGCAAAAGAAGGAATGGTATAAAATGCTAGAGCTTAAACCAAACTCAGATTTGAGCTTTTTCTTGGGCAGCCAGAACTGTGCTTTCTTTCCTTGGGCAGGAAAAGAGGCAATGGGCAATGTCGGGTCTGATGACAAAAGGAAGTGAAGATGTGTCGGGGGTGGCACAGAAGAGGTGTCTCTGCACAGCAGAGAGAGGTGTGGCTGTACCTGGAGCTCCCAGCTGGGCCACTTCTGGCTGCATGTCCAGGCCATCAGGTTGTCCTGCACTCGAGTGTCTGTTCCCGTGCAGGATACAGAGCGGTAGCAACCACTGATCAAAGCCTCAGTCCTTCCTGATCTACTGGAGGGCCCCTGCCTGGTTGACCAGGGACAGAGCCCAGGGTACTTCCTCTGTCACCCAGAGACAGTGTGGTACAGTGGAAACAGTGCCAGCCTGTATTACTTTGTGGTTGCTTGACTTCGTGAATGATTAGTCAGCACCCTTTGAACCACCTCTTCTTATCTATAAAATGGGCATTGTAGGAGAACCTATCTAGATTGTTATGAGGAATAAATGAAATAAAACATTTCATTGCTTAAAAGCAGCATTTGGCATGTAGGAGGCACTTGGTGAATGTGAACTGGGATTATTTTGGGGTGGTGACATGTCAGCAAAGCCAATTAACATCTCCGAGCCTTCATAACCTCAGCTATAGAATAATAGCTAACTTGCAATGTAAAAAACCCAGGGCAGTGTCTGGCACACAGTGGACGCTCTGTAAATGGAGGCCAATATTCATCTACGACAGCGAAGCATTTCTGAGTGTCCTGCCTTGTTCGTTTGCCTCTCACCATGTGTGGCTGTTGAAATAGACTGGCTCATGGAGGAGAGTTATCAGACAGAGTTTCAGATCTTCCTGGAGGCTGCCTTAGAAACACCACTATTTTCTTAAACCAACCAGAGACATGAATTAAGGTTGAGGAAAAAAGTCAAACCTGTGTCCCAAAACCACACACCTGTGTGCACAGATCTGAGGAGAGAAGGTCCCTCTGATTTTGACTGTGTCATGTCAGTCCTTGTTTCACATCTCCTTCTTCACCTAGTATGTCCCCTTTTCTGCCCTGCTGCTATTTCTTAAATTCCTTCTTGTTTTGCAACACAGAGCCAGGCTTCAGTTTAGAGGGAAATGCACAGAAATGCTGTTTCTTCCTGCAGGAAATCTGTAACCTTTTGCTGATATTGATTAGCACTCTGTCAATTTCAGAGAGAATCTGAGGCTGGGATATATCATTGTAGATCCCTACTTACAGACCTAAGTTTACCTGCACTGACACACTCACCTCCCCGGGCAGGGATCTACTTTTTATAAGGTAGCTTATTCTGGGTGTTGACAGCTCAAATTGTCAGAAAATATTTGTTACATTGCTATACTTTCTAGAGAATAAGTCTAATTCTATTGCCTTTGAAATATTTGAAGACAGCTCTTGTGTGTTTTTTCCCTCTTTTCACGAAGTCTGTGATTTTTCTAAGCTCAATGTCCTCCATTCCTCTTCGGGAATGTTTTTCTTCTCAATTTCTGCCTCTCCTCTGATTGGGTTTCAGTGCGTCTGTGTGCTTCTTGAAGTTTATTGGAAATTACAAAAGTATTCTAGCACAGAGGAGAAAGAGACTTTTGCCTCCCTTGCTCTGTGAGCGCTGTATTTCTGTTAATGCAAACTCAGATTACATTAGGCTTTTTGGCATTCATGTCATCCTCTTGACTCATATTCCATGTGCAGTGAACCAACATCACAGATTCTTTTAAATACACAGAATTAAAAGTTACTGGTTCTGCATTTCTTAATTGTGCTGTTGGGTTTTTGAACTAAAGGGAAGATGTCTCTTTTCTATTTTACATTTTTAGACTCCCTATACCATCTCATCCTACCCAAACCATTTTAGATTCTGATTTTGGTGTGTACTATATCTGCTGGTTCTTTCCTGTCTTCTAGGAATTTGATAAATAACTCTCTTTGTTCTCATCCGAGTCATTGGTAAGTGTGGGACCAAGGCTAGAGGCTGAGGTCCGTCCAGTCCAATGGAGATTAATGACCCCTGGGGACACCGCCCCTCAGGCTCTTAGAGATCTCCCAGCCTGTGTGGTTATCAGTGCTGGGCCACTGGGCTCCTGCTTCTGGGATCCAGTTGGAGGATTTATCTTGTTCTTTCTTTCAGCTTGCATCTGCTAAGTCCCGTGGACTATCCACAGATGTCTTGTGAATATGGAGCTTTCTAGTTAGAGACTCTCTTCTATTCTCACAGTTTGTGGGGCTAGAACATTGTTTTATTCCAACTTACTGGAAGAAATCTTACAGACCATTTAGTTCATTCATAGATAAATAGGTTGATTGATTTAATCATTGCATCAGTGTTTATTGAACACCTCACCTGTGCCAATCACTGTTTTAAGGTGCTGAGACACACAAGTGTACAAAACAAATGTGGCCCCTGTCTATATTCTACTCTAGAGAAGAATCGATCCAGAAGGGGGAAGTGACTGTTTCAAGTTTATACAACCATGGGAGGGATATTCTGGGAATATAACACAGCTAAGTAAGTTCCTGCTCACAGGGTTCTCTTTCTACAGTGCTCTCTTGTGCTGTTTTAATAATTTTCCAACTGGGGAGGCCTCTGGTTGTAGGAATTAAGTCATGTGCAAATCTTCTAATGATCCTTGCAGTCATCCTGATCAGAAATCCAAGGAGGAAGGCTTACAGAGCTGCCTCATCCAGTTTTTTCATCCCTGGCATTTTTTGAATGTTTTATTATTTTCTTCCTAAGCCAGAGTATGAGCACACAGGTTGAGTGGTGACTACATTAATACTCAGGAGTCATTGTGAGGAGCATTCATTCTTCTTAAATCCCTATCATGACTGCAACTCAAAGGAAATGTAAAAATTGGATACATTCTCAGGAACCCGAGAATGACATGTCTATGTTCTGTCTCTGAGATGCAGACTGGCAACGGCGTTTCTCCGAGTGACGTTTGTGTGGTCTCTGAGATTTCAGGCAGTGTATGAATGATAACTTTAATTTTAGCCCATATAAAATTACAGTTTCATAGATATTTCTTAGGAGGATGTTCCATAGGAAAAAAAATAAAGTTAATTTAAAGGAAACATTTTATGTGAATATGGTAAAACTTGGGAGAGCAGTGTGTAAATGACTGAAGATTGGAAAACACGGTATGAGAATAAGAGTTTTGGGCTTTGTAGTAAGATTCATTTTGGGAACAAATTCAGACTTTGTCCCTCATGTGGTGTGGACCTCGGGCAAGGGTTGATTCTTTCAGGGCCTCAGTTTACCTGAAATATGGAGACTGGCTGCCCTGTGGGTCGTCGAGCATTCAATCCGATGATGCCTGTGGGTGACTAACAGGGTGTTCATGGCACACAGTTGGCACATAACGCATCTGAGTTGCTTTGCTTCCCCTTCTGTTCCTGCCGGACTGGCCTTGGCCATTGTGTTCAATCTCTCTGGGCCTCAAGTTTCCATGCCTTGAAATTGGGACTTTGGAGAAACAACCTAAAAATGCCTCATCTTGGAAACTTGGTCAGCCCTTGGGTGGGGGATCACCTGGGACCAACTGGTCTGTAGCCCCGTGAGGACAGGATGGGGCCTTGCTCGTGGTTCTGTCCCAAGCAAGCGTCAGCATGGTGGCGGGCACTAGGTAAGCCATCAGTGAATCTTTGTGGAATGAAGGTGAGAGAAAATAAAAGTGAGTCCATATAATTATAGAGTTGATTCCCTTGTGTGAGCCCAGGTCAACAGAGCTAAAAATTAATGATAATGACAAAAGTACTTAAAACAGTCTTGGCTTTCTTCCACAAAGTTTGCCTTCCAGAATTTCACTGGAAGGGCAGCCATGAACCCAGAGGCCTAAAGTGGATTTACTGGGAAGGTAAAAACATTTCACTTTCATAACTCCTTTCAAGGCCCTCTGAGGGGGTCTTAGCAATGTGTTTACACAGTGATATATATTTGTAAAGTTTGCAAAAGTAGGATTTTAAAAAAAATATTCTTTTTCAATTTGGTGTGATCCTAGCACTCTGGGAGGCTGAGGTGGGAGGATCACTTGAGGCCAGGAGTTTGAGAACTCGTCTCTACAAAAAAAATAGAAAAATTAGCCAGGTATGGTGGCACACACCTGTAGTCCCAGCCACTTGGGTGGTTGAGGCAGGAGGACTGCTTGAGCCTAGGCATTTGAGGTTACAGGGAGCTATGATGATGCTACTGCACTCTGGCCCGGGCAGCAGAATGAGACCCTGTCTCTCTCTCAAAAAAAATTCTTTTTCTTAAGTTCCGCTACCCTTCTGCCCAATTCTGTCAGCTGCAGGTCTCATGAAGCTGCACATGCTCCTGCCAGGGCACAGGGGGACAGGGAGTCAGCTTCCTTCCTCAGCCCCTGCCTCACTCCCCACTCTAAGCCACCTACAGTGTCCATTTGGTGAATCTGGCATTGTGGGGTGGGACGACTGCAGACTGGCCTCAGCTAAGGCCTGCCTGTTGGGGTTGGTGCTGCTCAGAATCAGGGCCGGGCTGGATAAGGTGTCCCTTTGCTGCCTTCTTTGTCTTTACCATTTTTTCCTTTTCAGTGACTTAAAATGCATTGCTTAGTGACACCTGACAGCTTCCTGCTGAACATCTCCACTCAGACATCTGTCTTGTATGCCTGACCCTTTCCCGTTCCCAGGATCTTGACTACAGACTCTCCTTCAACTCCAGGTGGCACCATGAATAGAGGCCATCCTGAGCGGGTGCCTCTGTGTGATGGGTCAGGGCTTCCCACTCTGCTGGCAGTTGGGGAGTGCATCTGCAGGGGCTGACGCCTCTTGCCTTCCTGGGGTAGACCACCCCTAACCCCTCTAAGGAGTCCCCCAATGCCCCTCTGCCCCCCATTTCCATAGTTAGCTAGGCCCTTGTCCACTGCTGCATCCCCCATGGCTGCTCTCTCAGCCTTGCCATTGCTTATGCTGGTCTAAGGACAAGTCCTAGGCTTGTGGGGTATCTTGTGGAAGTTCTCCATCTGTTTTAGCTGTGCTGTGACCCAAGTGGTATGGACAGGGCTGTGGATTCTGTGGTGTGGCTAGAAGCCAGATAGCCAATCTCCCCTGTGCATGGGTCCTCAGCCAAGATCTGAGCTCTCCAGGTATTTGGGCCTGTCCCAAGTTACGGCCACACCAACGCCTTTTAACTACAGAGACCCAGGGGGTGCTCTGTGGGCCTGCAGGAGATCATTTTCTGGACCTGCTGAATTCAGCCAGGACAAGTAGGTGAGACAGCTGAAGGATGGCTTTCAGGCTGTACCTAGGGCTGGCACGTGTCACATTTCTGGGGTATGTGTATACCATGGTCCATATGAATGGCATCCCCATGAGAATTGTGCTCTTTAGGCTGGGTAGTGCACAGCCTACATGGCTCATTGCCACGGCCTAGGGTACCTTGTCTCAGCCTCCTCCAGTGAGGACTAGGCCTACAGCTGGTCTCCCATGGTCCCTGGTTCAGGGGCTTTTGAAATGCCTTCTCTGCAGGATGTAAAGCCCTCTGAACTTATGAGGATGTTGCCAGGAAAGAATAAGGAGGAACTTTGGGCATTTTGTCACTGGTCAGGAGACAGTGACAGTCCTTTGGGGGACATCCTACACTGTTGAGATCAAGGGTCTGAGCAGGATGGGACAGGGGGAGAGACTAGGGCAGAGCTGCGGGTACCCGCCAGCCTGACTCCGGGCATGAGCTTCTCTCTCCCTTCAGCTGGACTCGTGTGTGGGGTCAGTGGCTCGGCCACCATTTCTTACCATTTCTTACACATTCATAGTACAGATCTGGTTTGTCTGGCCTTTCTGATGTGGCTTTGACCAAGACTTTTGGGAAATGAGCCCTGAGGGTTATATTGGACTTTACTTAGGGAAAAGGGTCACGCATCTCTGGCTGTCAGAATTACTGGTAATACCGAGAACTCTCTGTGTGGACCTTTGATTCTGCTTTGATCTTTGAAAATCAAAACGCCATGAGCTCCAGGGACGGAGGGGCTTTGGTGACACAGCACAATAGTTGGCTGTAGCAGGGGTTGAGGGGAGGTGGTGTAAAATTAACATCTTGTAAATATTCCCAGGGCAGTACAATTTAGTGTTAAGAGAGCAGACTCGGCAGCCAGACTGCCTGGGTTCAAACCCCGGCTCTCCTGCTCCCCAGCTGTGTGACTTTGGATAATTCCATAATATCTCTGTGCCTCAGTCTGCTCAAAATGGGATAACAATATCACCTCCTTCAGGAATGTTGTCGCAAACAAAGGAACTAATAAAGGCAAAGCACTTAGTATAGTGCCTGGCACATAATAAGTACCAGGCTTGTCCCTTAGTTCACTGCATTTTTGAAACCATCATATAACGTAGGGGATTTTATTCTTTTTTATGCACATCAAGGAGCTGAAGTTCAGAGAGGCCAAGTTACTTGCCTAAGAAAGCACAGCCAGCAAGGGGCAGTAATAGAACTAGAACTCCAGTATTTATGCTCCGCTGTTGTTAAATCCTAAAGAGAGCAGCCCTGGATAGCCAGAAACTTCCCTGAGGTCACAGGGCACTGGGCATGGATGGGCTGGGATGAGAAAGGAGACAAGAGAGCTTCCGAGAGAAATGCCAGACTTCCTCCACTTCCTGGCTTCAGGCACAGGTGGAATGTGTGTTTCCCAAGGCCCGTCTAGAAAGAACATCCTGTGACTCTCAGCCAATTCTCCTTTCCTGTCTGAACCCCCTCATCCCTTTCGGGCAGCCACTGGAGTGGAGGTTACAGCCCCAAGCTTTGTTTTCTGTTCTTGTCAGCCCCTAGTGTATCCTCCTGTTTGGAGATCTGATGACATATGTGTCAATGTTATGTCATCCAAGTGGAAGTTCTTTGAAATCTTTGGGTGATTACAATTCACGTGCTGTATGCACTTGTCAAAAGTTTTGATTTGGGGTCTTGCAGTTTCATATTTTGAAACCTTTCTACCTACTATGAGTTTTCCCAGACCTGTCAGAGCTCGGCTGAATCTCAGAGCCTAGGCTATTGGTTTCCATCCAGGGCAGGGGCCTGGCCCCAGCTGGACTGTAATCAGGAGGGCGCAATGCTTCACTGCAGTGTTGAAATATTGCTTGGGCTAAATCAAATCAAAGGTCAGCTTTACCCAGACAAGAATAAAAAAAAAAACACAATTGCATTGGATTACAGAACAGCATGTACCCCACAAATATCAGACTGCCTTTAAAAAGTTTTGAATTGTTAACATCAAGAGCAGTGTTGCATGTCTCCTGCTTTTCCAGTATAAGTTTTGTTTACCCCGTGGGTGGCAAAGAGCACTTTGGGAGTCCGGTTTGTTTCTCACTGAAAGCTTCCAACTTCTGGCCCTCTTATCACTGTTGCATTGAGACAAAAAAAGGCAATTTTAGAGTGACACTGTCCAACAGACTAAATTGCACCAGGTAAGGATGCCATTTTGCATTTTTAATATAGTATTACATTCAAGGCTTCAAACAGCACTAGCAAGTTGGTATTATTATCTCCCTTTCATGGAGGAGGAAACCGAGGCTCGAAAGGGTGATGTCTGTTGCCCAAGGTCACAGAGCAAAGCTGTAAATTGAATCCAGGTCTGTCTGACTCTGAGGCTCAGTGTCTTTCTGCCATACTCTGATGCTGTGTTGCCTTCTTCCGACACCAGGAAGCATAGGTGGCATCACCAGCTTTGGAGGCCAAAATTGTGATGAAGCATTTTTTAAAGAGTAAAGCAATTCATTTAATTGCTGATGCAGTAGAAAGAACCAAAGCTTTGCAGTCAAAGCTGTTTGGATTCAAATTTACTGCTTGTTTGTTCTGTGACCTTGAGCAAGATACTAATTTCTCCAGGTCTGTTTCCTCATCTGAAACATGGGAAGAATAATACCTTTCTTATAAACTTGTTTTAGGGATTCTGGAAAATAATACAGATCATGTGTCTGATATTCGGTAAATATGAGTCACTTTTCTTTGCCCGCAAAGCACTACCATGTCCCTTAATACATTTTATTAATTTAAAAAATCAGAAAAATTAAGCTACTTATTTATACATTATATATATTAACAATTCTTCCTTAACCAGGGACTGAGAAGTCCCTAACTTGTAAACATGTCTTCCTCTTTTTTTTTTCTTTTTTTTGAGACAGAGTCTCGCTCTGTTGCCCGGGCTAGAGTGCCGTGGTGTCAGCCTAGCTCACAGCAACCTCAAACTCCTGGGCTCAAGCGATCCCCCTGCCTCAGCCTCCTGAGCAGCTGGGACTACAGGCGTGTGCCCACCATGCTGGGCCAATTTTATTTTTTTTCTATTTTTGGTCGCCTGGCTAATTTTTTCTATCTTTAGTAGAGATGGGGTCTTGCTCCTGCTCAGGCTGGTCTCGAACTCCTGAGCTCAAGCAAACTTCTGCCTTGGCCTCCCAGTGTGCTAGGATTACAGGCGTGAGCCACCGCAGCGACCTAACATGTCTTTCTTTCCTTCTCTTTGTTCCCTGACTTCTCAGGGCCCCTGCAGGCTGATTCTAGTGGCACTGCTGTGTGCATTGGGAGTGTCTGGTCTCATTTTCCATCAGAGACCAGCTCATCAGTGAGAACTGAATGCCTCAAACTCTCTTTTCCTTTGTCTCTCTGTCCCTTCTGTTGGGTCCCATCTTTCCTGTTTCTGGACTCTGTAGTTCTTCACACTTCTGATCTTCTACCTGCTCTTCACTCCTTTTGTCTTCTGGGCATCCTCTCCCTTGTTTGTGGGTTGGGGGCACTCTGATCTTCACAAAGGGCCCTCCATGCAGAGTTCTCTTCTCAGCTATTTTCTTGCTTTTTCTGACGTTGGTTCTTTGTTTCTTCTTCTCTTTCTCTTTAGGTCCAGAACTCATTTGGACCATTGTTACCTCCTTGGTGTTATGTTTCATTTCCTTCTGGGCTTCTGCCTGACTGAGCCTGGCTACGGTCTGGGTAGTGTGACCAGGCCACCCTTTCCCTTTGGTGCTGCAGTCCCCACTGGCTCTTTTGGGATCTGGTTACCATTCAGGTTCTCATCAGCTGACCTCAGTCCTTATTACAGGGGATTCCAGCAACCTCTCCCACCTTCCCTCTTCTCCGTAAGACATGAGTGTTGTTCTATTCTGTTTGTGCTGCTGTAACAAAATAGCTGAGACTGAGTAATTTATACACAATAGAAATTTATTTCTCGCAGTTATAGAGGTTGGGAAATCCATGATCAAGGTGCTGACAGGTTTGGTGTCTGCTGAGGGATGCTCTCTGTTTCCAGGGTGGCACCTTGTTGCTGCATCCTCTGGAGGGGACAAATGCCATGGCCAATTCCACTCCCTCAAGCCCTCTTTTAAGGGCCCTAATCCCACCTATGAGGGCTCTGCCCTCGTGACTGGATCATAAAGGCCCACCTCACCTCTTAATACCATCACATTCGTGATTAAGTTTCAACACATAAATTTAGAGAGGGGACCCAAACATGCAAATCATAGCAGGTGTGCTACTGCCTTAGAAGATGAATCTGGGGAAGGAGGAGTGATGTCTCTTTCTACCCCTGATTTTACTGATGACTGATTCTGGAGAGGCAGAGAGGGTTGGAGGTAATCACTCTGCCCACCTAACCCCCTGGCCTTCTCTTCTTGGAAGGCTGGGGCAGGGATTGTGTCTTCACACTGCACCTCTCTTGTTACAGGGTCCTGCCTTCAACATGCACCGAGAAAAGTATGACTTTTTTGAATGACAGCACTAGGGTTTTGGGGACAGTAACCATTTAAAGGTTTGTTGAATTGGCCAGGCACGGTGGCTCATGACTGTAATCCTAGCAGTCTGGGAGACCAAGGTACGAGGACTTGAGACCAGCCTGAGCAAGAGCGAGACCCCTGTCTTTACCAAAAATAGAAAAATTAGCTGGACGTGGTGGCGCATGCCTATAGTCACAGCTACTCAGGAGGCTGAGGCAGGAGGATCGCTTGAACCCAGGAGTCTGAGGTTGCGGTGAGCTGTGATGATGCAACTGCACTCTATCCGAGGTAACAGAGTGAGACTCTGTCTCAAAAAAAGAAAAAAAAAAGAGAAAAAAAAGTTTGTTGAATTAATACAAGTTCATGTTACATGTAAAATACTGGAAGCAATACGTGGTTCCTAAAGTTAGACTATTCCCTCGGTCTCAAGAGAAGACTCTGGCTTCCCTGGTGCCTGCCTCAAAGGGTTCAGGGGGCATAACCTTAAATATTCTGGTTTCTCTCGGGAACTCTTCACCGATTGTCATCTATGACTTTATCAACATTTACTTTGGACATGTTTAATTTTCAACTTGTATTTTCTCTTGGATTATGTGTGAGTCAGTATTCCAGGTACTTAACACAGTTGGTGTCATTAGTGCTTATTTAACCCACACTCCTAGGAAGGTGGGTTATGGAAAAACGGAGGCTCAGAGAGCCTAAGTGACTTTTCCAAGGCCACATAATTAGAAAATTCTGGAACTGAGATTTGAGTCTGGTTAACTAGACTCCAAAACCTGAACTCTTTCGGGTATGTCCCTCAGCAAGCCTTCATGGCAGAGAAGGAAACTTCTCCTGGGGTGGGAAGCCCAGGTGCTGGTGAACAGCAGGAGGTCCTGAGGCTGTGAGCACCCCACATGCCGGCCTGCTGTCAGCCCTTACCCTCTCTTCCCAAGCACTGAACAACAAGGCCTTCCCAAAGAGGGCTCAGCCATCTCGGAGAGCAGTCAACAGCTATGCTTCAAGAAGAAAGTGGAGCCCCAACATCAGGCAAACAAAGCAAAACAGTAACAATACCCTAGGACACCCAGGAGTGTGTTTGTTACCAGCCCTTTTACAGCAGAGAAATATTTCAAGGTCCTGCTCTGTCTGGACCAGTTCAGGCTGAGTAAATCCACGAGTTAGAATTTGTCCCCTTTCCTCCCTCCCCTACGGCTTGCCCACCCTGGTTGGTTAAGAATCTCCCATTCCAGGGTGCTGACGTGATCTCTTTCTCTACTTCTCCTTTTTCTTCCTTTGCCTCCTCCACGCACTTCTAAAGCAGCTGATTGCTGTGGGTCCTTTTTTTGTAGAGCAAAAGAGACTGTAGAGATCTTGAAACCTGAGCTGGGGACTGGAGGGCACTGACCTAGAGTAACCCCAGCCAGCTCACGCAGAGGGCTTCCCTCCTCCGCCTTCCTTCTGGGCCCTCCTTCCTCCCTCCCCCTTTCCTCTCCCTCTTCCCTGCTCCCTCCTGCCCCTCCCTCTCCCCCTCCTTTCTTCTTTGTCTTCCCTTCCCCTGCCTCCACCTCCTCTCTGCTCCCTACTTGGATCCCAGTGTGGCCACTCGCCCCTGCAGGCTGGAAGGAAGGGAAGGAAGGCTGCTAAGTGGCTGCCAAAGCATCCCCTGGGGCCGGCCGCTCCCTGCCACACCCCTTCACCTGCCTGTGGGAGTATTTTCCTCAGCTTGGGCACAGGGGCCTGGCTTAGACGCCTGGCAAGAAACTAAGGAAGGATTTCATCTTGCTCTTCTTCAGCCACAAACACACATTTCACCTGTTTCGTTCTTTTTAGACTCCAAGCTCTTGATTTTTTTCCTCCTTTCCTTTTGTCCTGCCTTACTGTGCCCACAGCAAAGCCCTTGGGAAATTGGTGGGTCACTCCAGTTTACTCCTCCAGGCAAAACCAAGGCTGCTGAGCTCAGCAGATCAAGGTTTTTGGTCTGTGTTGAAGAGATTGTGGGAGGAAAGCTCTCTTGGCCTTTTGCTGGGTGGCAGCTTTTAGTCTTCCCTGCTGGCAGCAGGGACCCACATTGAACTGAGTGAGCAGAGCAGCTCCATGTCCTGTCATAGTGGTCATACCTTCTTTGTTACCTGGGCGAATAATTGAAACTAGTCAGCTCTTTGCCCTGGAAAAGCACTTTCATGTGCTTGAGCTTTGGTTTGCACAACAACCTGTGAATGTTATTAGCCTAATTTTACATCCAAGGAAACTGAGGCCAGTGAGACTAAGAAAAGGAGAAAAGTAAGGTTCTTGGATACACAGTCAAGAAAGAGCAGAGCTGGGACTTGAATTCAGGTCTTCTGATGCTATATCCAGTGATTTTGTTTTACCTCTTAATTCCTTTTAATATCCTGGGTGAGAAGACCTCAGAGATCATCTTCTTCAATCCACACATTTTACAGATTGTAAAATTCAGGTCCACGTTAACTCATTTGGCCAAAGTTAGATGCCTAAGTGACCGTTCTGTCCACTAAGTGTTCCCTGCCTCGTCCAGAATGACTGGTCTTACAGGTCATCCTCTACCTACGCCTCTCCTTGCAATGACTGAGAGATGTGATCATTCCTGTTGATTCTCTGTAAAATGCTAAGTTCATTTATTCTTTTATAAAGTTCTGAATAGACAGATCAGTCAGCTTCAGCCTTTCCTTCACCTTGTAGACAGTATCAGCAGAAAGAACTCAGAGATTCCGTCTGACTCAGGAACTCAGTCAGGCAAATACATAATACCCACGTACATACGCACACGTGCGTCCCTTAGATCTCAACATCTCCACTTACTTGGCAGAGTCACTCCTGTGTTCTTACTGCTTCTGAATATACTTTAGGGTTAAATGAGCAATGAAGCTAATGAGACCAGTCATTCCTAACAATGAGCACCTTGCCAGGCATTATACTGGATCTGCAGGGATATTTTCTCATTTAACTCCTAGCTCAGCCCAGTGAGGTGATGCCATTGTCATCTCCATTTCATCATCTAATTGACTCAGCCTCTCTACTCTGCCCCCAGCCATCACTAACCTGCATCTGCTCTTGACCTGGGCTCATGCAGCAAGTGGGCTTGGCAGAACTCTTGTGCCATCATGACCTGGTTTGTTTCGCATTCACCTCCTGCTCCATCTTTTCCCTAACCCACTGCAAGGTGAATTCCCTTCTCCACAACTGGCAATTTCCCAGATCACATCATGTCATTATTTTGTTTACTCATTTGTGTTCATTCACTCATTCATACCTCTAGCATTTACTGAGTGCCTCCTCTGTGCCAGATGCTGCTGTCTTTGGAGGTACAAATCCTGGCCCTCGAGGCGTTTCTGTTCCTCTGGGGGAAGGATGTGTACACAGACAACTGCAGCTTGATCTGTGTAGTACTCGAGGGAAAAATAGGATGTTGTCTGGGCACAGCTGGGCACAGCTAACCCAGCTTGAGGGTGGGAAGGTCAGGGCAGGCTTCCTGGACGAGGTGACTCCTGGGCTAAGTCGTGAAGATCGGGTCAGAGGAGAGAGAAGGGCTGTTCCAGACATTTGGCTTTCTCGATATTCTTGGCTTCTCCACCCATCTTCCTGCCAGCAGGTACAAAGCCACCCTGCTCTGTCCTCACAACCACCCACCCTTTCCTTTCCTACTACCAAAATCTTAGGTCTTGAGGAGTCTCCTCCTTATTAATCTGCTTGTTCACTTATTTATTCATTCACAAACATTTGTTGAGATCCTAATATGTGCACAGTGTTAGGACTGCAGCATGTCCTGGTCATCGCCTCCATGGAAGGTCTTACCCTCTCCCCACCAGCCATGGCTTCTGGGGATTTTTAGCTCTCTGTTCTTTTCCAGAACTTAGCTCTAGCCTGATCTCTCCCCGTGAAGCACTTGCAGATAAACCTCTTCTTGGGCAAATGCTTCCATGCCCTGACTGTTTTTGCTTTCTTATTTCTCTTTCTGTGTTCTTGAGTTGATTTTCCTCTTCATCTCCCTTCTCAACCCTGAAAGTTTCTTGACGGCAGGGACCGTGTCCTCATCTTTGTGTATACTGCATTGTCGTACACTGGTGAAGCTGAGTGAAAAAACCTTTTCAATAATAAGAAAATTATTTCCCTGTATTGAGTACCTATAAGATGAGTATCTGTAGTCCCCATATCTTGGGAAGGGGGATACTGTCATCTTCACTTCATAGGTAAGAAGACTTGTGCTCAGCAAGGCAGAGTGACTGTCTCACAGTCATGCAGCTGATTGACAGCAGAGTGCAGCATCAAACTTAGGTTTTTCTGGTCCCAAACAATGATCTTTTCCCCACACCATTGTTTCTCAAACTTGGCTGGAATCACCTGAACAGTTTACAAAAATTCTGATGCCTGCGTCTTACCCCTAGCAGTTCTGATTCATTGTTCCAGGGCGTGGCCTTGACTTTGGGAGTTTTGTGAAGCTCCCAGCTGAGTCTAATAGGCAGCCATGGTGGAGAACCCGTGTACTGCGCCAGACTGCCTTCCTGCATCCACACGGGTGGCGGTGTCTGATTCTAAGCCCACACGTGTGGATGTCCCTGTGATCAGACTGCAAGTTATTTGTAGCCAGGGCTCTTTGGTCCTCCCTGCTGCTTCCCCACCCAGCGATCCTACCACACCACGCACGTGCACTGGCAAGGGTTGTTGACTGTTGAATCAGCTTGGTTCTTGTGTCTCATCCAGGGGATTCACTGGTAGGCGGTTGGAGTTTGATCACATCCAGCTGTTCTCATCCTCTGATCCTGTTGACATAACAGAAGAGCCTTATAAACACACGGAGCACACTCACTGGTGTTGCTGGGTGACCTTGGCCCATTGCAAGTGCAGCCTGGGTTGGCCTTCCACACTTCCCCGCTGCCCTGCTTGGGAACGAGGGAGCTGTTTCGAAGTCCCCTGGTACAGTGTTATGTACTGCACTGGCTCTGCTCGGGAGGGAATTGTGGCTCCCCTAGTCAGTGAGGGTTGACATATATATATCTTGTTTCTGTCAAGGGTTCACCGAGGCTATTTTGACCCTTCATTTTATAGGCAAGGCAGTGGAGGCGCAACTAGGTGAAATGACCTGGCAAATAAATGGATACAGAACCTGTTACTACCCATTGATATCTTCTATATCAGAGTCAGGCTTCTGGGTCCCAGTATGGTGCTTTTTCATTGTTGTACAATAGCCGGTGTCTGCTTTTTCACACCAGCCTCAACTGAAGCCACCAGCTTACCTTCCTTCTTTCCTGTTTACACCTACCACTGGGTACTGGGATGCCCCAGATGCCACTTCCTGCCCCAGGGAAGACAGTTCTACTGTCTATGGGGTCCTTTTATTCCTGGGGTATGGCCTAGGGATGGTCCTCACATCCCTGGGCTCTTCCTGGACTTGCTCAGTTGAAAGGAAATTTCCTGGGATGCTGCTCAGATACTTCTGGAATCTTTTCAGCCCCAATCCATCTCCTAGTATTTAGTATTCTGCTTTCATTCTCTGAACAGTAATTCTGTGCCAGGCCCTGATCTGGGCATTGGTGATACTATGATAAAACACATATTGTGTATCCTATGGGCATAGTCTAGTGGAGATAATAATATGCAAGTAAAACAATGTTCTTTAAAATACGGTCCCCAGGCCTCCTGCATTAGAAGTACAAGGGATGCTTATTAAAAATGTAGATCCATGGGTCCCTGTCTAGAGTCACTGTTTCAGAATCTCTGGGGATTAGGCCCAAGAAACTGCATTTTAGCAGTGAATCTTAGGTGCTCTGAGCGTTGACACCTACAGAAGTGAGCCTGATGGTAACAGTGTGATGTCATGTGATGGGGCACACCAGGCAGGTGGCAGTTTGCAGGAGCACGGATCTGAGAACAGACACACGCACTGGGTCTAAGAGCAGCTTGTGGGTTCATGAGGCCTAACTAGGAGCTAGCTACATGGGTGTAGTGGAGAATTCTTTCTCTAGAGATGTGAATGAATCTTGATTAATTCATTCTTTCTGTAACTCTGTATGACTGAAGTTTGCTTAACACAGAATACATCTGGATCGTGCAACATTGATGAGAATCTGGTTGGGCTGTAGGGGCCCTCCTGCTACTTTATCTCTGCGCATGATCTGCTTAACTCCCTGGGTTAACTCCTGTCGTCATTAGGCTCCTCACACTGGAGCCCCGGCCTCAGATCAGACCTCTAGTGCTCTTAAGGTAAATGACTTGGGTTTGCAAAGTTTGCCCCCTAGAGGTTGGTTAGTGCCTGGCCCCTGGGCCGCAGCTCTGTGAATGAGGACTGCCTGGCCAGGTGGTCACAATGAGCTGGTTTTATCTTTAGTGCAAGAAAGAAGCTAGGTTATTGGGGGGAGGGTAGGTGGAAGGAGAAGAGGCAGACAGACAAAGTAAATAAGCCTGGGAAGCTATAGTATTTCTGAGTCAGAGGACTCCTATCAAGCATCTAGTCTCAGAAAACTGTCATTTTGGAGATGAAGAAACTGAAGTTCAGAGAGGTGATGTGAAATACCCGAGTGATAACACCAGACACAGCCTCCAACTCTAGGGACTAAAATTCTGGATTTCTGAGAAATGCTTTTTCTGTTTCACTGCACTGATTGAAGCCTTTTCTAGCTGTACCCAAAGGACTTGTCATTTAAAGGGACTCTATATGAAATCCATTAGCAATCAAATCATTTAGTAGGGCTGATTTTTTAACGTATGCTTTTGTATTCCCCTAAAGCATGGCAGACCTGAGTTTTAGAGCTTTGTATCACGTGTTTTATGTTTGGAATTAAAATGAGACCCTGTCTGTGAAAGCACTTGGAGATGCATAATGCGCTATCCCAGCGGTTCTCGAGGCGTTCTCCCAAGATGAGTAGCATCAGCATTACCTGGAGCTTGTTAGAAAGGCAGATTTGCCAGGCCCATGCCAGGCCCACTGAATCAGAACCTCTGGGGGTGGTGTCCAGCAGTCCGTGTTTTAACAAGCCCTTCAGGTGATTCTGTTGCGCACTCAAGTTTGAGAACCACTGCTGGCTCCGCATGAGCAGATCAGCCCCTGCGGCTTGTGGGAATAAGGCTTTCAGACTCTCCGACCTTAGCTACGTGAGACGGCACTGGGGAGAAAGGATTGGTGGGATTAGTGTCACAAGTCTCAGGTGGGACTGGCAAGATTGTTTTAAAGGTTTGGCTTTTTGCTTGACTAGCAAGGAAAGGCTGTGTGTGTATAACAGCACTGGCGCACCGCTTGAGTTCAGGAGCACACGCTGAGCGCGGCTCAACATGGTGTTACTATCAGAAAGCAGTCTTTTCATGCCTCTCCTGATACAGCGATGCTCCCCCATCTCATTTCTTTATGTGCTTAAGCTGGAAGCCTTGTGGTCCTCAATATTATACTACTTTTCTCCACCTGTCTCATTGTGCTGACTTTTTTTTTTATTTTTGGAGTTACTTATTAGATAAAAATAAAACACTGTTTCTCGATAGGCTTGAAGCTTCAGGATTTCCTGGTGGACAATGAAACCTTCTCTGGGTTCCTGTATCACAACCTCTCTCTCCCAAGGCCTACTGTGGACAAGATGCTGAGGGCTGCTGTCAGTCTCCGCAAGGTAAGCGCCGCCTTCAGCTTTCTCAGCAGGGCTGATGGCAATGAGGTTGTTCAAGCACCTGGAAAGAAGTGACTAAACCCCTCTCCTTGTAATGGCGGTGAAGGAGTAGTTAGCTCGAGCTCCACCTAATTTTATGTCCCTGCTCAGGCTGGAATAGCCAAACCATCCGGACAGTGGAATGTGCGACCTGGCGTCATGGGCCAGCTGGTTGAAATAAAATTGATTTCCTGCTGTCCATTGGCATTTGTGATGACTTCCTCCTAAAAGGGTTCCATTTTAAGTTGAGTTAAACTTTTTTAAAATGAATTTCAAGAGACAATAACCAGGGGTAAGGATTACTGCTTTGGAGGAGCACTCTCTATAAAGTCTAAGACAGGAGATGTTAAAAACTTACCTCTCCTTTTAAAGATAGACAAAGCTATATAAGGAAAATTTTAAAAAATTTATAAAGCCAGGAAGTAATATTAGTGTTTATATAGAATTTTAACCTTGGAGTCTTAAAAGACTTCCCCTGGCATCACTGATTATCGTGCAGCTCCTGTGCAGTGGGCAGCAGACCCAGGGTGCATGGTGATTGAATTTTCAGAGGTGCTTCTCAAGTGTATTCTCTGGCGGAAAGGGGAACTGCTTCCTCCCCCTGTCTCATGTCTACATACTCACTTGTCTTTACAATAAGCAGAAGTAGTTGGAAATGTTTATACTTGGAAATAAGGTTTTTGCTTCACATGATCTAGAATTTTTTAAATTAGAAAAATGTGCTTACTGCTTACCCTTCCGAAACTAGGAAAATATGCCTTGTGTTTACCAATTGTGTGGTTGGGAAATGGGCCAAAGGCAGCAGGCTTTTTGAAAATAGTTGCATTTAGCATAATTTCCATTGCCCCCTGCCAATTTGGTATCTGTCACATCTGATCAGTTTAAAATAAGGGGCATCCTAAGCATGGAGGTGGTCCTTGCATGGTAATTAGAGTTTCTGTGTTGTCAGTATTTTTAAACACAGATACTAAAGGTAGGCTGACAGTCTGGCAGCAAAGACTAGTTAAAGAAAGGAGTAAAACTGAAGTGTGCTTGAGTATCTGGCAGTATGTGAAAATTTAATGGAAGCTGTGGTAGGCCAAATGCTCCATAGTGTTTAGAAAGCTGCATGGGTTTTGAGAGGTTTTTGATCCATTACTCATATTAAGTTGTTCTACAAGCAGGTCAGGCTGTACCAATTTAACAGGGGAGTAGTAATGATGTAATAAAGAGTCTGCATCACTCATTCATTAATTCAACAAATAATTACTGTCTATAATGTTCCAACACTGTGGATACAAAGTGAGCAGAATAAACAAGGGCTTCTCTTCTTACAAAGCTTGCTGTTTGTTGGTAAGGACCATATATGAAGAAGCACAGTTTCTTTAGGCCCTGAAAAGCAATTGAGTAAAGGAAAGATGACTAAGGAGAGGCTGTTTAGTGGGTTTGCTAAGGGAATAGATGAGAATGATGTAGCATTTGCCTATTGATGGGATGATAAGAGGCCTGGCTTTCTAGCCCTCTGCTCTGGGGCAAGAACTTCAAATTGCAAGTGGACAAAACAAGGTGTGAGTGACTGACCCTAAAGAGACAGAGATGTATGAACTCTCAGACCAAGAATTCAAAAACAGCTGTTTTAAGGAAACACAGCAAACTCCAAAAAAGAAAAAATAGAGAAACAATTAAAAAATGTATCAGAGAAATTTAAAAAAGAGATTGGAAAAGTAATAAAAGAATTAAATAGAAATCCTGGAGCTGAAAAATACAATACAGGAAAAAAATGCAATAGAGAGCCCCAACAACAAAATTGATCAAGCAGAAGAAAGAATCAGTGAGCTCAAAGACTAGCATAGTTCTGTGCATCAGTTAAAATATCTGTATTAACAGATAAATAGCATAAAGACTTTTTTCCAGAATTCAGCCCAATCCCAGTTTAAGATATAAATTTCAAAATAATGAGGATGCTTTTCCTCTAATAAAAGTGGTTTCAGGAGTTCAGACTCTGGATTCCTATTTGCTGAATCATGTGTCCCACTATTGAGAAAAAGAGCTGGACTCAGAGTTTCCCTTTGCAAGAGGAACAAGAGCATGAGAGATATCTTGTCAAACACAACATGCAGGTTTGAAAGGTCCTGTGCCTTGTGCCTTGAGACATTTCAAAGTTCAGTAAGGAGAAACAATATATTGGACTGCTGCAATGCTGCCTGTTTTAAGATCTTCAAAGCTATATTGATGTGAAGCTCCCCAAAAGGCTTCAAGGACCCAGCTTCCCATCTTTGTAATCCTGTTTTGTTTGTTTCTCTCTTTCCATGAAATGCTTCCAGGTAGTTTTGCAAGGCTACCAGTTACATTTGACCAATCTGTGCAGTGGATCAAAATTAGAAGAAGTGATTCAGCTTGGTGACCAAGAAGTTGCCGAGCTTTGTGGTCTACCAAGGGAGAAACTGGATGCAGCAGAGCGCATGCTTCGCTCCAACATGGACATCCTGAAGCCAGTTGTGGTGAGTAGACTTGCCCTGTGGAGAAACGTCAAGCACTAACGCTTTGGGAATGTGAGATTTTTTTCTTGGAGGACGTGACTTTGTTTTTGTAGACAAATAGGGCTGGATGAGAGTTTGTGATGTAATTTAGCTCAGTGGTATTCTAAGTGTTCTTTCAAACTTTTGGGCCATCTCCCAAGAGGTATAGAGGGGAAGAATGAACTGAATATAGCTGAGTTCAAGCCCAAAGTCCGTTGTGCCTGTTTCAACCTACTTTTTCATGTTTTTCATATTATAATTCTAAGTATGAGTTCATCTGAAGAAAGAGTTCCCCAGATTTCAAAAAAATTCTCTTGAAACCATTGATGGGAAGATAGATATCTACTCATGTTTAAAAGTCCATCAGAGAGGAGACATTGTGGGCTTTCATAGTTGGAAAACCCCGAGATTGGATGGGACCACACCCAATAACTAGCTTCATTAATGACAAAATTGCATTCAAAGAAAAAAAAAAATCCCACAAAGTTTGATCAGCCCAGGAGTCAGTAGTTTAGAGAAGCACTCAGTGAAAATACCCATCCATTCTTAACCAAAGAATGCAGGCGAGCCTGAGGATTTTGGTCATCAGAGTATTGTATGGAGTTCCAAAACAAATATGTCTCTGGGTTTTCTGTGAAAGTTCCTTCCAACAGTATCATTTAACACCCAGCATTCTGGTTTTCTGTTGACCACATAGCACTCTGATTTGTCAGGTTCTCTTAAAACCTGGGAAAGAGCCCTGGAGGAAGGATGTACCTGGAACAAGACGTTCTTCATCATGATACAATGAAATTGTAATCCTTTTGGACTTCGTGCAGCATGATTTCTTTAGAGAGAGTTGGGTTCTTACAGGGGTTACTAAGAATGTTTTGTTTCTAGACCCCATGCCTAGATCATATTATGTGACCTTAAAAACACATCTCAGGGTTTATACTCTTGACTGACCATCAGGTTCTTGTGTCCGGTGTGACTCTGTGATGCTGCTTGAGATAAAGGTAATAGAGAACTGTGTGTGGTGCCCCCATGGTGGGCACCTAAGTCGGTCAGTATGAAGGGCTTAGGCATGATGCTTAAGTTCTGGTTTTGTTTTAATCCAGAAGTTTTAGTAATTCTGTTTCAGTTTTTTTTTTTTTTTTTTTAACACAAAGTGCTTTGTTCAGTGGTCTGGGATTCTTTTGGTTAATGTTTCCATGTTATAATTTCAAGTAAGATGTTAATAATATATTTATATATGGGGATGTTTGTAACCCTAAGTAACTGGCCTAAAAAGTTAGATAAGCTCACTTGTGCAAACACTTGCCACCTGTTGGCACTTTTTGCACCATGAGACATGGAAGGTCAAGGTTATTACAAATGGTACAAAAGGTTATTACAGAACCGTTTCCTTGGACGGTTTTCGGTTGTTTTACTTCACTACAAGACACAAATGCTCACCTTCTCAATCAGAACAACTCAAATTTTGTAAAGATGGGTGTTTTTAGAAGACACAGTAATTTATTCTGGTGCCCACTCATTCTTTTTCGCCTCTGTTTACTCATTAAACACTTATTGTGTGCACAACCCAGTAAAATCCCTCTAGTCACGTGATATCTGAATTACACTCAAAGTAGAGGGACAGTATTGCCCTCATCATCTGACAATTAACAGCCCAGGTTTCAACTTGAAAATATGTCTCTGTTTGGGAGGATTAGCAACATGAGGGGTACGTGGCAGTGCACTTTCAGAACCGTCAGCCACATTACACCTCCTGCTGTGTTGTGGCTGTGCCTTGTGGATCAGTTGGTTCACGCCCAGGTGTTGACTGAGGTGGCTACCACGTGCTTCCTACACATCTCTTGGGTTTGTGGAGCATCTTAGGTTCTGCCTCTGCCCCTCTGCTGTTGCTGAGGGACCTGTCTCCATAAAGTTAGAAACTGAGCCTCTTGGATTAGAATATAGTGAGTGCCTGGGATCGTTCCATGTAAAGATGATTTTGGAGGATGCCTTTGGGATGAAATGACTTCCAGCCATTTCGAAATGTGACTCTTATTTATTGAATTAAGCAGAGCCTTAATTGGAGTACTGGGACTGATATTTGATTTGCATTAAGGAGATTTTTTTGTCCAGCCACTTGGTTGCAATTTCCACATTTGTGATGGTAGATGGATGTGACATGTGATGACATTGCATATGGGCAGTTAATTGTGCCAAGAACTGCGACAGGAGCAGCAGCCAGATGTCAGGCCCAACATCATGGGGAGAGAAACGGCCCAGTCAATATATATTTCTCTACCAAAAATGGATATTCGGGAGAGACATATTTTGAGATGTTTTCCCTCTTTTTTTTTTTTTTTTTTTTGGTGTGGGTATTTCCTTGTTTTTCAGCCAAGGGTATTGTGACTCTTTTTCCTGGGATGACCTATGGATAATAGTGTTTTGACAATGTGGGGAAAGTGTGGCAGGGTGGACATGTCAGCTGGATCTGGGTTCAGATATTGCCTCAGCATTTCACACATTGACCTTGGATATTTAGCCTCTGTAAGCCTCACTTTCCTCTTTTACACACAGATAATATATTCAGCCCTGTGCTGTGATTACTAGTCATATATATGGAAAGCCTCGCATGGGGTCCAGCATACATCAGGTGCTCAATAAATAGAACTTGATAGTTTAAGTGACATGAGTAATAGAAATTATATGTTGAGAACAATTGCTGATAAGATAATTTTCTTCTGTGAACCAATGTTAGACCTTTCAGAGTCATACCAAGCAAAGGGGCCTTGGGGAATATTTCAGTGAAAAACTGAATTCTTTGCCCAGATACTACCAAGGCCTCAGACCCTATAGATTCCTATTTATATCTATGCCTCAATCCATACCTCACATGAAAATTAATACTGGATGTCAGAATGCTATTGCATCCTTAAAGTTCGCTCCACTGGGAGCTATAAGGCCTCCAGTCTTGGAGGGTCAGGAAGGAAGCATCCTCTAAGTTGGGACCTAAAGACTAGATGTTTGCCAGATAAAGAACAGGGAGTGGAATGTACTAGGCAAAGGACATGGTTTGTGTATTGGTCCAGAGGGGAGAGGGAGGAGAAGGTGGTATTTAGGGGAATTGCGGGTGATTGAGAGAGTTCAGTGTGAAGCGGGCGTAGCTGCTGGGGGTTGGATGGGAGAAGGGACAGTGAGCTATGATGCTGCAGAGGTGGGCAGAGGTCAGCTGAGGCTGGGGCAAACCTTCGCCAGGCATGAGAGGACATTGGGCCTCATCCTAGAGCAAGGGGAGCCACGGAAAGGCTGCAGAGGCTGAGCGGCTTCATGAGGTGAATACAAAACACAGTATTTCTGTGAATTCGAATGGCCTTTGAAGCAGGACCCACACCAGTCCATGTCTCTCACCCTACTCAAGTGCATCTCCCTTTCAGTTTTTCTTCTACAAACATTTACTGGATGCCTAGTTGTTATGTACACAGAACTGTGCTAGACAGTGAACTGAAATAAGAATTAAAGTTAAATTGACTTTGCCAGGTTACTGCCCTTTTTATTTTTCAGTTGTTCATGACTTAACTATTAAGCTAGTGAGGATAGAAGGAATATAATGGAGTCGTCTGCTAGACTCAGGATGAATGGGGCACCATGGTCTTTTTCATTCTGGGGCCAGTGCCCTAGAATGTCATGCTTTTGGGAAATGTCGTTAGGTTGTGATTAACACATTTTACAGAAGTGGGTGGGAGCTTTTGAGTAATACAGTATGCATTTGTCTATTCTTCCTCAAATGACATGGTATTAGTTATGATCTAAAAATATGAATAATGCATGAATTCCTGTTAGCTTAACACAGAAAGTACAGTCCCTCACTAAAGGTTTTATTTTCCCTCTTTTCCCCCCTTTTTTTCCTTGGTGCAAGAAAATCGTTGCCTCCTGTGTGCAGTGGGGACCTATATGAGCTCATAGCCAAGAGAATGTTTTTGTCTAGGAAAAATAGTAGTAGGAACTTCAAGCTGTGAGTTGTTTACTGGAGCTCTTTGGAAATATGATTTGGCAAGCTTTGTCTGCCTTTGTCAAGTAAGTATGAGCAGCAGACCACAGTTAATAGTAGGTGCAGACACGTGATTCTCAGACTATATTTTGTGGTCTAGTTTGAAGGCCTGAATTATTTCCTGGGCTTAATTTTATTCAAGGAAGTTATCTGTCTTTTGGATCTGATATGTACTCAAGCCAACATAGATTCCTTACCCTTCCTTTGTTCCTGCCCAATTATCCTTCCTCTCTTACCTTTCATTGAATTAAAAAGAAAATTATGAGATAATTCAAACATAGAAAAAGGTAAAGAGAGTAACATGGAGAAAACTCGTGAACCATCATCCATCATTCTGCCATGCTAACTTCAGATTCTACTCAAGAAATAAAACATTGCAGGTATAGCTGATGTCAGCAGTGTATGCCTGGCTCTTTCCTCAGAGACAGCTTCTATCTGGAGTTAAATGTTTTTATACTTTATGCCATATATATCTACATTCTGTCAATAACAATAGATAGTATTGGCTTGCATGGGTTCACATTGCATACATGTATGTATTGATCTGCCACTCCTCTTTTTCATTCAACGTTATGTTTTTGAAATTTATCAAAGTTGATACATGTGACATCTGGTTAATTTTTTTCCCCATAGCCGTTTGTCAGAGCAATGCTCAATTTTAATTGTTGCATAGTATCCCATTTTTATACTAAAGCTTTAAAAATTTATCCTTTTAATCTTTGGCTTTTTTTTTTTTAGGTTGTTTATGGTGTCTTTGGAGGTACAGTTTTCACTTTTAAAAGTTGGATTTATTTTTTTTTTCCATTTTGGTTTGAGTTTTTATGTTTTGTTTAAGAAATCCTTTCCTACCTCAAATTCCTAAGTATATTTTCTCGTATATGTTTTAAACTTTGATTTTTACTTTTATCTTATAAACTACCAAGAATTTATTTCTGTTCAGTGGTGTGAGATGGAAGATTTATTTTTTCTTGTGTGAATAGCCAGTTGTCCCAGCAACAGTTACTGAGTGGCCCATCCTTTCCCTACTAATTTATAATATTAATTATGCTGATTTGCATCCGTCTCTTCTCTGTATTTTATAATGTCCAAGCACAGAAAAGTAAAATGAAATCTTGAGCAAGATATCTGGCTAATCCAATCTTTAAATTTGATGCTGAATTTAATTATGTGTGCTTTTTTAACCCTGTGTGGTGTCAATCCCTGCCTGTTTATGCAACTCTAACCAGCACTCCTTTGAAAATGGAAATTTGTTTGTATTGACTACTGGTTGCCAATAGTGTTAAAGAATACTGAGTATTTAATCTCAAATAAAGGACTAGTTTACAGAGGATCCTAATAATGGCATTGAGTGTTCTACCTTATTACTTATAGATGGGTTCAGCCAATATTTCTGTTAGAGACCAAAACCAAAATCAGTCAGTTAAACAAGCAAATAAACCCAAAACACAGACTATTGACAACAAAGCCATAGCATAAAATATGGTATAGAGTTGGTGTCTGCTTATGTAAAGGTTTGATACCCACAGCAAATTTAATGAGGTTCTTATGTTTATGTCGTGGTCAACTACATTTATTTGTTAAATAACTATGCAGTTGGCCCTGCTCTGTGCATGGAGTTTTGCTGAATTGTGGAGCTTTTAAAACAAGAATAAGCTTGCTGCAGAGTTAAGTCATTTAAATTGAAAAACCTGAAGGAAAAATTATTACCGATGAAGATGTAAATTTATTCAGATGGAGAAGACATATTCTAAGAACAATAGGAACTGCTGACTGATTTGTACCCTTCAGGGGACAGATGACTGGGAATGGTGACAACAGGCCAGTGTTGGGTCTAGGGTTTTTAGAAACATCTTTTGCACTTGGCAGCTATTGTACCTAATTGGTATAACACCATCTTGGAGCCCAGCCAGGGCCAGGCGAACTGACTGGCCTCTCTTCACTGCTTCCCCGTGTGAAGCAGATGGTTGTGTGTGGACCAGACACGGAATGCACAACCACTTTGTGGAAAGCACACTGTGAAGAGAGCCTTTTGAACATTGTCCAAGTGCCGTGTCTCAGTGGTTCTCAAACTTTAGTGTGCAAGAGAATCCCTTGAGGGTTCCTGGGTCACTCTCTTAGCTTCTGATTCAGTAGTTCTCAGGTGGCTGAGAACCTGCATATTTAGCAAGCACCACAGGTAGTTGTGATGCAAGAGCTCCCCAAACTCCATGTGTGAGTGAAACTTGGTCATTCACAACTCTCTGCCATGATTTTGGTTGTATTCAAGTGCAGCAGGTACCATTTTTAGTTCATATTTTCTTTTAATAAACTCACTTGTTTTGGATGAATGAATTTAATTAAGAAGGAATGATATCACTGCTGTAAAAGTAAAATCAACATCATTTGCTGGAAATGGAAGGTACACATGAATATATATTAAGATAAAGATGTGTATATACATGTATGTGCTTATATGTATACATACCCATAGAGATAATGAGTTTTTCTTCAGGTTTTTCAATTTAAATGTCAACTTTGGGGCAAGTTAATGTGTGTAAGATATATATGTATATATGTTTTATACATATATATACACACATAGTATATAGACATATATACTATATTATACATATTCATAATATATTATACATATAGTGTATATAATGTATATCCACTTAGCGTTATCCTTTTTTGAGTGTTGGACAAGCACTGAGAAAAAGAAATGAGTTATAGGGGAGACAAGGCATTTTATCCCAAGCCTTCAGGATGTCTTAACCCTATAGTAAGGAGGATTTTTAATTTCAGAAATGGCACACTGGTGTGTGGCTGATGTGCTGTGGGCTGCTAACTCTAGCTCTCTGCCTAGCAGAAGGAGGACATCCCAACAGGAGGGAAAGTTCCAGAGCTTCGCCCAGAGACAGACGAATTGTGGGGACTTACTACGTGCCAGGCACTGTGCAAGGGGCTTTGTACATGTTCTCTAATTTGATGTTCATGAAAACTCTGTGATCTGTGCACAGCCTTTTAAACTCTGCTGTATAGTTGAGAGAATGGAGGCGTGGGGAATTTGAGTCATTTGTCTGGGGTAGCCACCCCAGGTCCCTATGACCAGAGAATTGGTGAGGGAGGGTGAATGATAGGAATCATAAGAATCTTATTTCTATTCAAATTTTATAAAAGAATGGGATTAACTACATTTTGAATTTTTTAAATGTACATTAAGCTTGTCATTTTTTGTTTTGTCTTGGTTTGCATTGTTTTGGGTATGTAATCCTGAACATCTGTCATATTGTTGGCCTCATGGAAAACACAAAAACACTTTACCTCCTGTAGATTTCAATTAAGACTTCTCAGTTTGTGATAGTTTTCCTTACTGCAGGTTCTCTGTAGGTTTAACTTCTAGCATGGTAACTGTTAGTTATAGCGAACCCAGGCTGGGCACGGTGGCTCATGCTCATAATCTCAGCACTTTGGGAAGCTGAGGTGGGAGGACTGCTTGAGGCCAGGAGTTTGAGACCAGTCTGGGCAACATAGCGAAACTCTGTCTCTACCAAAAATAAGAAAAATTAGCCAGGCGTGGTGGCACATGCCTGTAGTCCCAGCTACTGGGGAGCCTGAGCCAGCGGGATCACTTGAGCCCAGGAGTTCGAGGCTGCAGTAAGCTATGATGATGCCACTATACTCTAGCCTGGGCAACAGAGAGAAACTCTGTCTCTATTAAAAAAATATCTAATAAAGTGAACCCAAAGAGAGAAAATAAAAACAAAACACTCCATCCGTTTTTGCTCATGAATTACTCTCAATGGAATGAACAATCATTTACACAATCTGCACGTTACATCATACAGACCTACCTGAGTACAGAATTTAAGAGAGATCATGTAGGTCCTTCTGAGGACTGTGGGTCTGAGAATACTGCGACTCTGATGGATAAAAGCCATTCAGGAAGAGCTGATGAATCAGGCCAGACAAGTTCTTTCATAGAACCTTCAGGCAGATTTTCTCAGAAATGCACATTCGGGATTATGCTTGGATGTTATGATGATCATGATGATTCTTAATCTTCTGCATTTGAAGTTTTTTTTTTTTTTTTTTTAAAGAAAATATCCCAGGCTGCTATTTCTCAGAGATAGTGAGTTCCATCCAGACATTTTCTGTGTAGTCTACCTTATAATTTCACAGCAATCTCTGATATGACAAATGTCAAAATAGCCCAAACTTCTCTACGCTTCACAGAAGTCTGATAGGACATTGAATAAAACAATGCCCTTAGAAACAACAAGGAAAGACGGATTTTCCCTAAAGACTTTGGGTTTTTTTTTCCTGTTTGACAAATAAGAATGATGAAATTGACCCTGTATCTTTTGCTCTTTGGAAACTTAAACATTAGAACCAAATTTGAGGCTCCTCAGCTGTAGCAATTAGGCCTCAGAGTCTGTGCATCCTTGTTCTTTTTCTTCTTTAGCTTCTCTAACTTAGACTTTCTGCCCTGATTTATCTTTTCCCTGGGCCTAATTATTTTTTTATATTTTCTATGCAATTAGAGGGCATATAGCAGCAACTAAATTTATATATAAAGACTTGGCTAAATCTAGACATAAAAAGAAGTATTCTACATTAAATTTCCAGTGTTAGAAACAGGGCTGACTTGAATAGAGTGAAAGAATTCCTCCTTTCCCTACTTTTGACAGCTTTAAACTTTAAATTTTCTTCCTTTCTTATGAGTCGTCACAAACTTGTTCCTCAAAGCCATTCCCTTATTACCTGTCTTGCAGAATCATCACAGACAGATTTGGGAATTTGTTGTCAGAGTTGTATTGGACACATACACTCTCCTCCCTCACATGAGATTTTTTTATCTATTGCATATTTACTAGTTTTAAGTAATATGTATTCCTAAACCATTCATCAAAGAATTAGTAATTCTTGTCTGAAGGAAACCAAATGCAAACTTACAGTTAGAAGAATTGTTGTGTCTTTTATTTTGGTTAGGAGCTGGTTTCTTGTTTAAACTCAAGATTGTGAACAGTTTTAATTAACTTTTTCATTTTCAACAGAGATTTCAGGTTTACATTTGAACTCAGAAGCAAAATCTTTTTTCTCTTCCAGATAGGACTAAACTCTACATCTCCCTTCCTGAGCAGGGAGCTGAGTGAAGCCACAAAGACTCTGCTGGACAGTCTCGGGGCTCTGGCGCAGGAGGTAAGTTGTATCCTTCTAGCAGCAGAGAGTCAACCATCCACTGTGTCACTTTTTTAAATTCTGAGTTTGCCAAGTTTTAATTTGAATATCATATGAGATGTAATGTCAGTTTTAGAAACATAAGTGATCTGAAAGATAATGTTTTGATTTCCTGTCAAGGGATGAATGGATAAAGAAAATGTGTTATATATACACAAAGGAATATTATTCAGCCATAAAAAGAATGAAATCCTGTCATTTGCAGCAACATGGCTAGAACTGGTGGTCATTCATTATGTTAAGTGAAATAAGCCAAGCACAGAAAGACAAGTATCGCATATTCTCTTTTATGTGGGAGCTAAAAAAGTGGATCTTACGAAGGTGGAGAGTGGATTGGTGGTTACCAGAGGCCGACAAGGAAGTAAGGAGGGGAGGAGGAAGAGAAGTTGATTAATGGGTACAGACATACTGTTCAATAGATGAAATAAGACCTAGTGTGAGATAGATGTGTAGGGTGACTATAGTTTACAATAATCTATTATATATTCAAAATAGCTAGAAGAAAAGAATTCGAATGTTTCTAGCATAAAGAAAAGACAAATATTTAAGGCGATGGATATCCCAAGTACACTAATTTGATCTTCACAAATTATATGAAGGTATTAAATTATCACGTGTACCCCAATCTATGTACATTTATTGTGCATCCAAAAAAAGAAAAAAGTCCTTATTTTAGATATGAAGAAACCAAGGCTTATAGATGTCTCAGAGCTAATTAGTTAGTGGCTAACGGCCCAGTATCTAGTCAAGAACTTTCTCCACTGTTTCTTTCTACCCTAGGTGATCACATCTTTGTAAAGAGGAGAATTCTTTCTCTCACCTTTAATGTACTGGTTTTGTCTGACCAGCAATTTCTCCATATTGCTTCTTTAGTAGCAAGGCCAGACAATCATTTTCCCAAAACACACAGTTGCCAACTAAAGGGAATAACATGGGACCCCTAATTCGCCTCTTCCCTGTATAAATATCTGGTCTCTGAGGTTCAACTTGGGGAATATGGTCTCTTATTGAACATTCAGTTGAGTTTACATTTTAGGTCCACATGTTGACAAATGTATCAGTGTAATCTTTGTCCTTTAAGGGGTCACAGGGCCTGTAGGTGCTTGCAAAAGCAGTTAGCCTTTCCTCTGAGTCCCAGCCAGAGTGTGCTCTGCCTCTCTGCCTCCCAGCCTTGTTTCAAATTAGGCTTGGAAAGGAGGAACTGGCTGCAGCCCCTGTGCTTAAGGAGCTGAGCCAGGGGGCAGTGGTCACAAGCAATGCATGCCTTAATGTATAGGACATAGGAAAATAATAACTTGTGGCGAAATTTTCTCAGACTTGATCCAACCTTATTTTTAGCTGCTTCTCTAACTCATTTTTTTGGTGTTTTCTATCTAACTCACCCATTTTTTTGTGCTGACATCATTTTTTCAATATTGAAATTTACTTTGTTTTCTGACAGTAAAAGTATTGCATGTTCATTGTGGAAAGTACAGAACATTTGGAAAATACAGGAAACACCAAGATGAAACACTGTTGACACTTCAGTGTATTTCTTTCTGTCCTGTTTTCTGTCTTTTAATTCTGCTCGTGTGTCTCTGACTGAAGAGGCAGACTTGACTTCCAGGTCCCCTTTCAGAAGGAGAAGCCGACGTCCAGCGTGTCATTGGTTAGTCCTAAGCATACTCTGGTTATGAAGGCTGGTGACCTTTTACTAGTTGGAGACGCTAGAACAGCTGAGGTTCTTCCAGGAAGAGAGAGAGAAAGAGAAACCGTGCAGAGCTATTTCTCCAGGGCCCTGTTAGCTGACATTACTGTGCCCTGCCCCGCCCTGGCACGTTCCCTCCCTGACCTCCTCCCCCTTGTCCATTTTTGGCCTTAGAGAAGGCAAAGCAGAGACTATAACGTGGGAAGCTGCCTCTGCACTCAGGATTTGGTTACAGTTGTTTTCTCTTACATCACAGGCCCTGCCTTTTGTGTGGGGTAAAACAATAATTGGAAGCATATGATGTTCCCATTGCCGATGGGGTAGAAACTCTCCAACTGAACAATATACGTTTTTCTTGGCAGCTGCTTCTTGTGCCCTGCCTGCTCCTGGTCCAGGACAAGCAAGGACCACCCACATCTCTCCATAGAACACCTTCAAGTCCCTTTGGTCATGGGTCACTCATTGTCTAACTTGCCATTTCTGTGAGACAAATGGGAGAAAACAAATAAATGCATTTGCTTGTTTGGTCAGTATTTGGAGAGAAAGTTGGTTGTTTTGATCCAAGTACAATCCTTGAAAGGAAAAGAAAAAGGGAGCCACCAATTTGGTCCAGGCAGCTTCACTCCATTCCCCTGTGTAATCCACAGGACAAACCTGAGGTGGGTCTTATTGTGCCCATTTTACAGATGGCTCTGAGGCTCAGTAAAGTTAGGCAACTTGCCCACACTCAGTGAGTTAACTGTCAAAACGGGGATTTGAACCCAGGACTGTTGGACTCCAGAGCCTGTGTTCTTGTTGCTTTGTGACCAATGCTGATAGTAACTGGAATGGAAAGGAGACCCTTCAAAGAGAAAAAAATGTATTAGCAGAGCCTGGAAATTGGGTGGAAATGGGGACTGGAGGTGTCCCTGATGATTGGGAAGGCAGGACAAGGGAGGCAGCATATCAGATATGTGCCCAGCACCACCCAGGTGCCGGGCTTTGCTAGATGTTGGGGACTTGGCACTGAACACACTAACGTCCCTGTTCCTGTGGGGCTTGTGTGGGATGAGGGACAGCAATAAACAGATCACTGTATAATGTGACAGCAGGGATATGTGCAATGAAGAAAAAGCTGGGTTAGGGAGATAGAGCGTGATACGGTGCTGTTTTAAAGGGAGTGATTAAGGAAGCGGAAGCCCTCTCTGATTAGGCGACAGCTGAACCTGAAGGAGGTGACAGCATGCCCATGGAGAGGGAGGGCACTGCAAGCAAGGGGAACAGCAGGTACAAAGACAGTGACACTGGGGCACATGTAAGGAATGTGTTTAAAGACCAGAGAGGAGGCCGGTATGACCAGAAGAAAGTGGGCAAATGCGAGGGGGGCTGGAGGCGAGCCCAGACAAGGAGGAGGTGAGCACCGTGCAGGCCTGGTCAGAGTTTGGATTTGCGCTGGGTGAGATGGGAAGCCAGTGGAGGGTTTGGAGTGGAGGTGGGCATGATGTGACCTGGAGTTCATGGACCGTTTACACTCTGGTTGTTGGATTGAGATGAGACTGGAGGGGGAGCAAGAGAGGACTAAGACCATTGCAGTGGATTGAGAAAGCACCGAGTCAGTTACGCCTTTGTTCACTCAGCAAATGGTTGTCAAACACCACCCCCATTCATGGGCTGGGAAACAAAGGGCCACCCCTCGCCGGGAGTCAGAGAGCACGTCACAGATGAAGTCTGGCGCGTGAGCTGAGGTGTAGGAGAATGAGTAGGAGTTTGCCTCTAAGAAGGGTGCTAGGAAGAGTCACCGGTTTAACTCAGTAATTTATGGTGCTTCTGTCCAAAAATGGGCTGGCTTTACATAGGTAGGAGTTTGTTTTTGTGATTGGGGTGTGGTGGGATGGTGGACAGGCAGCCTGTGGGAAAAGAATTCAGTGGCTTTTATCACTATGGTTTAAAAATCTCCAGGGCTGTTGCATTCACCAACAAAAGGGAAGGTGGTCTGGCCCCTGGTCCATATAGGTTATAGGTATATGGTTATGAAAAGATAAGGTAAGGAAAAGCTGTCCACACAGTTGTGTTCTTGTGGAGCATGCTAGATGCTCCCTTTCTGGAGAGAGAAATTCTGTGACATCCAACCCGCCCCTGGAGAGCCTGGTTTCCGTCTGGAGGCAGAAGGCGAAGGCTGGGACCCTACAGTCTCCAGGGCCATGTTACTCACAGGGACCAGCAAGCTGTGTGGGAGAAAACTGGGCACACGGCATTTTCCAGGGTGGGTACAGGACCCCGCCACCCGTCCCCTTGGCCGTCCGTGGCTCGGTCTTCCCAGGTGGTGAGAACATGCAGTGGCATTCAAGGAATGTAGGGATTTATTAATGATTTATTGTGAAATGTGTGTAAACACAAAGTGCTCTATAAATATTTAATAATAGCAATTGGGCCAAGAACTCCACAAGGTGCTAGAGTACATTTGCATTCGAGACAAAGCACTGTCTTTGTCATTGATGCTTGTTGAGTGTAAGTCACAGACACACCCCTGGCTGCCCGGGGCTTCACACTCACCTGCTGGGGCTGTTCCGTGAAGGGTGCCCTGACGTGTAGCGTGCGATTCCCTCCTCGCCACGCGCTGTTCTAGCTCCATCGTCTCGCTGGGAAGTTGGGCCCTCAGAGAGGTCATATGACTTAAGACTGTAAACTCATGAGGGACGTAGCTAGGATTCAGACTCAGGTCTCTCACCTTACACTTTTTCCATTGCCTGACACTTTCCCGAGACCAGGACGTCACACATCGTACCTTTGCTCCCAAGGGAGAGAGGGCTTCTCAATATTCCTCATTGAAGTTTGAGTTATTTTAGAAATGAGCCCCAGCGAGACGTCGCTGTTCAGAGAAAGCATTCTCTTCTACAAAGCAGAAGAGAATCCCAGTGAAGCAAAGCCCACGCGAGGGGCTCTGCTGACTTCGAGGCTGTAGCTTCTCAAACCTTAACGGGCATAGATCTGTAGAGGGGCCTCAGAATCCGCATTTCGAGCAATCTCTCAGGTCATGCTGATGCTGCTTGTCCCTGCGCCACCAACCAGATAGCCAGCTTCGCAAGCCCATCATCACAGGGCTTGGAGATAACTCAGACAAAATACGTTTTGGGACATGACTTTTGAGAGGTTAAGAAAATAAGTTTCTTTCTCTTTTCTGTCCCCAACCCTTGCTCTGCCCTTTTCTCCCTTCCCTTCCCTGCCTTCGCGTCCTGTCCTGACGCCAGCTGTTCAGCATGCGGAGCTGGAGTGACATGCGGCAGGAGGTGATGTTTCTGACCAACGTGAACAGCTCCAGTTCCTCCACCCAGATATACCAGGCCGTGTCTCGCATCGTCTGTGGCCATCCTGAGGGCGGGGGGCTGAAGATCAAGTCCCTCAACTGGTATGAGGACAACAACTACAAGGCCCTCTTTGGAGGCAATGGCACCGAGGATGATGCTGACACCTTCTATGACAACTCTACTAGTGAGTGTCTGTGCTGACCGAGGCTTGTCCCCATCCCTCCTCAGTTCTGGACTCTGCCTGTGTCGCCTCCTCCCTCGGTAGCAGCGTTAGACGTCTACTTGCCTGTTTGCCCACCTGACCACGCTCCTCCTGGAGCAGAGAGGCTTTTTTCAACCCGCTGGCTGTCCCTGGTTCTTTGAGTGCAGCCTGGCACGTCTCTGGTGCACGCTAATGTTTATTAACTGAATGCGTAATTGGAAGCTACTCTCCTGGTTTTCTGGGGGAGGTGGGAAAGTGGCTCCCAGAGTAAACAAGGATGAGATACTGGCTGAAGGACAAATCCTGCACGATCTCACTTATATGTGGAATCTAAAAACAACTGAGCTCATAAAACCAGATGGTAGAATGGGGGGTTTGCCAAGGGTTGTGGGGTAGAGGAAATGGGGAGATGTTGGTCAGAAGGTACAAAGTGTTAGTTATACATGATGAGTAAGTTCTGGAGAGCTAATGTACAGTGTGGTGACTGGAGTTTGTAATACTGTATAGTGTACTTAAAATATGCTAAGTAAATCTTAAGTGCTCTCACTGCAAAAAAAAGAAAGGTAACTGTGAGGTGATGGATATATTAATAGCTTGCTTGTGATAATCATTTTACATTATGTAAATATATCTAAACATCATATTGTATACATTAAATATATACAATTTTTATTTCTCAATTATAATTCAATACAGCTAGAAAAAGATTTTTTAAAAAAGTTTGAGATGCTGATCTTTTTATTATTATTATTATTGCTACCATTGAGGTAAGCTGTATAATAAAAACTTAAGTAATAATAATAACAACAACAGCTGATATTCAGGTAAAATTTCCTATATACTGTGCATTCTATTTAAGTTATCTCATTTTACCCTCATGTTAATCCTGCAAGGAAGGTGCTATAACCTCACATTTCATAGGCTCAGAGAGGCTAAGTGGCTTGTCAAAGCTATTATAGTTAATCCACAAGAGCTAGGATTCAAGCCCAAATCCGTCTGGCTTTTTCGGTCTGGTAAACTGCGCTGCGTCTAAAATACCTGTTAATGGTGGTGCGTGTGTACCATCACGCTCCATCACACCAGGGCATTTGATCTGCTGTTTGTTTCCCGTTCTTAGCTGTAAGGCAGTGTTACAGAAACTTGTAACTCTAGATCCGCTCCCCACACCTAAGCAGTTTTGTGGGGATGTGTGTCCTGTGCCCGGCGGCAGCAGGGATCCAGTGTTACAGTTTTAGACAATGGCATC
This sequence comes from Lemur catta, assembly GCF_020740605.2. Lineage (NCBI taxonomy): Eukaryota > Metazoa > Chordata > Mammalia > Primates > Lemuridae > Lemur > Lemur catta. Next base: position 27,594,892 of record NC_059137.1, read on the forward strand.
CTTTTCCTTGAAAACATGATGCAGGTGAGCCTTTCTCCATTTCCAACTTCAGGTGTGTCTTTCAGACATGGAGTGAGGCAGCTTTTTGTGCATTACTGTAACACAAGAACCTTTCATTCTTCTCTGAAGTAAAGCACTCCAGACATTTTCAAGTTGCTTTACAAGTCTGAAGAGGATGGCGTTGCAGGCAGCTTTATGAAATGCCATCTTCTCCTCTCCCCCAGCTTGCAAGTCGACCCAAGGGAGCCTTCATTGGCACAGCAGATGTAATTGTGAGCAAATCCTCTTTAAAAAAAATTCTATTATCTTTGTAGCACGTAGGGAATACTTGGTATCTAAAAAAGCCTGAAAAGTCCTACATGAAATTCAAAAAAATCAGGGATCTTTCCTTCTAGATAGTCAAATGCATTTGTCTGTTGTAACTTTGGATTTGGGTTTTTATTAAATGTAAATATACTAGTGATGAGATCTATTAATCAAAGAGAAAATGTTGGTTTTTTTACTTGAAAACTGAAGTCTGAATTCAGCCCTCTGGTGTCCCTCAAAAGTCCTGTTTGTTTTCAGTGAAAACAGAGTGGAGAGGCTGGCATGAGAGTATGAATCTGGAATTATGAGGGCATGTGCATAGTAAAAACATTTTTCTACATCAGCTCAGTTGTGAGTAATCCATCATCAGTGTTATTATAAGCCGATTATTTATCAAACATCATTCTGGAGGCTTTCTAGATAACAGCTCAGTTAATCCTCTCCACATCTCTGCCAAAGAGATGTTATGGATTTTACTTTTACAGAGGAGCAAACTGAGACTCAGACAAGTACATGACTATTCAGTGGTATAGCCAGGATTTGAACCCAGGACTGTCTGCTCCAAAGCCCTGGTAAGTTTCCACTAGTATGTGACCATACATGTGAATATTTGTGTGCCATCTCCTTTGTAGCTCCTTACTGCAATGATTTGATGAAGAACTTGGAGTCTAGTCCTCTTTCCCGCATTATCTGGAAAGCTCTCAAGCCTCTACTTCTCGGGAAGATCCTGTATACACCCGACACTCCAGTCACAAGACAGGTTATGGCTGAGGTAAGCTGTCCCAGCCCAAGACGCCCTCCCCAGAGTCTTCTCAGACTTAAAGGCAAATAAGTAAAGGTGGCTTCAGATGAAGTATGCTGAGTATATTCATGGCTCTTCTGGGATTCCCAAAGAGTGAAAACCTCCAGTCTGATCCAGACCAGAGCTAACAGCTGAGGGCCAATGCTCCAGCCCTGGGTATTTGAATCAAAGCTACATGCAGGCATTCCTTAGGGATGGGAACGGGGGACTGGCACAGGGCTGCTGTGATGGGGAATTTTCAGGGTGCAGCTAAATTGTTCATTGTCTCTGCCCTTCTTCCATTTTCTGTGGCCCTGGATCCCCATCTAACTCCAGGTGAATAAGACCTTCCAGGAACTATCTGTCTTCCATGATCTGGAAGGCATGTGGCAAGAACTCAGCCCCAAGATCTGGACCTTCATGGAGAAGAGCCAAGAAATGGATCTTGTCCGGGTGAGTGTCCCTCTGATTACCATGTGCCTTCTTGATACTGGAGGGGTGAGTTTCTGGTCACTTTCCCAGAAGTGACTGAGATGAGAATTCTTTAAGCTTCCCCAGGGCTGCCACCTGTCTGGAAGTACAGGCCATGGTGCATAGATTACACCGTGCACATTAGCATCAATGCCTCTCATGCTCCAGTATCAGTTTTCTATGAAAGTTAGTGAGGGCCGGTGTTTGGAAGTAGAGTTAGGTGATTGCAGGACCCTATTTTCATTCCTGGCTCCAGCCCCTGAGCCAGCCACAGCATCTTTTTTAGCCTCCCTATGTCTCAGTAGGTCTTGGAAGGCGGTATGGGAGCAAAAGTGTGGTCTGACACGTAGACGGGTCTGAGATCCTCATTCCCAAGGCGCTGCCTGAGTGCCGAGCTGGTGTGCTTCCGAGCCACTTGAGAGGGAGAAGTACTCTGGAGACAGCTGGATGCGAATGTGGAGCAGTCTGAGCAAGAACAGAATGTCTCCTCTGCCTGAGCCTGAGTGCGGTTTAATCACATCTTCCCTGCTTCAGGCTGAGTCAGAGAATCATTACTCTAATTCCTATTTCCATGGTAAGAGAGGCCTCTTCCTTTTGTCTCTGCTGCCATGCAGAAGCAAGAGAGAATTTTGCCAGTTTCTCATCTTGAACCTCATTGACCTATGGGTGGCTGGGTTTTAGAGGCCGTACCTACCTGGAGAGAACTCTTCTGAACTTTAGGACTGTCCCCTGACCCCATGGGAGGCAGGTTGCTGAGGAGGAAGAATCCAGTGGTGGAAAAACCAGTTTCCTTTGCTGCACTAGTCCTTTTACATATATGCAGAATCCTCCAACGGGGGCCTTTAAAAACAAGGAACTTTGGTGAGAACTGACTAATAGTGATAGCTCATGCCCTTCAAGTGTGGGTCTCCATTGGGCTCCAGTCTCTCCTCCATCAGGGGTTCATGTGACCTAGCCACAGATAGCACCATAGACCTAAGTGTGGTCTAAGGCCTTTCTTCTTGGTCTTGTCCTTGGAATCTATATTTCTACTAGTTGGACTTTTTCTCTTTGTCTGGGTCTCAGAGTATGATAAGGGGCCCTGGTGAAGGGGCTCAGTGACTTTTGATTTGTGGGCAAATAGATGCTTCCCTACTCTCAAATTGAGAGTTTGCCTTGGATGCTTTGACTACTCATAAGCTTCTAGTTCTTAGGGGATGAGGCCCTTGTAAACATGCTAGTGGCATTCGTTAGGAAGCTAGCTGGGAGAACCCAGGGTGTATGATAGGAAGTGGGGGACCACGAAAGGGTTGTTAGCAAGAGGACATGTAGATGCGTTATTCTGATAGGACAGATGAATTGAAGACGGCAGAGGGATGGCTGAGGGCAGAGACCAGGGAGGAGGCTATCCAAGGCATAATGCAAGAGGTGAGGCCTGGTGCCTGCTTGGTTGTGGGCCGGTGAAGGAGAAGGAGGCACCAGGATGATTCTTGATTTCTAGCTGGGTGGGTGGTGGGGACGTCCAGTGGCCCAGTGGCTATTGGGGTCTGCAGTGCAGGAGGGTGGTCAGGCTGGAGACGCAGACCAGGGAGCTGTCAGCCTGTGGGTGGAAGACAGGGAGCCGCCTCCAACTGCTTTCTTCCATTTCTTGAGGACTGTTTATTTAACTCCATGTGCGTGCCGTGGGCTTCTGAGCCCCTGCAGCCTGGCAGCGGGTACACGAGGCGGTGCCGAGACTTCTGCTTCTGCAGGGGTGGCTCTTACCTTTCTGCCGCCTCTGGCTCTGTCTACACCCATTGCTTCACCCCACTGAGCCAGAGGCACCTCTCTCTGTCGAGGCATGGAGCCCTCTGATACCAGTTTGCTCTCCTTTCTGAGCTCCTCGTGGCATTCCCAAGGTCAATCTTAGGTCTCCTGGTCCTCTCAGGTACCCTAGAGTGGCCACGTGGTCGGTGATCTCACTGGGCACACTGCTCTGGTCTCACTGGCGTTGGCCGTATTGCTCAGAAGCCACACTGGGCAGGGCAGGCCTCACATCTTCCCTCTGCTCTTTTTTTTTTGAGACAGAGTCTCACTCTGTTGCCCGGGCTAGAGTGCCATGGCGTCTGCCTAGCTCACAGCAACCTCAAACTCCTGGGCTCAAGCAATCCTCCTGCCTCAGCCTCCCGAGTAGCTGGGACTACAGGCATGCGCCACCATGCCCGGCTATTTTTTTCTATATATATGTATTTTAGCTGTCCAAATCATTTCTTTCTATTTTTACTAGAGACACGGTCTTGCTCTTGTTCAGGCTGGTTTCGAACTCCTGACCTTGAGCGATCCTCCCGCCTCAGCCTCCCAGAGTGCTAGGATTACAGGCGTGAGCCACTGCACCCGGCCTTCCCTCTGCTCTTAATCTTCTTTGTTCAGTTCAAGTATCTAAATAAAGTGGTTTCAGAATTGCTAACCCTTGCCTCTGTGAACTTTTGTGAAGTATGATTTTTATATCTTTACATTAACAAAAACACAGATACATCTTACTGATGACAGTATAAATTGTTATTCCCTACTAGAAAGCAATTTAGAATGAAAATTTCAAGAATCATAAAAAATGTGCTATCCTGTGTACCTCCATTCTGCACACCCCCAGGGATATATCCCACAGAAATAATTTTAAAGAAGTCACCGTATGAGAGACAATGTTATTGCTGTATTAATGGTTATTGTGAGAAATTAGAAATAGACTAAATGCTCAGTAGTACAGGAATTATTAATGAAATTATAGTATAAATACTCTATAAAGTCATGATGCTCCCATTAAAATAATTAAATGAAACCACAAGGGGGGAAAAGCTTCTAATGTTAGTGAAAATAAGACTGATTTTAAAAAGTAGCGGTTTTCAGACCCTCGGAGACTCCAGTTGGGTAGAGTCAGGGCTTCATCTTCCCTCTTGCAGCTGTGACAGGAGTTGCAGATGCTTCTCCTTTCTGCCGAGTCTGCAGCTGCCGTTTTCCTGGTGGCGCATCTGTGCCGGCCCCTGGGTCTGCCAGTGGAGCACCGAACTGATTCGTCTTTCTCTTTCTCGTTGGCCCACATGAGGAACCAACTGGTGAGGGAACAAGAATCAGAAAATAGGCCATCTTTGCATCATGGCCCATACGTCCTGCAACTGGAAAAGATTGTACTGTACTTGGTTATCCAGTAGCATTATTTTCCTAAACTAAGCAGTAAACGTAGGTTCAGTCTAGAGAGAGGATTTTTATGTGGGATCTTCAGACTGGGACTCTAAAGAGGAAGGCGGTATAATGCAGTGGGAGGTGCACTGGAATCAGGGGGCCTATTCTTCATATCATGGCTTTGCTACTTATTAGCTGTGTGACCTTGTATTAGAGACTTAACTTCTCTGAACTTCAGTTTTCCCATCTGTAAAATGGGAAATATCAAAGGTACCCTCTTCATGGAGTTGTGTGAGGTAAGCCATATAAATCATTCAACATAGTAACTATACAGAGTCATGATTATTCTTGTTACTATACTTAATGCTGTTAAGCGAGCTTTTTGGTGTGGTAGAAAGCACGTGGATTCTGAATTCAGACTGGTCTGACTTTGAGTCCCAGCTCTATAGTTCCACACCTCTTTAGCATTATGACCCAGCCTTGGTTAAAATCACATTCTTTTTTTTTTTATTCCAACCTCAGTCTTCTTACCTGTAAAATGTGGGCACTTATCTGCCTCACAATTCTCTGTGAAGATTAAAAAAAAAAGAGGCAATATGTGTGAAAGGATTTTGTATTTTACATAGTTCTTGCCAAGATGTGGTTGATATTTACTGCTTGTACCTGCTTGTTGGAATGGCAGATGCTGTTGGAGAGCAGAGGCAATGACCACTTTTGGGAACAGCAGTTGGATGGCTTAGATTGGACAGCCCAAGACATTGTGGCATTTTTGGCCAAGTACCCAGAGGATGTACAGTCTGCTAATGGCTCTGTGTACACCTGGAGAGAAGCTTTCAATGAGACCAACCAGGCCATCCAGACCATATCTCGTTTTATGGAGGTGAGGATCTGTTGCATGGGTCATTTAGAAAAGGCTTGTGGCTTCTTTCCCTGAGATGTCGCAGTAAGGTTCAGGCAGGAGGAAAGTTTAGAAATAATGTGTAGTCTCATTCACGGCAGTATCCCTCAAGCTTAACATGGGCTTGGTGTACAAAAGGTGCTAAATAAATATTAGTTGAATGGTTAAATGAGTAAATAAATGTAACTCTAGCTTTATTCTGTATTGACCCAAGAGTGTTTCTATCCATTGTCTTCTAGGTTTTCCTACGTTATGATATCCCAGTGCTTCATTGCACAAAGCATTCTTTTTAAAAGGCATTATTTATGAAGCTTAGAGTTAACATTTAATTCAGGACAGATTAAACTTTTAAAATTTAGTCTTAAAAATTATATCACTTAATAGGGACGAATAAAAGGTTTTTTGGTCTGGTTGGTTGGTTGGTTCATTGCTATGACTCAGAATTGCTGAGAAAACAAAGAGGAAAATAATATATAATCATTGTTTCAACATCTTACCCTCCACAAAAATCAGCACAGGTAACTTATCTCTAAATACTTCCAGCATTTCTCTTAAATTTCAGTTAAAAACCAAAATGATCTATTCTTGATTGAAGATTGGAAAGCTGCTTTAGAGAGGATTAGAGAGTGGGGATAGACAATCCTGCAGTCAGGACTTGCCCCCTAGGGTGGGACCTGTCTCGGTCACTGCTTGTTGTCCTGGCCACCTGCATTCTCACGAAGGCGGTTCTCTCACCAGTGTGTCAACCTGAACAAGCTGGAACCCATAGCCACAGAAGTTCGGCTCATCAACAAGTCCATGGAGCTCCTGGATGAGAGGAAGTTCTGGGCTGGGATCGTGTTCACTGGAATTACCCCAGGCAGCATTGAGCTGCCGCATCATGTGAAGTACAAGATCCGAATGGACATTGACAACGTGGAGAGGACGAATAAAATCAAGGACGGGTAAGCCCAATCTTATCACTCCAGCCCGGTCTTGGGGAAGTCAGGAACAGCTACTATGACTTAGAGGTACTTCATTTTAACTAGTAACTTGGTAAAAATTTCAATAAAAAGTAAATGAGTGGCATGAGTTTGGTGAAATTGACACAGTCATTGCTGGAAGGTATTATTTCAAAGGTCATAAAATATCACTATCTTTTGACTCAGCATTTCCACTCTGGGGAATTAATCCCAAGGAATTAAGTCAACAGAAAAAAGAAAGAGTGAAAAAAAGACTTTAGGTTCTCTGTGCTAGTGTTACTCGTTTTTGTGACAAAGGGCAAACAACCAATGAAAAGGGAATTATTAAGTGAAGTTTGGTATGTCCACTTAATGCAGTGTTAAGTAGCCAATGGAGGGTAAAAAAACAAACCAATAAGTAATATGCTCATTCTGATTATGTTTATTTAAAAATATGTGTACACGTCTAATGAGACCAGAAAGTAAGATACAAAAATAAAAATAGTGGCTAGGTAAGGGTGGTGGGATTGTGGGTGATTGGATTTTTTTATTGTATGGTTCCAAAGGAATGTTTGATCACCGGTGGCTTGGTTTTAGGTACTGGGACCCTGGTCCTCGGGCTGACCCCTTTGAGGATATGCGGTACGTCTGGGGGGGCTTCGCCTACTTGCAGGACGTGGTGGAGCAGGCAATCATCAGGGTGCTGACGGGCACCGAGAAGAAAACCGGCGTCTATGTGCAGCAGATGCCCTACCCCTGCTACGTCGATGACATGTGAGTTATTAGCAAGCCACCCTCTCTCTTTAATCAGTTAACACTGTGCCAGGTGGAGTATGTATGTGCACGCTTGTGTGTGTGAATACTCTGGAAATAAGATGCCGGATGTCGGGGTCAACAGTACACACACTGGTGATCCTTCTCCTTTCTCATCTGTAGTTGGCACCACTTTTATTTTTTACATCCTACCCTTTTGGTCAAAATTTGCCCAATCTGCAATTTAAAAATGTGTCCTGACAAACACATGCAGGCGCATAGACACACATACCCTCAAACATAGAAACAGCAGTCTAGACTTGTCGGAGCAGATTTTGTGTAAATTTGCCCACTTCCTCTCCCTGAACGGTAAGCCACATTTCGAAACAATCCAAATGAAACTGAACAAAGCTTCATTATCTGAGACTTTTTCGATAATCTTTTAGTGCTTAGTCACTAAGCTGCCAAGTTCTCATTGTGGAAACTATGCCTTTGAATATGATAATTTCTTATAAGAGAGAACGGGCAGAGGTGTAGTTATTGCAGACATCTGAAATATGCAGCGTCTCTTCCAAATTCTCGAAATTCTTTTATTGTCTGTTGTTAGTGGTGGTGGTAGGGGTGTGTGTGTGTGTGTGTGTGTGTGTGTGTAGGGATCACGGTATAGAAGGAGCATGGTTTCTCTCCTTGTAGTAGCTCTCTGTTTGGCATTGAACAGCCTATTTCCTTGAATGGCCATCTCTAGCTTTTCCAGGTTATCAGAATTATCCTGTTTTTCACCTTCACAATGATTAGCCAGAATTTTCCAAACCAAGACTTTTCCAAAGACCCTTAACCCAAGGTTTACTCTGGAAAGGATGTCCTAAGATAAGGGGAGCATGGGAGTTCAGAGGCATTAAGAACCTTTGCCTGTTGTCATGTAATAAGTGCATAAGTGGGAAAGCTAAGACTTGAACCTCAAGTTTCAGGGTCCAAAATCTGTGTCCCTTTTACTTTGAAGCTCTGCATTTCCCATTCTAGTTTGGAATCTGAAATATTAGTGACAAGAGCTGCCTGAAGTGTATTTCTGTACCGTGATAAGAGTTAACTTAAGCTAAGCCAGTCAACAGTGAGATGACCTTGGAGATGTTGAGCTTTCATGAGAGAAAGAGTTGGTTTTCTTGTTTTGGTTTTTAGTACTTTAAAATAAGCCACCTTTAACTTAATGACATCTTACAGTTACCTAGTTACTAAAACAAGCCCCCACAGGAAGTTTGCTTGGTGACACTTGTTATTCTAGGTTTTATCACATCACACTGCTCATGAACCATTTGGCAGCCTGTACATTTTAGGGTCCAAGGGCTTGCCTTTCTGTGGCCCAAAGGTGGCTCTGGCATGCAGGCTCAGAGGCCTTGCCCTGTGACCCTGGCTCACATATGTCTTTCATTCTCCCCCTGCCCTTCCTCGGGGCCTCCAGCTTCCTGCGGGTGATGAGCCGGTCAATGCCCCTGTTCATGACGCTGGCCTGGATTTACTCTGTGGCGGTGATCGTCAAGGGCATCGTGTATGAGAAGGAGGCGCGGCTGAAGGAGACCATGCGCATCATGGGCCTGGACAACGGCATCCTCTGGTTTAGCTGGTTCATCAGTAGCCTCATCCCTCTGCTTGTGAGCGCTGGCCTGCTGGTGGTCATCCTGAAGGTGAGGAGGCCTCACTTGCCCTTCCCTTCCAGGGAACCCCTAAACAGCCCCACACAGGCTAAGGGAGCAGCAGAGGAAACGCCAAGACTCTGGGAGGGAAGGGGTCCTCTGTGGCATTTCCTGCAGTGTCCTCAATTTATAGTTGGTTGGGGAAAGTGAGGCCCAGAGAGGGGTGGCGACTTGCCCAGGGTCAGCCCGGCTGCTTAGCAGCTAAGCAGGACTAGAACCCAGGGCTCATGCTTTTCAGGTAAGCACACACTCAGCTGTGCCATGCTGTCTACTTGGCACTGGTCCATGGCAGCATCTGAGAGCTGCTCGTTTTATTAATGTATTGGGTGGCGATGCTTCCTGAGTTCCTAAAAATGGTAATCAGAAGGATGTAGTAATATATCGTCGCAGGTTAGATTGTCTGGGAGCAGAGGCTGAAACAGAGTTTGACCCGTGGGCGTTTGTTAGGAATCAACACCTGTGGAAGGGATGCAGTGGACGCGGGGTTGGCAGAGGGAGGAGTTGAGCTGTGACTCTGCGCCAACCCCATGGGGCACTTGGGAACATACAGCTCGTCAGAGTTGTTCTTGGAACTGAAATGTCCGGCATTTGTGTTCCCCCACGGTCTCCCTCCCCGACAACCCCCTCCCCCAGCCTCCCCAAGTAATCACTGGATGTGGGCTGCCCTGGGAAGGGTGTGGCCCAGGGCCAGGTGGCTCTCTGCAGCTGTGACAGTTCCAGAGGTGCTGACAGCTGGGACACAAGTCTTCCCTTAAAGAGGACTCTGGGCAGTGCAGTTCCGTGTCCGCCCCATGTATTAGTATATTTATATCCCAGTTTTCTTTCTCCACAAGCATTTCGTGTAAGGATGCATCACATAAAAATAAATGTCTTTGAAGAAAAGGGGGAGTGCAAAGAGATAGGAACTAACTAATACTAGCTACCATCTGCGGCAAAGGAGCACTTACTGATTGGAAAGCACTGTTTAAGCACCTACATGGGCCGCCTTATTATATCCTCACTAAACGGCCCATTTCACATGCAAGGAAATGAGGTGAAGGAGGGCCAAGGACTTGCCTGAGGTTACACAGCAGGATGGCAGAGCCAGGATTTGAGTGTGGTTCTTGCTAAAAGCAGACCCCTTCCTCATGCTCGGATATCTAATTGATATCCACGCTCAAGGGGCCGAGCTCTGTGGCAGGGATGTGGTCCCGTGGCTGCGGCATGAGAGCTGCTCTGGGACAACTGCTTGGTGGTGGGTCCTGCAGAAACATCCCCAACGACCAGAGCAGCACTTCCACAAGAGTTTGGAGGATTGTAGGAATGCAGAATCCATGGTTATCAAGGGGTAAATTAAGGTTACCGAGCCATTTTCCTTGGCTTTGGAAAGAAAAGTTGTGTGGGACATTATCTCCCCCAGCTCTTTCTTGGGGCCAACAGTCATAGTCCTTATAAAAGGAGAAACCATTTAATATCACTGATCGGAGAAAAAAGAGCCAAACCGTCCATTGAGATGGACTAGAAAGCCCTGGACTCTGTTCCTAACTTGGCCCTTATTTTTCTGTGTAGTCTTGGGTAAGTTGTTTCTCTTCTCTAGGCCTCAATTTCCTCATCAGAAAAGTGAACAACATTATTCCTCTGCATTTTCTCTAAGATAAGTATAAAAAACCCTGACTCTTCCCCATAGATCGTGCGAGTGAGTGCCTAGGCTTGTGGGGGCAGCACGGTTAATGGGTCTCTTCCTTCCCAGTTAGGAAACCTGCTGCCCTACAGCGACCCCAGCGTGGTGTTTATCTTCCTGTCTGTGTTCGCCGTGGTGACCATCCTGCAGTGCTTCCTGATCAGCACCCTCTTCTCCAGAGCCAACCTGGCGGCAGCCTGTGGCGGCATCATCTACTTCACGCTGTACCTGCCCTATGTCCTGTGCGTGGCGTGGCAGGACTATGTGGGCTTCACACTCAAGATCTTTGCCGTGAGTACCTCTGGGCCTTCTGCAGCAGCTGCAGTCACGGCCACCCCAGCCATGAGACCTCCCCCCTGGAGTCCTTGAATAGAAGCAGCAAGTAGGGAACGGAAGATGAGAGTCTCTTTCCAGTGGGCCTTGAACCTCAGTTCTAGATTCTAAGCTCTGTGGGGAGGCAGGGATGATGTTGTGTTAAATTGTTTACCTTTAGTCTTCTCTGTGGATGCTGGTTGAATTGAATTGAGTGGAATTTTCCAAAGAGTCAGGCTGAATCTTGAACCCGACTGGCATTGGGGAACAGCTTTGGGCAATAGATGCCGTCTCCACCCTTTATCTCCCAGCTCTTTTGGCCATGAAACTCTCCACAAAGTCAAGGCCACAGATAGAGCTGAAAGCCCTCGAGGGTCAGAGATGACTCCTTCTGGACTCATCTTCCTTTTGTCTAGTATGGTGTTTTGCTTGAGTAATGTTTTTTTATTTCTTCTTTTTTTTATTTCAGCATATTATGGGGTTACAAAAGTTTAGGTTATGTATATTGCCCTTGCCCACCCCCCCCCCCCTCGCCGAGTCAGAGCTTCAAGCGTGTCCATTCCCCAGACAGTGCACATCGCACATCTGCCTGACACCCAATTGGTGTTATTCCCAAATGTGCACTTAGGTGATGATCAGGGAAACCAATCTGATGGTGAGTACGTGTGGTGCTTATTTTTCCATTCTTGGGATACTTGAATCCATGGAGAATCAGAGTAATATTTTTTGAACTGAGTAAGACTGAGGAGCACGTGCCTCACCATCCCACAGATCCCTGACTTGGACACTTCCTTCCCTTGTATAGAGTGGGAGAAGCCTTAAGGGGTGTGTGAGCCCCTATAAAAGCCCCCTACCAGCTATCCCCAGGGCCATTTATAAGGAAACCTAACAGTCCCCCATAGGATGCTCCAGGTGTTCATTCTGGGCCCCATAGGCACCAGCAACCTCACGCAGGCCCCTCTGACCTTGAGCCATCCTCAGTTGAGCAGGGAGCCTGAGAAAACCTTGACGAGCATATGTGTGTGTGTGTGTGTGTGTGTGTGTGTGTGTGTGTGTGTGTGTGTGTGTGTGTGTGTGTGTGTGTGTGTATGTGTGTATGTGTGTAGGGCAGGATTGCTGAGCCTTGGGGCATCTTTGGAAGCATAAAATTCTAAAAGTTTTACACTCCATCGTACACGCCTTTCTGAAATGTGTGTGCATAATGAGTGGTTACAAATGGAATCATTTTATATGCTCCAAGGGAGCCCACTCCCCTAAAGGGACTCTGTAGGTGAATACTACCTCCATATCGTATAATTGATCCATTTTGCAAATTCAAATTTCTCCAGGTATAATTTACATTAGAAATGATAAATGAAAAATGAGAGAGACAAGGAAATGGATAAATGATTTTCGCCTCTTTCTTGCAGAGCCTGCTGTCTCCTGTGGCTTTTGGGTTTGGCAGTGAGTACTTTGCCCTTTTCGAGGAGCAGGGCATTGGGGTGCAGTGGGACAACCTGTTTGAGAGCCCTGTGGAGGAAGATGGCTTCAATCTCACCACTTCGGTCTCCATGATGCTGTTTGACAGCTTCCTCTATGGGGTGATGACATGGTACATCGAGGCCGTCTTTCCAGGTACACTGAGCTTCCGCACTGCTTTGGCCACCTGCGAGGGAAATATGATCTCTAGCTGCCGAGCTTTCCTTTCTTTGTGCTGGGATGTCTGCAGGGTGTGGGGCTCCCTGGGAAGCAGCTTGGGCTTTAGATCCATGGCAAATAAACAGTCCAAGGGGAGGCAGTGGATGCAGATGCTGAAAATACAATTGTCACTGTTTGCGTAGCACTCATTTCTTGCAAACTGTGTGCCAGGCACCCTGCAAAGTGTTTTATATACTTTGATTCATTTAATCCTCACAAGGCTACTCTGAGGTAGTTACTGTAATAACCAGGATTTTTCAAATGAGAGAACTGTTACGTGCCTGTGGTCACGTAGCTGGTAAGTGTTGGTGCTTGGAGGTGAATGCAGTTAGGTCACACTAGGTCAGTGAGCCCAGGAACATCTGTCTTTCTGTGTCCCCAGAGGGGATGCCTCTAGGAGAGCTTCTGTTTCTTGAGTGCAGGTTGTTAATAATAAAATATATTAGTTATAAGGCCTGCCTGTGATATAAATAAATTAGTATTCGATACAAATTTATTTTGATACTTTCCTTAATAAATCTTCTTGACCAAGTCCAAGGTGAACCAGCCTTGGGATATACTTTCATATAAGAACAAATTCTGAGAAAGCAAAGTTTAAGTCTATTTGGTTCACCTTCTGATTCTCCTCTAAGGAGGTTTACATGAAATAGTTATTACCCCTACCTGGACTTCACTGAATATGCAGTTTTGCATCATACAGAGTCTGGATTCAAATTCTGAGTCCATAACTTCCTGGCTGAGTGATCTGGGGTGGGCTACTTAACACTCAGTTTCCTCATCTCTGAAATGGGCATGGCACCTGCCTCTTGGGGTTGTTGGGAAGACTTGGAGAGGTGTAGAATGTACGTTGTACGTGGTAGGTTTCAGCCAGTGTTAGCTCCCTCTTTCTCCACCTCCATTTCAACCTGTTCTTCTCCAAAGTGTGTATCAAGGAGGGAACAGATCTGGCTGGCAAGTCTTGGGAATACTGGGATGGTGCGAAGCTTGGCTCATACTTGTGCTTTGCTTTCAGGCCAGTATGGAATTCCCAGGCCCTGGTACTTTCCCTGCACCAAGTCTTACTGGTTTGGTGAGGAAAGTGAGGAGAAGAGCCACCCTGGCTCCAGCCAGAAGGGAGTATCAGAAAGTAAGTGCTGCTGACCTGTCTTCCTTAACCTACTGCTGCTGCCCATGCTGTTGGGGGCAAGTGATGGCTCCTGCCCTTTGTGAGACTCTAAAACCACTCCGGGGCTGAGAAAGCACATGCATTGCCCCTTTCTAGATTCTCCCATGCCATTATGTCCAGTGCTGTTGACTTATTGGGAGTCATTGTCTGGACCCCTGAGGGACATTTCCTTTGTTTTCTTGACTTCTAGAAAAGTGACTTTTGCTCTCTATACCTTTACTTTCCCCCTCCCATGCATACTTTTCATGCTATCCTAACAAGCTAGAAGAAAAAGGTAAAGACAGTGATGATTGTGGAAAGCCTTGCTGCCTCTACACATAAGAGCCTGGGTAGGCTGACACCAAGTGGCTACTACAGAGCTTAGCCTGTGCCTCTTAATGTTCTCACCCTTCATAACCCAGGGCCCTAATCCTCCTTTGGCTCCTGAATGCTGGTAGAGATGCCCATAGTTCAGGAAAGGCTCTTCCTTCTGGAATCTTTGTTCAGGTTCCTTTTGCTCAGTATGGCGTCCTTCCTAAGGATGTAATAGGTCCCTCTTCTGCCGATCTCTTCCCTGATCGCCAGTGGTAAAAGTATGGTGCTCTTTAGCATGGCACACTTGCCGCTGTTCTAGTGGCTTCTCCCGCTGTTCCTGTTCCTCTTCCCCACCTCCTCTCTACACCTAGCTCCTGTTTCAGTCACCTAGAACTGCTCACAGTTGCTGGAACATGTCATATTCTTCTATACCTCTCTGCCTTTGCATGTACTGTTACCTCCCATAGGAGAAGCTTCTGTCTAACTTGCTTGCCTTCAAACTCTTCCTCACTCTTCAAGATCTAGTTCAATGTCCCCTCCCCTGAGCAGCCCTAGATGTTCAGGTAGTCAGTCACTTCCTCTCCTGTACTTCCATGGCATGTAAAACCCTTTCTTTATTTTAAAATAATTATAGACTCACAATAAATTTCAAAAATATTATATGAGGGGGTTTCCTTATAACCCCCAGTGGTAACACCATGTTATAGCAAAATCATGAAGTTGACTTTGGTACAGTTCAGACCTTAAGATTATACCAGTTTTACCTGCATTTATTTATGTGTGTGTATTTAGCTCCATGCAGTTTTATCACATGTAGATTTGTGTAATCACTAGCCCAGTCAAGCTGCACAACTGTCCCGTGACCACAAAGCTCCCTCATGCTACCCCTTACTAGCCACAACTACCTCCCCTCTTCCTTAGTTCCTGACACCTGTCAACCACTGATCTATTCCCCATTTCTACAGTGTTATTATTTCTGGAATGTTATGTAAATGGAACCATACAGTAGGTAAACTTTTTTCCACTTAGCAGAATTCCCTTGAGATCCATCCAAGTTGTGGTGTGTATCACCAGTTCATGCCTCTTCACTGCTGAATAGTATTCCGTGGTATGGATGTGCCACATTTCCGTGGCATTTTTAGATGTGTTTTTAAAACAGCTTTTAGCATCCTATGATTTCTTGTCAAGTCTTTCTCCCTAATGGACTATGAGTGCTCCGTTATCACTGTATTCCCATCACCAATGCCAGAGCCCAAATAGTCCCTGAATAAATATTTATAGCCTCATGCCTGCGTGTGAAACCAGGGTGGCCATGGAGAGAAGGCAGTTCTGAAAGTACAAGCACAGCACCCTGTGCCTCCATGCTCCCCTTGTCAGTACTTCCTGTGGGTTCATTTCTGTCTTCTCTCTTCTCACAGTCTGCATGGAGGAGGAACCCACCCACCTGAAGCTGGGCGTGTCCATTCAGAACCTGGTAAAAGTTTACCGGGATGGCATGAAGGTGGCTGTCGATGGCCTGGCACTGAATTTTTATGAGGGCCAGATCACCTCCTTCCTGGGCCACAACGGAGCGGGGAAGACGACCACTATGTAAGAATGGGGTGTGGCTCTCACAGAATCAGCCGCAGGGAGGTTCTGCAGTGTAGTTAGAAATTCACACCTAAGGAACCTGTGCTGGTCTCTGGAGCAAGGGCTGGAGCATGTGAGGAGTTGATGAGTGTAAAGATATTATCTAATCATGGGAATACTTTCTATGTGCTGGTTTCCTAGACATTATTTCTTCAGCCTAAAACAGACTGGGGCCTTTTGATGACCTTTCCCTTGCAGTTCTAAGAATTCTGCAGTGATCTTACAATCTGAGGCCATGACAGCCCTAAGAAAGGGCTGATTTGGTCAGAACTGTACAGTGAGAATCTGGAAAGATTAGATAGGTTGGAGGGAGTTTCAGAAACACATCTCCACGCAGAAGTGAGAAGCAGGTAGGCAGGCAGCTTGATGGCCTTCCCTGGGACCTCAAGGACCTTAAAAGAGATAGTCAGAAGGGAGTAAGGGCCAATACAACACCAGAGCTAGCCTTAGTGGCTTTCGATGTGGTTCCTCAGCCATTCCAAAGGATCTGTCTTTGGAGGGGGTTCTCTTTTCTTGTTTTTCTTTTATCTTTTTTTTTTTAATGTAAAATCAATGTATTATGAACATGGCAGAAAATTTTTGAAAGACACTCAAATCCTACCACCTAACACAAAAATGATTTTTATCCTTGAATAGTATGTTTTGGTTTGTCCATTTTTCATGAACGTGATGTTAGGCATATAAGATTTATGTTTTAAAGCATACTTTCCATTGCAAATTGGAAACTTTATTTTAAAAATGCTCATACTAAAATTATCATTTCTAGCACATGGGCCCAATCCTAGTTATTTACTAAAACAAAGACTTCTTTGCTTTGTGGGGGTCCATTAGGGTCCATTAGAAAGGAATGGGAGGTGGGTGGGTTGGTGCAGCCTGGAATGGAGCATCTAGAGTTAAGAGTAGGTCAACCCTGACTCCCGTGCTTTTTAATTTTTGTCCTCAGGTCAATTCTGACTGGGTTGTTCCCTCCTACCTCGGGCACTGCCTACATCCTGGGGAAAGACATTCGCTCTGAGATGAGTACCATCCGACAGAACCTGGGGGTCTGTCCCCAGCATAATGTGCTGTTCGACATGTGAGTACCAGCAGCACCTTTCTGGATGCGTGTATTGTGGAGTCGTGGGTGGAGTGGGACTTAAGCATTTTACTTTCTTTGTGGGTGGCAGGCTTGCCTTCCCGGACATATTGAGACCTAGTTGTCCCTCAATTTTAGGAGAAGTGGCAGGTGAATTGTTCGGCAGGAGATATTACATCAGTCCAGCTAGTGGATGGGGGATTGGGAGACAGGGCTCTCCATTGCTGTCATTCTGGAGGGCCTTTCCGCCCATCCTCTGTCCCACCGCCCTCCTCCTTGAGGCCTGGTGTAGACTGCCCAGACCTGCTAGAGTCTCAGAGCCCTGGCGTGATGGCCCTGTGTTTCTTGCTCAAGACATTTGCTCCCACTCAGGTTGTCCCATCAGCATTAGGGCACCCAGGGAGCCCCTGTGCTGGAACAGAGAAAGACCTGAGCTCCGTGACCTTGGGCAAGGCCTTTCCCTTTTATTTATGGACTCCAAGTCTTTTTATCTAAAATGAGCAGCTAGGGCTCTTGTGCTCCCCAGATGCCTCCCTGCTCTCAGAGTCTGAGGTCCTCTAAGGTTCAGGAGGGCTACTCCAGTCTGATGGGGAGCTGACTTCTTGGTTGATAGGGCTGTGGGGAGAGCCCTTTGAGGATCACATCTTGGGGGCCTGAGATTTACAGTTGCACCTGCCTGAGGCGTGGTGGCCAGGCCTGCTCGGAAGTGATCTGTCACGTTTCAGCTTTGATTTTCTGAGCAGCTCGTGTGGTTGCTTACCGTTATTCTACCTTGAATCTTGAAGGTTATTTTCCAGAAATTGATAAAGTTAAAAAAATAAAGGGAAAAGAAAAATGTGCCCATTCTCTTATGTTCTGGATCAGGAGACACTATATCCTGCTGCATCCTGCAGGGCCCAGAGCTGACCTACCCCTCTGTCCCCAGGCTGACTGTTGAAGAGCACATCTGGTTCTATGCCCGCCTAAAGGGACTCTCAGAGAAGCACGTGAAGGCAGAGATGGAGCAGATGGCTCTGGATGTTGGTTTGCCACCCAGCAAGCTGAAAAGCAAAGCAAGCCAGCTGTCAGGTGCGGTCCGTCCCCCCTCCTCTCCTCCTCCAAATACACCTACACAGAGGAAAAACAGCAGCTGCCCTAGGGTCCTAGGCTGGGTGGGTGGGTAGCAGGAGCTTGTCCTTGGCTAAGTCCCCAGGTCCTCTGTCTTCACTCACTGTCTGGGGCTGGTCCTAGAGTCCATCTCTCTGTTTCTTATAGGTGGAATGCAGCGAAAGCTATCTGTGGCCTTGGCCTTCGTGGGCGGATCCAAGGTTGTCATTCTGGATGAGCCCACGGCTGGCGTGGACCCTTACTCCCGCAGGGGAATCTGGGAGCTGCTGCTGAAATACCGACAAGGTAACACCTGGCATGTAGCCTTTATTGTGAGTTGTGGACTGTGGGAGAGAGAGGGGCTCTCGACAAGTATTGCTGTATCCCATGGTAGTTATTGTTAGGGCAACAGGACTGCTTCTCAAGGAGCATGAGAAACTTCTTTCCTTAAAGCTCAGTGCTCTCCCGTGGTATGGAGGTGGGAACCTGGCTTACAAGACACTTTAAGCTCATGCTTCATTACCTAGGGGCCTGCAAAGGAAGAGAAGTGGGGTGAAGGGCACCTCCTCTCTGCCCCACTGCCCCCAGTGCCCCCTCTGGCATAGAACTCACACACTGAGAGTCCTGAGAGCAGAGGCTGTGTCTTTCTTCATCTTTTTGTCCCCAACATGTTGCACTAAATTTGTTTGTTGAAAGAGTGGATGGAGAAATGAATGGAATGGGAGCGGTGCAGGAACACGATTGGCTGTAGGCTTAGGGGTGTGTTGTGGTGCAGTATGAGGAACACAGGCTTTGACGCCAGGTCCGGCTGGCCCTGAGACCTGGGGAAAGCCACTTCGCTTTCTGTTTCTTTGTCCATAATAACAGTGGTGCTTAACTCATAGAGGATTAAGTTAAATGAAAATGCACATAAACCACCCGGCATAATGCCTGGCACATAGCAAGTTCCCAAGTAAACTCTGCTGTTCTGATTTCTCTGAGGATCCAGTAGCTGTCCCCAGAGCTTTGCCATTCTAGGGGTCACGGCCACATAGGGTTAAAGGTCCTTCCAGGTCTCTCTCCCATGCTCATCCCTGCTAATATCTCTGTAGTCCCTGCCACTGTGGTCAGTGAGAAGTGACAGGCCTCACCTGTCCCACATCCTTGTGTTTGTGCCCGGCAGGCCGCACCATCATCCTCTCCACACACCACATGGATGAAGCAGACATCCTGGGGGACAGGATTGCCATCATATCCCATGGGAAGCTGTGCTGTGTGGGCTCCTCGCTGTTTCTGAAGAACCAGCTGGGAACAGGCTACTACCTGACCCTGGTCAAGAAAGATGTGGAATCCTCCCTCAGTTCCTGCAGAAACAGCAGCAGCACAGTGTCGTACCTGAAAAAGGTGAGCTGCAGGCTCGGTGCTGGGCTGGTGCTGGGTCGGGGCAGTCAGGACTTGCTGGCTGTGCATGGCTTGTCCACCTCCAGCCCATTCTGCCACGCGGAGGCCACCGTCTCCCTGCTCCGTGATCCCCTTTGCAATCACATCGTCCCTCACACGTGTACAGCTCAGGAAACGTGTGCTAGTTCTGTAGAATCCCGTTTCCTTTCTCCTATGGGGCACAGAGAGTGATGGAAAAGGTCCTTAGAGGACTTTATTATGTGAAAGAAAAGAGACTTGTCAAAAGGTACGAGCCTCGGCTACAAAATGACCTGGCGTTCCTGGTCATTACCTTTAAATCTCATTGACCTTAACTTTTAAACTACAAAATAGCAAGTATTTATTAAGCACTGATTTCATGCTAGACAGACTCTGGGCATAAAAGAAAATAATGGTAATAGTTAATTTTTTATAGCATTGTTACCACTTACAAACTTTTTTTTTTTTTTTTGTATCTGTCATCTCAATTGAAGTGCAGAGAAACCCTGGGGTGAAGGTGCTATAATTATTATCCCAGATGAGGGACGTGAGGGCCATAGGGATTTGATAGCTTATTCAAGGTCACCCAGTGGGTAAATACTATAGGTGGGACCAGACCCAACAACCAGGTATATTTTCCTCTGTATCCCAGTACATGCCTGAGATTTATTTGCATATTGAAGCCAGGGGCACCTAAGGTACTTACATCCCAACCTTGAACTCCTATCTGCTTATTTACCTTTTAACTAGAGCCTCCTCACTGAAATGTGCTCTGAGTTCCAGCAGCATCAGGATCACTTGGGAACTTGTTAGAAATGCAGCAACCTGGGCCCAACACAGACCTGCCGAATCAGAATCTGCATTTTAGCAAGGTCCCTGAGTGACTGAACACACATTAGAGCTTGAGAAGCATTGAACTAGACAAGTAGCCAGGTAAAGCCCATGCCTGAGATGGTTAGCAAACACCTGGTTGCAGCATTTGTTGGCAGGCCTCAGTTCCAGTGACAGCTCTGCTTCCCGAACTCTCAGCCCCAGGAAACCAGGCATCCACATGGCACGCACCACGCACGTGTCAGATAGTGGCCTCTGAAGCCATGGCTTCCAGTTGTGTGCATCCCAGGAAAAGCTTTCTGCTTCAGTTATCACACAGTAGAGCTTCTTGGAAGCCCTCCCTGGCAAAGGTGGTGGTGGCTGTACCTCGCTCGGTCCCTGACCCATTCTCACCTCCTTCTTTGCCATCAGGAGGACAGTGTTTCTCAGAGCAGTTCTGATGCTGGCCTGGGCAGCGACCATGAAAGTGACACGCTGACCATCGGTAAGGACTCTGGGGTTTCTTATTCAGGTGGTGCCTGAGCTCCCCCCAGCTGGGCAGAGTGGAGGCAGAGGAGGAGAGGTGCAGAGGCTGGTGGCGCTGACTCAAGGTTTGCTGCTGGGCTGGGGCTGGGTGGCCGTGGGAGTGGGTGCAGCTTGGTGGCGGGTCGGCCTGATGCTTGCTTGGGAGCCTGGGGCTTGGTCCGGGAGCTGGCAGGGCCGTGTCCCAGAGAGCTGAGATGATTGGGGGTCAGGAAATCCCTTAGGGGAGTGGATCTGGCTGGACACTGGACACCAGGGATGAGGAGCTGAGGACAAGTCAGTAGAGAAGGATTCGAGCTCAGTATATAAGGAGGGTGAGAGCCCTGGGTGTTCCTCAGGTGGTGTGTGTAGGAGGCCAGTGTCACCAGCAGCATATATGGAACCAAAGTCTTGACCCTGGACATCTCTGTCCAGTCCTAACGGCTGACTTTTCCCAGGAAGAATTCTTCTTCCGTGAACTGTTTGATTAACCCTCTATTGAAGTAAATAGAGGGAGCCTCCTTTAAAAGTTTAAGAACGGGTGAAGAATCTATTAAGATTCCTTGAATCAAGTTTTCCATGGAAGAATCCTGGAGTTTAGGCAATAGACACCAGGCTTTCAACCTGAGAAAGTCATCCATCCATCCGTGCTGCATCGAGTACCAAAGTGTGCTGGCTTTGGTGGAACAAAGGTGAATCAGACATAGTCCTTACCCCCTGGAACTCTCAGGCCAGAGATGGACATGTGGAGTGACTAAAGCATCTGGGGGAGGCTTTAGTGTGGTGTATGAGCAGCAGCTTCTAAGCAGTAGGCAAAGGGAGACGGTGGGGGATGCCCTTACTATGGAGCCTCAGAGCTGACTGAGCCATCTTTGCACTCTGGTCCCTGCAGATGTCTCCGCCATATCCAACCTCATCAGGAAGCACGTGTCTGAAGCCCGGCTGGTGGAAGACATTGGGCATGAACTGACCTACGTGCTGCCGTATGAAGCTGCTAAAGAGGGGGCCTTTGTGGAACTCTTCCATGAGATTGATGACCGGCTCTCAGACCTGGGAATCTCTAGTTATGGCATTTCAGAGACCACCCTGGAAGAAGTAAGTTAAGTGGCTGACTGTTGGAATATAGGAGGACCAACAATCCTCAGTCCAGAGAGGCAGTCTGTATTGGGAACAGGATTATCATGGAGTTGATCATTGAGTTTTTAGGTCATTGGCAATCTGAGTAATGTTGGCCCCAGTTAACCACTGAGGATCACAGTGGGAGACAATAGGAAAGTAGTATTAGGATTGCTCCCTGGTGTGACTGGGTCATGGCCAGGTGTCAGTTGCACTCTTATGCATAGGAAGTGACCAACATTTATGGATAATCTACTTGTGCTGGGTGCTGAACTTGGTATTTTGTTTTAAATGTCATTGTAATCTCATTTAATCCTTATAACAAGATGAAAAAATTGATAGGGATGCTGAGCTGGGATTCAGAATCAGGGGTTTTGGGTTTCAAAGCCCATGCTTTCTTTACTCAGGTAATGCCTCCCTTTAAAGATACATCACAGACTTTGAGGGCTGGAAAGGATATAAAAGCTGTCTGGCCCAGTGGTCCCCAAACATGTCTGTGCAGCAGAATCATAGAGATACTACTGACAATAAAAATTCTACAGCTTGGCTTTAGGGCCTTTGAATCAGAATTTCTAGGGGTAATGCCTTGAAGTCTGTACTTTTATGGCATGCTTCCTACACAGTGGTCTATAGACCACAGCTGGGAAATCATTGATCTCACTCAGATTATCCTCTGATGTTTGAATCTCTGCCATGGTGTTTCTAGTGATGGGGAATCCATTTCCTCCTGATCATTC
Source organism: Lemur catta (assembly GCF_020740605.2). Taxonomy (NCBI): domain Eukaryota; kingdom Metazoa; phylum Chordata; class Mammalia; order Primates; family Lemuridae; genus Lemur; species Lemur catta. The sequence continues at coordinate 27,617,346 of NC_059137.1, forward strand.
TGTCTTGGATAACTTATCACAGTGCTAGTCTACTTGAAGATTTGGGGCCACAGACCTGAAAGAAGACACTTGACTCATTCCCTGTAGGTTCAGAACAAATTTCTTCTGCTCCAGTGTCCTAATGTTGTAGCTTTAATTTGAAAGTGATTGTCTGGATTGATAGCTCTCACCACTGAGGAAATGTTCCCTGGCAAAAACGGCTTCTTTCCCAAGTGACTCTGACAAAGTGTTATTAATAAATGTGGCTTCTACTTTCTCTGTCTTAAGGGGCTAACATGCCATTCAATAATGCAATAATCACGGCAGTGATGGCTACTCTCATAATGTTGGTGCTTATGTTTTCACCTGCTTTTATATTTCAGATATTCCTCAAAGTGGCTGAAGAGAGTGGGGTGGATGCTGAGACCTCAGGTAATCCTCTTGAGGGGGGTTACACACTCTTTGTATAGGGCCTCCTGCAGGCTGTCTTAGTTCACCAGTGTGGTACCTTTCCCTTTGAATTTTTCTGTTGCATTCTCACTTTTTGTGTATAGACGTTATTTCAGATGGAAAAGGTTGGTTTTATTACAAATAAAATAAAATAGTAGTAACAGTCATCGGGTGTCAGGCAGGTGGGGGGAAGGGGAATGGGTATATTCACACCTAATTTGTGCGGTGTGCACCGTCTGGGGGATGGACATGCTTGAAGTTCTGACTCGGGTGGGACAAAGGCAATGTATGTAACCTAAACATTTGTATCCTGTAAAATGCTGAAATAAAATAAAATATTAGATTCCTTTCTTTTGCCTTCAGATGGTACCTTGCCAGCAAGACGAAACAGACGGGCCTTCGGAGACAGGCAAAGCTGTCTTCGCCCATTCACTGAAGACGATGCCATTGATCCAAACGATTCTGACATAGACCCAGGTCTGTTTGGACAAGATCTATGTTCCATTGTTTGAACGTGAATTTCTCTCTTATGTTCTTCTCAGCTCTTTTCTTTTGATGGCCGTTAGCCAAGATGATAGATCCCTACAGGGTCCAAAGTGAAGTGAGAAAATGAGAAAAGCCACTTTTCGATTTCCAGCGTTGTGCATATGATCAAACCCAAAAGAGCCCATTCTCATCACTTCCTTTACTTAGCTGAGATCTTCCTCTGAAGATATACATATACACCTCAATCCTCTGAAACCATTTATTTATTCCATTTTTTGTAGGGTCCCAGTTTCTTGCATATATCAGATATTTAATTGTTGAATAAATATTCATTGAATGGATGAATGATTTTGAAAGAATCCAAGAGGGGAATTTGCTTTCAGAGTTAATTATACCCCCTAAGACTTAGATATTTTGGAGTGAGTGTGTCCCTGTGCGTTTGACTGAGATGGAGAGGGGAGGTCAGAAAGAAAACACTGGTAAGATGTCAGAGCACCTCAGTGAGGAATTGTTAGTTTAAGACAAGGATTTCTACAACATTTTTAGGAACAGAAAATTTTCTGGTTTTCCCAACCCTTGGTTGCATGAGTCTGTAGCTCTTATGTTCTTCCTGACTTTGTGCGTTGAAATGTGTCCACTTTTTGCCAAAAATATAATAGATGGGAAACTAATTGCCATTGTGTGTTCTCAAGTATGTAAGCCTACATATATGGCCTTGTGCAATAGAATATTAAGAAATTGATGACTTGATTCATTGGAATGGCTTGCTGTAACACCCAGTTATATGTAAAAACATCTCTTCAGTTGTCTCAAGGTACCTTTTCTGTCCTCATCAGACAAGAACTAAAAGGCAGAAACTGCTACTTTTGGACATTTTGAGTCATAACTTTTCCTTGGACATAGATTTGTCATGCAAAGCCCTTTACTTCTGAGATAAAACGCAAGCCTCCAAGATGCTTACTGAAGATACCAGGGGAAGGAGCATGGTGGTGGCAGAGATACCTAAGATAACAGGCGTTGGCTTCTTACAGAATCTAGAGAGACAGACTTTCTCAGTGGGATGGACAGCAAAGGCTCCTACCAGGTGAAGGGCTGGAAACTGACACAGCAACAATTTGTGGCCCTTTTGTGGAAGAGACTGCTGATTGCCAGACGGAGTCGGAAAGGATTTTTTGCTCAGGTGAGATGTGCTGTTCCAGGCCGGGGACTCTGGCTTCATGGGTGGGCTGCGGGCTCTCTGTCCAGTGAAGGCAGGATAGTGTCATGGTCAAGCTATGAATCCCAGTTCTGCTTCTTGTCATTTGTGTATCTGTTGGCAAGTTACTTCTCTGTGCCTTAATCTCCTCATCTGTAAAATGAGAAGAATAATAGTACCTACTGTATAGGTTGTTATGAGAACAAAAATGAATAAGTGCTTAGAATGGGGCCTGGCATTAGTAAGTACTTAGTTTTGGGTGTATGTATATTACTTTTATTTTACAGGAGAGTGTAAAAAGGACAAAGTTTAGAAAAACTGGTTGGGCATATTCAGCTTCATAATATGAGAGATGTTATGCCCAGATGCACTGGACCTATGAACTTATTGGGAACATGATTTCTCTCTAAGTTGATGTTTAACTCAAAGTGATAGAAAAGATAGATCAGAATGTAATTGGCCAACAGAGAAGACTCATTACACTGTTGCCTGCATGCCAGTGTGTGCATGCTACATTGCTTGGTTAGAAAGGTTAAAATTATTTCACTCTGTAAAATCAAGAAATACAGAGAGAGGGTCTGCAGAGTGTCTTCCATACAGACTGTGTGGGTACTGCCAAAAGCAGGAGTTTGCAGCACCCAGACATGGGTTTGAATTCTGACTCTGCTGCTTACTGGCCGCATGACCTTCGGCAAGTTACTTAGACTTCTCTGATCCTCAGTTACCTTGTTTGTTAATGGCAATAATGATAATACCACCATAAATAATGACAAAATAGAGATAATTCTCATCAAAGTACTTTCCCACAGAATTATTCACTCAATGATCACTTTCTGCACTGAAACCTCAGAACATTAGAACCAGGGCATCATTTGAATCTTTAAGTTTATTAAGGATAAATTTCTCTGCAATAAATGGAAGACACTTTGGGTTTACTTATAAAGTATGCACAAGTCATTGTTTTCAGAGAAGATATGGTAGAAAGGTTGAGGAGGTTCAAGAAGGATTGGGATAATTATACTTTCTGGGGCAATCACAGGAGATAGGGGCTGCAATTGCCTCTGACTGGAGCCAGTGCTGTAGAGTGAGTTTTATCAGAGCATGGAATTTGAATGGGTCATCTGTCCCCAGCCCCCAGACGAAAATGAGGAAACAGAGGCCAGAGGGGAAAGTGACTTCACATGGGTATACTTGTAGTAGAGACAGAACCAGGATTCAAGACCTGCCCAGTCTGTGGTGCAGTGTGGTCTTTCTCAGTCTTCAGGGGAAAGAGGAGGCAGGAACCAAAGTTCTGTGTCACCCTGACATGTTATCCCTATTTACTCTGTGAAGTTTCCAGCTTACTGTCTCTGGCAGGTGGCCATAGCCTCTGGCCTTGTGCTGCCAGGGAAGAGGTTTAGTTCTCAGGCTCCATTGCTTCCCAGCTGCCAAGAATGCCTTGGTGCAGCACAGCCATGGGCCCTGCACTCCTCATTCCTGTGCTTGTTGGTTTGGCAGGCTGGCTGGACTCCGAGCGACTTGCCCCTTGGCCTTCTTTCTAACACCATTTTCCTGCCACCTCCTTCCCCCTCCACTGCCTGGTTATAGATTGTCCTGCCAGCTGTGTTTGTCTGCATTGCCCTGGTGTTCAGCCTGATTGTGCCACCCTTTGGCAAGTACCCCAGCCTGGAACTTCACCCCTGGATGTACAATGAACAGTACACATTTGTCAGGTATGTGCTTGTCTTCTGTGCCCCAGGAAAGAGGAGGGTTCAAGCAGAACAAGGGCATTTACTATGCTGAGGGCCAAGGGACTTAAGAATTACACAATGGGATGGATTTTATCAGCTGTGGCTAAGGCCCCTACACAAACTAATACTGCATGCAAAGAACAGCAGTGAACTAACCCTGAAATAATAGGCCAGTCCTCTATTGTACATTTCAGCCCCTCTCCTCTTTGTATTTCTATGGTCAGGAACAGCCATGGGCATTTTTAGGTAAAACAACCTAATCTTGCTAAAATCTATGATTAAATATTAAGATTTTTAGAGCTGTGTTTTAATTTTGTAATTGAGTCACAGGGCTTCCATACACTGTCAAAGCATAGAACCTCCAGGTTCTTGTTTTCTACAAAGGACAATTCATGTAATTATTTTCTATTCTTTTAAGTTTGGGATATTAGCTAGTGTTTGTTCTTTAGACATAAATACCTCCTGTTGCATAACAATCCAGTGCTTTAAACAAAAGGATAGAGGCATTTTGGGATCTTGTTTGGCAAGAGTTTTCTTCAGTCCTGAAAGATTTGCAGACTTTTAGATGGGGGAGGTATATCAGTGATATAAAAGGGAAGCATTAGAAAAAAAAACAAAGAAAATAGATAAACGCTTATAAACACGAATCAGTCTCTTTTTCTCCAACCCCATATTTTCTTCTTACATAGTTCAGGTCTGTTTTATTCTTTCCTTTCCCAGTTGCTGACCCTGTATTGCCCACAGCTGTAGAACACAGCATGTGTTTGTGACCTGTGCTCATTATTTTTGTGTTTTCTGGTTGTCCATGAAAACACTCAGTCCATAAAACCTGCCTACCCTCTCATGGAAAATCCTGCTTGTCTGTGCCAAGTGGACAACTGTGAAAGTGCTTTTGAAATAATTCTCCTTAATGAGTCTCTTTACTTCAAATGAAAATGTGTCTGTAAATGTGCGTGTATGTATATGTGCACACACATACATCCACATACATGTAACCTATTTACACAAGCTCCACTTTGGAATGCTGTATGTTACCCCGATGCCAAATATATGGCCAGAGTCTGAGCTTCTTGTGGGTGGTTTCTGGGTTTTTGTTTGTTTGTTTGTTTTTATCCTTTTCTAAAGAGGCTATCACAAAGGAGGTGCTTCATAAAATGCTTAATTTAGAAAACCTTTTCTATCTCCTGATTCCTGGTTTTAATGAGTTACTGAGCTGACTGCCTCTCATGTGCCCATAGTAATGATGCTCCTGAGGACAGGGGAACCCAGGAACTCTTGAGCGCCCTCACCAGAGACCCTGGCTTCGGGACCCGCTGTATGGAAGGAAACCCAATCCCGTGAGTGCCACGTTAGCCACAGCTGGCTTCTTGTGCTTATCGCCTGCTTTGATTTCTACTGCACTTATCAGCCGCACACTGCACTGTGACCATCATCATTTGTCCTTTGAACCATTATTTTTTTTATTAAAAAAGCCAATATAGTAACCTAATCAAACCATCTAGGAACAAATATTTGGGGAGTCTTCTAACATCCTGCAAAGCAAATCATTACAGATGTTTACCACTTTAGAACATTAGTATTTAATTTAAATAGCGCTTTACACTTACTGATCAAATGCTTTTCCCATCTCTCCTTCCCCGTAACGCCTGTGCTTAAGTGCTTCATAATTTGCAGGTTTATCCGCTTCTTTACTTTCACAACCTGAAAAGATGACATATTTTTATAAAAATGGACACTGTCTTCTTTTTGAGTTCCATATTTTTATCATACTTTCCTTTAAAACCCTTTTTTTTAAAAAGTAGGCAGTATATAAATAAATTTAGCAAAATACATGTATGACTCTTAAGTGTGTAGGGGAAGGTCAGTCACCAGATCACTGTGAGAAAAGACAGTGGAGAGGCAGGGCGCTCATGAGGGAGCCGGCGGCTGGTAGAGACGGGTTCACGTTGCCGGACTCAGGCAGAATTTGCCGCTGAGGCTGTTAAACCACAAACAGTGATCTCCGAGGAATTATAGAGAGTTGGGAAGGTGCTGGAGAATTGGAGAAAGGCAAACTTGAATTCCCAGTTTTAATGGGAAGATGGCAGACTCTGCAAATGACGATGGTGAGCAAGACACCTGTTTGTACAAGGTTCTACAGCAGATTTCTAAATGGATAGGTGCTATGTACTTCTTAGTTCTTAATTAGTGTTGGATAGTTACTCAATTTTTGTTAGTACTTAGTACTTAATGGGTGATTAATCCCAGCAGCCACTATTGGTTCCCAAATAACCAGATGACGAGGGTGGAGAAGGACACAGATACAGCCAGCCTGGATTTCACAAGACCTTTGGTTTTCCACATGAAGGTTGTACAGGGAAGATAGAAGAATGAGATAGGATGATAATATGGTTTTCCGGATTCACTGCTGGCCAGCTGAACTGTATGGACGCCACCCGAGGAGGGATCTAGAGGAGCTAGAACTGGCTGAGAGCCAGCCCGCAGAGACAGAAGGGGCATGGCCCCTCACATCAGGGGCTGCACAACTTTGAGTCTGAGCGCCACTGGCCATCTGTTGGAGACAGTCTGAAGGAAGGGGCTCCATCCTGGCAACTCTTACTGAAATTCAAATTTTAGGTTTTGCAAAAGCGGGTAGAACTGAAGGAAATTTGATGGGGACAATTCTCCGTAGTATTTCAGTTTTTCTCAGCTAATCCTCTTTTGAAGCTTTTAGAGTGTGAGCTTCAGGAGAACACCATGTCTTGGTTTGACTTTTCCATTTACTTAAGGTGCTTTAAAGAGAGAACCAGAGATCAGTCTGAAAAACCGTTCATTTGAGTTTTTAATACATAGATATTAATGTAAAGACTGGCTCTACTTTGAATTGTAGAATTTTGAAACTAGGTCACTAGAATTTATACTTTTATTTTACCAGTGGAAAAAAATAAGCCCTGAGAGGGCAAGGGACTTGCTGATGTTCTCACAGTAATTCCGAGCTCAAGTCGGGGATAAAGGTCTTGTGTTTTGTCTCCTGGATGCTTGCAGACAACCTAGCTCTTCACGTATCGAGCACTCTCACCTTATTCACCCCCCGAATTCTCTCCCCATTTGAGAACATAAATTGGATCCTGCCACGCTCCACTCGATTTTCAGCACGTTGAGCATAAGACCCAGACTCCTTCCCAGGCCTGCGTCATCTGGCCTCCTCCTCCCTCCCCCCTCATTTATCATCCCTCGTCCTCTTAGCTTATCTCACCAGGCCTCTGCTGCCTTCCTGCTGTTCCTCAAACATAGAAACTCATTTCTTCCTGGGGCTTTTCTTGGTACCTGCACTTTCCATTGCTTCTGCTTGAAGCGTTCTTCTCACCAAATCGTTGCCTAGCTTGCTCTCTGCCATTGCTTATGTTTTGGCTGAAATATTATCTTTTCAGGAGGTCCGTTCTCCCCAGTCACTCTCCCTTTATTTTTCTTTGTTTTGGGCCACCTAAGATTATATGACTTAACTGTTTATTTGTTTAACTCCATGCAAACTCCATGAAGGCAGGTACTTTGTCTTATCCACACTAGGCCCTCAAATCTGCACAACGGTGTCTGCCACATAGTACTTGCTCAATGGATATTTGTTGTGTGAACAAATACTGGTTGATTGGATTGAATGGAGTTCAGTATATGAGCATGTAGGGCCTCTTTGCGTTCCATTTTCCTTGTCTATAAAATAATATATAAAATAAATAATATGAGGCTGTTGTGGGGTCCAGCAATCAAATGAGACCATGCTCATCCTTCCTAAATGGTGAGGGAATAGATGCATGTTTGCAGCTGCTACAGAATAATCCTGTGCTTGCGAGGCAACAGGAAAGGCCAGGCCCTCTCTGGTGATCCTCCTTTTGATGTCTTCCCTTCGCAGAGACAAGCCCTGCTTGGCAGGGGAGGAGGAGTGGACCACTGCCCCAGTTCCCCAAACCATCACGGACCTCTTCCAAAATGGGAACTGGACGATGCAGAACCCCTCGCCCGCCTGCCAGTGTAGCAGTGACAAGATCAAGAAGATGCTGCCCGTGTGTCCCGCAGGGGCAGGGGGGCTGCCTCCTCCGCAAGTGAGTCACTCTCAGGGGATCACTGAGCAGGTGGGGATGCAGGGTGGGCTGGGAGGTCCTGCTTGGAGCAGGAATGAATGAGATGTCATGTGAGGAAGGTCTGTTTCAGCCCAGGCCTTACTTCTTCCCATAGGGAAAAGCATGCTCCACATTGTGCCTATGCCTGTCCCACAGTGGTGATGTCACAGCCCAGACTGTGACAGGCCTGGCTTCCGGCCCTGGCTCTGTTACAAATAAGCTGGTGGCCTTCTTCAGACCACTTTAACTCCCTGGGCCCGTTTCCTCACCTCTGAATTAGGGAGGGTGGACCAGAAAACTTCTGAGGTTCTTGTCAACTATGACATTCTCTGGGACTGTGAGTTTGGGAAGAGGTCCTGGGCCTTTTTTTCTGAGAGCTGTTCCAGGAAGAGGCTGGCTCGTGATGGCTCTCTGCTGCTCCATCAGGTTGCAGGGTGAGCGCAAGCTATTTTAAATGGGTGAGAGCTAAAAGAAGTCCTGGTTATTACTCTTTAAAATAACAGCTAATCTAGTCATCAGTGTAACTCCAATGAACAAAAGAATTCACTAGGCATACATAGTTAATGATGCTGTTCCCTAAAAATCTCGTGGGACTATGAAGAACCACATCTCACTGTTTATTGTTTAGATGTTCAGAATAAATTCCTGGGGAAGACCTTGGCTTAGCATAAGTGCATGACGGGTGCTGAGGGCAGGATGAGCCCGGCGTTGGTGCTGGGTGGCTGAGGGCAGTGCCTGGGCCCCGTGGTCAGGGTTCTGGTCCCACTGTGGTACATGCCGGAGGGGCATGGTCACTGTTTGCCTTGATTTGTTTTCTGCCCCAGTTCTTGTCTATAAACACCCACGTGCTTGGTTTTTTTGTGGTGACAGAGAAAACAGAACACTGCAGACACCCTTCAGAACCTGACTGGAAGAAACATTTCGGATTACCTGGTGAAGACATATGTGCAGATCATAGCGAAAAGGTGACTGTTTACTAATCTTGGCCCCTGCTTTATCATTACCAATTAGAGGAATTACAGGCCTATCCACAGTAGACTGGAGCAGTGGGGGAAATGCCAGATTACGACCTGATGGTGTCTAAGGGGAGCTTAGGATATTATCCCAAACTAGGAGATGATGAGAGGGATTGTGAACATTCAGTGGTCATCTTAAAGGCTGAGGCAGCCTCATCTGGAGTAAAAATAACTCTGGATTCAATTTCAAATTCTGCCACTTACTAGCCGCTTGACCAGGGCAACCAGTTATCCTTCCTAAAGCCTTAGTTTGTATAAAACGTGGTATTAGGCCGGGCGTGGTGGCTTATACCTGTAATCCCAGCACTTTGGGATGCTGAGGCCAGGAGTTCAAGGCCAGCCTGGGCCCTTTCTAAAAAATATATAAATAAATAAGATAAGATGTGGTATTAATGTTGCCCTTATAAGTTTTTTAGGATTAAATGAAATCATATGTGTAAATTGTCTTGGGTACTCTCCCATGGATACTCCATGGTACTATGTGACGTCATGGAGAGGGTTGTCGGAAGACTTAGCAGCCTGCCTTGGCTATGACCTTGGAACAGCCTTGTAGCTTCCTGTGCATGAAAGCATGATATTGAATGCTTAGTTGGAAGCATGATATTGAAGGATGGTTTCCTTCCCATCAGTTCAGTCAGTTGGCTTTCTGTGTTAGGAGCTCTTGGTGACTTTAAATGACAAGGATGTACTGGAATGGTAATGACCATGAGTTTCCAAGAAAGAGACATAACCTCTCCACATGTCATCTACAACAGAAGTATTACTTTGAGTTGAAAAAGCTTCTAGTTCAGTCACCTATTGGTCTAGACGGTGGCTTTAAAATCTAGGCTATGATTCTCATATAAGTAAAAGGGTTTTCAGGATGGAGAGAAGAAAAGACATGCTAAGAATGGGCCCCTTCCCATTGGCACAGTGCTATAACACCAGCCTGGTCATAGGGTTATTTCTGTCCCTTTCTTTTATCTTCAGGTACATGTTTGCTCCTTTTGCATCATCAGGAGTAGGATCGATGCTTTCTTTGAACTGACTTTTGGTTTCTTTGTCTTTACTTTCTGCAGCTTAAAGAACAAGATGTGGGTGAATGAGTTTAGGTGAGTTGATCTCCTTCTGTGCCTTCAGTTCTTCCTGAACCTCTAGCTCAGGGGAATGGTTTTGAGGCAGGTGTCTTGGATCCAGGGCAGTCGTTGGTTTGGGCGTTGTCACTCACACTCTCTTGGGTGCTGTCTCACTGTCAGAAGCACAAAGGCCCTGCAGAAGCACAAGAGACTTGGGTTAGACTTGCTTTGTAGCTTTGCCTAGAACATCTCTGCTCAGTGCCCAGTGGCCACTGCAGAGGCCTCTGCAATATTTGGCATACTGATTTCCTTGAGGAGACTGAGAAAGCTCTCATGGGTCTCTAGGGATTTCAAGGAAGTACAATGTTGTGAGGGGAATACCTATCCTAGTTACACTTTCCTCCCCCAGCCAGATTCCCAAGGGTTCCTAGGAACTCAAAGATAATTTTTTAGGCATTTAGCATGGGACTAAGAAGGTCTTAGAGGAAATAAGAGGCATCGGCATTATCTATTTTCCCTGTATTTCAACCCATTTATCCCTCTGGGTTTTGAAGAATCCTCGAGGCCAATTTATATATCATGGAAACTGAGATAGCTGATGTGGCTGCCACAGGGGACCCCAAAAACTCTCTGTTACCGATTCTCACTTTTCCTTCTTGCGTTTTCGCCAAGACCCAGGACCCCTGGAACTCTGGGCAGACCAGATGCAGGCCCCTCCAGTGGCCCTCATGCTAGGAAAGAGCCAAGGCCTGTCTATAAGCCCTCCCTGGCCTCCACTGGGCAGTTTCCCTCACACCTGCACTGACCCCCCCATCTGCTTGCCTCCAGACCCAAGTTCAGGCCTGAACCACCAGGGCAGGAGGAGCATCTGTGAGATGAGTGACCATTCCTTCCTCAATGTTTAGATGTTTAACTATGTGTGTGTCATCAGGCCAAGTCCTCTCCGCTGGGCAGGAACCACAAGAGTTAAGAGAATGCCAGAATCCATTAGAAAAGGCCAAGGTGTAACTTCCCCGAGTCAAACTTGGGCTCTACTTTGAATGGGAATTTGCTTCAATGAAGCTCATACACACTTCCACGGTGTCTGCTGCCGAGTGATACTGTGCACCACATTGTCTGGGTTTTGATGTCAGGCTGTTTTTTTTTTTTTTTATCAGGTATGGCGGGTTTTCCCTGGGTGTCAGTAATTCTCAAGCACTTCCTCCGAGTCAAGAAGTTAATGATGCCATCAAGCAAGTGAAGAAACACTTGAGAGTGGCCAAGGTACAGTATCCGTCATAAGATATGTCAGAAAAATGTGCTCAGAGCTGTTGGGACATGGGAGTATTTGGCAGGTAAATGTGATCACGTAGCAGCTCATTATTCTGCACACGTTTGAATGCAAAGCTATCATTGGCATTTAGTGATCTGAGCTGGACCAGACTGAACTACTCAGTGTATATTTGAAAGTACAGATCAAAAACAAATTCAGAGATTTAAAAGCTCTCAGAACAACTTAGTTTACAAATATAGCCAGTGGGTAAATAAACTGGGTTTCAAACATACTTTTCGGAAACAATCACTGGCTAAGCAGGAAATGAATCATTATCTTTTTTAAGCTGGCAGGCTGGTGCTTGGGCCCTGATTAGTGCTCACTTCAAATCTCTGTATCCCAAGTTTCCCATTTTTAAGTGAGAATCAAGGGGTTGGATGACGTGGACTTGGGATTTTGGACAGCAGCAATAGTCCTAGAGACTGAAGCCCTGCTTTTGAGGGACAGGCCCGTGCGTCTGACTCATTTGCACCTGGAATGTGGTCGTGGCTCCTGGATGATGTCAGGGAAATACTTCTTCAAAGCCCTACCACGTGGTGATGGCCAGGTGTTAGATTCTTGGGGCTTGGAGTCACGATGTTTCTCCATGATTCCTTCTAGACTTGTGGCATCATGGCAGCATCAGTGCTGTAGATTTCTGGTCACTTGGTTCTAAGGAGCCATTTATTTAAGGGCTTCAAATTTAATTTCAGTGAACGAGGTGGTAGTGGTATTGCTCTTCACAGGGTGGCCCTGTTGTCCAGACTTACTGTCACCCTTCACCTGTGTCAACAATCACAACTGAGGGAGGTTTCTGTTGTTTACAGGACAGTTCTGCAGATCGATTTCTCAGCAACTTGGGAAGGTTTATGACAGGACTGGACACCAAAAATAATGTCAAGGTAAACCACCATCTGAGTTCCAGTAGCTTCTCGGTGAACAGTAATCCTTATGTTCCCTGAAGTCCTTTCAGCTCATGGTAAAGTTGAGAGGGGCATGCAGAACAGAAAAGAGCAAACTGTTAACTCTCCCAGCCAGGCAGGACGGTATGGTGATTAAGAGAATTTGCTTTGCCACCAGACATACCAGGTGAACCACTGTGACCTTGACTTAGTTACGTCACCTCTCTGAGCCTCAGTTCCCTCATCTGTAAAATGGAGACAGTAGTCACGGCTATCTCCAAACAGTTGTGAGAACTAAGTGAGTTAAAGATATGTAAGGTCCTCACCGCAGTGCCTAGCCACATGGTCAGCGGTCAGTGTATCCTGTGTGTTGTCACTACTTTGCCATGTTCTGTTTTGTCTTGGTATGTGGCTGGAATTTCTTAAGTTTATGTTCATGTTTTGTGTATGTGCACCTACCTTTGCAAGCAGGATTTGGGGGCATTAGCTTGTATCTGATATGTTTTATTTCAGGTGTGGTTCAATAACAAGGGCTGGCATGCCATCAGCTCTTTCCTGAATGTCATCAACAATGCCATTCTCCGGGCCAACCTGCAGAAGGGAGAGAATCCTAGCCGATATGGGATTACTGCTTTCAATCACCCCCTCAATCTCACCAAGCAGCAGCTCTCAGAGGTGGCTCTGTAAGTGTAGCTGTGTCTTAATGGATGGGGTGGGGAGAGGAGAGGGTGTTGGGGGAATCGTGGAGCAGGGGGAGGAAATAGGAAGCTGGCTGTAGGATAACAGCTGCAGAGACAGTTACCTTATGGTACGTCTGGGTTGATCCAAGCTCTGGGCAGAAAAGATAAGTTTACAAATTGGCTGGCAGGGCTTCTTGAACTGTGAAGAGCAATGGCACTGATATATAAAAATCATTACATTTAGTGAATTCACATAAAGTGAGTTAAAAAATTGCTAATAAAATCCTAAAATACTTCATCTCGCTATTAATACAAATGTTTAATAAAAAATTAGTTTCATTTGTTTTAAAACCACTGTTCCAAACTTGGTGCAATGTACTTTTATTAACTTGTATCTTTAATTCCTGAATTAAGCTGTGTGTGTGTGTGTGAGAGAGAGAAGTTTAAAGCCCATTATGAGCTAGTTTAAAGTGTGCAGCCTTTGGAATCAGAGATCTGGGTTTGAATCTGATCTCTATCCTTTCTAGATATATGATGATAAATGAGGCAATTTATGTAAATTGCTAAGTCTAGCACCCAACAGAGTTGATATTCAACACAAGTTAGATCCCTTTCCTGCATGGCAGATATTGTTCCTGCTTAACTCCTACAGAATGTCAACATAGGACACTAGGATCTTGATATCAAGGCCCTGTGTAATGGACCTGTAAAACTGTTCTTATAAGGATCTGATAGAATTTTTTGTATGTGTTAGATCGCTATGCTACGTGGAGTTGTTTTCAAGTTTATAGCTAGAAAAAATAATTTCAGTAGTTGTACACTAGTGTTTCCAATCTTATTTAGTTTTCTAGCCATACTTGGCCTTTGTGTATGCAAATGTACAACTTATTGCTCTTACAAGGTCAAGAACAATGGACCAAAGTGATATCATTAGGCCACTCTCAGGCTTCCTTCATTAGTTTTATTATAGCAGTGGACTCTTTGATCTCAGTAAAATCAGTTTTGCATTTGAATTGTCAGTTTTTTTTTTTTAACTTAAAAATTATCATCTCAACCGCGAACAAAATGTATCTGGTGAACAGAAGTTTTTCCCTGGGTTGTGCCTCGGGTGTGTGAATGTGTGTGTGTGTGTCTCCACGTCCTCATAGACTGAGCCCCAGCTGCATCAGAGACCCCTCAGATCCTCACTGCTTTTTTCTTTCCAGGATGACCACATCAGTGGACGTCCTTGTGTCCATCTGCGTCATCTTTGCAATGTCCTTCGTCCCAGCCAGCTTTGTCGTGTTCCTGATCCAGGAGCGGGTCAGCAAAGCGAAGCACCTGCAGTTCATCAGTGGAGTGAAGCCTGTCATCTATTGGCTCTCCAATTTTGTCTGGGACATGGTAAGGACACAGGCCTGCTGTTTCTTTCTAAATGTCCATCAGGTCCATGGATTGGAATGGACAGGGAAGAGTGAACCCCGGCTCTCACCAGGAAACGTTCCAGCTCGTCTAAAGATGTATGAAAAAGGAAAAGGCAGAGGCAGTCGATCACTTTCGTGGCATTTGGTACTAGAGCTAATGTTACACAGAGGGAAAAGTCTGCATACACTGATTAAATTAACACCACTACCACCTAAGTTCCTGAGTGAAAATCAGAGAGATAGAAGGATCTTAGTCAAATACCAAGTCAGCACCTTTAACTTCTCTAATGGGTTTTAACCTCCAGAGTCAGGATGTTCTTTGCCTTTCTAGGAGAGCCAACTATCGTTTGAAAACTCTATACATTTATCAGCAGCTTATCTATCCATTGCAAATATGTTTTTTGTGCTGGCTGTAATATATTGCTTCTGTTTGGACCAATGTGGAGGACTTCAAAGAATTCTGAAGTTCTAATTATTATATAGGGCAGTCGAAATACATCTCCCTATAACTTCCATTAATTATAAGACACACAGAACAAATCTAATTCTCCCACTGGATAGCCCCTGGATATCTATATTTATATATGTACATATTTTATATATATATATATATTTTTTTTTTGAGATACTCTAGCTCTGTTGCCTGGGCTAAAGTGCCGTGGCATCAGCCTGGCTCACGGCAACCTCAAATTCCTGGGCTCAAGTGATCCTCCTGCCTCAGCCTGCCTAGTAGTGGGGACTACAGGCATGCGCCACCATGCCCAGCTAATTGTTGCCTATTTTTAGTAGAGATGGGGTATTGCTCTTGTTCAGGCTGGTCTCGAAATCCTGACCTCAAGCAATCCTCCTGCCTAGGCCTCCCAGAGTGCTGGGGTTACAAGTGTGAGCCATCGTGCCTGGCCCAGCCCCCAGATATTTAAAGCTGGCTCTCAAACTCTTATTTAACCGAAGTCTTCCCCAGACAAGACGACATATGAGAACACGCTTTGTGATCTCTAAAACACGGTACAAATGTGAATAATGGTGGTAGAGATGATGATGATGATGTATGTGCTCATTATACCAGTTAGTCACTGTGCTGATTTGACTTGTCACTATTCCGATCTGATTGTCCTTCTATGGCCATGCTTCATATTTATGTCACTTTTGAAAACCAAAAGCCCAGTATTCACCTTGTGTTCAGGCTGTAATCTGAATAGTTACGCATCTGGAGGGAGTTGATCTTCATTCCATACTCCTATTACTACAGCACAAGGGTTTTGCAATTGGGAAGTAACACTGTCTTGCTGCCAACCTTGTGGTGAACCAAAACCACTATTTCACACTAATGATTGTTAAATCGGGTTTCTTTCTCTCTATACTAACGCACTTGACTTTTCTTGAACCTAAACTTTACTTTTATCCCTGTGAAACTACATCTTGTTTTGTGTCCATTTGTTTTGTTTTTGTTTTGTCTTGATTCTGTAATTACTCCAGCCAGTAAACACAGAATGAATGCTCACTGTGTCTGACCACGCCAGGCATAGAAGATTCAGAGATGAAAGATCATGGCCCGGAACTCAGGGACATCACTTATCTTCCTATGTATTATCTGTCCCTCCCTGCTCTAGAGCCCCTGAAATTTGCTGTTAAGCCTGTCTTCATCTAAGTTGTTGATAAACACATCAAATAGGATGGGACTGAGGCAGAGCCCTGTGGTCTGAAGCTGCAGTTCTTCTAACAGCTCACAGGCTCACTGTCACCTCCCTGCCTGCACTTTGCTCTGCCAGCCATGAATTCTAATAATTATCCTATGGTCAGGTCTTTATTTCTGCATTTTACTGCTTGATGCACTGTCAGGACAGACTTTAAAATTATTCTCGGTGTGATGAAACAATTCTGACATTCATTTTATGAGCGCTTACCTCATAAATAGATTACATGTGAGAGTGAACTCGGTCAGACTATAATATAGCATTAACGATGAAACAGACACGGTCATCTTCGAGAGGAAGAGTGGAAGCTTATTTGCTGCCTGTGAAATTGAAATGACTCTGACTGGGAGTCCATCGTTCAGTAAGTTTACTGAGCGTGACACCTTGGCTCAGCTACTGGAAAGACGGAAAGGGCATGCAGTTTATAAAATCAGCCAAGGGTAAAATGCTTGTCAAAAATGTATTGTCCGGTATTTTGATTAATAGGTTATGTGGCTTCATTAATTCATAGTTACTCTGCAGTATGTTTATCTGCCCTTCCTTGTCCGATGACGTCGAGGACTTGGGATGTGTTGTGTATTTGACTTAGAGGTGAACTTTATTTCCTTGTTTTCACTTTTAGTGCAATTATGTGGTCCCCGCCACGCTGGTCATTATCATCTTCATCTGCTTCCAGCAGAAGTCCTATGTGTCCTCCACCAACCTGCCTGTGCTAGCCCTGCTACTTTTACTGTACGGGTAAGACACCTCTGGGTGGGAAATCTCACAGCGGGTAAGGCATGTGGTGCACAATGTCAGAGGGAGGACAAAGGACTCCCCGTGGACATTTATCTTTGTGCCTCGCCAGGTGGTCGATCACACCGCTTATGTACCCAGCCTCCTTCGTGTTCAAGATCCCCAGCACAGCCTATGTGGTGCTCACCAGTGTGAACCTTTTCATCGGCATCAATGGCAGCGTGGCCACCTTTGTGCTGGAGCTCTTCACCAACAATGTGAGTTCCGCAGAAAGGACAGCTCCTGCCGGGATGAGCATCTCTGGCAGCCAGAGGACGGTGTTTAATAGTGATCTTTTTTCACTTGTCTGTGGCGTTGACACCGCTGACCGCTCTGTCCTTTTCCAGATTCTGTCTTCCCAGGAAGGTGTAGGACCTTTCTCTCCTGCTGAGCCTTGTATTTCTCTGGTCAAGCTTTTTAGTTTCTTTTGACAAGTTCCTTTATCTTCTTTCTGTTTGTTTCAGTGTTGCTATTCCCAAGACTCGGTCGTCTGTTAGCTTTGCTTTCCACTTTAGACACCAGCTCTGGGTGATGCCATTCAGTCCCAAGGCTTTTTCTACCACCTCTCTTGGTGCCTTTTATTGTTGTCTTTCAGATCTGTGCCTTTAGCCTTGAATGTTCCCTGGAACTCCAGTCTCCCATTCTTACTTGTCCAGTGGATGGCTCCATTTACATAGATACCCCAAGTTGTATGTGTCCTAATCCTCTTTGCCCTCAGAAGCTGGTATTTTGCCTGCCGTCCATGTCACACTCAGTGGCATTACCATTCACTCAGTTGCCCACTCTGGCTCTCTTAGAGTCATCCTAGCTTTGCTATTGCTTATTTCCCACATTCGATGTCGCGCCATCAGTTCTTACAGATGTCTGAAACAGGCTGCCTCTCCATTCCTGCTGTCATTGCCTGTGTCCAGACACCTTAGCGCAGCACACAAGGCCTTTCCCAGGTACACAGCCCTTTCTGGCCAGTTCCCACCGCACCCTTTCCCAAAGCCCTGTAAGCTTCAGCTGACTTGTCCCTTGTACCCAACATAGTCTTGTAGGCCTAGCTTGAATTGCCCTCCTTCTATCGCAGGGCCTGGAAGTATCTTCCTTACCTTTCAAGATTTAGCTCAAATATGAAGCTTTTCATACCTGCCTTAGGGTAGGTGCTCTCTCTTTTCCCTGTGCTGTCAGAGCCCTGAGTTCATGCCTCTAGGACAACACACATCCAGTTATATAGTAATTTCCTATGTACATGCTTTTCTTCCTCAGAGTGGAGACTGTGTCTTACTAACTTTTGCCTCTCCCATGCCCTAAGACAATGCATCCAGCATACAGCACCTTACTCAGTTGCTGGATATTTGGCCACTGCTGCCTTGTGGGGTCATAATAAGTTCTGATGTATTTGAGAAGAATTTTTAAAATTCTAACAAAATTCTGAAACTCAAATATTGACCCAGACATGAGCAATTTACTTTTAAAATGCTAAGCA
This sequence comes from Lemur catta, assembly GCF_020740605.2. Classification (NCBI taxonomy): domain Eukaryota; kingdom Metazoa; phylum Chordata; class Mammalia; order Primates; family Lemuridae; genus Lemur; species Lemur catta. The sequence goes on from NC_059137.1 coordinate 27,635,566, forward strand.
AATATTTTGTTACGGATTTGCTTCTGGTTAAACATAGCCATGTTTCTAAACTCTGTCGCTTATTTCTCTATATTCATAGTTTTACTCCAAATTTTCTGAAGAATAGAATTTTGTTATGTTATATATCATCAGTTGTGCAGCATGCTGTTTATTTGTATCTGAATTCAAAGGTTCAGTTTGTCTTCAGGGAATCAAAATTTTCCTTCACTCTCATATTTCAGACTTTGATAAATTTTTAGTATAAACCATGAATGACATCTAGTCTTTCTCCCCCACTCCAATTTTTTTTTTTTTTTTAGAAGCTGAACAACATCAATGATATCCTGAAATCGGTATTCTTGATTTTCCCACATTTTTGCCTGGGACGAGGGCTCATTGACATGGTGAAAAACCAGGCAATGGCTGATGCCCTGGAAAGGTTTGGTGAGTGCAACAGTGGCTGCAGGATGCTTTAATGGAGATGACAGTTTGCATAGGGCTTGGTACCTTGGCCTTTGCTTTTGGAAAGAAGCTGGTGACTGGACATAGGATGTCCCCTGCTCTCCCTACCCACTGATAGGGCTCATGCCAACACAGCTGGTTGTGGCATGGGCCTTGTGACATAGCCATCTGTCTGTGCCTTTCATAGCATTGACATAAGTGAGAGAGCAATTTTGGAGGTAAGGAAAATGCTGGCACATGCTTGCACCCACTGGTTTATGCCACTGGTTGGGTTTGCCAGAGTCATTGGACAAGTCAAACCACTGCACTGGGAATTAGATAGAGGACAGAGAATCAGAAGGAAAGATGCAAAGTTTGGCTCTATTAGGCAAATCATGGCCCTCCAGCTGAGATCATATATTATTTTTTACACAGTTTGTAAAAAGATAATTTATTGTAGCTTTTTCTACCTTTAGAGTAGTTAAAAATATTTCTCCAGTGGCCATATGGCCATCATTCATCCTCTGGCTAAGATAGCCAGATTAGTCATGTTAGTTTTTCAACTTGGAGGTACAAAGGAGATGTATCAGGAATTTAAGGAATATCTACATAAAACCAGATGATTTAATTGAGTCACTAGGTTACATTATATCATTATATGCTACTGAAAGAGGTTATCTTTTTTTTTTTTTTTTTTTTTTTAGAAGACAGGGTCTTGCTTTGTTATCTAGGCTGGAGTGCAGTAGCATGATCATAGCTTACTGCAACCTCAAACTCCTAGGCTCAAGCGATCCTCCCACCTCAGCCTCCCGAGTAGCTAGGACTGCAGGTGCATACCACCATGCCTGGCTAAAAGGGGCACGTTTTTAAAGTGCTTTCTAGTATTTCTTGTTATGGCAGCTTAGAATTTATTAAAATACTGACCCTAAAAATTGCCCTGGATTGTTTGCCTTTTTTAAAAGGAATTTTGTATGTCTCCTTCAAAAAGAAATATTAGATATCTTCTTCAATGAAGTTACAAATCTAATGTCTGTTGGCTCTGAGATTCTGGTTGATACTGGGTTATAGTATGTTTCCCCAAATTGGACTTGTGATCACTCCTTTGTTATTTTTTTTCTCCTTGTCCTGGGCACTAGCCATTGGTGTTTATAGGGGAGACAGGTGAGTTTCTAGGAAGACAGGCCCAAATCTGAGGAAGGGCCATGATTTTTGATGCCTCCATTTTGACCGTGTCTCTGTATTCTGTCTACCAGGGGAGAATCGCTTTGTGTCGCCACTATCTTGGGACTTGGTGGGACGAAACCTCTTCGCCATGGCTGTGGAAGGGGTGGTCTTCTTCCTCATTACTGTTCTGATCCAGTACAGATTCTTCATCAGGCCCAGGTAAGCTTTACCTCAGAACTCGTGGAGCACCTGGTTAGGGGTCACAGAGGAGGTGCATTGGGAAGCACTTGCCAATGGTGTGGTTGGATTGAACTGAACCAAAATAGATAATCACACTGATTTTCCTAATGAGGGCCTGCCCCAAGCCCCCGCCCCACCCATCTGGGAAACTGGCGAGTAGGTTTATAAGACTGCTTTAGAGACTGGATCTTTGCCTTGAAAAATAGTTTGAAAAGTTCGTTCTTCTTAATTTGTTCGCCCTAAGACCGGTAAATGCAAAGCTTCCTCCTCTGAATGATGAGGATGAAGATGTGAGGCGGGAAAGACAGAGAATTCTTGATGGTGGAGGCCAGAATGACATCTTGGAAATCAAGGAGTTGACGAAGGTGAGACAGTGAATACAGGTTACAACAGCTTGTTTTCAGTTTTCTCGGTTTTATATGCTGGAAACTAACATTTTGCTGGCTTGCTTAATAAAAAGAGCATGCTTCCTAAAATGTGCATCTGTACCAAGCTTCTGTCAGTTTAATTTTATTAAAAAAAAACAAAACACCATGGAAACCTAATTAAAGAAATCCTACTGAGAATACTTTTGTAATGTGAATTCCCATTCTTGAATATATTTGTTTTGTACACTTACATTTATGTGTTAGTTATTAAAACATATGAATTTTATGGATCTAGTCAGAACTGATGTAGGGAGAATAAATGGTTGATTTTGAGTTTCATAGTCCAAAAAGTTGATAGATCCCCATTGCTCAGGAGGAAGGTCTGTTTCAGCCCTCTGTGGATGCTGGGATCCCCAAATTTCACTTTTTTATAATCTGTACAGTATTTGCAATATTTTGATTATAAATTTCTACCCTGTGGAATTTAAGTTTTAAAATATCTATAAGGTGTTTATATGTAAATAAATGAAAAATTATATAGCTATTAATGACCAATACATTTTTTAAAAGACAGATTAAAAAATAAATTCACTTTTCTTTTGAGCTTCAGAGTCAGTCAGAAGCCAGTTGCCACAATGCAGACCAAGGCTCTTAGCACATCAAACATGTGACTTAGTCTTTTTGAAGAGTCTTATTTTGTGGTGTGAGGGGTTATAATCCCCTCTTCCACAATTGCTTGGGAGAGCTGTGAGTCACTGAGGCTCATGAATTTTTGCATTTTGTTTGTTGCAGATATATAGAAGGAAGAGGAAGCCTGCTGTTGACAGGATTTGCGTCGGCATTCCTCCTGGTGAGGTAAAGACATTTTGTCTACATTGTGTTTGTTCATATTAATTCATACTCTCTCTACCCAATCAAACAATGTCTGTCTGTAAGAGGTGAAAGTGGCTTTTAAAGGCTTCTCTACTTATGCCTGTGTGGAGCAATCAGTCATCAAGAGGATGAGGAACCCGTACGTCAAAAGAGAATGATTTTGGATAATCCCAGGCAGTCTAAGAAAAAGCATACACATTCAGAATGTGCTTCTGTGATGCATTTGGGATGATGATGAAATTCAAATAGATTTTAAAAAATAGATTTCTCTCCTTTCTCATTCCTGTTTGTGTTCTTTTTGCCCTTTAGCCAGAGTAGGTAATGTCATTTGACTAGTTGGCTTTCATTAATGGTTTTTCACCCATTACTGTGGCCTCAACCTGACAACTCAAATAATATTTACAAATATGCCCACACATAAAATGGTCCCATTGCAAGATATATATTTAAATATCTCTATGATGTCTTAAAACCAAGAAAATATTTGATTCTTCATTAATATTTAAGAATGATGTTTTGGGATCATGTTATAAAAACTAACCTAAGATAGCTATCTTATAGGGGTCAATTCATATTCAGATTTTAGTAGTTTGCTTCTACAACTTACCCAATCTTACTTTTTCAGTGCTTTGGACTCCTGGGAGTTAATGGGGCTGGGAAATCATCAACCTTCAAGATGTTAACTGGAGATACCACCGTTACCAGAGGAGATGCTTTCCTTAACAAAAATAGGTGAGAAAAGAAGTGGCCTGTATTTTGCCACAAAGACTTTGTTTTTCAGTTATTTAAAGAAATACGTTATTATTATTTTTCTAATTATAATGGTAATACTTAAGAGTTCATAACAATTTTGAAATATAGTAAAGTATAAAAAAGACCATATATAATAAAAATCACACATAATTTCACTACCTAGAGATAACCAAAATTTACAGTTTCTTTCAGTCTCACTCTATTCTTTTAACACCTTTATTCAGGTATCATTTACATACCATATAATTTACTTGTTTTAAGAGTACAATTCAGTGATTTTTAGTAAATTCACAGAGTTGTGCAACCATCACCACAATCCAGTTTTAGAATTTTTCCATCACCCCAAATCTATCTTATATATACATATAAATATGACATAAATTGAGATCATACTATATATAGATTTTAAAATTAGTTTTTACTGTTAATGAGTGTATTACCAATATTTCCCAAGGGGTTACATATTCTAAGATGTAGAATTTTACATTGTTACATAAAATTCCCCTATATATATGTATATATAATTTATTTAATCAATTTCTTATAAATGTTGAACATTTATTAGTTTTCATTTTCACCATGTATATATGTCTTTATATATATAATATGTATATATATCTTATATTATTTTCTCAGGGAAAATTCCTATAAAGCAAAAGGGTATATACATGCCAAATTGCCCTCTCTAAAAGGCATATGATTGACACCATTAGGCCATTTCTGAGTCTGCACAGGTCACTAAGCAATCTGATCTTTGAGGGTAGAGCTACACATTAGAGACCTACTGGACAATGTTATCCTAAGAACTCTAAACATGTGGGGCTTCTCTGGGATTTTTATGTGGAGAGATGGCACAAGGCAGTGGCTTTCAAACTTTTAAGAGCATGACCCATGTAGGAATTACATTTTACTTCTCAATCCAGTACATACACACAGATACATAAACATACATATAACTTAAAGTTTCCTAAAATAATACCTATTGTTACTACTTGTAGTGCACTCTGATATTTCCTACTCTACTCTAGACCATGTCATTCAAAAAGTGTTAGTTATGACCCACTAAATTTACTTCACAACCCACTACTGGGTGATGACTCACAATTTGAAAATACTGGACAGGGGATAGCTGATAAAATTAAAAAGAGCAAAAAACTTAATGTAATCATTGATCTCCTCCCCTGTCTCTTACCAGTTTTTTCAGTAGCAACATAAAGGAGCACTAGGAGAACAGACATTCTGGAAGCAGCAGGCCTAAGGCTGCACAACTGCTTCCCTAGGCTTGTTGCTAGCAGAAAGCTCCTGGGGCGTATAGCTATGGCAGTAATAACTGCCCCAGACTAAGGTTTGTTGCACAGACTGGTTGTAAGAACTACCTTGGGCAGTGTATGTGAGGGCCAGGCATGGTGTGGGGGTGGGAGTGGCCTCAATCATAATTCTAGAAAAGGCTGACCCTGGAGATACTAATTAGATATGCAGAGAGGAATGAAAGCTGCCAAAAGGTCAAGTTCACTGTTGTCCCAATGTGGCTGAAGTACAGTCATCCCATTGAGATGTGGACACTGAACTCTCACATCAGAGATTCTTAACTTGATTGGCTTCATAGAACCTAAAAGCCACTCCCACCAACATATATACTACAATTGTGCCTGTAGGTGTATTTTTTCTGTCACCAGATTCTCAGAGGGTCTGTGATTAAAAAAAAAAAAAAAAAAAAAACCCTGAAGGAGCTAGAAGGCCTCCTAGGCTGGGTGTTCAGTGGCGCCATGAGATCTGGAATACGCACACTATGACTGAGTCAGTGTGTGGGCAGCAGAAAGCAGAGGGAGCTCACATGCAAGATTTCTGGGCCTTCTCTGGACCCAAATGGCCATGAAGGAGACTTTGGAGCAACAAGGCACTTGATACTTATGACTGTGTCACGGGGTCAAGTCTAGGATGGAGATTTAGCATTAAAGCTCCAGGACAGTATGACTCAGGTGGCTGGTAAAGAATGTGCTGCAATTGGCATGGACACAGGAATTCGGAAATAGGACTGAGCCTGCAGACCGAAGTGTTGGCAGAGCCAGGCGCAAGGCCTGGGCAGGCAGGACCCCTGACTGCCAGGAAGAGCTGGCAGCCTGGGGGCAGAACGGCTGTTCCCTCAAGTGGCAGCAGGTACACGGGTATCTGTGTTATGCTCAAGTATGCTTTATAGGCACAGTAGGCCAGACTGTCTGACCACAATATCTCTAAATGCTTAAAATCTGACTAGTCTCATTGTCCTTTGCAGTATCTTATCAAACATCCATGAAGTCCATCAGAACATGGGCTATTGCCCTCAGTTTGATGCCATCACAGAGCTGCTGACTGGGAGAGAGCACGTGGAGTTCTTTGCCCTTTTGAGAGGAGTCCCAGAGAAAGAAGTTGGCAAGGTACCACGCGTGGGCACCAGAAAGCTAGCCTGCCCCCGTTGGCACCCTGACAGTACATAGTTTATGGCTTTTCCACACATGTCATGGACTTCAGGCTGTTTTTCCTCACCAGTGCAGCAGTATGAAGTGCTGGGTCCTTGCACCTGCTTTCAGGGTGGGAGCCCACAGTGGGGGAGGAACCGGGGGGCAGGGCTGGGCAGGCATGTGCTGGGGGGCAGAGACGGGTGCTGCTCCTGCCACATGAGGAGGCCCTTCTCCCTGCTTTTGACGCCCTCGCCAGTTGCCAGGTCATGATTATAGAAGTTCGGAAAGAAAGTGTAAGGAAGTGTGCTAAAATTACCAAGCCGGACAAAAGTCAAGGTGTTTTTTATCATTCTAGGTGGGTGAGTGGGCAATTCGCAAACTGGGCCTCGTGAAGTATGGAGAAAAATACGCCGGAAACTACAGTGGAGGCAATAAGCGCAAGCTGTCGACAGCCATGGCTCTGATTGGCGGGCCCCCTGTGGTGTTTCTGGTGAGTGGATGCAAAACCATTGCTCTGGCCTGAAGGGCAAACACGAGTGCTGGAAAGTACTGTGTCTCCAGGGCTGTTGCGTGACGACTGGCTTGTCCCCCGCCAGGCACAGCAGAGCAACCGTGGAGGAGCAGAGGGAGGCTTTTCTCCCTCGGTGACACTGATGGGGCTCTGCCACGCTCTCAGGTGCCCAGATAGAGATACCTCAGGCACCTGTTTCTCTGGCTTAGACAACCCCAACAAAAGTGTGATGGAGGCTGGGTGTGTGATTTGGTCTTTCTCTGGAACATTCTTTCTGACTATCTATGAGTTCATCCCCTGAAGGCAGAAAGTATAGACACAGCTTCAAAATCCCCAAAGTAGCAGCTAGATCATAGTTTCTTACACACAAATAGATGAAAAAAAGGTCAGACTGCACAGTAGCTCTTGACCCATTTTCCTCTGTAGCGGAGAAGAACATTGGCATTATTACAGGAAGAAGCCTTGGATTGAGGTTTTAATGTTATCTGGACCATATGGATCTGGAATTGTTTCCGTAAGACTAGCAAGTACAATAAATATAACAGGGTGGTAGGCTGGAGTGAGCTAGAATAAAAAAGAAAAGGAATTTTACCCAAACCGTATACTGACTTCAACAGAAATTTCAAAATTTAGCATATACTTATCAGGCATGAAAAGGTGATTGAAACTATGGTTTTTTCCCTTTCCTGTTTATTTGGAGAAATTTGTACTTTTATAAGAAAGTGCTCAGAATATTTGAGTTTCCTGCTTTGATGAGACATTTATAAAAGTGATCTTGTTACAAATGAGCTTGAAACTTATTCTGGTTTTTTGGTCTATCACGAAATAATTAGAATGGTGAGTTAAAATTTAGGCTATTACTAAGGTGCTTCTGCATTTAAAAACAAATATGTCTTTTTTTTCCCCTCAGCAGATAATAAGATTTTATTTTATTTTAATTACAGGATGAACCTACCACAGGCATGGATCCCAAAGCCCGGCGATTCTTGTGGAATTGTGCTCTAAGTATTGTCAAGGAGGGGAGATCAGTGGTGCTTACATCTCATAGGTCTGTAGTAGAGTCTTGGCCTGGCTTCTACACCATGGATTTTTAAGTTTGCCAAGTAGTATGCATGATCATTTGTAAAAATTAGATAATATATAAAAGCAAAGATTAAAACAACTATTACCTCTTGAAGACAACTATTATTATCATTAGGCTATGTATGTTTGCAGAGTTTTCCTATGCAAATCTATATATATATATGTATGTACTTTTACAAACAAAAATGCAGGCATAGTATATATACTGTACTTTTTCACTTAACAATGTATTGTGAACATTATTCCAAATCAGTACATTTTTATGTTATCATTTCTTATAGTTGGATAGTATTCCATTAGAATATACCCTAATTTATTTAACTATTCTCCTTTTTGTAGACATTTGAATTGCATCCAAATTGTTCACAATTGTAAACATAACTGCAGTGAACAGCATCACCCGTATATCTACATGTATTTGTAACAGGACATGATTCCCTAGGAAGCTGGGAATCTGTTTCCCTGAAATGTCATGGTAGTGTGCTAATGGTTATAGGAGCATCTCTCTAAAACTAAAACCTTGTTCTGTTTTCCCACAGTATGGAAGAATGTGAAGCTCTTTGCACTAGGATGGCAATTATGGTCAATGGAAGGTTCAGGTGTCTTGGCAGCGTCCAACATCTGAAAAATAGGTAACAGAGAATTTTTTTTGGGATAGTGCCTAGTGAGAAAACTTAATATTTATTCTTTTGTGAGTATATAAATGCTGGCTCTAAAATAAAGGGAAATAAAACTGAGCAAAATGGTATAGTGGAAAGAATGAGGGCTTGGAAGTCAAACAGAGCTGCATTCAAATTCTGTCTTTACCATTTACTGGTTGTGTGACTCCTGGGAAAGTTACTTAACCTTTCTTAGAGTCAGTGTCCTGGAATCTCTACCTCCCGGCTTTGTTATATAGATGAAATGAAAAAAATGTATATGTGCCAGTATGGGTAAGAACACAAGCTTTTGAGTCAAACACAAATGAGTTCATATCCTGGCCCTACCACTTACGAGCTTTGAGCCATGTGCAGGGGACTAATTCCCTGGGCCCCAGTTTCTCTGTGACATCTGTCAGACTTCATGGGTCCAAGTGAAGATTAAAGATCATGTATTCTGGAATATGGTGTGGCACTTCACATAGAATAGGTTTTCAGTAAATAACTGATTCCTGCTCTCAGAAACTTATTTCTGGGTCTGTCAGGGACCTCCCTTTTTCATGGCGTAAGTTGGGCTCTCAGGGTTAAATATTCTTTTGAGAAGTTTCCTGGGGATCTTCCATTTGGCTGTTTTTTTCCTGCTTTCAGGTTTGGAGATGGTTATACAATAGTTGTACGAATAGCAGGGTCCAACCCTGACCTGAAGCCTGTCCAGGAGTTCTTTGGACTTGCCTTTCCAGGAAGTGTGCTCAAAGAGAAACACCGGAACATGCTGCAGTACCAGCTTCCCTCTTCATTATCTTCTCTGGCCAGGATATTCAGCATCCTCTCCCAGAGCAAAAAGCGACTCCACATAGAAGACTACTCTGTTTCTCAGACAACACTTGACCAAGTAAGCTTTGAGTGTCAAGAATAGATTTACTTGTCAGCGTGAGGATTTCCACCTACCCACCCCTGCCATGGGCCTAAGAGCAGTTGAGACTATCTATGCTTGAACTCCTGATATACTATTAATAATACTAACTGTGCTTTTTACCAAAGCTCTCTGAACTTGAAAAGGGAGATGATGCTATCTACTTTGTTGGGTTATTGTGAGAATTTGTAGTAATAATAATCATAATAACTACCCTTACTGAGGACCTGTCATGGGCCAGGCATTTTGCCAGGTGCCTTATCCCATTTAAATCAGAAAACAAAAACTACCGAACAGATCTTGGCACTTAATAGGTATTCAGTAAATGTTTTCTTACCTCTTTCCTTTAATCAACCCTATACGTGCCAGAGCAAATAGATGACTGAGCAATCGGTGATGTGCGGGGCAATACGAAAAGTCATGTTTTAAATGATTTTTGCATTTTTCAAGTATTCCTCCCTCACTCACACACAGTTTTCTAGTTAAAACACTTGATGTAGTTCTGTATTCTCCTCTCTGACCTAATTTCAACATAAGGAAAAATGACACTAGAATAATAAAAGAGCAAGTCAAGTGTTATTCATAAAGGTCCATCTGTCTTTTAACAGGTATTTGTGAACTTTGCCAAGGACCAAAGTGATGACGACCACTTAAAGGACCTGTCATTACACAAAAACCAGACAGTAGTGGATGTTGCAGTTCTCACATCTTTTCTGCAGGATGAGAAAGTGAAAGAAAGTTATGTATGAAGAATCCTGTTCATACAGGGTGGCTGAAAGTAAGGAGGAACTAGACCTTCCTTTGCACCAATGAAGTGTTCCAGAGGAAAGAGCCAGAAAGTTCTTGTGGGAAGAAGTAAACTGGATACTGTACTGATACTATTCAATGCAATGCAATTCAATGCAATGAAAACAAAATTCCATTACAGAGGCAGTGCCTTTGTAGCCTGTGTCTTATATGGCTCTCGAGTGAAAAAGACTTGAATTTAGTTTATTACCTTATACCTATGTGAAACTCTAGTATGGAACCCAGTGGACATATGGGTTTGAAATCGTACTTTTTTTGTTCCTGTGTATTCTCACTGGGGTTGCAACAATAATTCATCATGTAATCATGGCCAGTGATTATTTATCAAAATCAAAAGGCATGCACATCCTCAGTTATTAAGCCATGCCATGCTAGAGGATTGGTTTCCTGGTGACACATCCATTGCTGGCAATGAGTGTGCCAGAATTACCAGTGCCAAGTTGCTCAGAGAGTCTGAACACCATGGTGTGTCATGCACACTTTTGTGAAGGCTGCTCTTCTCAGAGTCTGTCGATGTCATTAATATCAGGTGACAAAATGGTGCCATGTGTGGCTAGTCCTGTTTTGATCCCTTCTTTGAGCTGCTCTGGTGGTGGTAACATGGAAAATATGGGTGTCTCTAGAAACAGGAAACTTGGTTCCTCTGTCATGTTGTCCCGTGCTTGGAGCTATAGGTCTACAGGGTCATTTTTCTGAAGACTCTTTAAATATACTTAGACCCTGGTAAGAAGCCAAGAAGCAGCAGCCAGACTGCTGGGGCTGCATGCTGCTGAGGCCAGGGCATGGGATTAAAGGGACGGCACATTCAATCCTGGGGAAGCCTATGTCCATTTGTCCTAACACGGTACACTGCATCTCGAGATCTTTGTTATCTGACACAAGTGTAGTACTATTTCTGGCTTTTTGAATTAATCTAGAAAATGAAAGGATGAAGTTGTATTTTGACAAAAATCTTTGTACTTTTAATGTTATTTGGACTTTTATCAGTGACTTCTAAATCATTACAATGGCCTCTTTTTAGAACCCTGTGGTATAGAATTTGGCTATACTGCCTCACTAGCTTTATTTTCTTGTATAAGACCGTAGATTGATCAACTGACTAGTGCCTAGAAAACAATGGGATGGTCAAAATCTCATGACATTATATTTGAGTTTCTTTAAGATCATTTAGGATACTCTTAATCTCAGTTCATCAATCAAGTATTTTTTGAGTGTATGCTGTAGGTGAAAGAGTATATATGTATGTATGTATGGGGGAGTTAGAAATTAAGTCTCAGTAGATTTCCTGTGCCACATTATTCGGCTAACTGGTTCTACAAATATTGTGAGGTTTTTTTTGTTGTTGTTAGTCATGGGCGCCCACTGAAAGAATATTGGGTGGCTTTTTTTTTCAATAGCAACAATGCAAAAAGCCAAGAAAGTATAAGGATCACAAGGCTGAACAATGAATTCTTTCACAGAGAAAACAGCTAGCTTGGAAACTTGCTGAACAACACAACTTGTGTTTTATGGCATTTCATACATTCAAATAACTGGCTTTGCAGATGTTAGACACCCCATTAAATCTCTGACAATCTCAAATTTTTCATCTTTTCAATTACTAACTTATGAAAAAAATAAAAACAACAAAAGGTTTCCACATGGAGTATTTTTTCAGGCTTTCTAACACAGTCATATTTTTTTTGTCAATAAACATTTTTAAAAAATATTATTTTACTGATATATAATGTCATCAGTCTTGTGATTGAACAAAAATATGAGAAGAACTACTGTGTGGCCAAGTTCAAGTGATCTTTCAATATTATTACTAATTCTTTTAACTTTTCCCAAAATTTAAATATTAATTCTAAAGGTATAAGACTTCAGATCTATTTCAAATTTATATTTATGTTCTAAATTTACAGAATGTTATATTAACTTATTGCTTGAAAAGAAAATGACTGTTTTAGAGATTAATGTCAGTATTATTTTCTAAAATGATAAGTAATGAAGGCATATTTATAATGAGTAGTGAAATGAAATCACTATATTTTATGTTGTCTTCAAAGATATACAATTCATAGAATACTTTATCCTTGTCTAATATTTTTCAAAATCAAACTTTTGTTGGTTTTCCCATTTCACTGTAATCGTGTTCTAATTCTTCATTATATTAAATCCATAAGCAACTCCTTCCTTTAATTATTCTGACTTCAAGGCCATATTTTAAAAAAATCAAAAGGCACTGTGAACTATTTTGAAAAAAAAAAACACATTTCACTATAGATTTAAAAGAATCTCTTCTGAAGCTAGAAATAATCTACAGTTATACATCAACTTCATTATTATTGTGCTACCTTTTTAGACTATCCAAATAGTAATCTTTTAAACTTTCCTATGTAAACCTAATTATGGTGGAAATTTTTACCAACTGTATGCTCAATCAAGTAAAATTTCTGTATATTCCCTGTGGAAATGTAACTATGTGAGTTTCAGAAATTCTCAATAGAAGTGTCCAAAGATTTCTGCTTTTGGACACCCTGGAAAACTTATTAACAACTGTGAATATGAAAAAAATACAATGAAATTAACAAGCTCTCTAGACATAAATACCCAGCACAATTCATTGTTAAAAACAACCAAACCTCAAACTACTGTATTTCATTATCTGTACTGAAAGCATATGTTTTGTGACTATTAAATGTTGTACATCATTCATTCACTGTATAGTAATCATTGACTAAAGGGATTTCTCTATGTTTTTTGTTTATGGTTGTATATATCAGGTAAATTTTTTTCCAAAGAGCCATGTGTCATACCGAACCACTTTGATATTGAGATATTAATTTGTACTCTCTTGTTACTATTTACTAGTAATAATGTAATACCATAGTAATATTGCTCTAATTCTTTCCAAAATTGTTGCATCCCTTTTTATAGAATGTTTATATTTCCATAGGATTAGCTATGCTATTATCCCTCCTTGTACCCTAGGATGAAGCTGTTTTTGTGCTTTTTCTTTATCATTGGCCCTTCATTCCAAGCACTTTACGCTGTCTGTAATGGGATCTATTTTTGCACTGGAATATCTGAGAATTGCAAAAACAGACAAAAGTTTCACAATAGATTTCTAAGTTAAATCATTTTCATTAAAAGGAAAAAAGAAAAAAAATTTGTATTGTCAATAAGTTTATATGAAGTATTAAAAAGGCATATTTCTATGTTGTATTGAGTCACAAAATAAAGCTGTGACAGTTCTCTTGGCCTGGTCTATACCAATTTACTTCCGTGCATTCGTGGCACCACCTACTGTTAAAGTGTTATATAAGCCATTACAAAAGTAAGAAATGTTTCTAGAGGGGAAGCCATTTGGATCAAAAGTAAAAATTTTAGAAAAGACTCAAATGTCCTGTTAATCATAAAAGAGAACAGAGGAGATTACTTGAAAAAAAAAGTGTTTTATACTTTCATGGCAGTTTTGACACTAACTGGTATTAAGTGTAAGAGGTTTTTAGATAAACTTATTCTGCTTAATGATTTTGAAGCTGCACAGAGATCTCTGACAATACTATGTACCTAACTAAGCTTATTTAATAAAAAGTTCACTTGATATGGGGGAGGCTACAAAGGCAGCCTTTGCTGCTCTTTTGTTTATTCAACCCAAAATATAAGGACGCAGTGTGGCAAGTATACTGGCCGGGTGCTGCGGGTAGGGGCAAGGGTGAACATGTAGGAAAAGTAGAAAATGTGGGCAGAGAAATGATACTGAGACTAATATCAGAGATGCCCTCCCTTTGTCCTGTAATGAGTGCTGTGCAGACAACATTCAAGTAGTAGTGCTATGATGAGACAATATGGATGTATTTTTCATTGCTCATTAAAAGTCAAAGTCTCAAAAAAGATGTCTGCTTCTCTGGGTACTTGAAGAACCCGTCAGTCTTTTTTAGGCCGTACAAGAGTCTGGCTCTCTGTGTGACCTCTTGGCAATGGCCGTGACGATGTGGAGTGAGCAGTCCTTTTCGTGTGGGGCGGATCTGGACTCGGTGCAGAGGATCCCAGCTTCGAATGAGCCAAGACGCCCACTCGGCATCAGCATCACAACTTCATCCTCCTAGCTTGAAGTTCACATTATAGTGACTTAAATGATGGAAAACTATGTTTCTTTGTGAAAAATGACAATTAAGGAAGAAGAAAAAACTTTACTGAAAAGTGAAAAAGCAGGTAATTTAGATGAAAGTATGTTACGCCTGAGTCTTAACCAAAACATTCTTCTACTAGAGAAAAGCTCATATGAACTTTTCCATATTCAAAAAACTCTGGACCCTTTGTAATGCTAAAGTATACATTAAGCATGAAAAAGTATAAGAGAAAATTAGCTACCATTTTTAAGTGTTTACTGTTTAATCCTCAATACCTGCCCTAGAAGGAAAACTGTACCATTTCACCTATGAGGAAATTGTAGCTCAGGGGATGAGGAATGTGTCCAAAGTACAGGGATAGTTAAGTGGCAGAGGGTTCTTTTTTTTGAAGTTAGGTATCAGTTAAAATCACACTGGCATCATACCTTACATTAACAAACATTTTTTGAACTTTATTATATGCCACTTTTCTAGGTTCTGGGGATACAATGTTCAAGAAAACAGAATTCCTGCTCTAATGGATTTATATTTCAGCGGAGAAAGACAACGGATATGTGGATGTATGGACAAAGCAACCTAATACATTAAGACAGCAGTAAGTGCTAAGAAGAAAACAAAACATGGCAATGGGATAACTTGGAGAGGAGTCAGAGATGCCCTGTCTGAGGAGTTGACGAGTGATAGTTATGCTCAGACCCAAATAAAATGAGCAGGAACAGCATTCAAAGGTGGGTGGGAAGAATATTCCCGGGAGAAAGAGCACCTACTGCAAAGGCCCCAAGGAGGAAAAAGCTTGTCAAGTTGAGGGGTAAAAAGGAATGTCTGCACAGTGTCCCTGGAGCACAGTGGGAAGGGGGAAGCATGGTAGGGGTTAGAATTAGAGAGATGGCAGGGACCAAATCCCCCAGGTTCTTGCCAGCCTTGTGGTATTGGCATTTCATTGTTAGTGCAATGAAAAACCATTGGAGAGTTTGTAAACAGGGTAGTGGTGTGACCTAATGTGCTTCAGAGAGAATGCTCATGCTTGCTACTGGGAAGAAAGGACAGCAGGGAGGCTAAGTAAGAGCTGATGGCAGTTTGGACTAGGGTGGTAGCAACAGATAGGAATAGTAGCATTCAGTGTCTACTCTGGAGATAGAGCCGGCAGGACTTGCTGCAGGCTGCATGTAGAAGAGGGGAAAAGAGCGATCAAGGTGACTTCTAGTTTGTGACTTGAACTAAGTAGATGGTCATGTTATAAATGCAGTTGGTATTTCACTCTGGAGATCAGAAGCAATGATAGGAAAGGTAAAATGTGTAAATCATTGGTATACATGCATATGGTATTTAAGCCATGGGACCGATTAAGCTTACTGAGAGAGAGTGAAGATAGAGAACATTCTTGAGCCTGAGATCCTACGACATTTAGAAGAGAAGCCAACAAGAAAAACAGAAGGCTGGCCAGTTGAGGAAGAGGAAAATCTGAAGAGTATGATGCTATACATTGAAGCTCAGAGGATTAAGAGTTTCAGGAAGACAGAAGTAGTCAATGAGGTCCAACAGTGCTGAGAGGATGAGTAAGGCAAAGGCAAGAATGGCCATTGAATCTGGCAAGACAGAGGTCCTCAGTGACCTTCATAACAGTCATTGTAGCAGACTGACGAGGCTGCAGACCTAACTGGGATGGATTCAGGGAAGAATGAGGTAAGGAAAAGGAGACGGCACATATACACAAATCTACATGGGAGTTTTGCTATGAAGGGAAGCAGAAAACAGGACAATAGCTAGATTACAAAACTATTACTTGTATTCTTGTCTGTTAGTAGTATAGGCTGCACATGGGCATGATCTCACCTTTCCTCTCTGATTATTTTTGTTTTGTCTTTAATTCTGTGGGCATCTCTTCTGTCAGGAGCCTTAGAATATTCTGGCTGGTTCAAGACCACCACTGCCTTGCCCTTTCAAAGCATAAGCCTATGATACAAAATTTTCCATTTCCCTCAACTAGCTATCACTAAAGAAAACAACCCATTTTCTCCTTCCAGGGGAATGCATTTCTTTAAAGATGCTTAGAGAGAGGGCATTCTATGTAAAAAAAGCTATGAAAGAGTATGTAACAATTCTTCCACCATGCTACAGGTTCACACCCCTTTGCTAACTGAAAGTACCCCAAATTCAGTTGCCACATCAGTCAGCTTTCAAGAGTTTGCTCAGTAGGTCAAGAGTTGGCACTGAGAATGAAGCCCAGAGCTCATGTCTGCAAGTGGCATTTGCTTGTCCTTTGGGAGTTTCGTGGCAGGAGTGGAATCAGACATGATAGGGTGCATATCTGTTATCTCTTCCTGGAGATAAAATTCAAATACCTTCATAGTCTGTGATAGTAACTTATAACCAACAGGCAAAAGCGTTATTCCTGATGGCACCCACAGCCAGAACTTGTACTGAGTCATTCACCGTGTCTTCCATGGATATTTTCCAAATGGGGTAGTGTAGCACCTCCACTGGTAATCATGAATCTACTGCTAATGGTGGCTCAATATGAGG
The DNA here is from genome assembly GCF_020740605.2 of Lemur catta. Lineage (NCBI taxonomy): Eukaryota > Metazoa > Chordata > Mammalia > Primates > Lemuridae > Lemur > Lemur catta. The sequence goes on from NC_059137.1 coordinate 27,652,415, forward strand.
TGTGGAGGAATGATGGGCTCTTTTTAAAAACTCAGACTTCTCATATGTTAATTCAATCAATAAATACTTAGTGAGGGCTTACCATGTGCCAGGCACTGGTGATACTCCAATAATTAAAACAAAAATCATTGTTGTCATGGAATTTAGTTTCTAGTTGGAGAACACATACAATAACAAACCATATGTAAGTAAAACATTCATTATAGTGATAAGTGACATAAAGAAAATTAAGGCAGGGGAGAGGGATGGTATCTTAGTTCAGGCTGCTATAACAAGAACACCATAGACTGGGTGGCTTGAACAACAGGCATTTATTTCTCCTGCAGTTCTAGAGGCTGAAAAGTCTGAGATCAGGGTGCTAGCATGACTAGGTTCTAGTGAGGGCTCTCTTTTTGGTTTCCTTATGTGGTGCAGAAAAAGGGGAGGAGGGAGAAGAGAGAGAGAGAGAGAGAGAGAGAGAGAGAGAGAGAGAGAGAAGAGCACTCAGGACTCTGCATCCCAATCAGGTCACCAATTCTATCATGAGGACTTCATGGCCATGACCTCATCTAAACCTAATCACCTCCCAAAGGGCCCACCTCCAAATACCATCACACTGGAGATTAAGGCTTCAACAAATGCATTTTGAGGGAACAAAAACATTCAGTCCATAGCAGATAGGGACCACCATGAGAGAGGCTTGCAATTTTAAATAGGGCTGTCAGAGAAAGCCTCATGGGGGTAAAGACCTCAAGGAGGTATGGAAATGATCCGGGCAGATGCATATCTAGGGAAGAGCATTCAGAGCAGGGGAAATAGACCCATAGGTTAAGAACATGTTTAGCAGGTTCAAAGAAAAGACTCTTAGGACAGGTATGGAGCTGAGGGAGAAGAGTAAATGTGGTGAAAGATAACAGGACAGATCGTGTAATGACTTGTAGGTCACAGGTGAGGGCTTGGATAATTACCCTGAATGAGGTAGGAAGGTACGGGGAGGGTTGAGCAAAGGAGTGATATGATCTGGCTTATGTTTTAGACTACTCTGGCTGCTGTGTTGAAAGTAGACTGGGATGGGGCCAGGAAGGCAAGGGCAGATCAGTTAACCGCCCTTCCCCAAAATCCAGATGACTGACTGACTTGAGCCAGGATGGTGGCTGTAGGGATGTGAAGTGATCAAATTCTGGAAATTTGGGATTTGATGACAGATATATAATGAGATGTGAGAAGAAAAAAGGCATAAAGAGTGACTCTGAGGTTTGTGGCTTGAGCAAATGGAAAGTTTACTTGCCATGATCTAAGATAGTTTCTGGGAAAAGATCAAAAGCTTGGTTTTGGACATGTGAGGTGTGAGATTTCTCACAGACATTCAGGTGAAGATGCTGAGAATGCAGGTGGATACGATGAGCCTGGAATTCAGAGACAAGGGGTGGACTGGAGGAGCTATCAGCACACAGATAGCATCTGAAGCCATAGGCCTGGAGGAAATGATGTAGGGAGTGAGTGTAAATAGAAAAGAGAAGAAGAGGTCCAAGGAATCAGCCCTGGGACATCCAGCATCAGAGGTCAAGAGGACAAGATGAAGACTAGAGAGTTAATGAGGAAGGAAAGCTTGTGCAGTGTTTTGAGAAATGAAAAAAGTATTTCCAGAAGGAAGGAGAGGTCAGTTGCTAACAGGTCAAATAAAATGAGGATTGGGAAGTGAGTTTGATAAAAGCAATTTGGCTGGTGTGGTGATTAGAGAATGTTTATGAGATAATGTGAGAGGAGAAAAGTATAGGAAGTATGAACTACTACTCTTTTGAGTCATATTGTAAAGGGGAAAAAACGGGGTGAGAAGTTTTTAAAAATTTTTTTTTAAAGATGGTGGGGAAAATAATAGGATATCTGTATGCTAGGAGAAGGATCTAGTTGAGAGGGAAAGCTGTGGCTTCAGGAGACAGAGAGAAGCGCTGGGGCCACATCCTTCAGCCGTGAGTGTCCAAGGTGAGGGGTGTGTCTTTGCTTGGCACACGGACCATTCATGCACAGTAAGAGGAGAGAGGGTACGGCATATGGGCCTGGCCGCAGAAAAGTGGGTGGATAAGGGGTGGCAACTTGTGCCAAGTCTCTTGTGATGTTTTTATTTTCTCAGTGATGTAAAAGGAAAAGTCATCAGCTAAATGAAGATGGGGGGAGGAGGTGCTGAGAGTCATTTAAGAGAATGGAAGGTTGAACGGACTAGAGAAAAACAGGATGCTAAGATAGGAACCTGTAACATGTAAATTACTTTCCTCTTCAAATGAGACCTCTTGGAAGGCAAATCCCTGTCATCTTAAGTTTTGGAAAAAGGCAAAATCCACCTGGAGTTAAGTATGAAGAATAAGGTACCTGATTTAAACCAAGAAGTCCTATTTTGGCCCAAACCAGGGAAGCCCTTAAGGTAACTCTGAGTCAATCCATTAAAGAGATCAAAATGCCAGCCCTCCCCTTAGCGTTTACTATCACAGATAATTGATCTCATAACCCTAAGACACTGCAACATTCTGAAACAAAATATTAAACTATCTTCTGTAGTATGTGTTAACTTTTAACTTTTAATTTAGTTCAATTTTCATTTTTAAATTGCTAATTATGTGTATATTAAGCACATACTGAGTCCCCAACTGTTTCACATAAATGTGAGATGTCTTAGGATTCTTTGTACTCTGCATGGAAAAGACTACTGAGGAGGCACAGGTTTGCTGAAGCTGCCACTGCCTGCCTTTCTTACAATGTATAATATCTTACAGTATATAATAGTCTAGATAAACTACAAATCCCTTGGGGTCTGATAAATGAGAGAAAACTGTACTTTCTGTTTTCCAAATTTCTCTTGGACAGCTAATTCATAATTTACTATTTTATAGATATAATATGTTTTAGAAATATAAAATAATATAGCCATAAATATAGACTATCAGGAGATCTTGGAGTACCAAACCTAGTTTTAGAAGGTAAAGGCATCAAGTAAAATGGAAATTAAAGATGTTTAAAGGAAAACCCTAGAGTATCTGTGGTAGTACTAAAGAAACCTTCCTTCCTGGGGTTACTAGCATGCTATTTTCTTGATGTAACTTAATGGTCACAATAAAGTTGGTACCTTATTACTGTGTCACTATCCTACAGCAACACAATAAGAGCTCCAGAGAAGAGGATATAAATATAAAATGCAAATTAAAAAATCAAAGTAGATATGTAGACTTTTATTAGGACAAGCATTTCCATAACCATAAAGATCTCTTTAAAACAAATAAATGTCCCAAGATCTTTGTTAGTGGTCCAAAATGAAGTAAAAATTAGTACAATTAATTATAAGTGAACACATTTCAGCATATAAACCAAAGAGTCTTCTATAGATTTTTAATGCCGTGACCTATTTACATTATTTTCTAAGTTAGAGTGACTAATAATTAATGTGAAAACCATAATTAATACAGATGACAGAGATGATATTGTACTTTTCCAAAGTAAAGAAATATCCTTGATATAATATTTCTATAAATCCCATTTGATATAACAAAATAAACTTTACTGGGCAAAATTTTTTTTTATATCTAAGAAAAAACAGACATGATAAAAAGACAGATATTGTATATAAATAATTTAAAAATATTATCAGGCAAAGAAATGTAAAACCATTATTTGAATATAAGAAAATGCTATAATATAAAGCAAAAGGTTGTCAAAATACAGAAGAGATATTCAAGATCATGAAATAGTGACAATTATTTCTAATGTATAGTAGATACCAAAATGCCCCAGGGAAAATGAGCAGAACTATTTCCTGAAGTGGTGGTGACAAAGGACAGATTTAGCTTTCAAATATGCAAGAAATATAGCAAATTAGCTTACCACCTCCTTCAAATATAAGTGAGAACTTCTTGGGAGAATTTAGGCACTATTAGCACACCTCATGCCAATTAATGAAATGCTTGGTATTTCAGTAGAAAACTATTTCAACGGTGAAAATGGCACAGGAATCAGAAGCATATTCTGCTGAGACACTAGGTAGTTGACACTCTCTCGAACTGGAAAAACATTTCATAAGAAGGCATGTAGAGTTATTGACTGAATCAAATTTGTTCTAGAAGTAATTCATGCCTAGTGAAACAGCTTACCAGCCGCCACAACTCTGGGATCCTCATGAGACTGATGTCTCCCAGCTGCACGACTGTCTGCACTCTCATTCCACCAAAGAACATAAACTGCAGAAATAAACCAAAAATAGTTTCTAAAGAATATGGCATTAATAAATAAAAAATACCAAAAAATGAATCAGAAATGTTGTCTTTTTCTCTAAATCAAAATAGTGACATCAAAAAGGTACAACTAAATATGTTAGTGATAAGATTTCAGAGAGGCCAGAGATTTGGGAGAGAAATTTATAAATTAATCAATCAAACAGGAAACAGAAGGCTGAAGAGGAGATGTAAAGGAACATAGCTAAAGGCACAATTATGACTAGCTCCAGCTTTCATCACTTCCTATTACATTTGATTCTATTTTTTAAAAAGCAGATTATAAAAAATTGTGTTAAGTGTAGAAAATTTAGATGATACAAAGAAAGAAAACATTAAAATTAGCATAATTTTAATTTCCTAGATAAACCTCTATTATTAATAATATATGGCATCTTTTTTGAAAAAAAATGAGTAAACCAAATTAAGGTCTTTCAGTATATTATGCTTAGAAACAGATTTTTAAAAAATCAACAATATGAGAATTTTCTATGTCAATATTAATTCTAATGGCTATATGAATTCCTCCATATCTAACAATTTTTTATACTAACCCCTTATTGTTGATTATTTAGATTATTCCTAATATTGTAGTATTCCACAAAATACTGAAATAAATGTTTCATACATAATTATAAGCCTTCTATAATTAAAATTTACTACATGTTAGCTGTACGGATTTTAGAAAATACAGATAAATAAGAGGAGAAAGTAACCATTTCTAATCTTACCACCCTGAAATAACCACTTGTCTATTTTGGTGTATCTTTTCCACATTTATATATATGTATTTTTATGTGTATTTATATATTTATAATGTACACATAGCATATATATTTATGCTTACATAAGATACATTGATGTAAATGATGTATATGTATGTCTACTTGTGTATTACAAGTACATTTATTATATAACTAGGGTCATAACACATTGTTTCCAGTGTTTCCTTATCATAAACAAGGTTGACCTAAGCTTCATTAGAGCAGCACCTACATGTACACCTACAATAATAACAATGCTGATGACTACTACTAACATCTGTTGGGTGCTTACTGTGTGCCAGACCTGGTTTTAAGCATGTTTCGTGTATTCACTCACTTAGTCTTCATAATAATCCATGTTGTAGGTTGTAGCATTTTATGAATCAGGAAACTAAGGTACAGTGAGATTAAGCAATTTGCTCAAGGTCACTAAATTAGTAAGCGATGAAGCTAGGATTTGAACCCAGGCAATCTGGATCTGATTATTTCCTTAATATAAACTCCTAAAATTTAAATTGAGAAAACCAAAGGACATAGATACTGTGCTCCAGAAATGATGTATCAATTTATACTCAGCAGATTATCATTCTCCTACTATGCTGAGAATGAATTTAAGATTAAAAAATGTGTGCACACCATTTTCAGTAGTTTTTTCTTATAAAAGTTATACATATCCAGTATAGAAAATTAAAATAGAAACTTTAAAAAAACCTTTAATCTTATCATTCATTATATGACTACTATATATTTTATGTCCTTTCAAATGTCTTTGCTGTATTACTAAATGTATGTATTAATATACACATACACATCTATGCATATTCCCTAGAAGCAGTACTGGCAAAGACAAAAAAAATTTAAGGCTTTTTATTTATATTGCCAAATTTTTGGAAGGAAAAATTATACCAACATGAACTATACACTGTGTATGAGTACTTAATTTTTCCCTTACTTAACTATATGTCTTTGCTAGGTAAAAAATTGTATCTCATTATTGTTTTCATTTGCATTTTCTTTAAAATATATTTAGCAGCCATCTGTATGTCTACCTTTGGGTAAGTTTTCATTCTTTTGTTTTGCTTTTGGATTTCATTTATGGTGATTTAGGGCATGCAGAAAATTTGAGCCTTTCCATAATAAAATTATCAATTAATTATTTTCCCTTCATCATTTCTTCATAACCTTTTAGCTTAGAAATATAGTCCCCATCCATATTATTAAATAAATTCATTTATATGAATATATGAATGAATTATTCATCTATTAATTCATCTAATAATTCATCCATTTAATAATTCTATGATTTCATTTTTTTCTTGAATCTATAATCCATTTAAATTCTATTAGCATATGGTGTAAGATAGACATGTAATAATTTTCATAAATTTTCTCCTCATCATATATTTTCCGACTTGGAAATACATTTTTTTGTATATTCTGATTATTTTCTTTGTATATATTACTAGAAGTTGAATATCTGGCTAAAGATCAGGAACTCAGCTTTGAATATGTTAGGTTTGAGATGTCCATTGAACATTCAAATAGGGAAATTGAGGAGGCAATTGGATATAGAGTCTTTCAAATATTTTATTAGGTATTCTTAGTCATTTATTCTTCCAGATGAACTTTATACACATTTTTTTAGATTTACACCAAAGACTCTCTGAAATTCTCACTGCAATTAATTTCAACTTTAAAAGTTAAGTGCCCAAAATCGGTGTTTTAGTAAATAAAGTCAGTCAATCTATCTATTATGCTATCTATGTGTACATCTATCTAACATGCTATCTAACTTGCTAAAGTGTTATGAAGTCATTATCAACTATGAATATGCATTGTTTCTAGCATGTTTATATCTAATAACATTTTGTTCTTTGTATTCCTATGTCATTATATAACAAAGACAAAAATGTTAGCAGTATTATCTTGAAGTAATGGAAAATGAGTTATTTTTTTCCTTGGGCTTGTCCATGTTTTTAGCATTTGTAAAAAATATATACTACATTTTCATTTGGAGAGAATCTCTCTACCCTGAGTAATCTTATATTTTTAAAAATCAATAAAAGTATATTTAAAGGAAAAAAGAATATTTCTTGAGGATCCCTCCAATTTTAAAATTTTATAATTTTGATGTATCAATGGAAAGCAGCAGTTTAGCATTTGAAATAGGCTCCATAAAGTATTAATATTCTAAAAAAATAAGATGTAAGCCCATTTTTACAACCCTTAAAATTATAAAAAACTAAAAATTTGGAAATAAAAATTAAAATAGACACCATAATGAAAAAGAGAGACAAACTGACTCAACTTAATAGATCACCAATACACACTGCAATTACATAGAAGGAATGGGCAACTGTACCTCTGTTGAGTTCTCCGTATTCTGTGTGGAAAACACCAACTAGTTTTGCATAGCCTAGATTGACATGGGCATTAATTGCCCTTTTGAATGCATCACCCCATAGAGCTGGTCCACCAGGTTTCATCTGAAAAATAGCCAGTTCATAGACTCCTAGAATAGGGAGAATAAGAATTATTTTACAAAAGATAATCAAGAAATTTTTAATCAGGTTTGTTTGTTTCAAGCAGAAGGCTGACCAACATATTCGTATTTGGAGGATAACCTATGTATACATATTTATGTAGTCATATTTATTAATTCTCTGCATTCTTTTTCCTTGCTTTGATGGTTAAAAAGTGCTTGTCCATGTTTAAGGGTCAGTTGTTAAGCTTAATTACAAAGAAAAAAGGAAAAAGGATTGGAAGCTATGTATAAACTATCCTCTGAAATGTTTTTAATCTGTAAAATTTGTCAATAAAACAGATATTGACACTTTATAATGAAATACGATTTTTGAGCTGCCCAAGTCTACACTTTTAAAAAAAATTTTTTTATTTCTGCACATAATGGGGATACAAATGTTTAGGTTCCATATATTGCCCTTGCCCCACTTGAGTCAGAGCTTCAAGTGTGTCCATCCCCCAGACAGTGCACATGGCACCCATTAGGTGTGAATATACCCATCCCCTCCTCCCCCCTCCCATCTGCCTGACACCCGATGAATGTTATTCCTATATGCGCACATTTAAGTGTTGATCAGTTAAAACCAATTTGATGGTGAGTACATGTGGTGCTTGTTTTCCCATTCTTGGGATACTTCACTTAGTAGAATGCCAAGTCTACACTTTTAAAAAAGAAATGAGTAACAGCAGTATTATCTGATCTCCTACATTTCCCTCTTCTTTTCAATTTTGAAAGAGAATACTTTTTTCTTTGTATAATTTCCCCTTAGAGGATTTCATTTCTAACAAGAACAGCAAATAGTTGACCTGAAGTCATGTTCGAGTCTTTGAGGAAAAAAAGAAAACCCTGAAGGAGATGGTCTTATTGTTCCTAAATATCCAGGCAAAAGCTTGAAAAGCATTTTATTGATATCTTCTGGTCAGAATTATGGGGTGGGTGGAGAGAAAGAAACTACAGGACAAGATTAGATTAGATTTCTTGTGTAAGAAAAAGGAAAAAAGTACAATTACTAAAGAATTATGAACAACATAGAGGAAGAGAACTAAGATCTGACACTGTTCCAGAAGCCAAGTATTTTATTTAATAGTGCTGAAAGCTAAGGGGAATTTTAAGTGTATTAGGATCCAAATAAGACTTTTCAAGGCTCTAGTAATTTAAAATAAAATACAAAATTGAGTTTATGGGAGAAATAAAATAAAATTTAAATTAGTCTATGTTTTTCTAATCTGACCTAGGTTTAAAACTGGATTGAGGTAATTATTTCCTTAAGTGAGCAAGAAGTAAAATCAGCAAGTAGAAAAATCTTAAGGAATTATTTTCAAACCAAGAAATGAGAAAGAGGAAGGTATACAAGTTAAACTACAATAATATAGCTTAAGAGTTTAAGTTAATTTATTCCCCAAAACAGTCAGTCTTACAAGCAAAGATGTACTTAATGATTTAAGTACATCTGATTAGCTGAATTTGTGGAAAAAATACTTGTATATTTAAAAATTGATAACTTTAAAACTGTGACAAAATTTCATAAACTTCCCTTTACCTACCTATACCTGTTTTCCTTGCTCCTAATTCCCACTTTTCCACCATGTTGACTTTTTATATAACACAGCTAACCTTTAAGAGTCAGTCAGATTCCAATTTGGAAAAGTACTTCATTATTTGATGTTCATTGTTCTAAGGATAAGCAAAGAGCTCAAATTCATTTTTATCTCCATATTCACCATATAGTTATACATAAAATGAAGAATTTTATTTTTTCTTCTGTGGAACTTTAGTCTTTATAGCATTAGATCTTTACTATTTTACTGATTAAAACTCAAAGTCTAAGAAGGAAGAAGTACTTAACCTTCTTTTGGAGGCTTTTCTAATTTGCACCATGGTACCAGATAAGTAATATCAAACTCTTGTTCTTCAATTAGAGGCCAAATTGAAATGGTCAATTGTTCCTGCCATTCCTTGTCTTTGGCTAAGGCTTTCCGAACTTCAGTTCGATGAGCAAAATTATCTGTGGGAAAAAAAGAATTAAGAAAAATAAAAATTTTCAATTTAAAACCACCTATAATTTTCTTTGGATTTCATTCAGTTCAACAAATGTTCATCAATGCCATATAAAAACGCTGTGTTCTGTCACTGGAGATACCAACATAAATAGATGTCACAACTGCCCTTAAGTTACTCATGGTCTAAAAGGGTAGTAGAAATGTAAAGAACTAATTTTAATGTCATATAATGGCTTTACAGGCTTACCACTTTAGCAGGCAGTTGTGGAAATTAGGTCAGTTATTGAAACTTTCCGTGTCTGAGTTTCTTCTTCTGTGAAATGGAGATGATAATATAACACCTACCTCCAAGGTTGTTGTGAGGATTAAATGAATTAACACATGAAAAGACCTTAGAATGGGATTTAGTACCTTAGTCAGTACTCAGTATATGCTAACTATTCTTATTAATTAATTGAGGCATTTGATGTATAGTGCTAGTTTAGAGAAAGACTATTTTTCCTTGGTGGTGGTGGTGGATGATCAGGTCAAGGTACACTTTGAATCAAATTTAACATAAATGAAATTAAGATGTACTTTTAAAGCCTGTTCTCCTTTGAACAAACAGCTTCCAAAGAAATAATGCTGATTCTTTCACTTATTGTCAATCATTCTTTTTCCCTACAACTTATTTCTTTTCTTTCTAAGTTACCCAAACAGATATATGCATTTACCAACATGAGGGACTAGTACAGTCAGCCCTCTGTATCTGTGGGCTGTACATCTGTAAATTCACCCAACTGGATTAAAAATATTAAAAAAATACACAATAAAAAACAAAAACAATACAGTATAACAACTATTTTCATAGCGTACACATTGTATTAGTTATTATAAGTAATCTAGAGATGATGTAAAGTATATGGGAAGATGTGTGTAGGCTCTGTGCAAATACTACACCATTTCATACAAAGGACTTATGCTGATTTTGGTATTCACAAGGTACTGGGGTGGCGGGATGAGGGGGTGGGAGTGGGATGGGGTCCTGTAACCAACCCCCTATGAATACACAGGGATGACTATGCTATATTTACTATTAGTACCTCCTAGGACTAATCTAAGACTAACGGTAAAAGGGTTTTATATGATTTATGCTGGGGATAAGGAATAACACCTATCTGATAATTTAAGTGAGTTATAAGGCTTTATTAGCAGTTTTTTAATGGGACATGATTCAGCTTGTGGTATATCTATAACATAAATTATGTTTTAATAGGGCTTGTTTTATTATAACAGGGAAGAACTAAACAAAGGTCATGTTAAGTAAAAAATAAACACTTTTCATATTAAGTTACTTATGACTATTAACTTTGGACACTTATCACTAAATACTAAATGAAATTATTAAAAGTTCTTTAGATATTATCTAAAGTCCTGATGTGGATGGTTAAGAATAGACAGTGGAGTAACAAACATTCTAGCAATTCTTGTAACTTGTTTTTTACTTCCTCTACTAAACCCAGGGGTAGGTAAGCTTTGATATGGGAAGGACTTTTTCTGATTTCTTTTCCTTTGCCTACCTAGAGTAGTATGACGGTGAATTCCTTGAAACTCTGGGGTATAGAAATGAAACAAAAGTGGTCTCAAACATAACAGAATTACCAAATCTCAGAGTTAGGTACAGCTTAAAAGGTAACCATCATCCCCTATAAACCTCTGTTTTCGTAAAGCCCCTAAATGTTTGAATTATTTCTGCTAAAATATTGATATCTGGCCATAGGTGTAATAATAAGAAAAGATACTTCTCTTTTCCATTTGTGATCCTAACCCACGTGGACTTTTGCAATCACTGCTCTAAATTTTTCATAAACCAACTTTATAACAAACCATTCTAAAATTTTTCTGAGAATTAAAGTCTAGTTCATAATTTTATGATTTGATATATGAGACTTCACATTTTCCTATTTATAACACAAGAGTTCAAGCAAGGGGTTGTTAGAGGTATACCATTGGAAGAATAATCACTAAATTTGTTTTTTTGGTATTGTTTTTTAAAAATATAACTTAACCTATATGTATCTATAGTAATATAGATCCAAGAACTAAGTTTCACATAATATCTGACAGGATGAAAATCTGTACTGAACACTTAAACTAGATGACTCGTACCATACTTCCAAATATGAAACACTGTATTCACTCTGCCTCCAAATTCAACACTCCAGAATCCAACCAATTCAGAGTGAGCGGTCCGAAGATGAATGTTTTTCTTAACATTTTCCAAGAACTCATTCATTTTCGAAGGTTTAAGGTAATAAGTACGACATTCATAGAATGTTCCATCATATTGTCTGGGGCCTGTAGCAAAAGATGAGCACACCTGAAGAAGAAAAAGCAAATTTAAATATTTTGGGAAGGTAGGTTTAATTACATAATAACAACCAAATCTGAGTCTGGTACTTCTATTGAGTTTGTACTTCTATTGCCAACCCTCTACGTACATTTGTTTATATAGAGATGTCAATAAAGATTAACTACTTTTCTTTTTCAAGTTTCTAAAAGAATGGGGATGGCTATTCAGGTCAAAGTATTTCCTAAATCCAATGATGAAGACCACTGATCAAAAATAGGACTGGAATGTAACTAATGTAAAAGGAAGCTATGACCTATCCAATTGCATTGTATTATTGGGGGAGATGTATGCATGTTGAAAAGGGAGAAATAACAAGTCAGAATTGTCTGAATCACTGTTTCTAATTACATTTATTACACCCAATTATACCAGGTTGATGGAAATATCCTTTAAGAACCATTAGTTCCCTTTGTAATAGTCATAGTCTCACTATGTAAATTTCTGTCCTAATTTGGTTCTCTGAGCTTAAGCGAACTTAACTTTCAGTAGCAAAATGCCCTGCCAGAAATTATCCTCTCAGTTTGTGTGTCTGTGTGCATGTATACATGTACGTATATACAAATGTATATGTATTAACACACATGTACACACACACACACTCCTGTGGCATCCCAGTTACAAATCCATCTTTAAGTAGGTTTGTTTAGCATGAGACAACTTCCTGAAGCTGACTAACCAGAATTATCTATTAGAACAGTTTTAATAGGTTTCTTTCACTGACATATTTTTGATTACAACATATAAATGTCTGCGTATTTTATTTATGTGTAAAATGTCTTAATTATAATTGAGTTCATTCCATTTATGTCCACTATGACTTATGTTCCTATTGCACCAGTGTCTAAGTTTAATTGAAAAGCAGTTCTTCCCACCAAAAGCAACTGCAGCTACCCCTTCTTTTGATAGACATTCTTTTTGGGTCAATTTAACCAAACTCTAATAACAGAATGATACGAAAATAAAAAAAAATCCTGCTTAGTATCTATAGTTTAAAAAAATATAAATAAAACAAATATATCAGAAAATGAGCCAATGGGGTATTTGTAACAACTGTTTTTTAAGCTGACTTTCAGCAATTTGTATTTGGAAATGTCAAACTAAACAAAAGACATTAGAGAAAATTATCTTCAAATGCATTGAGTTTACTCTGGAATGAGAAATGAGGATTATAACCACAAACGCATGGACCAGCAAACCACCAGTGCATCTGGTGAGGGATGGGTAAAGGGAAGCTTTAATTAGCAAAAAGTGAGAGGTTCCTGAAAGCTGCTTAGAAACAGTTCTTGGTTCCAGAGGCTCAAAGCCAGAGTGTAGGGGCTGGGCCTAGAAGAAAGGATGGCTGGATGGAAAGAACGTGAGCAGGGTGAATGAAGAGACAGGCGAAAATGCCTGCCCGAAGCTGCTTGTTTGCTGTGTGCAAGGTCAGCTGAGAACAGCTGACCTGTATGGATGTTGTTAAAGAAATTACCAAATGACCCTGATCTTTTGCACGTGTCCTGGGAAATAAATACAGGAAGGAAGTTAGCTAAGGAGGCCATTTTCTCCTTCTGATGTTGGCTTCTGTCCTTCTCTCTAAGCACTATGTGTTTTGAGTAATTATTCATTCCTTTGCTACCGAGCTCAGGAGTGAAAAGCGGCTGCTACAAGTGGTGACCCCGATGTGATTCATGAATCTGCCTGTCCAGTGAGTGTTTTCGTCATCTGGACTACAAAGGGAATCATGCTGGTAAGGGACAGTCCTGCCTGCTACTTTGAGAAGGGGACAGGCGCGTGTAGTTCAGAAGGGGATTTCTAATATGGGGCAGCACCTGACAAAAGATCAGCAAATTCATCTGTGCACTTTGCAACAACTCTTAAAGGCTGCCCAGTGTTCTCTCGAACCAAAAGCTTAACAACTCTTGTGTGCAGTAAGATGGCATTGCCTCTGGTTCCCAGATGAGGGCACATTAGAGTTAGAGCTCTGGGGACAAGTAGGGAAAGGTTTTTAAGAAGAATCTTAAGCAGGGGTTTCCGGTGCCCCTTGCAGTGTTAACTACACGGAGCCTGGTGCAAACAGCATTGACTCCCTTACATGTTCCTACAGGTTCTAATCCATTGGAACCCGCTTCTCCTCCTCCACCGTCTGCTCTGCTGGAGGAGCTGGCGTCCCCTGCCATAAAATTCCTTAATCCTGAACCATTCTCTCCACCATCGCCTTCTGCGGTTCAACAGAAGCAGCTACCTCCTTCTCCTCCCCGTCTCAAAAGGGGTCTCTATGCCTCCCCTAGTAAACCATCCACTTTTCTTTGCCTAAGAGAGGGCCAATCTTTATAGGGATGAGATTTTCTAGAACAACGGAATCTTCTAACTACCCAGTTTTTTCATTAGGGGCCACTGCTCAGGTACATCCAGTGCAACCCACACCTTTACAATGGACTACTAATTCACCCATCTGGATAGAGCAGTGGCCCATTAAGCAGGATAAATCAAAACATTTAAAATCTCTTGTCTAAGATCAACTTAAAGTGGGACACATAGAACCTTCCCTGAGCCCATGGAACATTCTTGTATTTGTCCTACCTAAAAGAGCAATAAGTGGTGTTTACTACAGGACCTAAGACCTCTTAATGCTATTATAGTCCCTAGGGGTCCGCTACAACCCAGCCTTCCCCAGCTGTCGTTAATTCCAAGAGATTGGCCTTTGATTGTAATTGCCTTAACATGGGGAAGAGGGTATGTTCAAACTTCTATAGGTCCCGAGTGGTTCCCTTCCAGATGAGTTCGCCTATATCCTGAGCTGGATTCCACAAATGAAACGTCTCTCCCTCCAGCTGCTGCCGACAGGGTCCCACCACGACAGACACGTAACACTATGACAGTGCCCAGGATCACGTGGGGTCAGTTGACACAACTAGAGACACAGGCTTCAGCTATAACACAACTGGGGGCTCCTCCTACCTTGGGGAACACTTTTCTGGTGTATTTGGTTATTGTTGCCCATAATGGCAGTCAGGTATCCCAAAGGCTGCTTTGCAGCCTTTTTCTCCTTTTATTTCTCTAATTCAGTACAGCCACAGTTCACTGGGCTCATGTCTTAAACCCACTTGTGTTTAAGCCCCTAATGTGGTGGGACTCAGAGATCCCTCTGTCTACCAGTGACTCAAGATGGACTGGAAGAGTATGGTTGCCGCCATGGTCCTGGCAGAGTAATGGAACAGACTAACTTTACATCAGAGTCAGTAGCTTATCATTCCTCTAATCCTCCTGTGTGTGTGTGTGTGTGTGTGTGTTACCAACTTACATAATACAATATGGTGCGTTCCCGTGACCAACCAAAATTATTTATTAACTGGTCATGCTTGGTCTTGTCACTTTCTTTTTTTACTTTCTAGGACAGATCCGCCAATTGATGACCTCCCAACACCATTATGTAAAAGACACTGGCTAAAGCTTACATCTTTCTCCCACTCACACTCTGTCTCTAATTTTAAATAAAAAGGGGGAAATGTGGAGGGCTGGGCCTAGAAGAAAGATGGCTGGATGGAAAGAACGTGAGCAGGGTGAATGAAGGCTCAGGTGAAAACACCTGCCCAAAGCTGCCGAGTGCAAAGGTCAGTTGAAAACAGCTGACCTGTGTGGATGATAAATTAGCAAACGACCCTGACCTTTTGCTCGTGTTCTTGGAAATAAATACAGGAAGGAACTTAACTATTTTCTCCTTCAGAGTTTGACCTCTCCCTTTCTCTAAACACTGTGTTTCGAGTAATTATTCATTCTTTCCCTATGGAGCTCAGGAGCGAAAAGCAGCCGCTACACCAGAGTTGTCAGTGCATTAGTGGAGATGTCATTACTGGGAATAACAATGTAAGGAAACAATCCTTGGCCCTTCCCCGAGGCTCAGAAGTATAAAGACTACATTGTTAATCTAGAGTGAATAGACATTAATGGCTTTTCTTTAGTGTTCACCAGAAAGTCTGCCTCTGAAACAGGTCAACCCCCTTCTTGTGTTGCCTCTTCAGAAAGGAGTAAGAAAAATCTCTGGGTTTGATTCACAGGTAAGGCTGAATCATAAACTCCATTTTGTACATTTCTCATCCAAGGTTATCATGTTGGCTCCAGGGCTCCGGACCCTGCCTGGCTTGGGGACAGACCACAGGAGACTCGGGTGACTGGGCGGGGTCCAGCCCCACCGGGACCCTGGGCCGCCGCCTCAAGTTTCTCTGGAAAATGCTTGGAAGTTGTGTCTTTCGTTTCAAAGAGGGGGAGGCCGGTTCTGCTGCAAGCGGCTGGTTGGCTTTCCCGGCTTGAACCTAAAATCTGGAGGGGGTGGTGGCCTGTAAGGCCACAAATCAACAGGAGCCGTGATATCGCCGGGCGGCAACGTGACCAACGCTCCCGGAGCCGCAGTCGCGACGGTGCAGGGCCGCAAAACCGCTTCAGTGGTGTCCTGGGGGCCGCCTGGCATCCGGGCCAGAGAAGCCCTCTGTCCGCGGCTGCCTGCGAGTGGGTCAGGAGGCGACCTCGGCAGGGTACCCTTGCCTTGGCAGCACCGCTCTCCTCTCGCGCGTCCCCGGAACCCCGGCGCAGGCCTCCTGGGTTCGCACTAGAACCTGACGAGCGCGCAGAACTCCGGGTCTGGGAGCACGAAATCGGGGCGCATGCGGAGGCCGAGCGGGGTGGGGGGAGGGAGGCGCATGCGCGAGACTTCTGGGCCCACGTCAGGTGCCCCGGCCCTCCCAGGGCTAGGGGTCGGGTGTGACCCAGCGGCTCGTACCTGGGGCGCAAGCGTCCGCGCAGCCAGGATCCTAGTCAGGCCGCTCCGGAGGGCGAGCATGGCGCAGCTTCGAGCTCTAAGAAAGGCAGCCAGCGGCGTCCTTCCTGAAACTCTCTTAAAACTTCGCAACTGGAAGCGAGCGGCGATGGACAAGTGGCTGACGCCGGCTGGGGCGGGGCTGGCGGGGTGGGCTCCGCCCCTGGCCGGGAGGCGCGGCGCGTCGGGCCAGTCAGCTTGGAGTCTGTGTCTTTGGCGCTGACCCCTGGTCCCTGTGTTTCCTCAAATGTTCTTACCCCGAATGTCAGAGGTGATATTAAGAATGAGCTGAATGCTGAGATCGGTCCTGGTACACCTTTCTGGGCTCACCACCTCATACACTCCAATGCCCAGTTGTGTAGAATTTGTAAATGTGTAGGGATTGTGCTTGTGGTCTTCGGCTGGGAAGGAAGGATGGAGCATGGACGCGTGCATGTGTAATGCTTTGCATTTAAAATCGTGGAGGGTTTTGCCAGAGTAAAGTTCTAGAGTGTGATGGACATTTATCTGTAGACCAACGAGCCTTCTCTTTTCTGCACTGAGTGTATTTTCCGTCCCCACTACCACCCCAGAATGACCTTGGAAGGTTACTAATCAAGATTTTAGATAAAATTGTCTACGGGCTCAGAGGAATGACAGCACCGAGCCTGATATGAAAAAGTCAAACATACCTAATTTGAAACTAGATAGTTGTGTAAACTTTAAAACCAAAACAGCAGACCTCTGGTCTAGTCCTCCCAATCCCGGAGTATTGATCCCAGAATAACTACCTTCAACATTTCAAGCTGTTTCTTCTAATGCCTGTTCGAGGATTTTTAAATAGCTTTTTTTATTTCTAGATTTTTCAGTTATGGATAGCATCTATGGACTTCCTTCTATGGAAGATGAGGATTTATGTCTCTTTTATACCATGCCCCAGAATTCTTTCCTTCCAGCATCTAATAATGCTTGCATTAAAAATAGTTAATTGATTACATCATTAATTTACATTAGTCTACATTATATTAATGTTTACATTATTCTTGCTAATAATTAGATTATTGCATGCATTAATGAATATTGGTTACATAATTAGGACTAGGGAATTATTATAGGGCTATCGCCTGTGGTTGTATCAGCTGTGACTTGTGGAAGGGCTTTTGAATCATCTGTTTAGAGGAAGGGAGGCTTTTTAAAATTAATAATTCCAGAGAGATGCCTTAATTTTTCCAGTTGAGGGATATCTATTTATAACCAGGTAAGACTGGGTCAGGACTGGATCTACATGATTTATTTTCTTAAGACTATTTTTTCCCCCTGGAATTATCAATTTATTCACTCATTCAACCAATACTTACTAAATTCCTTCTATGCTCCAGACACTTTTCCAGAGACTGGTATACAGGATACAGGATTGAACAAAAGACAGAGTTCCTGACCTCTTGGAACATACGGGCTGAGGGAACACACAAAGAGAAAATGTATCAGGGATTAATAAATACTATGAAGTAAATTATAGTAGAATATAGAGAACAGAAGGTGCTGGAGGGAGGTCGTGCAAACTGCTAGCTTTTTCTTATCTATTCTCCCCTACCCCAACCTCTTCCATTTAAAAAAAAATTAGTAATAAAATTCTTATAGCTTGGTGTGGCCTTGAATTAAGTCTTGGCCAGTGTCAGGTGTCAGTGCCTTAATGACCTACAATTGATATGAAATGGGTGGAGGAGGGATGGTTTGTTCCCTTTGTTCCTTGCTTGTTTCTGCTTGCTGAAATATGGATGTAATGGTTTGAGTATATATGCCACATTTTCTTTATGCATTCATCTGTTGGACACCTAGGTTGATACCATACCTTGGTTCTTGTGAATAATCCTGCTATAAATATGGGGGTGTAGATGTCTCTTGAATACAGTGAGTTCCTTTCCTTTGGATAAATACCTAGTAATGGGATTGCTGGATCATATGGTAGTTCTATGTGTAGTTTTTTGAAGAACCTCCATACTGTTCTCCATAGTGGCTTTAATAGTTTACATTCCCACCAACAGTCTATAAGAGCTCCCTTTTCTGCATCCTTGCCAGCATTTGTTTTTTTTTTTTTTTTTGTATTTTTGATAATAGCCATTCTAACTAGGATGAGATGATATTTCACTGTGGTTTTGATTTGGATTTTTCTGATGATTAGTGATGCTGAACATTTTTCATATATTAATATTTGTTGTATATCTTGTATGTCTTCTTTTGAGAATTGTCTGTTCAGATCATTTGCCCATTTTTTAATCTGATTTTTTTCTTTTGCTGTCAAGATGTTTGAGTTCCTTGTATATTCTGGATATTAATTCTCGTAGGATGAATAGTTTGTAACTATCTTCTCATGTTCTGTAGGTTGTCTTCACTCTGTTGATTGTTTCCTTTGTTGTGCAGAAGGTTTTAGTTTTATATAATTCCATTTGTTTATTTTTGCTTTTGTTGCCTGTGCTTTTGAGGTCTTATTCATAAAATATTTCCCCAGACCAATGTCCTGAAGTGTCTACCCTACGTTTTCTTCTAGTAGTTTTATAGTGTCAGGTATTACATTTAGGTCTTTGATCCATTTTGAATTGATTTTTGTATAAGGTTAAAGGGTCTACTTTTGTTTTTCTGCATGTGGATATCCAGTTTTCCCAGCACCATTTATTGAAGAGACTGTCCCCCTCTGTATGTTCTCGGTGCCTTTGTCAAAAATCAGCTGGCTGTAGATACAGCAATTAATTTCTGGGTTTTCTCTTACGTTCCATTGGTTTGTTTCTATACCAGTACTATGTTGCTTTGGTTACTATAGCTTTATAGTATATTTTGAAGTCTAGAATGATGCCTTCAGCTTTGTTCTTTTTGCTCAGGATCACTAAAAGCAAATTCTTGGTAGAGAAATAGACATACTTCTTTACAAGGTATTAAATAACAATATCTAGTGGTAGGTGTAAGAGTATCATAATTTTGAAGGTAGTTATCAAGGTAAAAGAAATTTTGATGTATTTTCAACAACTACAAATGGAATATGACAATATCTGTGACTTTTATTAGCTAAAAATCACAGGTCCTCCTAATAATATTGCGGTTTGTTGCCTACCTTCATAAACAAAGGAAATGCTTATTTTCAGTTAGAAGTTGGTGCTAATAACAATATAACTTTTACCCATCCAAGTTACCAGACCTTTGGAATTCTAACCATAGACTCCCTCAGGATCAAACCATTACTTGAGAGTATGTACCCAGGAATGGAATTGCTGGATCATAAATTATATATACATATATATTCATCTTTATTAAATAATGCCAAAGTGTTCTACAAGTTTATGCTGTTAATAGCAGTATATGAGGTTTTCTTCACTAATTTTTCATTGTTTGATCTGATGAGTGAAAATGCGTTTTTACACTTCTCATAACAAATAGGTATCAGTTGAAGGGTGGTAGAATTACATGAGGTGGGCAAAGGCAATCATCTACTTGATTGTGTTCCTGCTTGGTTTTGTCCAAAGGTCAGCTCAAGCAATTGTGCAGAAGGAAGAAGAGAGGTGGATCCTATGCTGGCCCAACTGAGAGGGATGGGCAGCTGCTATACATGCAAACTCCAAATGTTTATGTTCTGGTATTACATCCCTGGGTAATTGCTTTCTTTTTCTAGTGCTACATTCTGTGGCCACTAGATGGTGGCATAGGCTAGCTTTTCCTTCATTAGGCGTCTGCATATGTCTATTTTTGTTATTTTTGAGTTCTTGTAATTTAAGCAATAGGTATTTAGAGAGGAGTTAACTTCACTTACAGTTCTGGTTTTTTTTTTTGTGATAATGGATTATGTGTTGGAGAAAATTCAATAAAGGTGAATTACTATTATAATGTTTGTGGGTTGCTCTATTGTCATTGTTATTAGTCTAAGTAACTGGCAATAAAAATCAAAATCAACTTTCATTCAATTTGTCTTAAAAAGAGAACTTCTTATATCACTGAATATGTGTTAAGCGCCTCGTGTGCATTGAACATTGAATTAAATGATTTAGGGAAGGAAACAACCACTGCATCCCTCTTCTTAAACTTGTCTTGAATTTCTGTATATGCTTCTTTGTTGCTATCCTTGTTAGAATCAATGGCAGGAAAGACTTATGAACAGCTCAACATTTAAATATAGTATAAATTTAGTGTTATTTTTATTAATAAAAGAAATTATTTTTATTACTAAAACACAAACATGAGTTTAATGTATATCCATTACATCCTTTTTAGATATAATAAATGAATTGGCTTACTTTAGGTTTTGAATTAAAAAGTGAATTTTAGTGCCAATGACATTTAAAAACATGTCATTAATAAGTGCAGTTATTTCCTAAAATGAGCTTTGAAAGTCTGTATCTTTGAATAATCCCTGTGCCTCCCTTTTGGAGTTGGAGAGAAATGTTATGGGGAAAGTATTTCTGGACTTTTTGCTATTTATTTTAGATTTTCATTATTAAATATGGCTAGTTTCTCTTGTTGGTATAAACTGAGACACCTTCTAGCTTTATGCATTTATGCACTTTGTGACCTTTTTTCATGAGGCTCTTCCAAATGAACACCCATTATCCAATGCTCTCATGTGTATTTATTTCTCTTCAACTCCCTAAGTTGTCTCTGCTAGCTGAGGAATTAACTTTTTAACCTGTTTTAGCTTTACTTGCCCTCATTGATTGCTTTTACAGAATCTTTATAATTAATTATCTTCCATTTATTCTCAATATTATATTCAGGGCTTGGAGCATTAATGCAAGGGACATGTAGCCTGTGTCTAAATAAGAGGAGCCTATTGTCTCTTTTGGCCCTTATTGGGTCCTTTAGGGTACTGCCTAGGATTTTCCCAAATATGCTTTATAAATTCAAATGTCCCTCTCTTACAAAGGTTGATAGACATACAGCTCATGGAAACTCAGAACTACACTGATTCAAATTCCCTCTGAAAAACATTCTAAGTTAACTTTTCAGTATAGTTTAATGGTGTTACTAGAAGTAGGCTTCATTTTCAAAATTATTTTCCTCTCGTACAAAAAAATTCATGTATTAAAAAATACAGTACCTGGTTTTCCTTCTCTGAAATCATCTGCAGCTTCTCGCATTTAAAATAAAAACTGAAAAGAAAGTTAGTGAAAATCATAACTTTAGAGGCTGCCTCAGTATAATTCCTATTTCATAATTTTTCAATGAAAAAGTTGTTTGAGTCACTACGTTTCTTGGAATGGGGCATATTGGTCAATCCAAGTTATTAATGTCTTTTTTTGTTTTTTTAAGGACTATTTCTTAAATGAGAGTTTTACTGAGAACCCTTATTTGATTTTTTTTTCCTCTTTCTACCTAGCTGTCCCTATCATTTTTAACAGTTTTAATAAACATCTATTTTTCTCAAATCATATATCCCATTCCTATCTCTTTCTCTAAGACAATGTCAGTTATAGCTATTTCACAGATGAGAAATTATCACATTCTAATATGCCTTATATCACATATGTGTGGGATGTTAGATTATGCTTTTTATTTTATCCTTTTTTAGTTACTCTCATTTCACTTTGTGAAGCTGGTATTTCCATTTTACAGATTAAAGCAAAAACAGGAAAGAAGATATTCAAAGAGGCTACGTACTTGCCAAAAGTAACAAAGTGAGTAGTTTAGAAATGGTTCATTCATTTTACTCTCCAATAATAAACGTATGAGTATATCATAAATTGCTTATTCCTTTTCCATTGATATTTGTTTCCATGTGTTTATTTTATAAATAATGCTTCCGTGAATAACTTTGTACATATCTGCTTGCATAAACCTGTAAGTGGAATTACTGAGTCAGCCATACTAGATCTCGATTATTTTCTAAGTATATGTGTATAGTCATATCAGCAGTGAATGGAATTTCCTTTCTCCACACTCTTGTCAGTTTTATACTGTAAAACTTTATTATTTGCTTATCTTATGGGTGAGAAGTATCTTGATTTAAATTACATTTCTCTGATTTTCTACGAATTAAACTTTTTTTATAATTTTATAAGCGATGTCATTTTCATTTTTTAAGGTCCTGGGTTACTATCTTTGCCCAATTTTTGATTGTATTCATTTTTTTTCTTAACTGATTGGAAGGTATGATGAAGATGCTGGAGGGAGGAACGTGGCAATGTCAAAAATACCTAAGATAGACAGGTGACCCTCAGTGTTGGCTTCTCACAGAATTCATAGGGACAGACCTGCCCAGCAGGATAAACAGCTCCTACCACGTGAAAGGCTGAACTCACACAGCAAGTTTGTGGCCCTTTTGTGGAAGAGGCTGCTGATTGCCAGAAGGAGACGGGAAAGACTTGTTTGCTAAGGTGTGAGATGTGCTGTTCCAGGCCAGGGACTCTACCCTCATGGGTGACATGCAGGCTCACTGACCAGTGATGATAACATTGTGGTCATGATATGGATGCTGGAGCCAGATTATCTATATTCAATAACAGTTCTGCTTCTTGCCACTTATGTGTCTGCTGCAAGTTGCTTCCCTGTGCCTCAATCTCCTTAACTTCAAAATGAGATTAGCAATACTACCTATGTCGTAGGGTTGTCATGACGGTAAGAATGAGTAAGTGCTTAAAATGGGGACTAACATTAATACGTGCTTTTTTTAAAACTTTTATAACATGAGAGGTGTTATGCCAGATGCACTTAACATGAACTTAATGGAAAACTGATTTTCCTCTAAACTGATGTTTATTTGTAAACTGATAGAAAAGATAGCCAGGGAGATGAGAATATAATTGGCTGACAGAGAAAATTCATTACACTATTGCCTGCAAGGCAGTGTTTGCATGCTAACTTGCTTGGTTAGGAGGCATAAAATTATTTCACTCTGTAAAATTAAGAAGTATAGAGAAAGGGTCTGCAGAGAGTCTTTTCTACAGACTGTGTGGGATACGGCAAAACCATGAGTTTGGAGTGTATAGACCTGGATTTATATTTTAGTTCTGCTACTTACTAACTATGTGACATTGGGCAAGTCACTTAGTATCTCTGATCATCAGTTACCTTTGTTGACTGGTGAAAATACTACTACGAAGAGTACTAATGATAATTAAATGAAATAATTTTCATTACAGTATTATCCCATAGAATTAATCATTCATTGATAATTTTCTCCATTGAATCCCCAGAGTACTAGAACCAGGGACATCATTTGAATCTTTAAGTTTTTAAAAGATAATTTCTCAGTAATAAGTCAAAGGAAGGAGTTTGGGGTTTACTATAAAGGATGCACAAGTCATAATTTCAGAGAAGGTATGGGTAGAAAGTTTGAGGAAGTTCAGGAAAGATTTAGATATTTATACTTTTTTTTTTTTTTTTTTTGAGACAGAGTCTCGCTTTGTCGCCCGGGCTACAGTGAGTGCTGTGGCATCAGCCTAGCTCACAGCAACCTCAAACTCCTGGGCTTAAGCGATCCTACTGCCTCAGCCTCCCAAGTAGCTGGGACTACAGGCATGCGCCACCATGCCCGGCTAATTTTTTCTATATAGATTTTTAGCTGTCCAAATCATTTCTTTCTATTTTTGGTAGAGACGGGGTCTCACTCTTGCTCAGGCTGGTCTCGAACTCCTGACCTCGAGCGATCCACCCGCCTTGGCCTCCCAGAGTGCTAGGATTACAGGCATGAGCCACCGCGCCCGGCCTAGATATTTATACTTCTTGAGGTGATCATGGGAAGTAACAGTTGCAGTTGCCTCTGATTGTAGCCATTGCTGTAGAGTTGGTTTTATCAGAGTTTGGGATCTGAATAGGTTATCTGTTCCCAGTCTCCATATTACAAATGAGAAAACAGGCCAGAGGGGGAAGTGACTTTAAGAAGGTAGTGGAGTCAGAACCAAGAATTGGATTTTTCTAGCTCATGGTCCAGGGCTTATTCTCTTAGCCTTCCTCTGAGACAGGCTAGGGTCATGGTCTCAGTCTTCAGGGGAAAGAAGGCAGGAAACAACATTCTGTGTCACCCTAACATGTGATCACTGTTTACTCTGAAGTTCCCAGCTTAGTGCCTCTGCCAGATGGCTATAGCCTCTGGGGTCGGTCATGCTGTCAGGGAAGAGGTTTAGTTCTCAGGCTTCATTAATTCCCAGCTACTAAGAATGTGTTGATAGAGCTTGGCTATGGGCCCTGCATTCCTCATTCCTGTGCTGGGTGGTCTGGGAGGTTGGCTAAATTCATAGGGATGTGCCCCTTGGCTTTCTTTCTGACACTTGCTGTATTTCTACTGTCTCTTCCTCCCTCCACTGCCTGGTTATAGATTGTCCCGACACTTGTGTTTGTCTGCATTGCCCTAGTATTCAGTCTGATTGTGCAACCCTTTGGCAAGTACCCCAGCTTGGAACTGCAGCTGTGAATGTACAACCAGCAGTATATCTTTTCAGGTATGTGCTTGTCTTCCATGCCCCAGGAGAGAGGAGGGTTGAAGCATACCAAGGGTGTTTATTATGCTGAGGGCCAATGATTCTTGAGAACTCAAGAATTGTACAGTAGAGTCGATTTCATCAGCTGTGGCTAAGGTCCCCACACAAACTAATATTGCATGCAAAGAACATCAGTGAACTAACCCTGAAATAACAGGCCAGTTCTCTGTTGTGCATTTCCGCTCCTTTCCTCTTTATACTGCTGTTGTGAGTGACAGCCATATGTGTTTTAGGTAAAATGATCTGCCCTTGCTAAAATATATGATTAAGTTATAAAACATTTGGATTTTTAGAGCTGCATTTTAATTTTATAATTGAGTCACAGGGCTTCCGTACACTGTCAAAGCATAGAACCTCCATGTTCTTATTTTCTGCACAGTATAATTCTCAGAATTATTCTTTTAAGTTGTGGATATTAGCTAGTCTTTATTTTTTAGATTAAAATAACTCCTACTCTGTAACAATCCAGTGCTTTAAATATAAGGACACAGGAGTTTCTGGATCTTGTTAGGCAAGAGTTTTCTTCAGTCTGGTAGGATTTTTGGACTTGTATATGGGGGAAGCATGTCAGTGATATAAAAGATAAAGGAAGCTTGATGCCAAATATATGGTCAGAGTCTGAGCTCCCTGTGAGTAGTTTCTGTGTTTTATTCATTTTGGTTTTGAGAGCCTGGCACATAGGAAGTGTTTAATAAAATATTTTACTTAGAAAAAATTTTCTACCTCCCAGTTCTTGGTTTGAATGAATTACTGAGCTTGCTGATTCTCATATACCCCCAGTGATGATGCTCCTGAGGACATTGGTACACAGGAACTCTCCAACACCCTTACCAAAGACCCTCCTGGCTTCAGGACCCGACATACAGAAGGAAAACCAATCTGGTGAGTACCACTTTAACCATGAGACCTTTCATGGCTGGCTGACATTTCAGCACATAAGCCAATGAGTCTTCAAAGGTTTTAATACCAGGACCTAATACCATTATTTTCCAAGTAAGTGACAAATAACTAATGTGAAAACCACAGTTAATACAGATGACACAAATGATAATGTACTTTTCTATAGTAAAGAACTATGTTTAATATTTTCATGAATCTCATTTGGTATTACAAAATAAACTTTACTGGACAAAAAACTTAAAACAAAACTCAGAAAACAGACATTGAAAAGGTTGATAATACATATTAATTAAAAATATCGTCACAAGCATGAAAATTTAACATTTGAATACAAGAAAATGCTATGAAGCAAAGGGTTGTCAAAAAACAAATATTCTGAAATGAAAGAGTCAAGATCTTGAATTAGTGACAAATATTTTTAATGTATGACAGATACACAAATGCCATGGGGAAAGTGAACAAAACTATTTCCTGAAGTGGAGGGGACAAAGGACACATACAGCTTTCAAAAATGCAAGGGACATAATGTATCAACATACCACTTCCTTCAAATAAAAATGAGACCCTCTTGGGAGAACTTAAGCACCATTAATTAGTAGAACACATCTGACAGCAGTTAATGAAATGTTTCATATTTCTGTAGAAAACTATTTCAATGGTGAAAATGATGTAGGAATCAGAAGCATATTCTGCTGCGATTCTAGGAAGTTAACACTTTCCCGAACTGGAAAAAAAGTTCATAAGAAGGCATATATAGAGTTATTAACCGAATCAAATTTGTTCTGAAAATAATCTATGCCTAGTGAAACCGCTTACCAGCCGCCACAACTCTGGGATCCTCGTGAGACCGATGTCTCCCAGTTGCTCGACTGTCCGCACTCTCATTCCACCAAAGAACGTGAACTGCAGAAATAAACCACAAATAGACTCCAAAAAATACGGCATTAATGAATAAGAAATAACAGAAGAATGAATCAAAACTATTCTATTCTTGAAATCAAAATAGTGATATCAAAAAGCTAAAACTAAATATTTTGGTGATAAGATTTCAAAGAGTTCAGAGACTTGGTAAAGAAATTTATACATTAAGTAATCAAACTGATTTTATAGATGAAGAAACACAGAAGTCTTGGAAAAGGAAATTACTAAAGTAAAACAAAGATACAATCAAGACAAGATCCAAATTTCATGACTTCCTTTTGTATTTTACTTTATTAAAACAAGATTATAAAAAATTGTTTACTATTGAACTATTGAATATGATACAAAAAGAAAATTAAAAGTAGCATAATGTTAACTACCTAGAGAAAACCTCTTAATATTTAGTGTATTTCCTTTAAAAATGAGTAAAACCAAATAATGGTCTTATTATGTATTATATACATAGTAACAGATTTTTAAAAATCAACAGTGAGTATTTTCTGTGGCAGTATTAATTTTTAATGGCTATATGAATTCCTTCTTACAGATATAGCAACTTTTTATGACAACCCCTTATTGTTGACTATTTAGATTATTTCCTATATTTTAGTATTGTGCAAAATACTGGAATAAATGTTCTTGTATATAACTGTTCATAAATTTTTTATAATTACAACATAATAGGTGTTAAATATATAGGAAAATGCAGATAAACAAAAAGAAAAAATAGGGGTCATTCCTATGCCACCGAGAAATAACTACTCCCATATTTGGTGTATTTCTTTCCATATTTGTGTATATATGTATGTATTCCAACATATGCTTATATATTTTCATGTTTATACTTGATATATATAATATACATATACATTTATATCTGTATTACATAAAAAAGTCAAACCACATTGTTTCCAACATTTCCTTAATGTAAACAATATTGACATGTTGACATAAACTTCATTTGAGCACACCTACATGTGTATCTATAATAATGCCAGCCGGGCGCGGTGGCTCATGCCTGTAATCCTAGCACTCTGGGAGGCCGAGGCAGGTGGATCGCTCGAGGTCAGGAGTTCGAGACCAGCCTGAGCAAGAGCAAGACCCCGTCTCTACTAAAAATAGAAAGAAATTATCTGGCCAACTAAAAAATATATATACATAAAAAAAAAATTAGCCGGGCATGGTGGTGCATGCCTGTAGTCCCAGCTACTCGGGAGGCTGAGGCAGTAGGATCGCTTAAGCCCAGGAGTGTGAGGTTGCTGTGAGCTAGGCTGACGCCACGGCACTCACTCTAGCCAGGGCAACAAAGCGACACTCTGTCACAAAAAAAAAAAAAAAAAAAAAAATGCCAATGACAACTACTACTAACATTTATTGGGTGATTATTATGTACCAGACCTGGTTTTAAGCATTTTTCATGTATTAACTCATTTATTCATCATAATAATCTAGGTTATGACTATCATCATTTTGTGGATGAAGAAACTAAGGCAGAGTGAGATTCACTTACCTATGGTCATCAAAAAGTTAGTAAGTAGTGGAACTGGGATTCAAACCTAGGCAATCTGGATCTGATTATTTCCTTAATATAAACTCCTAATTATTTAAATTAAGAGGAACAAAGAGCACATCATACATATATGTAAGTGTGTGTATGTGTATATAATATATATATACACACTTACAAATATATAGTGCATATATTATACACTGTCCTACAGAAATGATGTAGTGATTTATAGCTGGCATATTCCCAATTCTCCTAGCATACTGAGACTGATTCAAGATTCAAAAGTGTATGCACATATATGTTCAATAGTTTTTTCTTATAAAAGTTATACATATCCAGTATAGAAAATTTAGAGACTTAAAAAATCCTTTAATCTCTTCATACAGATATGACTACTATATATTTTATATCCTTTCAAATTTCTTTATTGTATAACTAACCATACCTACACACATATACACCTATGCATATTTTCTAAAAATAGCACTGGCAAAGACAATAAAAATAATTAAGGCTTTTTATTTATATTGCTAAATTTTGGGGGGAAAGATTAGGCTAATATGAACCCTGCACAGTATGAGTACTTATTTTTTCCTGACATCTAATAATCCTATATCCATGTAAGTATTATTAGGTTAAAAATGGCATTTCATTTTTAATATGCATCTTCTGTAATATATATTTAGTAGCCATCCATATCTACTTTTAAATAAATTTTTTTTCTTTTTGCTTTTGTATTTCATTTATAGTGATTTAGAGCATGCAGAAAGTCTTGAGCCTTTGTATAATAAAATCATCAGTTCATTTTTTTTCCCTTCATAGTCTCTTCATTTGCTTTTTGCCTTAGAAATCTAGTTCCAATCCATATTACAAAATAGATTAATCTACCTTTTAGCAATTCTATGAATTAAATTGTTTACACACTGAAATCTACAATCCATCTTGATTTTATTTTAGCATATGGTGTGAGATAGGCATCTAACAATTTTCACAATTTTCTCCTCCATGCATTTTCTCACTTGAACATACATACTTTTGTATATCCTATTTTCTTATGATATATTACTAGAAGTGGAATTTCTGCATAAAGATCAGGGGCTCAGCCTTGGGCATATTAGGTTTGAGATGTCTGTTGGATATGAAGTGGAGACGATAAGAGAACAACTGGATATTGTGAGTCCTCCAAGTATTTATTAGCTAGTCTTAGTCACTTATCCTTTCAGGAATAACATTACAATGTTTTTCATAATTTTTCACAAAAACGCCTTGAAATTCTGATTATAATATCTTTCAACCGTAAAAGTTAAATACCCCCCACAAAATAAATAAAATTAAATCCCCCAAATATTTGTTTTATTAAATAAATTTACATATGTTTTATTAAATAAATTTACCTTGGTGTATATATACATATACTATATACCTTTCTAAGTAGTAGAAAATGGGTAAATTTTTATGAGGCTTTAATATTTATAAAAAATATATATTACTCAGAAATAATCTCCCTACCCCAAGTAATGGTATTAAAAAAAATCAAAAGTACATTTAGAAGAAAAAAGATGATGAAAGGAATAGATTGTTTCTTGTGGTTTCTTTAGTTTTTAAAATTGAATCATTTTGATATATTAGGGAAAACAGTTGAGCATTTAAAAAAGGCTTCATAAGGTGTTAAAATTCTAAATAAATAAGACGTAAAACAGGTTTTCTCAACCCTCAAAATTACAAAACTAAAAATTTGGCAATTTATTCCAAATGAAAGAGACAAACTGACCCAAGGAACTTATTAAGTCACCAATATACATCACAATTTCATAAAAGAAATGGAAAAACTATACCTCTGTTGAGTTCTCCATATTCTGTGTGGAAAACACCGACTAGTTTTGTGTAGCCTAGATTAACATGGGCATAAACTGCCCTTTTAAACGCTTCACCCCACACAGCTGGCCCACCAGGTCTCATCTGAAAAGTAGCCAGTTCATAGACTCCTAGAATAGGGAGAAAAAATTATTTTACAGAAAGCATTCAAGTAATTTCTAATCATGTTTGTCAATGGAAGGCTTATCTGTATATACAGATTTGGAGGATCATACATGTATACATGTTGTGTAGACATTTATCATATTTGCATTCTTTTTCTTTTATGTTTAGAAAGTCCTTGCCCATGTTTAAGGGTGAGTTGTTAAGCTTAATCAGATGACAAGAAGGACTGGAAACTATAAAAACCATTACCTGAAATATTTTGAATCTATAATTTGTCACTAAAACTGATAGAATTTATAACAAAATGGGATTTTTGAGCTGTGTGAGTCTAGACTTGTAGAGAAGAAATGAATAAAAGAAGAATTTTCTAATCTCCTATATTTTTCATTCTTCTTTCCAATTTCCACTACTTTTTTCTTTGTATAATTGCCCCCTGTAAATTTCCATTTCTAACAGGAACAACAAAGCAAACTATGGACCTGGAGTGATGTTTGAGTTTTAGAGGAAAAAAAAAAAAAAAAAAACGTAAAGAGATGGTTTTATTTTTCCTAAATATCCAGGTGAATACTTGAAAAGTATTTTACCTTTTGGGCGGAACTATGAGCCCAGTGGAGGGCAAAAAAAAAAAAAAAAACAACAACAACTAGGAGACAAGTAGATTTGAGAAGCAAAGGAAAAACATGCAAAAGTTACCCAGAAATCATGAACAACACAGAGGAAGAGAACCAAGATTTGACACTGTCCAAAAAGCAAGCTATTTTATTTAGGTAGTGCTGAGGGCTGAGGGGAGATCTGAGTGGATAAGGATCCAAATAAGACTTTTCAAATTTCTTATAATCTAAAACACACTAAAGTTGGGAATAATGGGAGAAATAAAATTTAAATTAGTTTATGCTTTTCTAATCTGACCTTTGTTTAAAACTGGATTGAGATGATAGTTTCAAGATAAATCTTAAGGAATTATTTTCAAACTGAGAAATAATATAGCTTGGCAGTTTGAGTTAATTTGCTTCCCCCAAACAGTCAATTTTATAATCAAAGATGTACTTAACAATTTAAGATATAATTTGTGGAAAATGCTTTTATATTTAAAAGTTTATATTAAATTAAAATTGACAAAATTTCATACATTATCCCTTACTTACCCACATGTATTCTCTGCTCCCAATGCACAACTTCTCAACCTTTCCTGTGTCAACTTTTTCTATGATGCAGATAAGCTTTATGAATATGTAAGACCTCAATTTGGAAAAATACTTCATTATCTAATGCTCATTTCTTTAAGGATCAGCTAAGAGCTCCAGTTGATTTTTATCTCAATAATCATTCTATATTCCTATATAAAACAATAAATCTTTTTTTTCCAGTGGAACTTTAGTTTTTATTGCTTAAGCTCTTGAGTATTTTATTCATTAAAACTCAAAGTGACTAAAAAGGAAGGGCTTACCTTCTTTTGGAGGCTTTTCTAATTTGCACCATGGTACCAGATAAGTAATCTCATTCTCTTGTTTATCAATGAGAGCCAAATTTGGAATAAGGAATTGTTCTTGCCATTCCTTATCTTTGGCCAAGGCTTGCCGAACTTTAGTTCGATGAGCAAAATTATCTATGGGAGAAAATAAAAATAAAAATTTTAAATTTAAAATCACCCATACTATTTGGATTTCATTCAAATCAGCAAATGTTTATTGGTGCCATATGGGAATGCTGTGTTATGCCTTTGGAGGTACCAACATAAATAGAAGTAACATCTGCCCTCAAGGTGCTCATGGTCTAAAAGGGGGAATAGAAATGCAGAAAAATAATCATCATATACTGGGCTTTATAGGCTCTACCACTTAGGCAGTTGTGTGAGAAGGTAAGTTATTGATTTGTGCCTCAGTTTCTGTGAAATGGAGATGATAATACAATATCTACCTCCAGGGTTGTTGTGAGGATTAAATGAATTAATACATGGAAAGAGCTTAGACTAGTGTTTGGCATCTAGTTAGTACTCAGTATATATGGACTATTAATGTAATTGAGGCATTTAATTTACAGTGCTAGTTTAGAGAAAGAATATTTTTCTTTGGAGGTGGTGGTAGTGGTGGTCCAGGTCAAGGTACACCTTGAATCAAGTTTAACATAAGTGAAATTAAAATGTACTTTTTAAGTTTCTTCTCCTTTAAACAAATAGCTTTCCAAGAAATAGTGCTGATTCTCTTACTGTCACTCATTCTTTTTCCTCACAACTTATTTCTCTTTTAAGTTACCCAACTAGGTATATATTAATACATTTACCAATGTATGGGCCCAGTGCTATCTTTACTGTTAGGACCTCAAAAGACTAATGGTAAAAGGATTTTATATGCTTTTCATTGGGGATAAGGAGTAACACCTATCTTACAGTTTAAGTGAGGTATACCAGGACATTTAGTTTTATAATGGGCTGTGATTCAACTTGTACCGCATTTAAAACATGAATTGTGTTTTAATGGGGCTTGTTCTATTACAATAGGGAAAAACTCTAAACCAAATGAAATTATTAAGAGTTCTTTGGATATCATTAAATTCTGATGTGGACACAGGAGTAACAAACATTCTGGGGGTTCTTGTAACTTGTTCTCCTTCCTCTTCTAAACCTAGGAATTAGGTCAGCATAAATATGGGAAGAATTCTCTCTGATTCCTTTTCCTTTGCCTACCTAGAGTAATATAGTGAATTCCTTGAAACTCTAGGGTATGAAAATGAAACAAAAGTAGGGTCTAAACAGAATTATTAAATCTCAGAGTTTAGGTGAAGCTTAAAAGTTAACTGTCATCCCCTATAAACCTCCATTCTCATAAAGACCCTAAATGTTTGAGTTTTTCCTGCTAAAATACTGATATCTAAGGCTGGGCATGGTAGCTCACACCTGTAATTTTAGCACTCTGGTAGGCTGAGGTAGGAGGATCGCTTGAGGCCAAGAGTTCGAGACCAGCCTGAGCAAGAGGGAGATCCCATCTCTACCAAAAATAGAAAAATTAGCTGGGCATGGTGGCGTGTACCTGTAGTCCCAGCTACTCAGGAAGATGAGGCAGCAGGATTGCTTGAGCCCAGGAGTTTGAGGTTGCAGTGAGCTATGATGACGCCACTGCACTCCAGCCTGGGTGACAGAGCAAGACTCTGTCTCAAAAAAACAATAAACCCTGATATCCAACAGTAGCTTTAATAATAAAAGATATTTCTCCTTTCCATTTGTGATCTTAACCAACCTGGACTTTTGCAATCACTGCTTTACATTTTTCATAAACCATCTTTATAACAAACTATTCTAAAATTTTTCTGAGAATGAAAGTCTAGTTCACAATTTTATGATTTTATATATGAGACTCCACACTTTCCAATTTATAAAAACGTAAGAGTTCAAGAGGTCATTAGAGGTGTGCCACTGGGAAAAGTAATCATTGAATTTACTTTTTAGATACTGCTTTCTAAAAGTTTTTCTCATTAATAACTTGTATGTATCTACAGAAATACAGATCCAAGAACTAAGTCTCATGTAATATCTAACAGCATGAAAAATCTTTACTGAACATTAAAACTGGATGACTCATACCATACTTCCAAATATGAAACACTTTATTCACTCTGCCTCCAAATTCTACACTCCAATATCCAACCAATTCAGAGTGAGCTGTCCGAAGATGAACATTTTTCTTAAAATTTTCCAGGAACTCATTCATCTTTGAGGGTTTAAGATAATAGGTACGAAATTCATAGAATGTTCCATCATATTGTCTGGGGCCTGTAGCAAAAGATGAGCATACCTGAAGAAAGATAAGGCAAATTTAAATATTTTGGGGAAGGTAGGATTTATTACGTTACAACCAAATCTGAGTTGCGTACAAGGTATACTCAGTAGACTCATCCATGTTTGTTCTTCTCTCACCAACTCTCCATCTAGATTTGTTTACATAGAGATGTCAATAAAGATAAGTCTCAAATATGCTGAATATATAGTTTCCTAGCAAGGGTTCACCTTTAGCCACTTTTTCATATAAAGTTGTTCATAAGACACTGGAGTCTTCATTATATTCCTTTACCCAAGAACTACAATTAAGATTCTCATAAATTTATTAGGTTAAGTATGAAATGTCTGATTTCCTTAAGTACTAAATTTGACACTTCTTGTTTTATTTTTATTGTGAAGGTATATCCTTAGTCTTTCAAAGGCATGGTTTGGCTTGTGATTGTCTTTCAAAGTTTTTTTATTTTAGAACAGTTTTTGTGAAAGCATGGATAAGTCAAAAATTCATGTTATTTTCCAATATGAGTTCTATCTTAGAACTAGTGCAGCGCAGACGGCTCAAAATATCAATGAAGTGTTTTGGGAAGGCTGTGGCTAATGAACGCACCATACATGGATGGTTTGAGAAGTTCCATTCTGGTTATTTTAATCTTGAAAATGAGCCACGTGGGTGACCTGAGACCAAGGTGGATAATGGTGAGCTGAAAGCTGTAGTGGAAGTGGATCCATCTCAACCTATGTGTGAATTAGCAGCAAGGTTTGACATTACTATTCCAACAATATTGGACCATTTGAAACAAATCAGCAAGGTAAAGAAGCTGGATAGATGGGTTCTGCATGAATTAAATGAGCCTCAGAAGAGAAATCATCTAGAAGCTTGCCTTTCTTTGCTATCACAACATAAAGGTGAACTATTTCTACACCCTGTTATGTGTGATGAAAAATAGATTCTTTTTGACAATTGCAAGTGTTCAGCACAATGGTTGGATAAAGATGAAGTGCAAAATACACTCTAAAACCAAATATTCATCAAAAAAACCTAATGGTGTCTGTTTGGTGGTGGTGTGCTGGTATTATCCATTACAGCTTCATGAAACCCAATCAATCGACTACAGTGGATGTCTACTGCAACCAACTGGACAAAATGATGAGGATGTGATTAAGCAGCTGAGATTGGTTAATAGAGACGGGCCAATTCTCCTGCAGGACAATGCTCGACCACATGTCACACAAACAACGCTATTCATACTACAGAGGCTGGACTTGGAAACTGTTTGTCATCCACCGTATTCACCAGACCTTGCACTGACTGACTACCATTTCTTCCAAGCTTTGGACCACTTCTTGCAAGGAAAAAGATTGAATTCACAACAAACTGTGGAAAATGCCTTTTGTGATGTCATCACCACTTGGTCTCCAGGCTTCTTTGCTGCTGGCACAAACAAGTTACTGTTTAGATGGCAAAACTCTGTTACTGGTTTAGGTGCATACTTTGATTATACTGCTTCTTGTTTGAGATATAATAAATTACACTTTTGACTCGAAATTGGATATTTCATATTTAATGGCCTAATATAAGGGTTTTCCCTTATTTAGCCAATATTCCATCTTTAGTCAATAGTGTATGTGTTAAAAGTTATACATATAAAAGAATTTGCAAAATATGCTCATCTTTTGGCAGGCACAATAAAAAATGTTTACTAACAGAAAACTTTTTTAGTTTCTTAAAAAAAATGAAAATTGCTATTCAGATCAAAGCATTTCCTAAATTCAATGAAGTAAACTACTGGTCAAAAATAGGAATGGAATGTAACTAATGCAATAAAAAGCTATGACCTATCCAGTTGCACTGTAATATAGTGGTAGATTATATGAAAGCTGGAAAACAAAAAAATTCAGAATCAGAATTTTATGAATCATAATTAGTTTCTAATTATGATGCAACATAAAGGGTATTTGATGCTTCCAGTTGCACCAGGTTTATGGAAATATTCCTTAAGAATCATTAGTTCCTTTTGAAATAGCCATACATTCACTATAAATTTCTAATTCATGTTATAATTGAACTTAACTGGCATTCTTGTTTACAAATCCATCTTATGTAAGTTCAGTTAGCATGTGTCCATTTTCTGAAGCTGATTACAACAGAATAATAGTTTTGGTACCTACAAAGCTATGGACGAATAAGGGCTTACACTGACTACCTGGTAATGTCTAACAAAAGCAGTGGGCTTTCCTCTGATACATTTTTGTTTACAAAATACAACAGTATATGTATTTTACTTAATTGTGCATAATAAGGCTTAATGATAATTATCTATCTTGAGTTAATTCCATTCATGTCTGAGTTATATTCTTATTGCTTAAATGACCATGCTTACCACCAAAAACAACTGCAGCTGCCCATGCTGTTAGTGGACATTCTTTCTGTGCTTTTAAACCAAACTCTAATAACCGAATGCAATTAGAATAAACAACTGCCTAGTATCCATTGTTTAAGAAATATTATAAATAAATCAGAAAATGGGCCTATGGGGCATTTGTAACAATTGCATTTCAGGTTGATTCGATTAATTTGTATTTGGAGGACAAAATATTTCGCCAGAGGCACACATTTTTATTATATTTCACAGGAATAATATACAGTAAGGAACCTGCAGTGAGAGAGGAGTGGGTGGCTGGGTGGGGGGCGGTAAGATTTTTGTCCCAGAACAGACTATAACTGGGCTGGGGCAGAAATCATGAGTGCTTCACATAGCGCCCTTACCTCCAACTTAGGTCTCATTCCTACCAGCAACGACTTCCAATTCACTTACAAGGGAACAACTGGTAGACATTTAAAAGTTCAGAATAACGCTGTAAGGAAATAATTCTTGACCCCCGCCCCACTGGAGAATCAGAAGGATAAAGACTGCACTGTTAATCTAGGGTGAATGGCCATTACTGTGTTCTCTAGTGTTCACTAGAAAGTCTGCCTCTGGAATCGGTTAACCCCCTTCCTATCCTGCCCCTTGAGAAAGGAGTAGAGGCCTAAACACCGCAAGGAAAAGAGATTTTGAGTTAGATTCACAAAATAAGCCAATGTGCCACAGTTAAACTGAATCATAAGTTCCGTTTTGTACATTTCTCATCAAACGTTAAGAGAGTTCATCGTTTTGACTCCAGGGCTCCGGACCCTGCCTGGCTGGGGGACAGACCACACGAGACGCGGGTGACTGGGCGAGGTCCAGCCCCACCGGGACCCCGGGCCGCCGCCTCAAGGTTCTCCGGAAAATGCTGGCAAGTTCTATATTTCGTTTCAAAGGGGGAGGCTGGTTCTGCTGCAAGCGGCTGGTTGGCCTTCCCCACTTGAACCTAAAATCTGGAGGGGGCGGTGGCCTGTAAGGCCACAAATCAACAGGAGCCCTGACATCGTCAGGAGACTACGTGGCCAGCCCCCCCTGAGCAGCAGCGCCGGTGCCCGGTTGCAAAACCGCTTCAGGGGTGTCCTCGGGGCCGCCTGGCATCCAGGCCAGAGAAGCCCTCTGTCCGTGAGTGGCTCAGGAGGCGACCTCGGCAGCGCAACCTTCCCTTGGCAGCCCCCTTCTCCTCAGGCGTGTCCTGGGGTCCCCGCCTCAGGACTCGGGGCTCGCTCAAGTACCGGGCAGCCGCGCGGATGCTCCAGGTCTGCGCCTGCGAACCGGGGGCGCATGCGCGAGTCCCCCGCGCTTCCCGCAGACGCCCGGCCCCGCCCCTGCCCCGGGTAGTGGTCGAGCGCGCCCCGCTGGCTCGTACCTGGGGCGCGAGCATCCGCGCAGCCAGCGCCCTAGTCTGGCCGCTTCGGAGGGCGAGCATGGCGCGGCTTCCAGCGCTGAGAAGGGCGCCAGCCGGGTCCTTTCTCAGACTTCTCCTCTTAGGGCTTCCCGTTTGGAATCGAGCGGCGCAGGCTGGGGCGGGGTCGGCGGCTGGGCTCCGCCCCCAGCCCGGAGGCGCGCGGGGCCAGTCAGCTTGGAGGCTGTGTCTTTGGCGCTGACGGTTGGTCCGCCTGTGTTTCCTCAAACAGTTTTGCCCCAGTGTCAGAGGTGATGTTAGAATGAGCTGAATGCTTAGATCGATCGGTCGGTCCTGCTCCAGTTTTCTGCGCCTACCACCTCATCCGCTCCAATGCCCAGTTGTACAGAATTCATAAAAGTGCGGGGATTGTGGATGTTCCTGTAAACCTTAAAAGCCAAGCAGCAGACCTCTGATCTAGTTCTCCCAATCCTGAAGTATTGGTCCCCAGAATAACCACCTTCACCATTTGAAGCTGTTTCTTTCTTTCTTTCTTTTTTTTTTCTGAGATAGAGTCTCACTCTGTTGCCCAGGGTAGAGTGCCGTGGCGTCATCCTAGCTCACAGCAACCTCAAACTCCTGGGCTCAAGCGATCCTCCTGCCTCAGCCTCCCAAGTAGCTGGGACTACATGGTGGCGCATGGTGGCATGCGCCACCATGCCAGGCCGATTTTTTCTATATGGTTTTTTAGTTGTCTGGTTAATTTCTTTCCATTTTTAGTAGAGATGGGGTCTCGCTCTTGCTCAGGCTGGTCTGGAACTCCTGACCTCAAACGATCCTCCCGCTTTGGTCTCCCAGAGTACTAGGATTACAGGTGTGATCAAGCTGTTTCTCCTAATGCCTGTTTCGTTACTTGTAAATAGCCTTTTCTGCTGTTCCTTGATTTTTCAGTTATGGATAGTATCTATGGACTTCCTCCTATGGAAGATGAGGATTTATGGGAAAAGTATTTCTCAACCGTTGGCTATTTTAGATTTTTCTTATTAAGTATGGCTGTTTTTTCCTTAGGTTTAAGTTGTGATACCCATAAACATCCATGTTGTAGCATATGTCAGAATTCCCTTCCTTTTTAAAGCTGAATAATATTCCATTGTATGTATATGCCACATTGTGCGTGTCCATTCATTCATCAATGGACACTTCCACGTTTTAGCTATTGTGAATCATGCTGCTATGGACATAGGGGTACAAATGTCTCCTCGAGACCCTGCTTTCAATTTTTTTGGGTATATACTCAGAAGTAGAATTGCTATATCATATGGTAATTTTATTTTAAATTGTTTGAGGAACTGCTATACTGTTTTCCATATTGGTTATCCCATTTTACATTCCCACTAACAGTATAGATGGGTTTCAATTTTTCCATGGCCTTTTATTTTAATAGTAATCATTTTAATGGATATGAGGTGGTTATTCCATTGTAGTCTTGATTTGCATTTCTCTAATGATCAGTAGTGTTAAGCATCATTTTGTGTGCCTATTGGCCATTTATGTATCTTCTTTGGAGAAATGTCTGTTCTAGTCCTTTGCCCATTTTTAAATTGTGTTTTTTTGTGTTTTTGTTGTGGCCTGATAGATTTTTAAACTACTGATTAGTCTTTTACCTGCCTTTGGATTTCTTCATTTCCTCTTTTTCTAATTTTTGGAGTTGGATTCTTAGTGCATTAATTTTCAGTCTTTCTTATTTTCCAATGTATGTGTTTGTAAGATTTCTTTATCTCATAAATTTTGTTGGTAATTGTATTATCATCAAGTTACAAATAGTTTGAGTCTTTATCATGATCATTTTAACCTGTGAATTATTTAAAAGCATGTTTTAAAATTTCCACATTTAAAAGCATTTTTGAAGTTTATCTTTTCAATATTAATTTCTAATGTGTTACGTAATGGCCATACATTGTCATTTGAATAATATTGATGCTTTGATATTCATTGAGACTTGCTTCCTTTCCTAATGCATCCTCAGTTTTATAAACATTTCATTGGATTTAAAAGCATTTTCTACTATTTGAGCACAAAATTACACGCCCACACACACATACATGATTGTTGCAATTTTTAAGATGGGCATTTAATTTAATGCTGTCTCTACTTACTATCTATGTAATCCTCCCAAATAATACAAGGACCTTAAAATGTATATTTCTGATTTCTAACCCCTCTCAACATCTTCCATGTTATTGTATCTAAGATTTCACTTTTACCTTATTTTTAAGTCTCCAAATCCCTCTGTTTCTCTCTTTCTCCCCCTCTCCCACCCTGGACCCTTTCTCTCTCTCTAACAAAGCCAGTGACAGTTTAGAATTACCCACATATTATATTTACCAATTTTTTTGTTTTCTATGAAAAGTTTTTTTTTTTTTTTTGCATTCCATTTCTTTCATTTAGGGACAAATTTCTTTCTTTCTAGGTTTGAGTGGTAAAAAGCTCTTTTTTTCTTTGAAAAATGGTTTTATTTTGCCTTCTTTCATGAAAGATGGT
Organism: Lemur catta; assembly: GCF_020740605.2. NCBI lineage: Eukaryota > Metazoa > Chordata > Mammalia > Primates > Lemuridae > Lemur > Lemur catta. The sequence goes on from NC_059137.1 coordinate 27,692,928, forward strand.
TTAGTTTGATATAGAATTCTAGGTTTTCAGTTATTTTGCTTGAACAATTGGAAGATACTATTCCATTGACTTTGGGCTTCTATTCTAATTGATATTTTTGCTCTATTTTTTATTTTGAAGCATTTCAGAAAAATAAATACTATATGCTATTATATATTAAAATATAAGATAATTCATTATTAAGAGAAGATTGTACTTCATTTTTTTTTTTTATTCTTTATTTCAGCTCTTCATGGGGGTACAAAAGCTCAGGTTATATACATTGTCCGTGTCCCACCCATCCCCCTGAGTCAGAGCCTCAGGCGTGTCCATTCTCCAGACAGTGCGCCTGGCATTCACCATGTAGTCATACCTCCATCCCCTCCCCCCCCCCCACCTCCCCAAGTCAGCACCTTCAAGCATGACCATTCCCCAGACGGTGCACAACACACTCATCATGTAGGCATACATCCATCCCCTCCCCGCCCCCGTCTCAGTCTGATATCCAATTGGTATCCTTCCCCAATGTGCATTTAGGTGATGATCAGGGAAACCAGTTTTCTGGTGAGTACATGTGATGCTTGTTTTTCCATTCTTTGGATAGTTCACTTAATATAATGGGTTCCAACTCTCTCCAGGAGAATCAAAGAGATGTCGTATCATCGTTATTTCTTATAGCTGAGTAATACTCCATGGTATACATATACCACAGTTTACTAATCCATTCGTGGATTGATGGGCACTTGGGTTGTTTCCACATCTTTGCAATTGTGAATTGTGCTGCTATAAACATTCGGGTACAGGTGTCTTTGTTATAGAATGACTTTTGTTAAATGTAATACATATTCTATGTGGGAAGCCAACTTCATATTTCCTTTTCGGTACTCATTTACAATTTTAGTTTGCTTATTTACAAACATGCTTCTATGCTTACATATCAACTTTTAAAAGTAATTCACTTTACTGTAAATATTATGACATATTTAAAAATATTTATTCAAAACCGCTTTTTGTAAGTTTTAGATTTGAAATTTAAGTATGCCTGCAAAATAATGCTGCAAAATCTAGATTGAATGACACATACATAAAAGAACAAAAAAGGAAGTTATCTTCTGGAGTATCTGTATAGAGGATCTTAGTCTAGGGATTATCATTTTTCTCTTTACATTGTCAAAATAACAAGTAAATTTTGTATTTCACAATTTGGTATCTTAGAGAAGAGATTTAAGGCAAATACTAATGTCGTTCTATGACATTACACATTACATAGTGAAGCATAACGCTGTTTTGCACACACTATATACTTCTGCTCAATCATTCTTAGAACTTCTAATGATTTTACTGATACGGTAAGACAACTAGTTTCAAAATGTGGTAAATTTTCTAACCTAGCTTAAAACTAAGAAATATAGAGCACAGGATTCTCTTAAAATCTGTTTTGACTTGTGCTTTTTATCTAAAATTATTTTGGTATCTGTCTCTTTTTCCGCTGCCAGGAGTGTTTTTTGTTTTTGGCTTATGTTGCTGAATTTTAATCTATCATATGAGAAGATTTAGGACATTAAAACACAGAAATATCTAAATTGGTGTGTATTTCTCATGAAGACATTATTTCCTTCTGAACCAAGATCAATATACATAGTCTTTGCCATCTAATTGTCTTGATTGATCTACTTCATTAATTTCTTTCAGCTGTTACTCAGGCACTGAGTTATATGCATATTTGCTAGCTTTCAAAATGGTTTGAAATTTACACCTTTGATCAGAAGCATAAAATTTATTCTCAGTTCTTTCATCACCACTACTAGTAGTGTTCAGTATATTGAGTAAACTCTCATTCCCCATTTTTAAATAATTTTATGCATTATAGAGTGATTATTAACCCTTGTATTTGGTAATCACCTGAGTCATTATTATAATACAACCACTATGGACTTATGTTGTCCTTAACCAACAGTGCTTCACATTTATAATCATTTTTTGCCCCATGTCTTCTGTGAGAATATGAGTAGCATAGGAAAGAAACAGTTCAGCCAACTTACAGATTAATTGTTTGAATATGATTTTAACTTCTTAATTTTTATTAAGATTCTAGATCAGAATAGGCCCTGGGAAATATGAGTAATTATGTAATTTGGTTGTTTTAAGAATAGAAATGTTACAAGATATATAAAAGATTATCATATACATATATAGGAATGGCATTATCAAAAACTTCATGGCCTTAATTGTATCAAAAAGGTGAAATTAATTGCAGAATAAATGCTGTAGGAGGAACCAGATTTCTTTTGCTAAGGCTCCTACAATTTAATATGCCTGGGGAATCAGTAGTCCCCTCAGAAATAGCCAAACACATGAAGGGATATCACAAACAACACAACACATCCTGCTAATGAAATTTGCTGTCTTCTTTTTTTCTTATTACCTTAGAACCTGATTCTGGTAAGTCTGATATATTTCTTTTCTTTCCTTTCCTTCTCCTACCCTTGCACCCATCCCCCAGGAATAGCAGCTGAAACCCTGACAAGAATTCAGGATAGGAGATTAAGTTTCACAGGGACCATTAAAATTTATTTTTTATTTCTCTCTTGTAAGAGTTGTAAATAACCTATTAAAAAGTTTTGCCTTTTTAAAATAGTACAACTTTTTCTTAAATTAAGTTTAAAAGAATTTATAATGATACCATTTTTAATTCAGTTTCTACCCTTGCCTCATTCACTGATACAACATTCATTCAAGAGTTGTATTTCTGACAGGTTTTATGTAGTTTTTCAACACTGTAGTAGGAAAATTTTAAACATAAAGCAAAACTGAAAGAATTTAACATTGAACATCATATACTCACTAAACAGAGTCTACCATTAACATTTTACTATTAATAGATTTGCTTATCTCATGTCTATATATCTATTCATCTATCAATACATTAAATCCATGTCATTTTTAGATACATTTTACAGTAAATTGTGTGTGGTAGCCACTGGCCACGTGGGGCTAATGAACACCTGGAATGAAACTGAGATGTGGTAAAAACTCAAAATATAGAGTGAATTTCAAAGATGTAATACCAAAAAATTTAATAATTTTATATCAAATATAAAAATATTTTTATATATTATGTTAAATAAACTATTACAATAAATTTTAAAAAATAAATTGTATACATCATTACACTTTCCCCTAAGTACTTCAGCATGTATATCATTAACTAGAGCTTAGTATTTGCTTATAATTTTTCTTTTAATTTAAAATTTACATACATTAAATTTGTATATCTTAATGTACTATGCAGACTTTTGTTGGATGCATCCCTGTGTCACTCAAATACCTACAAGATATAGAACATTCACATAATCTCAGAAAAGTTCCCTCATACCTGTCCCAGTTGATACCTGCTTTATGCCTCCCCATAGGCAGCTACTGTTCTGATTTTTTACATACCACTGATTAGTTTTTACCTGTTTTATAACTTCAGTATGTACTCTTCTAAAAACAAGATGTGGCTGCTGTGTAGAGAATGAATTGTAGGAGAAAAGTGGGATCAGGGATGTGATTTGGGAAGTTACTGCAGTAGCCTCGGTGAGATGATGGTTGCTTGCCACATTAAATAAATAAAATACAATATAACAAGAAGTTTAATAAAACCATATTACAAAATATACAGAAGAGGAAGAAACAAATTCTTTATGGAGCTGCTGATAAAACAGTGAAAAGGTGACATTTGTGAAATGTGATGAAAACAAGAGCTATTGACAAATAATATAAGAGGACAAAAATTCTTAACTTGGGAGTGGTAACAACTTTTCTCCATAACTTGGTGCACAATTTCTCAATTCCTTCAAAACCCATCTTTCTCCAGATTCCTTTCCCTAGGAGCACAAATTCTATTTTTTCTGTGAAAAAGGCTGTCATAATCAAGGAAGGATGAGATGGGGAAAAAGAGAGATGGAAACAGTAGGAAGACTGGACATTAGGAAAGGGTGGAGAGAGATGCTCCAGAGTGGTTGTGGGCTGTAATGCAATGACATTTTCTATGAAGTGTTGCTGTGGTGTTGGAGTTTTTAAGAAATTCAAATATAGATGTTAAAACTACTTTGGATTTCAGGACTCTTTCTTTGTTAAGAACAAACCACATGGATCCTAGTTTTATAAGGGTTATAATGATAATTCTAATATTCATAATGAAAAGCAGGCAATGGGGTGTGTTCTTTCTTTTTATATTTGGCTTTTTATTGAAAGTGAACAAATTCTAAGTGTACCGCTTGACATATTTTCACAAACAGAACATATCACTCAAGGTGCTTGTGGATTGGATTTAGTATTTCTGAATCATTGCTGGTGAGGAAGCACTATTATTTTATGAATGCCTTTTCCATAGTTCTAAGAGTAGAAGCTACATTCTGCTTTGGGGGTAGGTTCACTCACCATAATGGGAAGGACCATGTTGAAGAGAGCTTTGAGTCATGTGTCCATTCATTTCTATTGGCAGAAATTCTGATTTTTTTTTTTTCCTATTAAGAACAGCATTTATTCACTCTGGGAGGCTGAGGGGGGTGGATCGTTTGAGATCAGGAGTTCAAGAACAGCCTCAGCAAGAGCGAGACCCCATCTCTACTAAAAATAGAAAGTAATCATATGGACAACTAAAAATATATATAGAAAAAATTAGCCGGACATGGTGGCACATACATGTAGTCCCAGCTACTTGGGAGGCTGAGGCAGGAGGATTGCTTGAGCCCAGGAGTTTGAGGTTGCTGTGAGCTAGGCTGACACCACGGCAGTCTAGCCTGGGCAACAGAGTGAGACTCTGTCTCAAAAAAATAAAATAAAATAAAATAAAAGAACAGTATTTATTAAGTAGGAACAATCAAAATTATCAGGGAAAGATTATTTCCAAGTTGCTAAGTAACTATTGTTAAGTAACAGTGTAAAAATCTCCTATAAAATGTACTAATGGTTGAATACAGTGCCAGTGATTCAAGCCTCATTAATATGATGTAGTTATTTATTTATTTATTGCTTTTAAGCATCTTTATGTTTGAAATTACAAATAATCATTATTGGCGTTTACAAGTAGAAAAACTAAAAAAGCAAAGAAATACTTCATCACTGTGTGATGACGTGATAAAACCTCAGAATGGCCAGCAGCCAGCAAGGCATTAATGCAGCTGTGCATTTACATCCAGAGATGCACATGTCATTTTGGTTAAACATCACTGCCCAATTTTCAAATGTCCCGTTGTTAATTTTTTCTCTACATTTTTCACATTAACTTCAAGAAAGATAAGTTTATAAAACCTCTCATATACCTTGTTATAGCTATTGTTATTTTCTTTCTGAAGCCTGGAATGTATTTTTTTTAATTTAATAATATACAATTTATTAAATAAGCACCTTTATCTTTTTTAGTACAATAAAAGGAATTTAAAACATTTACTCTATTAATCACTTCCATATTTATATGTTATTATTCTGAATTTTAATTCTATTTCATTTTTGATCCACCTAGATATTATTTTATTTCATTTATTCCTAGTCTTTTACATTTCCACATAATGATGAATTATTTTGCTTTTCATTAACTCTTTTATCTTAGACATGACTGTTTTTTAAGGGGGTACAGTGTTTTTATTACATGGATATCTTGTACAGTGCTTAAGTCAGGGCTTTTGGTGTGTCTATCACCAGAATAGTGTTCATTGTACCCAGTAGGTAAATTTTTATTCCACACACACCCTTCCATCCTTGCCTCTCCTTGATTTCTCATGTCCTTTTTATATCGCTTTGTGCCTGTGTTAGCTCCCACTTATTAGTGATAACATATGGTATTTGGTTTTCCATTTCTGAGATACTTCACTTAGGATAATAGTGTCCAGTTCCCTCCACATTGCTGCAAATGACATTATTTCATTCATTTTTATGGCTGAGTAGTACTCCACAGTGTGTGTGTGTGTGTGTATAAAATATTTTCTTTATCCACTCATGAAGTAAAGGATACTTAGGTTGATTCCAGATCCTTGCGATTGTGAACTCTGCTGCTATAAACATTTGAGTGCAGGTGTCTTTTTGATAAGATAACTTCATTTCCTTTGGGTAGATATCCAGCAGTGGGATTGCTGGATTGAATGGTAAATTTACACTTATTTCTTTGAGGAACGTCTATACTGTTTTCCATAGAGGTTGTACTAGTTTGCAGTCCCACCAACAGCATATAAATGTTCCTTTCTCTCTGCATCCACCCAACATCTATCATTTTTTGACTTTGGAATAATGCCATTCTAATAGGGATAAGACAGCATCTCATTGTAGTTTTAATTTGCATTTCCCTGATGATTAGTGATGTTGAGCATTTTTAAAATGTCTGTTGGCCATTGAAATAATCCCGATTCTTATGGAAGAAGATCATTGACAACAGACATCATCACCCTGGCAGCAGGATAGGGGCTCAAGAAGAAAATGGACTTACGAGGGCCCATACTCAGGGGAATGGCTAGTAAATACCCCAAACAGCAATAATTTAATGTTGATTTCTTTTTCCTGCTGCATCATAGTTCCTTTGTCTTGTTTTCAAGCCTAAGTAAAGGTGTTAAACATTGTGGCCTTTTGAATATGGATATTTAGAAGACTCATGTTTGTTCTTTGTAGGAAAAATGTACTGTTGAGACTTTAGATAACACAGAAGCACACAAGATTGCCAGAGGGAAGAGGTGGGGAAGTTGAGAACAATAGTCTGGAGCTAAAATGAAAACCAGAACCTAGAAAAATGTAAACATGTCTCAGAAATTATTGGGAAGGTGACTGAAATGCCTGCAGGCATGTAGAATAGAAATTGGATTATTATGATTTCCTTATTAAAGGAAAGAGGAATCCTTGAAGGCTGGAGAACTTGGGACCACTCAGATAATATATCCTCATAATTTTTTGCCTCAAAAATATGAGTGGAGGTAGGGCAGCAAAGGAATACTTTAGTTAGGACTATATGATTGTGATGAAAATCCAACTCAAAATTAGTTTTTTATAAAAAGGTAATTCATTGACTCATATAACTAAAAAGAATAAATTGTGAAACTGATTTTAGATACAGCTTAATCAGAGTTAAAATGACAGCATCAGACATCTTCTCCTTTTTCCTCTAAACTCCTCTTTTGCCTCTTGGTTAGGCTTTCTCCACTTACTGGCAAATATTGGCTCCAGGCTTATATCCTATCAGTTTAGCAACTCTAGCAGGAAGGATGCCTCTTTTGTCATATTGGGACAGCATTGTGGGATTGAGTTTGATTACCTTGACTTAGCTCACTTGCTACACTGAATGAATCACTGTGGCTAGAGGAGTTTGCTTTTTTATTGGCTATGTCTTTGTTCAGTGCTTACCACTATTTCCAGAAAGTTAGGTTGGCCCCACCCAGTACCACATGGACTCAGAGGAATGGACTGTTGAATTGTCAAAAGAAAAAGATGTATTGTTTTACCAGAAGAGGAGATGCTGGACAACAATGTTAGATTCAAATGACTGATAAAGGAGAACAAGAAGACAGAAGGAAGGAAGAGAAAGAAAGCAGATGAAGAAAGGAGGAGGGGAATGGACAAGAAGGGGGAGGGAATGGAAGAGAGAAGAAGAAGAGAAAAAGAAGGAATAAAGAGAGAAAAGAGAGACGAGATACCGGAGAGAAGAGAGGACATTTAACTTGATGAAAAGCCATATGCTTTACATGGGATCAATTAGCAGAACTAGAAACTCTGCAGACAAGACACTACATAGAAGGTTTACAAGAGAATTCTATGGTGAAGAGAATGGAAGTTCTCCATTTGGCTTTATAAGCGGGCACACTCTCTTGACACTGGGTACCGTGATTTTATCTGTGATACAAAACACCTGATCTGATCCCATGTTGAGCATATGATGTGTTTCAAGGACTTTCATATTTTCCATAGATGCCACTGTCTGCTCAAGACTTTCTTCATAGCTTCTTTTACCTCCTTATTCCTCAGGCTGTAGATGATGGGGTTCAACATTGGGGTTACCACTCCGTAAGACAGTGCAATGATTTCATCAGATACTTTTGTGTACTTTGACTTAGGCTTCATGTACATAAAAAGAGCCGAACCATAGAATAAGATGACCACAGTCAGGTGGGCTGAACAGGTAGAAAAGGCTTTCTTTCTCCCCTCAGCAGAATTAATTCTCAGGATGGAAGAGAGGATGAATACATAGGAGATAAAAATTAACAGTAGAGGAATCACCAATATAACAATACTTGCCACTGCCATGATAAGCACATTCATGGAAATATCTGAGCATATGAGTTTAAGAATAGCCAGGATCTCACAGGTAATATGATCAATGACGTTATTGCCACAGAAAGGCAACACCATTGTCAGGACTGTTTGCACTAGAGAGTTCAGACAGCCTATGATCCAAGACCATGCAGCCATTTGCACATATAAGACCCTGTTCATGATGATGGGATACCTCAGTGGGTTGCAGATGGCCACATACCGGTCATAGGCCATCACAGCCAGGAGGACACACTCGGTACAGCCCAAGCCAAGAGAGATAACCATTTGCAGAGCACAGCCAATGAAGGAGATGGATTTTCTCTCAGATGTAACCATAACTAGCATTTGAGGGACAGTTGATGATGTATAACAAATATCCAAGAATGAGAGGTTTCCTAGGAAGAAGTACATGGGGGTGTGGAGACGAGAATCCAGGATGATGATGATAATGAGGAGGCTATTTCCTGGGAGAATTATCAGGTACATGATGAGGCAGAGCACAGACAAAAGAAGCTGGAGCTGTGGGTATTGGGAAAGCCCCACCAGAAAGAATTCAGTCACTTCAGAGTAATTTCCTGTCTCCATGTGTCCATGTTACCTGCAGGGTTTAGAAAAGGACATGACTCAGGGAAATGTGAATTTTTGATGTGACTTTATTAAGTAACTTTACTTCTATGATTTTGTTTTATTCTTAGAACAGCTCCCTGAAATCAGCAACAGCAGGGATATTGTATTAATTTTACTAATGCTGAAAAAGGCAATGAAAGGTAACTACTTCTTAGTATTACAGAACAGCAATGGCTGGGAGTTGTGCTGGGAAGTGCCAGGCCTCTAATTATATAAAATCTAGGGATAAACTACTTTCAATTATAGACACATAAGAATGTCTTTATTAATGAACATTTCAAAATAAAACTTCATTCTAATAACACTGGATCTAATTCAAAGCATCACATACATTGGGCACCATGCCACTTATCTTTAGTATGAGTATTTTAAGCTACTTAACTTTTTGGAGTCTCAACTCTCTAAGATACTAGTGTCAGCTAGAAAAATGGGCAAAATCTATAACTCTTTGGCAGTTTATTTTGAGAACTAAATGAGATAATATTTATTAGTTGGCAGGCATAGTAGGTGATTCCAATATGTCATCTAATATTATATATAGGGGTATACAATATCAAATGTAATGATATTAAGTATATATTTATATATTCACAAATATACATTATAATTTTAAAGTCTACTTGACTGTCTCAGAAAAAAATTGATTTAGTTTTGTTTTTTTCTTAAATTTTAGGGCAAAGGAATTGACATTTGGGCCCATAATTTGATGTATGTGCCATCAAACTGGTACTACTTGATCAACACTAAGCTGTTCACACGGTAGTAATACTCACTGGGTGCCCGTCCGGTTGGGGGGTGAAAGGGTGGGGGTAGAGGGGGTGGGGGGTTAAACCCACAGCTAATGGAAACGGGGCACACTGTATGGGGGAAGGACATGCTTATAGCCCTGGCTTGAGTGAGGCACACGTTTCATGTAACCAAAATGTTTGTACCCGCATAATATCCTGAATTAAAAAATAAACTGAAAAAAATTAAAATTAAAAAGGAATGCTTTCTGAGAAAATAGAATGTTCTTGCTATACAGCACAACTTCAAGAAAAGTCCTCTAGCTCATCCTTCAACAACATTGTTACCCTTAGGTCCCTCTATGTAGAAATTCTGAAACCACTACTTATAATCTCAATTCTCTGGAATGACCATGATGAGTTTCTTGTAGCCACTCCTCAGTACTACTCTTTCTTCTTCATCCATTTGTACATGCACTGTCTTAAGCTGAAGAGCTTCTCCCAACTTAGATATTATCCTTTCTAAGAAAACATTCTTACTTCCCGGTCTGAGTAGGATGCTCCTACTGTGTGCTTTCTGCTCTCATAGCATTCTTCATTTACTCATTTATTCAACACATACTCTGCCATACGTACTGTGAAGCATAATAGGGCTCTATTGTGAATACTAGTCTTTAAAAATGGACACTGGATCCAGAATACTTTTTTTTTTTTTTTTTTGAGATAGTCTCACTCTGTTACCCGGGCTAGAGTTCCATGGCGTCAGCCAAGCTCACAGCAACCTCAAACTCCTAGGCTCAAACAATCCTGCCTCAGCCTCCTGAGTAGCTGAGACTACAGGCATGCGCCACCATGCCCAGATAATTTTTTCTATATATTTTTAGTTGTCAGGTTAATTTCCTTCTATTTTTTAGTAGAGACGGGGTCTCGCTGTTGCTCAGGCTGGTCTCCAACTCCTGACCTTGAGCTCTCCTCCCGCCTCGGCCTCTCAGAGTGCTAGGATTACAGGCTGAGCCACCGCCCCCGGCCATGATCCAGAATACTTTTGACAGTTATTCTATACTTTGAAGAAACAAATAATTTATATTTTATATAGCGTGTTCCCATGTGAAAGATGTTATGGAACACTTTGTAAATTATTTTATCAAACTAAAATCGCCTTTTCACCCAAGACTGTCAAAGAGAGAATAAATCTATGATCAATCCAATTTATGAATCCAAAGAATACATAGTGCATTGAAAATGTACCTTAAAATGATGTCATTTATTTTAATTAATGCATGGAATTCCAAGTTATTGCTTGGAAATCTATCCATATATGAAACAAATAGGTAACAAAATGAAAATACATTGTAATCTAAAAGCATTTGATAGAATACAACATTTCTTCTTGATAAAAATCTTAGTAATCTAGACTTGGGAGGATAAATCATTAAAAAGCTAAAGATTATTTCTCTAAAATTATTGGTCAGTATAATTCCAAATGGTGAGATTCTGGAAGTATTTTCCTAAAAGTCATTTAAAAATGCATTATTATTTAACATTTCCCCTGAATGATCCAACAATAGAATAAAAAATAGAAATAAATGACAGTACATGTACTATCATATTTCAAGTTTAATCATGCTTTAACAGTTGCTGTAATTTTGTCTTCTAGTGTGCTGACATTCGGGCATGGGATGGTCATGCTTTACACGTGAGAAGATACAATGTCTCATGTAATATCACCAGTGCAAATTGTAGTCACAGTGAAGAGTTAAGGACAAGAGACGATGCTCATGATATAATATCACACACAAAAAATGTTTCTTAATAATATAAATGATTGCAATTTTGTATATATGTGCCTGAAGGAACTACACCAAAAGGTTAACTGTGGTTTTCTCTGGAGCATGGGACTTGGGGACGTAATAATTTTATCTTCTCCATATTTTCTAAATAATTCTTAATCTATATTTTATTATTATAGATATCAGAAATAACATTTAAAAATTTTCCTTGCAAGTTAATAGTGGAAAGGACATTTAGAACCATTGGCTAAGTAGGAAGTAAAACAGTCAGTGGACAGAAAATTGGAGAAGGGCTTTATGTTGTTTTATATTGCATAGACTAATGCCATTTAGTATTCTTATTTCAACCACTCAATCTCACAAATATATTCATCATCAGCAGACATACTGACACAGCCTCAATTATTGTAAAAGGATTCTAGAACCCACCATTTAGAATGTAATCAAGCTTAACAATGCAGATAGGATGCACTATAAAGCAACCAACAGTACCTAACACACAAGAAAAGAAAGAGGAGATGGGCAGGAGGGAACACACAGAAACATCAAGGGCTTCTGTTACCTCTGCTTTTTTCTTTCTGTTATAAAAATGTAAAATTTCAGTTTATTTCTTCTCCAGGTTTTTGTCATCTCTCCCCAAAGGCTTGGTCATAGATTGGTCCTCATCCCTGGGCATTGAATGGAAAGAAAGCAAACTCCATTGGAGGACTGTGGATGTTCATGAAGCATTTGTCCTTCTTCTCCCCATGTTTACCAATAGGAGAGAGTAGTATTTTGTTTGTAAAGCCTAAGTGCTCACCCAGACTCCCCAGTTTTAACTTAAGGAACCATTTCCAGCAGGATATAGCACACTCACCATGGAAGGTTTCTTCAGGAGGAAATTTTCAACTCTAAATATTCCTTCTATATCCTGCTTCATCCAGATTTTTTCCTACTCTTCTTAAAACACTTTTGCTTTTCATAATATGAGAGATCTGATAGGATATCCCCAATGCTTGTTTCAATAAATGACCCCCAAGGATCCCTAAAAAGTTGATATGAATAATAAGTAATATGGGGTGAGTTAGAATTCAGTTATCTTCTTTTTTAAACACAGTCTGAAGACTTATTCTGTGTTTCACTAACATTGCTGTGTGAGTACCAAGTAAAATTCTTTGTGGCTGGGAGCACAGCTGAAGTTTCAAGCTCTTTTTTCATAGGAGCCTATATCTGTGCAGTAGCCCATTTTTCAGTTTGATGAGAACATTCTATGTTCTAATAATTTTTAGGGCTGTGTGCTAGGGCTGGCTACTGTGATCCAGTCTTCTTACCCCTTCGTTCTTATTGCTAATAAGGTATCTTTATGGAGAAGTACTATATTTAATGGAAAGAGCAGCTGTCTTAGAGGCAAAGGACTTCAAGTTCAGTCTTGGCGCTGTGGCTTATTAGCTATACAAACCTTGAGCATACTTACTATAAACATAATTTAAAATGGGGTAATGATATCTACTATGTGGGGTTGTGAGAATGAACATAACATACATATCTGAAAGATCTTGGCACAGTGGGATTGCATAATATATATGTTAGTTTGCTATAAATTCCTAGGCTGCTCTTATTTCATTTTCCATGGCAAAGAGAAAGAACTAATTTAAAGTGATGTTCGTAAGTATCCAAGGAAACACCTTCACCTAATAATTCTTATTTTCTATGATTTTTTTCACTGTTTGATTCAAAACTTTACAAATAAAGCATTAAGAATTTCTTAGTTCCTGTGTTCCCTCTCCTTTCTGAAAATAAGTCTTCCCAACTCTGCTTTAATCTACCTTATTTCCATAGCAGTGTAGAATCTTCAACCTTTCCAGATATGATAGATAACATGGCTAGTTGGAATTACAGTCTTCAAAACAAAAAAGCCATTTTAGACACAAACACAGATATCTCTGTTCAGTATTCCCATTCCCTAGTGTGTCACTATCTTTTTCTGCCTACATACCGGTCAGTTTGGCTCTTCCTCTTTAGATTTGTTTGAATCTTATCAATTTTCTCTATGAGCTATAATCATGTTGTGGAACCTGTAGGCAAATATCCCATAGGTCCAGATGACTGCTAGTAGTAGAGAGGGGGGCAGACACAAAATAAGGCTTTCTTCCTTAACAGAGATCTATGTCATAAGTTTAAATCAGTAGTATATCAATCTGCCACCCAAGTACTCTCGAACCTCTGGGCCCTAAGCATTTCCAGAGGACTAGCCAGTGACTCTGGTAGCCAATTTAAATCCTTCTTTGTTTTCCTCCAAGAGACTCTGTAATCCCACAAGTGATTTAGAGTTGAATCATTAGGTGTTGATGAATATGGCAACTTTTAGATATACAAAGGATAATGTCTCTAAGACCTAATTGTACCTTACTCACTAAACAGCAATTTTTCTTTATTCTTTGAATTCATTTTTCCCTGCTTATAGAAATAATATGTATTCATTGTAGAAAATCTTGGACATTCAGAAAATCCCAAAGGAGAAAATTAAAGTTACTTATAATTTTGGTTTTAACTGAAATTATAAGTAACATTGATATTTTGACGTATTTTTATGCATTTACTACATATAGTAAAAACTTGAGAGCACACTGCATTTTCTGTTTTATCACCTGCTATTAAAATTAATAGTATGTTGTCTGTACTTTCTCATGTTATTTTATTTGGCAATTTTGATGAAAGTCATAATATTTTAAAATGGAAAACAGAGGGGGGGAAAGCACATGTAACAAGTGGAAGTGAAATAGTATTCTATTGGATTCTTGGAACTTTTCACTTTTCTTTGGCTTTTTGAAGGTAATAACAATGTTGGAGGACTGGAATCAGAGACTATCTTTACTCTTATTCCCTATGAGTAAAAGTCAATTCTCATTGTCAGAAATTCTCTAGCTTTGTTCTTTTTGCTCAGGATGGCTTTGGCTATTCTGGACCTTTTGTGGTTCCATATAAATTTTAGGATTATTCTTTGTATTTCTGTGAAGAATGTCATTTGTCATTGGTATTTTGATGGGAGTTGCATTGAATCTATAGATTGCTTTGGGTAGTATGGATATTTTACCTATATTTATGCTTCTAATCTATGAGCATGGAATATCTTTCTATTTTTTGGTGTGTCCTCTTTAATTTCTTTCATTGATGTTTTATAATTTTCATTATAGAGGTCTTTCACTTCTTTCGTTATGTTTATTCCTAGGTATTTATTGATAGCTATTGTAAATAGGATCACTTTCTTGATTTCTTTTTCAGATTGTTTCCTGTTGGCATATAGAAATGCTATTGATTTTTGTATGTCGATTTTGTATCCTGCAACTTTACTGAATTTGTTTATCAGTTCTGATAGTTTTTTTTTTAATGCAGTCTTTTGGTTTCTCTAGCTATAGCATCATATTGACTACAAGACTAATTTGACTTCTGCTTTTCCCAATTGGATGCCCTTTATTCTCTTGTCTGATTGCTCTAGCTAGTACTTACAGACCTGTGTTGAAGAATAGTGGTGAAAGTGGGCATCCTTGTCTAGTTTGAGATTTTAGAGGAAAGAGTTTCTGTTTTTCCCCATGTGGATCTGTCATATATGGCTTTTATCATGTTGAAGTAAGTTCCTTCCATACACAGGTTTTTGAGAGGTTTTTTTTATGTTGAATTTTATTGAATACTTTTTCAGCATCACTTGAAATAATCAATTAGATTTTGTCTTTCATTCTGTTTATGTGATGTATCAGAATGACTGATTTGCGTATGTTGAACCATCCTTGCATTCCTGGGATGCATCCCACTTGCTCATGATGAAAACTCTTTTTAGTGTGTTGTTGAATTTTGTTTGCTAGTTACTTTATTGAGGATTTTTGCATCTATGCAAAGAGATATTGGCCTATAGTTTTCATTTTTTGTTGTGTCTTTCTCTGGTTTTATTATCAGGATGATACAGGCCTCTTAGAATGAGTTTGACAGTATTTCCTCCTGTGTTTTTGGAATATTTTATGTAGGATTAGTATAGTTCTTCTTTGAATGCTTGGTGGCATTTAGCAGTGAAGCCATCTGGTCCTGGGCTTTTCTTGTTGGGAGACTTTTTACTACTGCGTCTAACTTTTTTCTTGTTATTGGTTTATTTAGGTTTTGCATTTCTTCCTGTTCTATGTTGGTAGGTTGTTATGTGTCTAGGAATTTATTCCTTTTTTCTAGGTTTTCCAATTTATATGCATATAGTTAAAATTACACTTTCTCAAGATAAATAAGATTTCTATAAGAAGTAGTGACCCATTTCAGCATTGACAGTCTGGACCAAAAAGCTCATGTTAACACATAAAAGAATCAGCAGAACCTGGAAAGAAAAGAGAATAGCTTGGGAATGTATAGAATATAGTCCTTTACTGCCTTAGGGTTTCTATCAGTTATGTAGTCAGAAAAAGGCAGAAATTTATATACGGATATACTCCAGAGTAAAATGTATAATGTCTTACATAATGTTTATTCTACATCCAATTCCTATTTATTAATTACTATTTGTGTAGCATAGATCTATGTACCAGGGATATATAGCAATGGACAAAGAAAAGTCCCTGCCTTCATAGAGCTTTTGGTAGACGAAATAGACAATAAAATCACCAAAAGATAAAATATAAAGCTATTTAAGGGAGTGAAGTGCTGTGGAAAAAAGAAAAGCATGTTAAGGCTTTTCTAAAGAGAAGACATGAGACATTTGTGCAAAGACCTGTTTGAA
Source organism: Lemur catta (assembly GCF_020740605.2). NCBI lineage: Eukaryota > Metazoa > Chordata > Mammalia > Primates > Lemuridae > Lemur > Lemur catta. Next base: position 27,709,058 of record NC_059137.1, read on the forward strand.
ATGACAGAAAGAAGATCTAGGGAAGAAGTGTCTCAGGTAGAGGAATAGCAAGTGTATATAAAGGCTTTGGCATATTTGAGAAACAGCAAGAAGACAGTGAAACTAGAGTCTAATGAACATGGTAAGGAGGTAATGAGGTTGTAGACATAGGTGGATCTTTTAGACTGTGATAAGGAGTTTGTTTTTTATTTTATCCTATAGATTAATAGATTATTTATTTTATTTTTTTGGTCAAATTTTGAGTTCAGTATAGTCTAGGAATTATTTTTCTGTGTAACTGAATTAAGTGGACCCTGCCTGGTCTATTACAATTATGGTTCTGGTGCCTAGAATGTAAGAAATCTGATATGCAACACCTTTTAAGGAAATTCTGTCTTAAATAAGCTTATTACTAGTTGTGTGTATTAATATCTAACACAGTCATAATGTGCATAGTCTGCCAAATGAAAATTTCTATTAAAAAACTAAAAAACATTATGTAAAAGATCAAAATGCAATAATCCAAAGTATGAACATATTGACTGAAGCACAGGGAAAATTGGCAAAAAGTGCATAACATCAATTTGATGCAAAAGATGAGAATAAAAAATTAGGAATATGTACATGCTCCTCAGAAATAATTGCAGAGATGACTGGGGTGCCTGAAATAATGAAGAACAGAGGTTAGATTATTATAATTTAGTTATTAAAGGGAAAGAGAACTCCTAAAGGCTTGAGGCCTTGGAACTACTCAGATTTTATGCCTTATAATTCTATTTGCCTTAAAAATACAAGTGTATGGTGTGAGAGTTGAGGGAAGGGAATGTATTAGTTATGATTTATTTGGTTGTAAGTGGTAACATCTAAGTCAATTTGGTTTTTCATAAAATGCTAATTTGACTCATTAATGAAATATACAATGGTAAATCTGTCTTCAGCCACAGTTGGAGTCAGGAGTTGAAGTGACATCATCAGGCACGCTATCTCAGCTCTCCTTTCATTCTCGTGCCTTCCCCACATATTGGCAAAGATGCTCATCAGGAGCTCTGAGTCCACATTCTACCAATATGGAGACCATTTCAGAAAGAGAGTCTTTTTCTGACACTAAGGTAGCATTCCTGGGATTGAGTCTGATTAGCATGGCTCAGATCATTTGCTACATTATACCAATCTCTATGATTACAGGAATAGACACTCCTTCCTTTTTATTGGCAAAGCCTGTTCCATGCTTACTCTCATATCCAGAGGTTTGAGACTGACAGGAGAATATATAAAGAGGACAGAAAATTTAGAATAAAGGAGACAGAAGAGGTGAGAGTGAAGGAAGGAAATGTGAGGGGTGGTGGGTAGAGGAATTCATCTTGATGAAAAGCATCATAACCTTTATTGGACCAGTTAGCATATTTCCTTACACCTGGAAAGTCACCAGATAAAGCACTATTTAAAGTTCACATTAGCATAAATATCCTATGTTGGAAAGAATTGGAGTCTTATATTTGATTTTACAAACATGTAAGCTCTCATGACAGTAGGTTTTCCAATACCCAAATACAAAAGACAAAATCTTTTCCCTTATTTGAGGACATCTCAGGCTCATGCTCTTTCATGGTTTCAATAAATGCAAGTGTCTGCTGAGGACTTTCTTCACAGCTTCTTTTACCTCCTTATTCCTCAGGCTGTAGATGATGGGGTTCAACATTGGGGTTACCACTCCATAAGACAGCCCAATGATCTCATCTGATGCCTTTGTATCCTTTGACTTGGGCTTCATGTACATAAAAAGAGCCGAACCATAGAATAAGATGACCACAGTCAGGTGGGCTGAACAGGTAGAAAAAGCTTTCTTTCTTCCCTCAGCAGAATTAATTCTCAGGATGGAAGAGAGGATGAATACATAGGAGACAAAAATTAACAGTAGAGGAATCACCAATAAAACAATACTTGCCACTGTCATGATGAACACATTCATGGAGATGTCTGAACATACAAGTTTAAGAAGAGCCAGAATCTCACAGGTAAGATGATCGATGATGTTATTGCCACAGAAAGGCAACACCATTGTCAGGACTGTTTGCACTAGAGAGTTCAGACAGCCTACGATCCAAGACCATGCAGCCATTTGCATATATAACACCCTGTTCATGATGATGGGATACCTCAGTGGGTTGCAGATGGCCACATACCGGTCATAGGCCATCACAGCCAGGAGGACACACTCAGTGGAGCCCAAGCCAAGGGAAGCAACCATTTGCAGAGCACAGCCAATGAAGGAGATGGATTTTCTCTCAGACATAAACATAATAAGCATTGGAGGAATGGATGATGATGTGTAACAGATATCCAAGAATGAGAGGTTTCCAAGGAAGAAATACATGGGGGTGTGGAGACGAGAATCCAGGATGATGATGATAATGAGGAGACTATTTCCCAGGAGGATTATCAAGTACATGATGAGACAGAGCACAAACAGAAAAAGCTGGAGTTCTGGGTATTGGGAAAGTCCCACCAGAAAGAACTCAGTCACTTCAGAGTAATTTCCTGTCTCCATGGGTCCATGTCACCTGCAGGGTTTAGAAAAGGATATGATTCAGGTAAATTTAAATATTTGATGTAGATTTCCAGTACAAATTTACTTCCAATGTTGTGTTTGATTCTTATATTACTCCTTGTAATCCAAAGGGCAGGGATGGTATACTAATTTTATTAATAATAAAAAGTGAGGTATTGAGAAATTCCTCTGTATTTTAGGACTACACAGCATCACAGTCAAAGCTACCAATACTACAAGTATTCTTCTGGGAAGTGTTAAAATTTAGAAACAGATAACTTTCAAATCTAGGTAAATATTTTGAAATTAAAGCTGTTTTTTTTAATGAAGCTATCCTCTATTTAAGAGATAATGTAGACCAAGCACCATATCACTTAAACTGGATATAACTTTGTTAAGCTGCTTAACTTTGCCTGAGTCTCACATAGCTCATAGTGAACGTGGAAGGAGCAATAACTATTTGTTATGGTATAATTAGATTTAAATTAGAAAAAATGTTAGGTGCCTAGAACAGTAGATATTTCCAACATGGCATATATATGATATTAATATATAATTATATTTACTTTATGTAATATAGTGATGTTAAATATACATTTATATATACATATACTTTATGACTTATATCGTATAATGTTTTAGATTTACCTGTCTCAAAAGGAGAAAAAAAGATTTTGCTTTCTAAGGGTAAGGGGTTTAAAATTTGAAACCACAATCGACAGACTGAACATTTTTGGTCCCAGTAGGTCATCTAACTGCTTCTCTTTCAAAAACCTGTTAACAGTCTGAGAATCATTAGAGGATTCTTCTAGGAGCTTCCAGGGATTAAGGAGTCTAGGCCCCAGCATATACAGCTTTTTTCTAGGGCCTTGGATTCTCCCTTCTCAAGTGTAATACTATTCCCATTTTATGAAGTAGGAAACAGAGACAAAAGTTTGAGTAACTTTCTCAAGGTCATACAGATAATAAACACAAAACCTAGCCCTCTTAACCGCTGCACTCTATCTGCCATACATTACTACACAGATTCTAAGCAAGAGAAGGATATCATAAAAATGAGTCTTCCACTGTGTTACACTGAGATAGCAAACATCACTTACTTGTGATCCTGATCATATGTGATGTGATGTAGAACTCCAAAGGCTGGATCACTTATGTTTGCCTGTAGCCTTTGGAGAGTTGTCTGCTCAGTTCCCTATGTGTAGAAGATGATTTCACAATTATGCAAAGTAGCATGATCAAGAATAAGGATACGAAAGTCCTTACCATCACCTTTGCCTTTATCAATCACATACCTGGAATCCTTAGCCCTGTCTTCATTTTGCAAATCTAAATACAGTTTAGAGTCTTTAATGAAACTTTTTCCATAAACTGCCTTTTCTAGCCCAATTGATCGTTCCAATTCAGAAACTTGTAACATTAGCACCACATCATTGAAAACTCAAGTGTGCTCCATTCATTTCATGTTCATTGTGTTAATATGTCTAAGCATTGTGTTCGGATGGCTTATATAAAGGGCTGTGCCTCATAAGTTGTTATACTATTGCTGTAGTAACTGTATTTACGAGGCTATCATTTAGAATGACAATATTTCGTACTGATCTTATTCTGACTCCACAACCATACTTTTGCTTTGGCCTTTTCCTATCCAGAAACCTTGAAGACAAGATGAGTGCTTACTCATTGGCTAGTCATAGGTGGCAGCCCTCTTAGCACTCTGTTAGGGAGAGGAAGAGGCAAATTCATTTCTTTCCATATCCTTTATCTTCTCTCCAGAGAGTACTACCTAGACGGTGATTTGGGGGCAGAGGGGTTAAAAGAGAGATGATGACACCAATTGTTAGTATATTGGAAAATATTCCTTTTGTCCTGTGTGTACCCTCTTTTCCTGCCTCTATTTACATTGGCATGTGGACTTGTTTCCACAAAGGAGTCAGCTAAGGTAGCCATTTAATTTGATCGAGCACAGCTGTTCTGAAGTAGAAGCAGGAGGAAGGAGAGAAGAGGTGGAGAAGAAACACAGGCAAACTGTTATAGAAAGAGCATTAACGTTAGCACTTGTATCCTGGGAGGTGGGAATATTGAGGAGAAAAAGATGAAGGAAGAATGGCTATCTTTCTTTCTGTTCAGAAAAAATCCCAGGTAAAGAAGGATATACTTCAGAATTTAGATCAAAACAAGAGAAATGAAAACAGTAACCTCACCAAAAACACTCAACCCATTATATAGGCCTATCTTAACCTCTTCAGTTACCTTTCCCCCATTTATGCCATCTCTCCTCCCATTATGGTGTTAAGGAAGGAGTTATTAGGGAGGCTTTGTTTTCCCATGATCTCCCTCAGCCTCCCCACAAAAGACATCCTAATAGAAAAATGCAATTTATGGAAAAATAAAATGTGCTTGCTACGTAACTTCAAGTGAAGTCCTCTAACTCACCCTCCAATCACATTGTCAACTCTGGGTCCCTCTAATCCTGGAGCCACTATTGACACCCTGCATGCTCTGCAATGACCATGCTGAGTTTCTTTCAGTCTCCCCTTAACACTGCATTCTCATCTTTATGCATTTGTACATGGTGTCTCTTAAGCTGGAAAGGGCTGCTCCTAACTTAGCTATTACATTTTCTAGGAAAGCTTTCTCACCTACTATTGTGAGGAGGATGCTCTTTCTATGTGCTGTCACAGGGCTCTGTGCTTACCTCTCTTATAGAAATTTTCATTTATTCAACACAACTATGTCACAAATACTGTGATAGGTAATAGGGATCCTACTGTGAAATCTTGACTTTCAAAATGGGTACTGGAAGCAGAATGCTTATGATAGTTATTTCATACTTTCAAGAAACAAATAATTCCTGTGCTGTATAACAAGTTTCAATATTACAAAGTTATAGAACATTTTGTAAAAACATAACATACCTGAAAGTTTTCGGCACAGACTGAGTGCACAAAATATGTTAGTTTAAGCTGACTCCCTATGTTGATATTCTTTCATTTCTCCTGATAAGAAGTGACTATATATATATATATATATATATATATATATATACACATATATATATATATATATATATATATATATATATATATATATATATATATACCTCCATAGTATTTCTTCACCCAGTAATTCTTTATATTTTTCATGGTCTTATTCAGCACTTTAAAATAAAATAAATTATCCATAATTCCCTGTTCCCACTTACCATTTTGTTTCTGGAAATACCTCTTTCCACCTTTGCCCTAATGCTCCCTTTTCAAGCATCTGTATAGGATCCTCATCTTCTCCATTTACAATAAGGTAGCATGACTTATTGGGACTTCAATTTTCAAAATAAGAAAGCAGTCTCTCTTCTTTTTCATTAGTGTTTCACTAACTTCTTGTGTTCACACACTGAAGTCCCTGTAGCTTCTCCTCCTCAATCGGTTGACTTCTTAGCTTTCTTTCTTTAAGCTATAGTCATGTTCTAGAACCCAGTCAAATATCCCACAAGCAACTATTAGTATAATGGTAACAATGAAGAGGTAAACAATAAAGTCTTCAGTCTCAACAGAAAGTCATTCCATAAGTTCGTATCCAATAATAAATCAATGTGTTGCATAAGTACTTTCCTTCCTCTGAGCCCTAATATTTCCAGAGGATCTGCCAGTTGCTCTGGTAGCCAATTTAAATCCTCCTTTATTTTCTTTTAAGAGACTCTGTAATCCCAGAAGTGATTTAAAGTTGAATCCTTAAGTAATGTAGAAGGTAGTAACTTTTAAATACATTAAGAATCATGTCTCAAAGACCTGATTATACCTAACTTATTAAACAGTAATTTTCTTTCTTCTTCAAATTATTAATTCCCTGATTATACAAAATACATATTTAGTATGGAAAATTCAAGAAATTCAGAAAGGTACAAAAGAGAAAATGAAAGTCATTTATAATTAATATTCTGTGTTTTTATGCATAAGCTACATTTACATGCTTGAGAGCACAGTGTATTTCTTGATTTATTACCTACTTTTTATAATTAACAATATATGAGGGGTCTTCAAAAAGTTCATAGAAAATATGTATTATGAAAAAACTATGCGTGGACTTCAAAATTTTTTTGCACCAAAATAAACTTGTACTAACTTGTTATAACATCTGAACAGGATAAAATGTGAAGCATGAAGAAGGATAAGGCAATTTGAAAAGAGCCCCTATCAGAATAACTTGGATTCTGCTAAAATTGAAGCCAGAACAAACATCGAAGTTATGGTGAAGCTTGGGTGGAAGATTGGTGAAATCATTATGCTTATGAAGAGTTTATTCCCCAAGGAAATCAGTCTACAAATATATAACTCATTTCAAGAATGGATAAGATGATATCAAAGACAAGGCCTGCAGTGACAGGCCATCCACATCAATTTGCTAAGAAAAAATTAATCTTGTTTGTGCCCTAATTGAAGAGGACCCATGAATGACAGCAGAAACAATAGCCAACATCGTAGACATCTCAACTGGTCCAGCTTACACAATTCTGACTGAAAAATTAAAGTTGAGCAAACTTTCCACTTAATGGGTTTCCAAAACCATTGTGTCCAGATCAGCTGCAGCTAAGAGCAGAGGTTTCAATGGAAATTTTAAATAAGTGGGATCAAGATCCTGAAGCATTTCTTTGAAGAATTGTAACAGGAGATGGACCATAGTTTTATCAGTACAATCCTGAGGACAAAACACAATGGAAGCAGTGGCTCCCACGAGCTGAAATTGGTCCATTTAGAGAAAAAGCAGATCAGTCAAGAGCCAAGGTCATGGCAACAGTTGTTTTGGGGATGCTCAAGACATTTTGCTTGTTGACTTTCTGGAGGACCAAAGAACAATAACATCTGCTTATTACGAGAGTGTTTGGAAAAATTTAGCCAAAGGGTTTGCGGAAAAAGGCCCAGGAAAGCTTCGCCAGAGAGTTCTTCTCCACCATGACAATGCTCCTGCTTATTCCTCTCATTAAACAAGGGCAATTTTGTGAAGAGTTTCAAAGGAAAATCATTACACATTCACCTTACAGTTCTGATTTGGCTCCTTCTGACTTCTTTTTGTTTCCTAATCTTAAAAAATCTGTAAAGGGCACCTGTTTTTCTTCAGTTAATAATGTCAAAAAGACTGCATTGACGTGGTTAAATTCCCAAGACCTTCAGTTGTTTGGGGGCGGACTAACTGACTAGTATCATCACTTACAAGAGTGTCTTGAACTTGATGGAGCTTGTGTTATTTTTTATTTTTATCTTTTAATTCCATTTTCCCATGAACTTTTTGAAGTCCCTTTGTGTTGTATATTTTCCCATGTTGTTTTTTAAGACATTTATATTGGATGTTATAATATTTCTAAATGGAAAGTAGGGAAAATACCTACATGTAACAAGTAGAAATAGTTTTCTGCTGGATTCTTAGCAACTTTTTACCTTTCTTTGCCTTTTTGAGGGTAATGACAATATTGGAGGACTGGGATCAGAGATTCTTACCTTCCCTAAGAGTAAAGGCCAATATCTATTGTCAGAAATTCTCATAATGCCTTTTTATAAAGTAGACAATGAGTGCAATGTACATATTTTCTTGGAGGATACAGCAGACATAGGGGCATATTAACGAAAGCTGTGGATACCCAGCCTCAGAGGAATGGACCACGCACTCCTGCCTTGCCTTTCAACCTGCCACCGCCAGGTTTTGGTATTTTAATTACATCCACTTATATTCTTCTAGCACCTCTGCAATTGTGTAGGCCTTAGTTAGGAGAACATTCATAATTCTTTTCACATTTTTAAGAAGCATATATGTACCAGCCCATTTGCTAAATTTTGATACCAAATAACTTTGATGTCCACTTAGTGTAGTAGGGCTATACAAAAGCAAAAAAGACTCTTTTTTTATTTGTATAGATATAGATAACTTTAGTGAGATAGAATTTATATACTGTACAATTCACTCATTTAAAGTGTACAATCCAATGCTTTATTGTATAGTCCCAGAATTGTGCAACTGTCACCACAATTTTCAAATATTTTCATCACTCACAAAGGAACTCCTCACCCCTTAGCTATCATTCCCAAATATTCTCATTACCCCTTTCCTCTACCAGGTTTAAGTAACCAATAATCTACTTTCTATGTATTTGTCTATTCTGGACATTTCCTACAAATGGGGTCATATAATATGTGGTCTTTGTGATTGTCTTCTTTCACTCAGTGTAATGATTTCAAGGTTTATCTATGTTGTAGCATGTATCAGTATTTCATTCCTTTTTATGGCCAAGTAATATTCCATTGCATGAATATACCACATTTTGTTTGTCCATTCTTCAATTGATAGACCTTTGGGGCTATTATAAATGATGCTGCTATGAACATTTGTGTACAAATCCTTGGGTGGACATTATGCTTTTGTATCTCTTGGGTATGTATGTACCTAGGAGTGGAATTGCTGGGTCAAATGGTTAACTTATGTTAAACTTTTTGTGGAACTGTCAGACTGTTTTTCCAATGTGACTATACCATTTTACCCTCCCACCAGCAGCGTATAAAGGTTCTTTCTTCACATTCTTCCTAGCACTAAAAAAAGGCTCTAACTCTTGATGATGCAGGCACTGGCAATGTTCCAGAAGAGCATGTTGCAGTAAAAATATTTCTGAAGTTATTTGTGGAAAGTGGAATTTGCCTCAACTACTGGTGTTTGTTTTAGCAGGTTGTAATTCGGCAGGACTCAAATTTCAAACTTGTCTTCTCTGAGGTGGGCAGCAACTGAAATCTCTGTTTAAATCCTTTAGCCTTAACTCCACTTATGTGTAATTTAGAGTCAGCTAGCTAGTATTTGAGCAGAGTTTACTCAGAAATTTGAGGCTCCCATTCTCTGGTTGTCTCTTTTTTTGTGTGGTTTTCTCTTCTGAATTTCTAAACTCTGCCCTCTGTTTCTTCAAGTTAGTAAGATTGAAGTTTTCTGCTTGAATTCCAGTCACCCTGTAATGGTGCTGACTGGGTCCTTCCCTTATCTTAAAACCACAAAAAACAAAACTCATCCAGTGCTATTCCTTCTTGCAAATATTGACTTCCCCCATCCAGCCTCTGGATGCTTTTGGCCACTTCAGGAAGGTGTATGTATGTATCTATGCATGTACATATGTATATATATTTTTATTTATTATGGTAAAATCATTTAACATGATAATATCTACCCCCTTAAACTTTTAAGTGTACAATTCAGTATCGTTAAACCATAGTTAACACTATGCATTATGTTGTACAACAGATATCTAGAACTTATTCATCTTTTGAAACAGAAACTTTAAATCTGTTGAAGAGCAACTCTTCATCTTGTTATATGTAGGAGCGTTGGTCCAAATGTTGCCATTATTGGAACATTCTATTTCATATTTCATTTATTTCCACATCTATGTTATAAGTGAAATAAGCCAAAAGCTTTGTTTTCTTATATTGTCTTTATCTGGCTATGAAATAAAAACAAGTAGTTTGGGCAGATTTCTCCCTGTTTTTTTGCAAAAAAACCTAACTAAGATGAGGACTGTCTGTTCCTTGACATTTTGGTAAACTCATATGTAAAACTGGCTCTAAGAACTGGTAAATTTCAATAGAGGTTAATGAAACTACAGGTGTATTTTTTCCCATCCAAGTTACTGTGACTCTTGAATTCTATTCATAGATATCCTTTGGGGTTAAGAACCACTGCTCTGGAGAATATACTTAGGAAAGGAATTGCTAAGTCAGATGTTGTACACATATTCATCCATTTTTATAATTTTTCTTTTTCATTTATTATAAAAGTTTTTTGTCATTTGTTGACTTGGGGATATATATTTATCTTTACTATTTCCCAAATTTGTACCCTAAATGGAAATGCATAAGCATTTCCTTTTCACCATATTCTTGCCAATACTTAGTCCTGACCAATTTTTAAGTTATTACTAATCTAGTCTGGTCAGCAGAGAAGCATTCTGTAATCCTCTCAAGACATTATGTATCGTTTGAAGGGTGGTGGAAATTATATGGAGTGGACATAGGAAACACTCTGCCTGAGATATTTGTACTTGGTTTTATCGCGAGGGTGGGTTCATACAAATATGCAGAAAGAAGCAGGATGGGTGGAGCCAATGTGAGCCCAACAGTACAGGGAGGGCAGTAACTGCATATAAACTCTACATGTTTTTAAATTGTTAGTGCATCCCTTTATAGTACTTTCAAGAGTCCTTTGTAAACACTGCTGAAGGAATCATATTTTACAGTGTATTTGAAGGCCACTAGATGGTGGCATAGACTAGCTTTTTCTGCGTCCTTTTGTCAGGGTGGCAGTCTGCCCTCGGTTCTTGAAGTGTTCGTGGCTGAAGAATCACCGGATGCACCAGTGTCAAGTCCAGACTATTATCCTGCTCCCCTGACTCCTTGCTTGGAAAAATCACCAGCAGGGCCAATGTGATGGAATAGCTTCAGGCAGGAAGCAATTTCACAGGAGCAGCACTTTATTGTAGAATAAAACAGGGTCTGTTTCCATGAGTGGAGAGAGAGGCAGACTGACTGACTCACTGGCTCACTCACTCGCCTGCTCGCCTACCCACTGTCTCTCTGAATTCTCAGATTGTTTCCTTTTATTAACATAGTGCCGGGGAGGGCTCTCCGGAGGTGTGGGATGTTATCAAATGATCAACAGGTGCCCTCAAAATTCCATCTGGTATAGGAGCTCCCTCTGCAAAAGCGGGTGGAGGGGCGTGGTGAACCACGATGCAGATTCAAGCTAATGGAAAAATAATTACCCTTAGGTTACTCTAGGTCACTTTCCTAAATCCTATCATGCCTGCGCTGGGGAGTTCCCAGATTGATAAAGCATCCCCTTCTTCCTCAGGTGTAGCAGTTGCTCCAGATGGGATTAAGGGCGGGGCAATACCAAAATGGAGTGCCAGGCCTTATCCTTCTTCCCAGGTGGAACAATTGCTGAAAATAGTGCCAAAGCAGGGAACCCTTGTCCGGAGAAGAGCCGGAGATCCTACCTGTCTACCCAACACCTCCTATGAGCACATACCTGTAAGTGAAATTGTGGGATCAACTTTACCGGCTTTGCTTATTTGTTCTCCAAAATATTAATTTATACTCCTACTGGCAACGAATTAGATTTCATTTTGCCCCATTCTTGTCAATACTTGCGATGTCATAATTTAATATTTCACTATTTAACTATTTTGGGGTATATGAAATGTCTCATTTAAAATTAAAAAAAAAATTTTTTATTTCTCTGATTATTTATGTAATGTGATCATCTTTTTATATTCTTATTGATATTGGGGATCCTTTTCGTTGCACAACTTGCCTCTTTTTCGCTAGATTATATCTTTAAAAACATTCTGCAATAAAAAATTAAAATAAAAATAATTCTGGACTGTAATCCTTTTTTGTATTTGTGTAAATGTAAGATAAATGCTCCCATTATGTCTACTATTTAAACTTTCTAAATGGTATCATTTATCATACAGAAGTTTTAATTTTAAGAAGGCTGAGTTTGTTATTCTTTATTCTTACTTTTTGTTTTTTGGGTTAACAAATATTTTTCCCGCTTGTATGTCATAGATTCTCTTCCACAGTTTTCTATAGAAATTTTAGAATTTTGCTTTATAGATTTGGCTATTGAACTTTTCTCAATTTTATATGTAGCATAGTATGAGGTAGAAATCTATTGTTACTTATGTGAATTTTAGGATCAACTTGACAATATCCAAAGGTGGGGAAAAAGTCTCACTGTTAGACTTTTGTTGGAATTGCATTTAATTTAGAGAGGACGTTGAGGATAATTAATTAATTTATTTTTGAATTTCCTAACTATGTACAAAATATTGCTCCTTGTTTACCTAGATTGCCTTTTCTTTAATAAATATTTATAATTTTCCTCACAAAGTACTTGTGTTTCTTTTATTAGATGTATTCAGAGGCACTTGACATATATTAGTATGTTTCTTTGTGAATTGAATTTTATAAAATATATTTTTAACCAGTTGTGATTGATCCAAGATAAACTATTGATTTCTTAATATTGATCTTTAATTCAGCAACCATTATTAATATAGATAATTTTTTTTTATACTTTTCCTTCATTTTCTATATAGACAAGTCTGGGATAATGATAATTTTATTTCTTCCTTTGTAATCCTCATATATCTTATTTCATATTTTTTTAAAACTGAACTCTAGTCCAATGTTCATGGAAGAGACACAGCCAGGCATTTTTATCTCACTTTGAACATTAAAAGGAGTATGTTTAATATTTCATCAACTATAATATTTGCTGTGGGTTTTTGATAGGTATCATTTATCGGGTTAAAGAGGTTCCCTTATATTCCAGTTTGCTAAGATTGTTAAAAAACTATAAATGCATGTTGAATTTTATCAAATGCTTTTTTTGCATTTATTAAAATGGGCATGATTTTTTTCTCCTTTAATTGATATTGTTGTAAATTAAATTAACCTATTTTCTAATGTTAAAATTTCTATGAGTACCTGATATACATTTTACTTGGACATTAGGTATTATTATTTTATATATTGCCGGATTATGTTTGCTAATATTATATTTAACATATTTTGTATTTATGTTTATAGTAGAGTAGATAATTTTCCTCCTTTTTTATTGTTCATATCAGTTGTTGTTTTGCTTTATGCCAGCCTCAAAATATTAGTTCCAGAAGATCTCTTTTTCTATTTTCTGAACCACATTGGATAGGATAGGAGAGATTTTTATGCTCTTGAAAATGTATTAGAATTTTCTAGGAACACTATTTTGGCCTGGCAATTTTTTAAGCAACTGATTCAATACTTTCTGTTTTGGGTTTTTTTTCTGTTCTTTATTTTTTTCTTAGTGTTTGAATTGGATGCTTAGTGAATTAATTTTAAATTTTTCTTATTTTCATATATAAATATTTAAATATTATATATTAAGCCTATAAATTTCCTTCTGAAGTAAAGTTAAACTGAATCAACTAGTTTTTTTGTCAATTTTATTATAATTTAGTTCCAAATGTTTTATAATTTCATCGTGATTTTTCCCTAACCAATTTCTTGAAGCATGTTTCAAAATTTCTAAATGTAAAATATATTTTGAGTTACATTTTTGTTATTTATTTCTAATTGTATTGCAAGAAAATGTGGTTGAATGATATTAATTGTTCAATATATATTATGCCTTGCTTTCTGGCCCAAAGAGTAGTCAGTTTTATAAATATGTATTCTCCTGTGTTTGAATATAAAGTTATATAGACAGTGCATATTATATATTTTATGTTATAGTATATATTTTATTATATCTTTATATTTTAAAATTAATTTTATTAACTGCAGAATACAAATCCTTTATTTTCATTTTATTTTACCTACCAGTTTGGGAGAGGTATGTATTAAAGTCACTCACTTTTATTTTAGATTTGTGTTTTGCAATTATGAAGATTTTTTATTGTGAAGTTGTGTTTTGTATGAATAAGTTGAAGATTGTTCTTTCTTTCTGATCTTTCTGCTATGGTGATTTTTGCTTCAAGGCCTATTTTGTCTATTCTAAGTAATAACTTTCTTTTGGTTGGTGTTTGTCTGGTATGTCTTTTTCTACCTCATTACTTTCAATCTCTCTTTGTCAAGTTTTAGGTGTTTTTCTTGTAAAAAGAGTATGGCTGAATTAAAAAAGATTCAATCTGAGAATCAAATCCTTGTCTTCTAACTGGTATGTGTAACTCGATTACTTCTATTATGCTGAATACTATGTTTGAATATATTTTATTTTTCTTATTGGTTGTTTCTATCTACTGTGATCTTTTTATTTGCTTCTTGTCTTTCAATTCTTCTGATTTGTAATAGATTGATGAAGTTTTCTTTATAATCTTGACTTGTTTGAAAATTAGATATCTTATTCTTATTGTTTTTGTACTAACCCTTATTTCTTAAAGATACTTGCTCAACATAGCAAAGTCTAGACCTTAACTGATATAATAAAACAGCCTAAATCTCACTAATATCACTGCAGTCTTCTTGATCAACATAAGGATCTTCAATTGGTATAAGTTACCTCTGATTACCAACCTCTCTAATCATCTTTTATGTATTTAGTTCTAGAATTTTATTTTACAACTCTACTTTTAAGTCCCCAAATTTATTGCTTTTTAAAAATCAAAGCAATAATTTTATAGATTTATTCATGAACTTATTAATTCTTTGTTAACTATTTCTTTATTCTTTTTTTTTATTAATTCTACTCCTTTCATCTAGGTTGAATTTTTTTCTTCCTTAGATACATTCTTTAATAGTGCATTCCATAGGCTCTATGAGTGATAAAATTTCTCATTCTTTGTCTGAAAAGTTATTTGTCTTCAATCTTGAAAGATAATTTAGCTGGTTTGTAGTTTACAGTTATTTTACTTCAACAACTTGAAGATACTACTCCATTATCATCTGACTTCTGTTTTGTTGATGGCATTTCTATTTTATTCATTGGTGCATATGACAAACGAAATCCTGTTAACATTTAATAGGCTTGTTTACTATAAAAAGAAGATCATGTTTCCTTTAAAACAACTATATTAAATGCTCTTTTTAGGCCGACCTCCATGGTTCATTATTGGCACTATTTTTGCCAACATATTTTGCCTTTTTATAAATATGGTTATCATTTAATATCAATTAAAAACTATTTATGTATGTTTTAAGATTTGAAATTTAACTGTTGCCACCAAAACATAAAATAAACTCTGTATGACACACACAAGAGGAAGAGCAGGAAGAGGTCTTCTGTAGCAACTATGCATTGAACCATAGTTGAGGGTTTATCGCTATGATCGTCATCCTGTAAAGAGCACATCAAAGAAAATTCTGTATTTTATGTTTTGAAAACTGAGAGTAGATATTTAGAGAATATAATATATCGATTGAAAGATAATATACTTCTGCATACATTATACTCATATCATTATGCTTAGAACTTATGCTTTCGTCATTGTATTTAAACATAGCTGGTTAGACAAGGTTGTCAAATTCCCTACCTTAGCCTGATGCTAACAGTTTGTCTTCTTTCGTTTAGATGATTATTTTGTCATTTTTCCTCCATTCTTTGCTACAATTTTCTTTTGTCTTATATTCCAGAATTTCATCTAATACACTGGTCTTTGGTTTGGATTAATAATTATTTGTAATGAAGACCTAATTTCATTTTTAACAATGATTAATATATTTTCTGTTTGTCATTTAAGTACAATCTTGATGGTCTACTATAATAGTTTCTTCATCACTCTCCTCCCTAAAAATGAGCCATCCATTTATTCTACCTTTCAAAATCTTTTGAAAATTAATTTTTTAGACTTGATGCATTAAATTTATGTTTGATAGTCCTCTCTCATTGATAGCAATAGTATTTATCATATTGGCCACTGTCTTAATTTCTTTTGTAAAAAATCAATAATATACATTGTGCATACATATTAACACTTGTATCCTGTAATCAACTGAATCATTAATATAATTTGACTACTCTTAATTTAGATTGTCTCTAATCAATAGTGTCTCTTAATCAGTTTTTATCTCTCATCTGTGTAAGAATATGAATAACACGGAGAAAGAAAGAGTTCTTTCTTTCATCCAGGTTATAATTTAGTGTCTTTGGGTTGAACTTCAATCTCTTAGTTCTAATTAAGGTTACATATTAAAATAGATACTGTGAAATGTGAATATTAATGTAACTTAATTGTTTTAAGAACAGCGATGCTATAAGATATATAGGTGATTATCATGTAGATGTAGAGGAACACCATTATCAAAAGTATCTTCATGCTCTAATGGATATTGAATGTTAATATCAATAATCAAAATAAATGGTATAGGATAATTAAGGTCCTTTTGCTAAGGTCTATACAATCTGACATGCTCTGGGGAATCAGCAGTTCCCTCAGAAGTAGCTAAAAACAGATGAATGACTTTAGCAGAAGATATATCATGTGAAAGATGATTGTTGATGACTTTCTTCTTATTACTTGGAGTTTAAATTTGGTGAAGCTTCAGATACTTTTCCTTTCTTGCCATCCCCCAGGAATAGCAAATGAAACCCTGACAACCATTTAGTATAGGAAACTAAGTTTCAAAGGGACCATTAAATTTTATTTTGCTTCCTTATTGGAGTTGTAAACAACCTATTAAAAAGTTTTTCTTTTTAAATAGAACTTTTTTTCCTAAAGGAACTTTAAGAAAACTTATAATGACAGGTTTTTTTTTTTTTTTCATCTACTTGCTACTTTTCCTATTAGAGTCTATCTTGCATTACACATTCAACTTAAGTTTTCTGCCAATTTAAAAAGATATATTTTTTAATATTGGAAAAAAATCTTCTCTTTTCGAGAACCCTGCAGACTGCTTTAATATAAATTAATCTCTTGATGATGTGAAAAAAATCCCCTTGCCTTTGTGATTTGTTTATTTTATAAATGTAGATAGTTGAACCTTCTAATCAGTAAGCCACACAAAATTCTGCAAATAAAAATTAGTGAATTGGAAAGAAGATAAGATCTAAAAGAAAATTTCCTCTCAAGAGCACCTGGAGTTGAAGCGATATTATTGGTAGCATCAAAAAATGTATTTGTCTCTTGAATCAGAATCTTACCAGAGTACCTCTTCCCCTTAGCTGTTAAAATTGTCAGGATACACATTTCTAAACAGATATTGAAGATTCTGAGGATGATTACATATGCTTTGCATAAGAAGCCTAGTTGAAAGAATTTGGAGATAGTATGGAGATAGCATATTTTTTAAAAAACTTGTTTATAGGCATTTATTCCATATCACCTCATTGACATGTCTCTTAATCCACAAGTTATTTCCACTCTCAATCCAGTTGTGTTTTCTCTCTTAGATTTCTCTGAGATCATTTTAAAAATGTTTTCATTCTTATTTCTGGATATATGCCTTATTTTCTGAAAAGACGGTAATATAAACTAGCTTCTTTTTCAATGATACATTTGTCTTTTTCCATTTACATGTCTGTGAGAGTTACTCAATCACCTAATTGTGTTGGTATTTCAAAATCTGAGTATTTATTTATTTGTTTTTATATGATCCTAAGACATTTGAACTATTATTAATATATGGAGTTTAACCTTTCTAACTTTTCTTTTTTCAAAAATAGTTGTAATCACAGGTCAAGAATTCTTACCAATATGTCACATTTTAAATGTCTTGTTTGAATCCTCTGGGAAAATCTTGCCACTTGTCAGTGTGGTAAATGGTTTTAACTTCTTGCTTTGCAAGTACAGTGTATCTTATATTTAATCAGGTATTACATTAGTAAATAGATGTGTACCTAACACAGAAAGTAGTATGTCAGTGTGAAATTAGAAACAAATTTTGAACTTGGACTCCAATCAAAATGTGATTTTTTCTAGCATTAAATTATATTATTACATTCTCTGTTATCAAAAACAAATACCCCCCCCATGATTTATGATACAGTATACTGACAAGCACTAAGATTTGGGGGATAAAAAGAGCTTTATTATGAGAAAGAGAGAGCAAGAGAGAGCAAGCACTTAGAAATAAGTAGCCAGAATTTTTCAAGGCATTCTAAACTTACATTTAAAGTGAAATAAAGTAGAGCCTGAAAACCAGGAGCAACCAATTCTAGCACATACAGAATGGAACAAGCAGCTCATTTAAAAATAAAAGGATCAGCAGAACCTGGAGGGAAGGTAAGTAGATTAAAAAAGTATAGAGAGTAGTCCTTTAATTACTTGCTTAGGGCTCCTATCAGTAATCCAGTCAGAAAGAACCAGAATCTTATATTTGAATGCTAAAAGTGTGTGTGTGTAAATATCTGTCTATATCTCTCTCTATATATCTCTTTCAAAGTGTATAATTTATAGCACTGTCCTGCAATGTGTGTGTACAGTATTTCTCCATTCAACAAATATTTATAAAGTCAACTTTCAATGGCCGGCCACTGCACTCCTCATCTTCAAGGCTCTCATCTCCTTTGCAAAACTTCTTAAACCCCCGTTGCACTATACCTCTGTCAGCAGTTCCTGGACTAAATGTGTTGTTGATGTTGTGACTTGTCTCTGGTGCTTTATAAGAAAATCACTCGAATTTACTTTTTGTCTAACATCATTTCCATAGTCTAAAATAAATACAAAATAAACAGCAAGTAATAAGTCATTAGCAAAACACATAAAGCAAGAAATGTACATTAAAATGATATATAACATAACCACATTTATTTAAGAATGTATTCCAATATGAACATCAACAATGCTAAAACCACAATTTATTTTACACCAACCTAATAAGAAAAAGTCCCTCTCTCAGGGAGCTTAAACTTTTGTGGAGAAGTTAGACAATAAACTCATAAAACAACATATATATAATGCAATTTAAGGAAGTGTGAATACTATGAAGAAACATAAAGCATGGTAAGTTACCAACAAAGACCTTAATGAAATGAGAGAGGAACCTAGGAAGACCAGGAAAGGGTGTCCCAAGCAGAGGGTGCAGCAAAAGCAAAGGCTTTGGTGAATCTGAGAAATAGCAAGAAGACAACAGAACTAGAGTCTAGTAAGCATGAGAAGGAAGTAGGAGATGACACTGGAGAAGTAGCTTGGGGCAGATTATGTAGAACATTGTAGACCATGATAAGTAGATTTTTTTCTAACTATAATGGATAATCCTCAGATGGTTTTTAGTAAAAGGATGACATGATATGGTCTATGTTTAAAATAACACCCTTGCTACTGGAGAATGGGTTGTAGCAGAACAAGAATAAAAAGTGGGGAGATGATTTTGAAAGCCATTTCAGTGGTGTATATGGGATGATAGTAGCTTGGACTATAGCAATTGCAATGGTCAGGTTCAGAATAAAAGTTGAATCAAATTAATAGACTTTTCTAGTGGATTAGATTTGTTTGAGTAGTGGTGTACTTCCTGAGATGGAGAAGATGAGACCCAATGGATATAGAGAGTGTCAACAGTTCTGTTTTGGACATGTTATATTTGATAAGCTTTTTAATTATCTAAGTGGAAATGTCTAGTAGGAAGTTGGGCATATGAATCTGAATGTTAAGGAGGTCAGGGATGAAGATACACATGTGGGAATCACTATTTGGTAGATTAATATTTATTTTCTTATTAAATAATGACCTCAAGAAAGTAGCTCAGGGATTATTATCTATGTTTAACTCAATTAGAAGGACACTGCCTGATGTACTGTAGTCATGGTTGTTATACTAATGTGGGACAAAACCAGGTAGGCAACACTGCAACATTATTTGAGAGAATGCTGTCTTAATTAGGCTTATTGCTAGTTGTGTGTATTCCATGTACCAACATCACAGTAGACACTTCTACAAAGGGAAAATATCTGTTTAAAAAAGTCTAATATGCATCATGAAAAAGACAAATTGCAGTTATCTAGATTATCAATACATTCACTGAATCCTATAATGTTAATTCTTGTGGACATCACAAAGACCAATGACTTTGCTCTTAGTGACCTTTCAGTAAAGCAGGAGATACAATCAGCACACAATTGGAAGATAAATCTTTACATTAGACATACTATAAGTAGATTGCTATAGAAATTCAATGTAGTTAAGGTGATGAGTAGGGGCCACAAGGCAGAGGAGGTTTTTGAAGAGGGTCTTGGATTTTGATAGATGGATTAGAGGGAGAAGGAGGGCACTTTTAGATGGAGAGAATGGCATGAGCAAAGATGCAGAGGCAGCAATGATTGGCAAGGCTTATTCAAGTGATACCAAATAAACTTGCTTAGCTTCAAAGTATGAAAGGCAATCATACCTTCATTCAGTCAACAAAGAATCTATTAAACATCTATTTTCTGATGGTTCCACTTCGTGTTTAAAATTCATACCACTAATAAACTAGATTATATCCATCTCTCCCTGACTTCTAAGTCTTATGATGCTGTCAACTAAACCACATTGAATATATATATAATATGTATTATATTGTATATAATACAAATTATAAAAGAGGCACAAAAAATGCATATGGAACCACCAGAGAGGGAGAAATAATTTCTTCTTTGAGGAGTCAGTAAAGGATTCACAGAAGAATGACATTTGAATTTAGTAATAGTATGATAGAAGAAATAATCCTTAACTTGGGAATATTAACATCCAATCCTTGCCCTAATCCATATGTCAAAAGAGCAGTAATTTCCAGTTATTGATCTTTGTAATCTCCACAAGAATTATAATAAAAATATGATATTGAATCAATACATATTCTAGCTCACTAACATG
Organism: Lemur catta; assembly: GCF_020740605.2. Classification (NCBI taxonomy): domain Eukaryota; kingdom Metazoa; phylum Chordata; class Mammalia; order Primates; family Lemuridae; genus Lemur; species Lemur catta. Next base: position 27,729,880 of record NC_059137.1, read on the forward strand.
AACCTCAATACTTAAAATCTGTTTTCTTCTCCCTTTTTTTAAAACTCACATGCCTTTGAACTCCTGGTTTTAGGATGGCAGATTTTATTTTGCATGATAAAAGCTATTGAGATCAAGATAATTATAGAATATGAGATGAAAGTGAGAGAGAGGGAGAAAAAGCAAAGTTGGAAAATGGTGGAGAGGTGCTCCAAAACAGCTGGGGGATATAATGCCAGTGAATAAAATAAAAAGGAATTTTTAGAAGTGTTACTGTGATAATAAATATTTGGATTCTTTCCATGGTTTTTAATAAAGTTAAGTAGGAGATGTTGGAAGTTTTTTTGGTTGCTAGGCTATGTTTCCTCATTGAGAATGAACCATGTGAATCTCAGCTTCATAAGCATGTAATAATAACACTAACAATAATATTACGCATCAGGAAAGACATTTATTTAAGTCTTACTCAAGTAATGTACTGGATTCTCTATTTACTTAGTTGACTATCAGTATTGAAAATGCTCAAATCCTAAGTAAATGCTATAGCATCATGGAGTCCTTTAACGAAGCGCATCTCAGATTGTGAAAAATAGAGCACACCAAAAGCCCCTCATAGTCAATAGTTACATAATATTTTAATACTATAAATTTTGTTTTGAATATCATTTTTGTGTATGCCTTTAACCACTATTATGTTGTTTGACGTTGGGCCTTCTTTATTCTCCATGCTAAGTATTCCATTATTCTACTCGTGATGGACATTTAAATTTTTCTAGATTTTATATATGGTATTATGAATAGTGCTGCTATTAACATCCTTGTACATATCTTTTGGTGGGCATGTGTATATAGCTCTATTAAATATTTAGTTTGGAGTAGAATTCTGAGTTGTAAGGTATGCAAATATTTAGGTTCATAAACATTTCCAATTTTACAAAGGATTAGTACCAATTTACACTCCCACCAGCAGTATGTAAGAGTTTAAGTTGCTCCACACTTTTAAAACACTTGGTATTTTATATCTTTTTCATTTTAGCTGTTATGGTACACCGACGGTACCACATAGTGAAAAGAAAGACAGATGAGATACCTGGTGAATAGGAGGGGCCATGAATCTGGGGTTTCTTTCTCTTTGTCAAGAAAAAGATAAACTATTACTTTAGTTTTTATTTCCCTAATGATGTCTGAAGTTGAGCATTTTTCTATATTTATTGCACATTAAAATATCTTCTTTTATGAAGTATATATTCAAGTTTTTTTTGCCCATTCATCTACTATGATGTTTGCCTTTTTAAAATTGAATCTTAGAGGTTTTTTGATATATGCTTTATGTGAATCCTTTGTCAAAAATATTTATTTCAAAAATATTCTCCCATTCTGTTTATGTTCTTAATGGTGTCATTTGATGAATAGAAGTTCTTAATAGCAATAGACCAATTCTCTAATCTTTATGATTATTCTTCTATGTTTTCTTTTAAAAGATATATTGTTTTATTTCCTACATCTAGATCTGCAATCAATCTGGAATTGATTTTTATGTGTGGAGTAAAGTAGGAGTAAGATTAAATTTTTATCCAGTTGACCTTCAATTGGATTTTTAAATTTCATTTCTTTATTTGAAATTGCCTAATTGTTCTTATATCTAGATAAAGAAAATTGAGGCTTATCTAGCACTCTGGGAAGCTGAGGTGGGAGAATAGCTCAAGGTCAAGAGTTTGAGACCAGCCTGAGCAAGAGCGAGACCCCGTCTCTACTAAAATAGAAAGAAATTAGCCAGACAACTAAAAACATATAGAAAAAATTAGCTGGGCATGGTGGTGCATGCCTGTAGGCCCAGCTACTTGGGAGGCTGAGGCAGAAGGATCGCTTAAATCCAGGAGTGTGAGGTCACTGTGAGCTAGGCTGATACCCTGACACTCTAGCCCGGGCAACAGAGTGAGACTCTGTCTCAAAAAAAAAAAAAAAAAAAAAAAATTGAGGCTTAAGTAACATGCCCAAGATCACATAGCTTTCATTCATCAGAGGTATACCATGATCAGATTTATGTTTTAGAAAGATAACATTGACCAAATTGAGGAGGATAGATTGGGGTGCTAGTGAACCTGGTGAAACTGAAGGTAGGAGGACCCAGTAGGAGGTTCTTGCAATTATTAAATTGAGACATAATGAGAAAATGGTCCTGAGAATAGCTGGGAGGTAGTTAATAGAGCTGAGAGATATTTAGGAAGCCAACTTTATAAGTTTTGGTAGTTTAAAGCATTTTAGTGGTGTCATTAACCAGTTAGGCATTACAAGAGAAATCAACAATAGAATAAGTATATGCTGAGTGATTAAAAATGTTCCAGACGCTGGGCTCAATTATGGAATCACAATGATTAACAAGGGAGCTATGGTGCTTATTCTTAATGGGATTTCAGTTTTGTGGGAGCAGAAAAATATGCAATTGCAACAGTGTGTGATAAGTGCTATATGAAGGGAGGTATAGACTATTATCAGAGCACACAGGAGGTTTGCTTACCTCAGACTAGGGTTCAGGGATGACATCTCCATAAGATGGAACTCCTGAAGAAGAAACATTTCTTTTTATAATGGGAAAGTCACAGGAAGATAATATGGTGTAATTTAACATAATGAGTGAAAGAAGTGTGTTTTACTTATTACATTTAGATAACATACTACTGTAAAATTCCCAGGAGAGCAATCTGGGATGTGGCTAAAGATGTGGATTCACCAGTTTATTGGTGATGCATTGAAACGATGAGAGTGGATGAGATTGTCCTAGGAAATAATACTGGAATTTTAGTGGTGGTCATTTTGTGGAAGGACGTTAGTATCAAGTCACAGTGTTTGCATTTTAGTTGGAAAGTCAAAGTAAGTTTTTGAATTTCTAGTGATGATGAAGGTCATGCATTAGGAATATGAACCTGGAAGAAGTAGCAGACTGTATAGAATTAGAAAGAGTTCAGATACTGTGAAACCACCAAGCTAGGAGCTGGTGAGGGAGAGATGGAGGCGAAGTAATGTAAGGTGATGATTAGTCAGAGTTTACATGGTTGTAAGCAATGGGAAACAATTCAAACTATTTTTAACAGGAACTTTATTGGCTCACATAACTGAAAACTCTGAGCATGAATGTCTTTAGACCCAGCTTGATCCAGGATTAACATCCAGGATGACATCAATTGCTCTATTTCCTTCCTTTAGCTCTGCTTTCCTCTTTGGTGATTTCATTCTCAGTCTGGCTTTCCCCATGAATTGGCAAAGACAGCCAGAAAAAGGCACACATTCTACCAGTCTAGCGACACTTGAAGAAAGAGTAATTATTTTCTGATACTTAGGTGACATTCCTACAGTTAAGTCTGATTGGCATGGCTTATGTCACATGTTACCCTGAATGAGTCACTGTGGCTAGGGGGATGATCATTTTTCATTGAACAGATTTGTGTTTCATGCTTCCCATCAATTTGGAGAATATGGTCAGCCCCACCCAGCAAAATATGGTCTGAGAATGGGAGACAGGGGATTCTTCAAAATGAAAAGATGCATTCTTTTTTAAATTTTTTTTTTATTTCAGCATATTATGGGTGTACAAACGTTTAGGTCACATATATTGCCTTTGCCCCTCCGGAGTCAGGGCGTCAAGCATGTCCATCCTCCAGATGGTGTGAACTGCACCCATTAGATGTGAAAGATGCATTCTTTTACCAGAAGAGGGATGCTGTGCAAACCAAAATAATAGATATATACCTTGAGGACACTGAGAAAAAAGACAAAGAAGAGAAAGAAGAGAGAGAGAGAGAGAGAGAGAGAGAGAGAGAGAGAGAGAGAGAGAGAGAGAGAGAGAGAGAAGCAGGTAAAAGAAGAGAGGAGGGGAGGGAGAGAGGGAGAAATATTCATCATAAACAGCATCTATCATGATCCCTATGGAACCAAGAAGCAGAGCTGCATATAACTAGAAAGCCTGCTGAAAAGATATGATATGAAAAGATTTACATGAACATTTTCCGTTGTAAAAATGAGAGTCTCACATTTGGCTTTTCAAACACAAATTTGTCATCATGCTGGGTTCTGCAGTTTCATCTGTGAATATCAGAAATATATCTTTTACTCAAATGTAAAAATCACATGCCTTAAGGGATTTCATATTTTCCATGAGTGCAGGTGTCTGCTGAGGACTTTCTTCACAGCTTCTTTTACCTCCTTATTCCCCAGGCTGTAGATAATGGGGTTCAGCATTGGGGCTATCACTCCATAAAACAGCCCAATGATCTCATCAGATGTCTTTGTGTCCTTTGACTTGGGCTTCATGTAAATAAAAAGAGCTGAACCATAGAATAAAATTACTACAGCCAGATGGGCTGAACAGGTAGAAAAGGCTTTCTTTCTCCCCTCAGCAGAATTAAGTCTCAGGATGATAGACAGAATAAAAACATAAGAAATAAAAATTGACAATAGGGGAATCACTAAGAAAATGATACTTCCCACTGTTATGATAAGCACATTGATGGTGATGTCTGAACAAATGAGTTTAAGAAGAGCCAACAACTCACAGGTAAGATGGTCAATGACATTCCCACAGAAAGGTAACAGCATTGTCAGGACTGTTTGCACTAGGGAGTTCAGACAGCCTATGATCCAGGACCATGCAGCCATTTGCACATATAGCATCCTATTCATGATGATGAGATACCTAAGTGGGTTGCAGATGGCCAGATACCGGTCATAGGCCATCACAGCCAGGAGAATACACTCAGTGCAGCCCAAGCCAAAGGAGACAACCATCTGCAGAGCACAACCAAAGAAGGAGATGGATTTTCTCTCAGACATAAATATAACGAGCATTGGAGGAATGAAACAGGATGTATAACATATGTCCAAGAATGAGAAGTTTACAAGGAAGAAGTACATGAGGGTGTGGAGGCGTGAATCCAGGATACTGATGATAATGAGGAAGGTGTTTCCCAGGAGGATTATCAGGTACATGATGAGGCAAAACATGAACAGAGAAAGTTGGAACTCCGGGTATCTGGAAAGTCCGACCAGAAAAAATTGAGTCACAGGAGAGAAATTCTGTGTCTCCATGTGTCTCTGTCACCTGTATTAGCATAAGAATGCTTCCTGGTAGTTGAGATTTCTGGGTGGGGTGTAAGTGCGGGGCCTCTGTCACCCCTGTGTTTGATTTGTTTACCTCCAGAGTTGGTAAGTGCATATTTGCGTGACATGGGAAAAGTGTGGATTGTGCTTCAGATTTCATCCTGACACTTTTGAAATCACCAGTATGTTGGTAATTATTTGCCATTTCCATAGCGTTTTGCACCATAACAGTCATGAGGGCGGTCTCTGCATCCTGAAGCCTATGATGCTTTTCGCAGAGAAAACTCTGCTGAGGCCCGGGTAACCTGTTATTTCCCATACCTGGCACCGGTGCCTTGGAAGATCGGATTGTTTTCAGTGTTATTTCACCATCCTTTCACCACTGTTTCAAGAACGGTAGCCCTTTTCAACCGTTAGCGTAAGAATCCTTCTTTGGAGATGAGATAATTTTCTGGGGTGGCAAGTGCAGGGCCTCTGTCAGTCCGGGGTTTGTTGGAGTAGCGCCAGACATGAGAAGTGCGCCTTTGTGTGAGAGGTGAATAGTGCGGATCCTGTTTCAGTCTAAGGACTGAAACACGATCCGCACTTTTCACTGTTCCTTTCAGAATCATTTGATTCATCAGTTAGGAATGGCGATTCCTTCTCCAGAACAATCGAAGGCTAGGCCAAAGTAACTCGATCTTTCCAAGAGGGTTGTGGCACAACTTTTGAAATAACCGCTAGGTGGAGAACTATTTGGTATTTTTCCGTAGCACTTTTCACCGTAATTGTCATCAGGTTGGTCTCTGCATCCTTAAGCATAGGAGGGTCTTCACAGATGAAAGCATGCTGAGGCCCAGTAAACTTGGCATTTCCAATAGTTGGTACTAGAGACTATAAAGAAAGTGTTTTTAAGTATTATTCCACTGTGGATTCACCATTATTATCAGAACCTGAGCAGGTTTCACGCATTAGCATAAGAATCCTTCCCCGTAGTTGAGATTTCTGGGTGGGGTGTTAGTGCCGATCTTCTGTCAGCCCTGTGTTTGATTTGTTTACCTCCAGACTGGTAAGTGCATATTTGAGTGAGATGGGAAAAGTGTGGATCGTGCTTCAGATTTCATCCTGACACTTTTGAAATCACCAGTATGTTGGTAATCATTTCCCATTTCCATAGTGTTTTGCAGCGTAAGAGTCATGAGGTTGGTCTCTGCATCCTGAAGGCTATGATGCTTTCCGCAGAGAAAACTCTGCTGAGGCCCGGGTAACTTGGTATTTCCCATACCTGGCACCGGTGCCTTGGAAGATAGGATTGTTTACAGTGTTACTTCACCATCCTTTCACCACTGTTTCAAGAACGGGAGCCCTTTTCAACCGTGAGCGTACGAATCCTTCTGTGGAGATGAGATATTTTTCTGGGGTGGCAAGTGCATTGCCTCTGTCAGTCCTGAGTTTGTTGCACTAGCGGCAGGCATGAGAAGTGCGCCTTTGTGTGAGAGGTGAACAGTGCTTATCCTGTTTCAGTCGAAAGACTGAAACAGGATCCGCACTTTTCACCGTTCCTTTCAGAATCATTTGATTGATCAGCTAGGAATGGCGATTCCTTCCCAGAACAATTGAAGGCTAGACCAAAGTAACTCGATCTTTCCAAGAGGGGTGTGGCACAACTTTTAGAATAACCGCTAGGTGGAGAACTATTTGGTATTTTTCCGTAGCACTTTTCACCGTAATTGTCATCAGGATGGTCTCTGCATCCTTAAGCATTGGAGAGTTTTCACAGACGAAAGCACGCTGAGGCCCAGGAAACTTGGCATTTCCAATAGTTGGTACTAGAGACTATAAAGAAAGTGTTCTTTTAAGTATTATTCCACTGTGGTTTCACCATTATTTTCACAACCTGAGCAGGTTTCGCGTATTAGCATATGAATCCTTCCTCATAGTTGAGATTTCTGGGTGGGGTGTAAGTGCCAGGCTTCTGTCAGCCCTGTGTTTGATTTGTTTACCTCCAGAGCTGGTAAGTGCATATTTGAGTGAGATGGGAAAAGTGTGGGTCGTGCTTCAGATTTCATCCTTACACTTTTGAAATCACCAGTATGTTGGTAATTATTTGCCATTTCCATAGCGTTTTGCACCGTAACAGTCATGAGGTCGTTCTCTGCATCCTGAAGTCTATGATGCTTTTCGCAGAGAAAACTCTGCTGAGGCCCGGGTAACTTGGTATTTCCCATACCTGGCACCGGTGCCTTGGAAGATAGGATTGTTTCCAGTGTTATTTCACCATCCTTTCACCACTGTTTCAAAAAGGGGGGGGGGCCTTTCAACAGTTAGTGTAAGAATCCTTGTTTGGAGATGAGATAATTTTCTGGGGTGGCAAGTGCAGGGCCTCTGTCAGACCTGGGTTTGTTGGACTAGCGCCAGACATGAGAAGTGCGCCTTTGTGTGAGAGGTGAATAGTGGGGATCCTGTTTCAGTGTAAGGACTGAAACACGATCCCCACTTTTCACTGTTCCTTTCAGAATCATTTGATTCATCAGTTAGGAATGGCGATTCCTTCTCCAGACCAGTCGAAGGCTAGGCCAAAGTAACTCGATCTTTCCAAGAGGGTTGTGGCACAACTTTTGAAATAACCGCTAGGTGGAGAACTATTTGGTATTTTTCCGTAGCACTTTTCACCGTGATTGTCATCAGGTTGTTCTCTGCATCCTTAAGCATAGGAGGGTTTTCACAGACGAAAGCATGCTGAGGCCCAGTAAACTTGGCATTTCCAATAGTTGGTACTGGAGACTATAAAGAAAGTGTTCTTTTAAGTATTATTCCACTGTGGTTTCACCATTATTTTCAGAACCTGAGCAGGTTTCACGCATTAGCATAAGAATCCTTCCCGGTAGTTGAGATTTCTGAGTGGGGTGTTAGTGCCGATCCTCTGTCAGCCCTGTGTTTGATTTGTTTACCTCCAGAGCTGGTAAGGGCATATTTAAGTGAGATGGGAAAAGTGTGGATCATGCTTCAGATTTAATCCTGACACTTTTGAAATCACCAGTATGTTGGTAATTATTTGCCATTTCCATAGCGTTTTGCATCGTAACAGTCATGAGGTCGGTCTCTGCATCCTGAAGCCTATGATGCTTTTCGCAGAGAAAACTCTGCTGAGGCCCAGGTAACTTGGTATTTCCTATACCTGGCACCGGTGCTTTGGAAGATAGGATTGTTTCCAGTGTTAATTCACCATCCTTTCACCACTGTTTCAAGAACGGGAGCCATTTTCAACCATTAGCGTAAGAATTCTTCTGTGGAGATGAGATATTTTTCTGGGGCGGCAAGTGCAGGGCCTCTGTCAGTCCTTGGTTTGTTGGGCTAGAGCCAGACAGGAGAAGTGCGCCTTTGTGTGAGAGGTGAATAGTGCGGATCCTGTTTCAGTCTAAAGACTGAAAAGGGATCCGCACTATTCACCGTTCCTTTCAGAATCATTTGATTGATCAGCTAGGAATGGCGATTCCTTCTCCAGACCAGTCGAAGGCTAGGCCAAAGTAACTCGATCTTTCCAAGAAGGTTGTGGCACAACTTTTGAAATAACCGCTAGTTAGAGAACTCTTTGGTATTTTTCCGTAGCAGTTTTCACCGCAATTGTCCTAAGGTTGGTCTCTGCATCCTTAAGCACTGGAGAGTTTTCACAGACGAAAGCATGCTGAGGCCCAGTAAACTTGGCTTCTCCAATAGTTGGTACTAGAGACTATAAAGAAAGTGTTCTTTTAAGTATTATTCCACTGTGGTTTCACCATTATTTTCAGAACCTGAGCAGGTTTCACGCATTAGCATAAGAATCCTTCCCTGTAGTTGAGATTTCTGAGTGGGGTGTTAGTGCCGATCTTCTGTCAGCCCTGTGTTTGATTTGTTTACCTCCAGAGCTGGTAAGTGCATATTTGAGTGAGATGGGAAAAGTGTGGATCGTGCTTCAGATTTCATCCTGACACTTTGGAAATCACCAGTATGTTGGTAATTATTTGCCATTTCCATAGCGTTTTGCATCGTAACAGTCATGAGGTCGGTCTCTGCATCCTGAAGCCTATGATACTTTTCGCAGAGAAAACTCTGCTGAGGCCCAGGTAACCTGGTATTTCCCATACCTGGCACCGGCGCTTTGGAAGATAGGATTGTTTCCAGTGTTAATTCACCATCCTTTCACCACTGTTTCAAGAACGGGAGCCCTTTTCAACCGTTAGCGTAAGAATTCTTCTGTGGAGATGAGATATTTTTCTGGGATGGCAAGTGCAGGGCCTCTGTCAGTCCTTGGTTTGTTGGGCTAGAGCCAGACAGGAGAAGTGCGCCTTTGTGTGAGAGGTCAATAGTGCGGATCCTGTTTCGGACTAAAGACTGAAACAGGATCCGCACTTTTCACCGTTTCTTTCAGAATCATTTGATTGATCAGGTAGGAAGGGCGATTCCTTCTCCAGAACAATTGAAGGCTAGGCCAAAGTAACTCGATCTTTCCAAGAGGGGTATGGCACAACTGTTGAAATAACCGCTAGGTGGAGAACTATTTGGTATTTTACCGTAGCATTTTCAACATAGGTGTCATCAGGTTGGTCTTTGCATCCTTAAGCATTGGAGAGTTTTCACAGACGAAAGGATGAGGAGGCCCAGTAAACTTGGCATTTCCAATAGTTAGTACTAGAGAGTATAAAGAAAAGGTTCTTTTAAGTATTATTCCACTGTGGTTTCACCATTATTTTCAGAAACTGTGCACCTTTCACGCATTAGCATAAGAATCCTTCCCCATAGTTTAGATTTCTGGTTGGGGTGTTAGTGCCGATCTTCTGTCAGCCCTGTGTTTGATTTGTTTATCTCTAGACTGGTAAGTGCATATTTGAGTGAGATGGGAAAAGTGTGGATTGTGCTTCAGATTTCATCCTGACACTTTTGAAATCACCAGTATGTTGGTAATTATTTGCCATTTCCATAGTGTTTTACATCGTAACATGCATGAGGTCGGTCTCTGCATCCTGAAGCCTATGATGATTTTCGCAGAGAAAACTCTGCTGAGGCCGGGGTAACTTGGTATTTCCCATACCTGGCACCGGTGCCTTGGAGGATCGGATTGTTTTCAGTGTTAATTCACCATTCTTTCACCACGGTTTCAAGAACAGGAGCCCTTTTCAACCGTTAGCGTAAGAATCCTTCTTTGGAGATGAGATCTTTTTCTGGGGAGGCAAGTGCAGGGCCTCTGTCAGTCCTGGGTTTGTTGGACTAGCGCCAGGCATGAGAAGTTCGCCTTTGTGTGAGAGGTGAATAGTGGGGATCCTGTTTCAGTGTAAGGACTGAAACACGATCCCCACTTTTCACTGTTCCTTTCAGAATCATTTGATTCACCAGCTTGGAATGGCGATTCCTTCTCCAGACCAGTCGAAGGCTAGGCCAAAGTAACTCGATCTTTCCAAGAGGGCTGTGGCACAACTTTTGAAATAACGGCTAGGTGGAGAACTATTTGGTATTTTTCCGTAGCACTTTTCACCATAATTGTCATCAGGTTGCTCTCTGCATCCTTAAGCATTGGAGAGTTCTCACAGACGAAAGCATGCTGAGGCCCAGTAAACTTGCCATTTCCAATAGTTGGTACTAGAGACTATAAAGAAAGTGTTCTTTTAAGTATTATTCCACTGTGGTTTCACCATTATTTTCAGAACCTGATCAGCTTTCACGCATTAGCATAAGAATCCTTCCGCGTAGTGGAGATTTCTGAGTGGGGTGTTAGTGCCGATCTTCTGTCAGCCCTGTGTTTGATTTGTTTACCTCCAGAGCTGGTAAGGGCATATTTGAGTGAGATGGGAAAAGTGTGGATCGTGCTTCAGATTTCATCCTGACACTTTGGAAATCACCAGTATGTTGGTAATTATTTGCCATTTCCATAGCGTTTTGCATCGTAACAGTCATGAGGTCGGTCTCTGCATCCTGAAGCCTATGATGCTTTTCGCAGAGAAAACTCTGCTGAGGCCCGGGTAACTTGATATTTCCCATACCTGGCACCAGTGCCTTGGAAGATCGGATTGTTTTCAGTGTTAATTCACCATTCTTTCACCACGGTTTCAAGAACAGGAGCCCTTTTCAACCGTTAGCGTAAGAATCCTTCTTTGGAGATGAGATATTTTTCTGGGGTGGCAAGTGCAGGGCCTCTGTCAGTCCTGGGTTTGTTGGACTAGCGCCAGGCATGAGAAGGTCGCCTTTGTGTGAGAGGTGAATAGTGCGCATCCTGTTTCAGTCTAGGTGAATAGTGCGGATCCTGTTTAAGTCTGAAGACTGAAACAGGATCCGCACTTTTCACCGTTCCTTTCAGAATCATTTGATTGATCAGCTAGGAAGGGCGATTCCTTCTCCAGAACAATCGAAAGCTAGGCCAGAGTAACTCGATCTTTCCAAGAGGGGTGTGGCACAACTTTTGATATAACCGCTAGGTGGAGAAATATTTGGTATTTTTCCGTAGCACTTTTCACCGTAATTGTCATCAGGATGGTCTCTGTATCCTTAAGCATTGGAGCGTTTTCACAGACGAAAGCATGCTGAGGCTCAGTAAACTTTGCTTTTCCAATAGTTGGTGCTAGAGACTATAAAGAAAGTGTTCTTTTAAGTATTATTCCACTGTGGATTCACCATTATTTTCAGAACCTGAGCAGCTTTCACGCATTAGCATAAGAATCCTTCCCCGTAGTGGAGATTTCTGAGTGGGGTGTTAGTGCCGATCTTCTGTCAGCCCTGTGTTTGATTTGTTTACCTCCAGAGCTGGTAAGGGCATATTTGAGTGAGATGGGAAAAGTGTGGATCGTGCTTCAGATTTCATCCTGACACTTTTGAAATCACCAGTATGTTGGTAATTATTTGCCATTTCCATAGCGTTTTGCATCGTAACAGTCATGAGGTCGGTCTCTGCATCCTGAAGCCTATGACGCTTTTCACAGAGAAAACTCTGCTGAGGCCCGGGTAACATGGTATTTCCCATACCTGGCACCGGTGCCTTGGAAGATCGGATTGTTTTCAGTGTTAATTCACCATTCTTTCACCACGGTTTCAGGAACAGGAGCCCTTTTCAACCGTTAGCATAAGAATCCTCCTTTGGAGATGAGATATTTTTCCTGGGTGGCAAGTGCAGGGCCTCTGGCAGTACTGGGTTTGTTGGACTAGCGCCAGGCATGAGAAGTTCGCCTTTGTGTGAGAGGTGAATAGTGCGGATCCTGTTTCAGTCTAAAGACTGAAACAGGATCCGTACTTTTCACCGTTCCTTTCAGAATCATTTGATTGATCAGCTAGGAAGGGCGATTCCTTCTCTAGAACAATCGAAGGCTAGGCCAGAGTAACTCGATCTTTCCAAGAGGGGTGTGGCACAACTTTTGAAATAACCGCTAGGTGGAGAACTATTTGGTATTTTTCCGTAGCACTTTTCACCGTAATTGTCATCTGGATGGTCTCTGAATCCTTAAGCATTGGAGAGTTTTCACAGACGAAAGCATGCTGAGGCCCAGTAAACTTGGCTTTTCCAATAGTTGGTACTAGAGACTATAAAGAAAGTGTTCTTTTAAGTATTATTCCACTGTGGATTCACCATTATTTTCAGAACCTTAGCAGCTTTCACGCATTAGCATAAGAATCCTTCCCCGTAGTGGAGATTTCTGAGTGGGGTGTTAGTGCCGATCTTCTGTCAGCCCTGTGTTTGATTTGTTTACCTCCAGAGCTGGTAAGGGCATATTTGAGTGAGATGGGAAAAGTGTGGATCGTGCTTCAGATTTCATCCTGACACTTTGGAAATCACGAGTATGTTGGTAATTATTTGTCATTTCCATAGCGTTTTGCATCGTAACAGTCATGAGGTCGGTCTCTGCATCCTGAAGCCTATGACGCTTTTCACAGAGAAAACTCTGCTGAGGCCCGGGTAACATGGTATTTCCCATACCTGGCACCGGTGCATTGGAAGATCGGATTGTTTTCAGTGTTAATTCACCATTCTTTCACCACGGTTTCAATAAGAGGAGCCCTTTTCAACCGTTAGCCTAAGAATCGTTGTTTGGAGATGAGATATTTTTCTGGGGTGGCAAGTGCAGGGCCTCTGTCAATCCTGGGTTTGTTGGACTATCGCCAGGCATGAGAAGTGCGCCTTTGTGGGACAGGTGAATAGTGCGGATCCTGTTTCAGTCTAAAGACTGAAACAGGATCTGCACTTTTCACCGTTCCTTTCAGAATCATTTGATTCATCAGCTAGGAATGGCGATTGCTTCACCAGACCAATCGAAGGTTAGGCCAAAGTAACTCGATCTTTCCAAGAGGTGTGTGGCCCAACTTTTGAAAGAACCGCTAGGTGGAGAACTATTTGGTATTTTTCTGTAGCACTTTTCACCGTAATTGTCATCAGGATGGTCTCTGCATCCTTAAGCATTGGAGAGTTTTCACAGACGAAAGCCTGCTGAGGCACAGTAAACTTGGCTTTTCCAATAGTTGGTACTAGAGACTATAAAGAAAGTGTTCTTTTAAGTATTATTCCACTGTGGATTCACCATTATTTTCAGAACCTGAGCAGCTTTCACGCATTAGCATAAGAATCCTTCCCCGTAGTGGAGATTTCTGAGTGGGGTGTTAGTGCTGATCTTCTGTCAGCCCTGTGTTTGATTTGTTTACCTCCAGAGCTGGTAAGGGCATACTTGAGTGAGATGGGAAAAGTGTGGATCGTGCTTCAGATTTCATCCTGACACTTTTGAAATCACCAGTATGTTGGTAATTATTTGCCATTTCCATAGCGTTTTGCATCGTAACAGTCATGAGGTCGGTCTCTGCATCCTGAAGCCTATGATGCTTTTCGCAGAGAAAACTCTGCTGAGGCCCGGGTATCTTGGTATTTCCCATACCTGGCACCGGTGCCTTGGAAGATCGGATTGTTCTCAGTGTTAATTCACCATTCTTTCACCACGGTTTGATGAACAGGAGCCCTTTTCAACCGTTAGCGTAAGAATCCTTCTTTGGAGATGAGATATTTTTCTGGGGTGGCAAGTGCAGGGCCTCTGTCAGTCCTGGGTTTGTTGGACTAGCGCCAGGCATGAGAAGTGCGCCTTTGTGTGAGAGGTGAATAGTGCGGATCCTGTTTCAGTCTAGGTGAATAGTGCGGATCCTTTTTCAGTCTAAAGACTGAAACAGGATCCGCACTTTTCACCGTTCCTTTCAGAATCATTTGATTGATCAGCTAGGAAGGGCGATTCCTTCTCCAGAACAATGGAAGGCTAGGCCAAAGTAACTCGATCTTTCCAAGAGGGGTGTGGCACAACTTTTGAAATAACCGCTAGGTGGAGAACTATTTGGTACTTTTCCGTAGCACTTTTCACCGTAATTGTCATCAGGATGGTCTCTGCATCCTTAAGCATTGGAGAGTTTTCACAGACGAAAGCATGCTGAGGCCCAGTAAACTTGGCATTTCCAATAGTTGGTACTAGAGACTATAAAGAAAGTGTTCTTTTAAGTATTATTCCACTGTGGATTCACCATTATTTTCAGAACCTGAGCAGCTTTCACGCATTAGCATAAGAATCCTTCCCCGTAGTGGAGATTTCTGAGTGGGGTGTTAGTGCCGATCTTCTGTCAGCCCTGTGTTTGATTTGTTTACCTGCAGAGCTGGTAAGTGCATATTTGAGTGAGATGGGAAAAGTGTGGATTGTGCTTCAGATTTCATCCTGACACTTTTGAAATCACCAGTATGTTGGTAATTATTTGCCATTTCCATAGCGTTTTGCATCGTAACAGTCATGAGGTCGGTCTCTGCATCCTGAAGCCTATGATGCTTTTCGCAGAGAAAACTCTGCTGAGGCCCGGGTAACTTGGTATTTCCCATACCTGGCACCGGTGCCTTGGAAGATCGGATTGTTTTCAGTGTTAATTCCCCATTCTTTCACCACGGTTTCAATAACAGGAGCCCTTTTCAACCGTTACCGTAAGAATCCTTCTTTGGAGATGAGATATTTTTCTGGGGTGGCAAGTGCAGGGCCTCTGTCAGTCCTGGGTTTGTTGGACTAGCGCCAGGCATGAGAAGTGCGCCTTTGTGTGAGAGGTGAATAGTGCGGATCCTGTTTCAGTCTAGGTGAATAGTGCGGATCCTTTTTCAGTCTAAAGACTGAAACAGGATCCGCACTTTTCACCGTTCCTTTCAGAATCATTTGATTGATCAGCTAGGAAGGGCGATTCCTTCTCCAGAACAATCGAAGGCTAGGCCAAAGTAACTCGATCTTTCCAAGAGGGGTGTGGCACAATTTTTGAAATAACCGCTAGGTGGAGAACTATTTGGTACTTTTCCGTAGCACTTTTCACCGTAATTGTCATCAGGATGGTCTCTGCATCCTTAAGCATTGGAGAGTTTTCACAGACGAAAGCATGCTGAGGCCCAGTAAACTTGGCATTTCCAATAGTTGGTACTAGAGACTATAAAGAAAGTGTTCTTTTAAGTATTATTCCACTGTGGATTCACCATTATTTTCAGAACCTGAGCAGCTTTCACGCATTAGCATAAGAATCCTTCCCCGTAGTGGAGATTTCTGAGTGGGGTGTTAGTGCCGATCTTCTGTCAGCCCTGTGTTTGATTTGTTTACCTGCAGAGCTGGTACGTGCATATTTTTGTGAGATGGGAAAAGTGTGGATCGTGCTTCAGATTTCATCCTGACACTTTTGAAATCACCAGTATGTTGGTAATTATTTGCCATTTCCATAGCGTTTTGCATCGTAACAGTCATGAGGTCGGTCTCTGCATCCTGAAGCCTATGATGCTTTTCGCAGAGAAAACTCTGCTGAGGCCCGGGTAACTTGGTATTTCCCATACCTGGCACCGGTGCCTTGGAAGATCGGATTGTTTTCAGTGTTAATTCCCCATTCTTTCACCACGGTTTCAAGAACAGGAGCCCTTTTCAACCGTTACCGTAAGAATCCTTCTTTGGAGATGAGATATTTTTCTGGGGTGGCAAGTGCACGGCCTCTGTCAGTCCTGGGTTTGTTGGACTAGCGCCAGGCATGAGAAGTGCGCCTTTGTGTGAGAGGTGAATAGTGCGGATCCTGTTTCAGTCTAAAGACTGAAACAGGTTCCGCACTTTTCACCGTTCCTTTCAGAATCATTTGATTTATCAGCTAGGAAGGGCGATTCCTTCTCCAGAACAATCGAAGGCTAGGCGAAAGTAACTCGATCTCTCCAAGAGGGGTGTGGCACAACTTTTGAAATAACCACTAGGTGGAGAACTATTTGGTATGTTTCCGTAGCACTTTTCACCGTAATTGTCATCAGGATGGTCTCTGCATCCTTAAGCATTGGAGAGTTTTCACAGACGAAAGCATGCTGAGGCCCAGTAAACTTGGCTTTTCCAATAGTTGGTACTAGAGACTATAAAGAAAGTGTTCTTTTAAGTATTATTCCACTGTGGATTCACCATTATTTTCAGAACCTGAGCAGCTTTCACGCATTAGCATAAGAATCCTTCCCCGTAGTGGAGATTTCTGAGTGGGGTGTTAGTGCCGATCTTCTGTCAGCCCTGTGTTTGATTTGTTTACCTCCAGAGCTGGTAAGGGCATATTTGAGTGAGATGGGAAAAGTGTGGATCGTGCTTCAGATTTCATCCTGACACTTTTGAAATCACCAGTATGTTGGTAATTATTTGCCATTTCCATAGCGTTTTGCATCGTAACAGTCATGAGGTCGGTCTCTGCATCCTGAAGCCTATGACGCTTTTCGCAGAGAAAACTCTGCTGAGGCCCGCATAACATGGTATTTCCCATACATGGCACCGGTGCCTTGGAAGATCGGATTGTTTTCAGTGTTAATTCACCATTCTTTCACCACGGTTTCAAGAACAGGAGCCCTTTTCAACCGTTAGCATAAGAATCCTCCTTTGGAGATGAGATATTTTTCCTGGGTGGCAAGTGCAGGGCCTCTGTCAATCCTGGGTTTGTTGGACTAGCGCCAGGCATGAGAAGTTCGCCTTTGTGTGAGAGGTGAATAGTGCGGATCCTGTTTCACTCTAAAGACTGAAACAGGATCCGCACTTTTCACCGTTCCTTTCAGAATCATTTGATTGATCAGCTAGGAAGGGCGATTCCTTCTCCAGAACAATCGAAGGCTAGGCCAGAGTAACTCGATCTTTCCAAGAAGGGTGTGGCACAACTTTTGAAATAACTGCTAGGTGGAGAATATTTGGTATTTTTCTGTAGCACTTTTCACCGTAATTGTCATCTGGATGGTCTCTGAATCCTTAAGCATTGGAGAGTTTTCACAGACGAAAGCATGCTGAGGCCCAGTAAACTTGGCTTTTCCAATAGTTGGTACTAGAGACTATAAAGAAAGTGTTCTTTTAAGTATTATTCCACTGTGGATTCACCATTATTTTCAGAACCTTAGCAGCTTTCACGCATTAGCATAAGAATCCTTCCCCGTAGTGGAGATTTCTGAGTGGGGTGTTAGTGCCGATCTTCTGTCAGCCCTGTGTTTGATTTGTTTACCTCCAGAGCTGGTAAGGGCATATTTGAGTGAGATGGGAAAAGTGTGGATCGTGCTTCAGATTTCATCCTGACACTTTGGAAATCACCAGTATGTTGGTAATTATTTGCCATTTCCATAGCGTTTTGCATCGTAACAGTCATGAGGTCGGTCTCTGCATCCTGAAGCCTATGACGCTTTTCACAGAGAAAACTCTGCTGAGGCCCGGGTAACATGGTATTTCCCATACCTGGCACCGGTGCATTGGAAGATCGGATTGTTTTCAGTGTTAATTCACCATTCTTTCACCACGGTTTCAATAAGAGGAGCCCTTTTCAACCGTTAGCATAAGAATCCTTGTTTGGAGATGAGATATTTTTCTGGGGTGGCAAGTGCAGGGCCTCTGTCAATCCTGGGTTTGTTGGACTATCGCCAGGCATGAGAAGTGCGCCTTTGTGGGACAGGTGAATAGTGCGGATCCTGTTTCAGTCTAGGTGAATAGTGCGGATCCTTTTTCAATCTAAAGACTGAAACAGGATCCGCACTTTTCACCGTTCCTTTCAGAATCATTTGATTGATCAGCTAGGAAGGGCGATTCCTTCTCCAGAACAATCGAAGGCTAGGCCAAAGTAACTCGATCTTTGCAAGAGGGGTGTGGCACAACTTTTGAAATAACCGCTAGGTGGAGAACTATTTGGTATTTTTCCGTAGCACTTTTCACCGTATTGTCATCAGGATGGTCTCTGCATCCTTAAGCATTGGAGAGTTTTCACAGACTAAAGCATGCTGAGGCCCAGTAAACTTGCCTTTTCCAATAGTTGGTACTAGAGACTATAAAGAAAGTGTTCTTTTAAGTATTATTCCACTGTGGATTCACCATTATTTTCAGAACCTGAGCAGCTTTCACGCATTAGCATAAGAATCCTTCCCCGTAGTGGAGATTTCTGAGTGGGGTGTTAGTGCCGATCTTCTGTCAGCCCTGTGTTTGATTTTTTTACCTCCAGAGGTGGTAAGTGCATATTTGAGTGAGATGGGAAAAGTGTGGATCGTGCTTCAGATTTCATCCTGACACTTTTGAAATCACCAGTATGTTGGTAATTATTTGCCATTTCCATAGCGTTTTGCATCGTAACAGTCATGAGGTCGGTCTCTGCATCCTGAAGCCTATGATGCTTTTCGCAGAGAAAACTCTGCTGAGGCCCGGGTAACTTGGTATTTCCCATACCTGGCACCGGTGCCATGGAAGATCGGATTGTTTTAAGTGTTAATTCACCATTCTTTCACCACGGTTTCAAGAACAGTAGCCCTTTTCAGCCGTTAGCGTAAGAATCCTTCTTTGGAGATGAGATATTTTTCTGGGGTGGCAAGTGCACGGCCTCTGTCAGTCCTGGGTTTGTTGGACTAGCGCCAGGCATGAGAAGTGCGCCTTTGTGTGAGAGGTGAATAGTGCGGATGCTTTTCAGTCTAAAGACTGAAACAGGATCCGCACTTTTCACCGTTCCTTTCAGAATCATTTGATTGATCAGCTAGGAAGGGCGATTCCTTCTCCAGAACAATCGAAGGCTAGGCCAGAGTAACTCGATCCTTCCAAGAGGGGTGTGGCACAACTTTTGAAAGAAGCGCTAGGTGGAGAACTATTTGGTATTTCTGCGTAGCACTTTTCACCGTAATTGTCATCAGGATGGTCTCTGCATCCTTAAGCATTGGAGAGTTTTCACAGACGAAAGCATGCTGAGGCCCAGTAAACTTGGCTTTTCCAATAGTTGGTGCTAGAGACTATAAAGAAAGTGTTCTTTTAAGTATTATTCCACTGTGGATTCACCATTATTTTCAGAACCTGAGCAGCTTTCACGCATTAGCATAAGAATCCTTCCCCGTAGTGGAGATTTCTGAGTGGGGTGTTAGTGCCGATCTTCTGTCAGCCCTGTGTTTGATTTGTTTACCTCCAGAGCTGGTAAGGGCATATTTGAGTGAGATGGGAAAAGTGTGGATCGTGCTTCAGATTTCATCCTGACACTTTTGAAATCACCAGTATGTTGGTAATTATTTTCCATTTCCATAGCGTTTTGTATCGTAACAGTCATGAGGTCGGTCTCTGCATCCTGAAGCCTATGATGCTTTTCGCAGAGAAAACTCTGCTGAGGCCCGGGTAACTTGGTATTTCCCTTACCTGGCACCGGTGCCTTGGAAGATCGGATTGTTTTCAGTGTTAATTCACCATTCTTTCACCACGGTTTCAATAACAGGAGCCCTTTTCAACCGTTAGCGTAAGAATCCTTCTTTGGAGATGAGATATTTTTCTGGGGTGGCAAGTGCAGGGCCTCTGTCAGTCCTGGGTTTGTTGGACTAGCGCCAGGCATGAGAAGTTCGCCTTTGTGTGAGAGGTGAATAGTGCGGATCCTGTTTTAGTCTAAAGACTGAAACAGGATCCGCACTTTTCACCGTTCCTTTCAGAATCATTTGATTGATCAGCTAGGAAGGGCGATTCCTTCTCCAGAACAATCGAAGGCTAGGCGAAAGTAACTCGATCTCTCCAAGAGGGGTGTGGCACAACTTTTGAAATAACCGCTAGGTGGAGAACTGTTTGGTATTTTTCTGTAGCACTTTTCACCGTAATTGTCATAAGTTTGGTCTCTGCATCCTTAAGCATACGAGAGTCTTCACAGACGAAACAGGCTGAGGCCCAGTAATCTTGGCATTTCCAATAGTTGGTCCTAGAGACTACCAAGAAACTGTTCTTTTAAGTATTATTCCGTCGTGGTTTCAGCATTATTTTCAGAACCGGAGCAGGGTTCTCGCATTAGCATAAGAATCCTGCCTGGTAGTTGAGATTTCTGGGTGGGGTGTAAGTGCGGGGCTTCTGTCAGCCCTGCCTTTGATTTGTTTACCTCCAGAGTTGGAAAGTGCATAATTGCTTGAGACGGGAAAAGTGTGGATCGTGCTTCAGATTTCATCCTGACCCTTTGAAATGACCAGTGTGTTGGTAATTATTTGCATTTCCATGGCGTTTGGCACCGTAATAGTCATGAGGTCGGTCTCTGCATCCTGAAAGCTATGATGCTTTTTGCAGAGAATCCTCTGCTGAGGCCCAGGTAACTTGCTATTTCCCATAGCTGGCACAGGAGCCTTGGAAAATAGGATTGTTTTCAGTATTATTTCACCATCCTTTCACCACTGTTTCAAGAACGGGAGCCCTTTTCAACCGTTAGCGGAAGAATCCTTCTTTTGAGATGAGATATTTTTCTGGGGTGGCAAGTGCAGGGCCTCTTTCAGTCCTGGGTTTGTTGGACTAGCGCCCGACATGAGAAGTGCGCCTTTGTGGGACAGGTGAATAGTGCGGATCCTGTTTCAGTTTAAAGACTGAAACAGGATCCGCACTTTTCACCATTCCTTTCAGAATCATTTGATTCATCAGCTAGGAATGGCGATTGCTTCTCCAGACCAAATGAAGGCTAGGCCAATGTAACTCGATCTTTCCAAGAGGTATGTGGCACAACTTTTGAAAGAACCGCTAAGTGGAGAACTATATGGTGTTTTCCGAAGCACTTTTCACCGCAATTGTCCTAACGTTGGTCTTTGCATCCTTAAGCATACCAGCGTTTTCACAGACGAAACACGCTGAGGCCCATTAATCTTGGCATTTCCAATAGTTGGTCCTAGAGACTACCAAGAAAGTGTTCTTTTAAGTATTATTCCGTTGTGGTTTCAGCAATATTTTCAGAACCCGAGCAGGGTTCTCGCATTAGCATAAGAATCCTGCCTGGTAGTTGAGATTTCATGGTGGGGTGTAAGTGCGGGGCCACTGTCAGCCCTGCCTTTGATTTGTTTACCTCCAGAGTTGGAAAGTGTATATTTGCGTGAGATGGGAAAAGTGTGGATCGTGCTTCAGATTTCATCCTGACACTTTGAAATGACCAGTGTGTTGGTAATTATTTGCCATTTCCATGGCATTAGGCACCGTAATAGTCATGAGGTCGGTCTCTGCATCCTGAATCTCTGCTTTTTGCAGAGAAACCTCTGCTGAGGCCCAGGGAACTTGCTATTTCCCATAGCTGGCACAGGAGCCTTGGAAGATAGGATTGTTTTCCATATTATTTCACCATATTTCACCACTGTTTCAAGAACGGGAGCCCTTTTCAACCGTTAGCGGAAGAATCCTTCTTTGGAGATGAGATATTTTTCTGGGGTGGCAAGTGCAGGGCCTCTGTCAGTCCTGGGTTTGTTGGACTAGCGCCAGACATGAGAAGTGCCCCTTTGTGGGACAGGTGAATAGTGCGGATCCTGTTTCAGTCTAAAGAATGAAACAGGATCCGCACTTTTCACCGTTCCTTTCAGAATCATTTGATTCATCAGCTAGGAATGGCGATTGCTTCACCAGACCAATCGAAGGCTAGGCCAAAGTAACTGGATCTTTCCAAGAGGTGTGTGGCCCAACTTTTGAAAGAACCGCTAAGTGGAGAACTATTTGTTATTTTTCCAAAGCACTTTTCACCGTAATTGTCATAAGGTTGGTCTCTGCATCCTTAAGCATACCAGAGTCTTCACAGACGAAACAGGCTGAGGCCCAGTAATCTTGGCATTTCCAATAGTTGGTCCTAGAGACTACCAAGAAAGTGTTCTGTTAAGTATTATTCCGTTGTGGTTTCAGCATAATTTTCCGAACCCGAGCAGGGTTCTCGCATTAGCATAATAATCCTGCCTGGTAGTTGAGATTTCTGGGTGGGGTGTAAGCGCGGGGCTTCTGTAGGCCCTCCCGTTGATTTGTTTACCTCCACAGTTGGAAAGTGCATATTTGCGTGAGATGGGAAAAGTGTGGATCGTGCTTCAGATTTCATCCTGACACTTTGAAATGTCCAGTGTGTTGGTAATTATTTGCCATTTCCATGGCATTTGTCACCGTAATAGTCATGAGGTCGGTCTCTGCATCCTGAAGGCTATGATGCTTTTTGCAGAGAAACCTCTGCTGAGGCCCACGTAACTTGCTATTTCCCATAGCTGGCCCAGGAGCCTTGGAAGATAGGACTGTTTTCAGTATTATTTCACAATTTTTTCACCACTGTTTCAAGAACGGGAGCCCTTTTCAACCGTTAGCGTAAGAATCCTTCTTTGGAGATGAGATATTTTTCTGGGGTGGCAAGTGCAGGGCCTCTGTCAGTCCTGGGTTTGTTGGACTAGCGCCAGACATGAGAAGTGCGCCTTTGTGGGACAGGTGAATAGTGCGGATCCTGTTTCAGTCTAAACACTGAAACAGGATCCACACTTTTCACCGTTCCTTTCAGAATCATTTGATTCATCAGCTAGGAATGGCGATTGCTTCTCCAGACCAATCGAAGGCTAGGCCAGAGTAACTCGATCTTTCCAAGAGGTGTGTGGCCCAACTTTTGAAAGAACCGCTAAGTGGAGAACTATTTGTTATTTTCCCAAAGCACTTTTAATCGTAATTGTCCTAAGGTTGGTCTCTGCATCCTTAAGCATACGAGAGTCTTCACAGACGAAACAGGCTGAGGCCCAGTAATCTTGGCATTTCCAATAGTTGGTCCTAGAGACTACAAAGAAAGTGCTCTTTTAAGTATTATTCCGTTGTGGTTTCAGCATTATTTTCAGAATCCGAGCAGGGTTCTCGCATTAGCATAAGAATCCTGCCTGGTAGTTGAGATTTCATGGTGGGGTGTAAGTGAGGGGCTTCTGTCAGCCCTGCCTTTGATTTGTTTACCTCCAGAGTTGGAAAGTACTTTATTGCGTGAGATGGGAAAAGTGTGGATCGTGCTTCAGATTTCATCCTGACACTTTGAAATGACCAGTGTGTTGGTAATTATTTGCCATTTCCATGGCGTTTGGCACCATAATAGTCATGAGGTCGGTCTCTGCATCCTGAAGCCTATGATGCTTTTCGCAGAGAAAACTCTGCTGAGGCCCGGGTAACTTGGTATTTCCCATACCTGGCACCGGTGCCATGGAAGATCGGATTGTTTTAAGTGTTAATTCACCATTCTTTCACCACGGTTTCAAGAACAGTAGCCCTTTTCAGCCGTTAGCGTAAGAATCCTTCTTTGGAGATGAGATATTTTTCTGGGGTGGCAAGTGCACGGCCTCTGTCAGTCCTGGGTTTGTTGGACTAGCGCCAGGCATGAGAAGTGCGCCTTTGTGTGAGAGGTGAATAGTGCGGATGCTTTTCAGTCTAAAGACTGAAACAGGATCCGCACTTTTCACCGTTCCTTTCAGAATCATTTGATTGATCAGCTAGGAAGGGCGATTCCTTCTCCAGAACAATCGAAGGCTAGGCCAGAGTAACTCGATCCTTCCAAGAGGGGTGTGGCACAACTTTTGAAAGAAGCGCTAGGTGGAGAACTATTTGGTATTTCTGCGTAGCACTTTTCACCGTAATTGTCATCAGGATGGTCTCTGCATCCTTAAGCATTGGAGAGTTTTCACAGACGAAAGCATGCTGAGGCCCAGTAAACTTGGCTTTTCCAATAGTTGGTGCTAGAGACTATAAAGAAAGTGTTCTTTTAAGTATTATTCCACTGTGGATTCACCATTATTTTCAGAACCTGAGCAGCTTTCACGCATTAGCATAAGAATCCTTCCCCGTAGTGGAGATTTCTGAGTGGGGTGTTAGTGCCGATCTTCTGTCAGCCCTGTGTTTGATTTGTTTACCTCCAGAGCTGGTAAGGGCATATTTGAGTGAGATGGGAAAAGTGTGGATCGTGCTTCAGATTTCATCCTGACACTTTTGAAATCACCAGTATGTTGGTAATTATTTTCCATTTCCATAGCGTTTTGTATCGTAACAGTCATGAGGTCGGTCTCTGCATCCTGAAGCCTATGATGCTTTTCGCAGAGAAAACTCTGCTGAGGCCCGGGTAACTTGGTATTTCCCTTACCTGGCACCGGTGCCTTGGAAGATCGGATTGTTTTCAGTGTTAATTCACCATTCTTTCACCACGGTTTCAATAACAGGAGCCCTTTTCAACCGTTAGCGTAAGAATCCTTCTTTGGAGATGAGATATTTTTCTGGGGTGGCAAGTGCAGGGCCTCTGTCAGTCCTGGGTTTGTTGGACTAGCGCCAGGCATGAGAAGTTCGCCTTTGTGTGAGAGGTGAATAGTGCGGATCCTGTTTTAGTCTAAAGACTGAAACAGGATCCGCACTTTTCACCGTTCCTTTCAGAATCATTTGATTGATCAGCTAGGAAGGGCGATTCCTTCTCCAGAACAATCGAAGGCTAGGCCAAAGTAACTCGATCTTTCCAAGAGGGGTGTGGCACAACTTTTGAAATAACCGCTAGGTGGAGAACTGTTTGGTATTTTTCTGTAGCACTTTTCACCGTAATTGTCATAAGTTTGGTCTCTGCATCCTTAAGCATACGAGAGTCTTCACAGACGAAACAGGCTGAGGCCCAGTAATCTTGGCATTTCCAATAGTTGGTCCTAGAGACTACCAAGAAACTGTTCTTTTAAGTATTATTCCGTCGTGGTTTCAGCATTATTTTCAGAACCGGAGCAGGGTTCTCGCATTAGCATAAGAATCCTGCCTGGTAGTTGAGATTTCTGGGTGGGGTGTAAGTGCGGGGCTTCTGTCAGCCCTGCCTTTGATTTGTTTACCTCCAGAGTTGGAAAGTGCATAATTGCTTGAGACGGGAAAAGTGTGGATCGTGCTTCAGATTTCATCCTGACCCTTTGAAATGACCAGTGTGTTGGTAATTATTTGCATTTCCATGGCGTTTGGCACCGTAATAGTCATGAGGTCGGTCTCTGCATCCTGAAAGCTATGATGCTTTTTGCAGAGAATCCTCTGCTGAGGCCCAGGTAACTTGCTATTTCCCATAGCTGGCACAGGAGCCTTGGAAAATAGGATTGTTTTCAGTATTATTTCACCATCCTTTCACCACTGTTTCAAGAACGGGAGCCCTTTTCAACCGTTAGCGGAAGAATCCTTCTTTGGAGATGAGATATTTTTCTGGGGTGGCAAGTGCAGGGCCTCTTTCAGTCCTGGGTTTGTTGGACTAGCGCCCGACATGAGAAGTGCGCCTTTGTGGGACAGGTGAATAGTGCGGATCCTGTTTCAGTTTAAAGACTGAAACAGGATCCGCACTTTTCACCATTCCTTTCAGAATCATTTGATTCATCAGCTAGGAATGGCAATTGCTTCTCCAGACCAAAAGAAGGCTAGGCCAATGTAACTCGATCTTTCCAAGAGGTATGTGGCACAACTTTTGAAAGAACCGCTAAGTGGAGAACTATATGGTGTTTTCCGAAGCACTTTTCACCGCAATTGTCCTAACGTTGGTCTTTGCATCCTTAAGCATACCAGCGTTTTCACAGACGAAACACGCTGAGGCCCATTAATCTTGGCATTTCCAATAGTTGGTCCTAGAGACTACCAAGAAAGTGTTCTTTTAAGTATTATTCCGTTGTGGTTTCAGCAATATTTTCAGAACCCGAGCAGGGTTCTCGCATTAGCATAAGAATCCTGCCTGGTAGTTGAGATTTCATGGTGGGGTGTAAGTGCGGGGCTACTGTCAGCCCTGCCTTTGATTTGTTTACCTCCAGAGTTGGAAAGTGTATATTTGCGTGAGATGGGAAAAGTGTGGATCGTGCTTCAGATTTCATCCTGACACTTTGAAATGACCAGTGTGTTGGTAATTATTTGCCATTTCCATGGCATTAGGCACCGTAATAGTCATGAGGTCGGTCTCTGCATCCTGAATCTCTGCTTTTTGCAGAGAAACCTCTGCTGAGGCCCAGGGAACTTGCTATTTCCCATAGCTGGCACAGGAGCCTTGGAAGATAGGATTGTTTTCCATATTATTTCACCATATTTCACCACTGTTTCAAGAACGGGAGCCCTTTTCAACCGTTAGCGGAAGAATCCTTCTTTGGAGATGAGATATTTTTCTGGGGTGGCAAGTGCAGGGCCTCTGTCAGTCCTGGGTTTGTTGGACTAGCGCCAGACATGAGAAGTGCCCCTTTGTGGGACAGGTGAATAGTGCGGATCCTGTTTCAGTCTAAAGAATGAAACAGGATCCGCACTTTTCACCGTTCCTTTCAGAATCATTTGATTCATCAGCTAGGAATGGCGATTGCTTCACCAGACCAATCGAAGGCTAGGCCAAAGTAACTGGATCTTTCCAAGAGGTGTGTGGCCCAACTTTTGAAAGAACCGCTAAGTGGAGAACTATTTGTTATTTTTCCAAAGCACTTTTCACCGTAATTGTCATAAGGTTGGTCTCTGCATCCTTAAGCATACCAGAGTCTTCACAGACGAAACAGGCTGAGGCCCAGTAATCTTGGCATTTCCAATAGTTGGTCCTAGAGACTACCAAGAAAGTGTTCTGTTAAGTATTATTCCGTTGTGGTTTCAGCATAATTTTCCGAACCCGAGCAGGGTTCTCGCATTAGCATAATAATCCTGCCTGGTAGTTGAGATTTCTGGGTGGGGTGTAAGCGCGGGGCTTCTGTAGGCCCTCCCGTTGATTTGTTTACCTCCACAGTTGGAAAGTGCATATTTGCGTGAGATGGGAAAAGTGTGGATCGTGCTTCAGATTTCATCCTGACACTTTGAAATGTCCAGTGTGTTGGTAATTATTTGCCATTTCCATGGCATTTGTCACCGTAATAGTCATGAGGTCGGTCTCTGCATCCTGAAGGCTATGATGCTTTTTGCAGAGAAACCTCTGCTGAGGCCCACGTAACTTGCTATTTCCCATAGCTGGCCCAGGAGCCTTGGAAGATAGGACTGTTTTCAGTATTATTTCACAATTTTTTCACCACTGTTTCAAGAACGGGAGCCCTTTTCAACCGTTAGCGTAAGAATCCTTCTTTGGAGATGAGATATTTTTCTGGGGTGGCAAGTGCAGGGCCTCTGTCAGTCCTGGGTTTGTTGGACTAGCGCCAGACATGAGAAGTGCGCCTTTGTGGGACAGGTGAATAGTGCGGATCCTGTTTCAGTCTAAACACTGAAACAGGATCCACACTTTTCACCGTTCCTTTCAGAATCATTTGATTCATCAGCTAGGAATGGCGATTGCTTCTCCAGACCAATCGAAGGCTAGGCCAGAGTAACTCGATCTTTCCAAGAGTTGTGTGGCCCAACTTTTGAAAGAACCGCTAAGTGGAGAACTATTTGTTATTTTCCCAAAGCACTTTTAATCGTAATTGTCCTAAGGTTGGTCTCTGCATCCTTAAGCATACGAGAGTCTTCACAGACGAAACAGGCTGAGGCCCAGTAATCTTGGCATTTCCAATAGTTGGTCCTAGAGACTACAAAGAAAGTGCTCTTTTAAGTATTATTCCGTTGTGGTTTCAGCATTATTTTCAGAATCCGAGCAGGGTTCTCGCATTAGCATAAGAATCCTGCCTGGTAGTTGAGATTTCATGGTGGGGTGTAAGTGAGGGGCTTCTGTCAGCCCTGCCTTTGATTTGTTTACCTCCAGAGTTGGAAAGTACTTTATTGCGTGAGATGGGAAAAGTGTGGATCGTGCTTCAGATTTCATCCTGACACTTTGAAATGACCAGTGTGTTGGTAATTATTTGCCATTTCCATGGCGTTTGGCACCATAATAGTCATGAGGTCGGTCTCTGCATCCTGAAGCCTATGATGCTTTTTGCAGAGAATCCTCTGCTGAGGCCCAGGTAACTTGCTATTTCCCATAGCTGGCACAGGAGCCTTGGAAGATAGGATTGTTTTCAGTATTATTTCACCATCCTTTCACCACTGTTTCAAGAACGGGAGCCCTTTTCAACCGTTAGCGGAAGAATCCTTTTTTGGAGATGAGATATTTTTCTGGGGTGGCAAGTGCAGGGCCTCTGTCAGTCCTGGGTTTGTTGGAGTAGCGCCAGACATGAGAAGTGCGCCTTTGTGGGACAGGTGAATAGTGCAGATCCTGTTTCAGTCTAAAGACTGAAACAGGATCCGCACTTTTCACCGTTCCTTTCAGAATCATTTGATTCATCAGCTAGGAAGGGCGATTCCTTCTCCAGAACAATCCAAGGCTAGGCCAGAGTAACTCGATCTTTCCAAGAGGGGTGTGGCACAACTTTTGAAATAACCGCTAGGTGGAGAAATATTTGGTATTTTTCCGTAGCACTTTTCACCGTAATTGTCATCAGGATGGTCTCTGTATCCTTAAGTATTGGAGCGTTTTCACAGACGAAAGCATGCTGAGGCCCAGTAAACTTGACTTTTCCAATAGTTGGTGCTAGAGACTATAAAGAAAGTGTTCTTTTAAGTATTATTCCACTGTGGATTCACCATTATTTTCAGAACCTGAGCAGCTTTCACGCTTTTAGCATAAGAATCCTTCCCCGTAGTGGAGATTTCTGAGTGGGGTGTTAGTGCCGATCTTCTGTCAGCCCTGTGTTTGATTTGTATACCTCCAGAGCTGGTAAGGGCATACTTGAGTGAGATGGGAAAAGTGTGGATCGTGCTTCAGATTTCATCCTGACACTTTTGAAATCACCAGTATGTTGGTAATTATTTGCCATTTCCATAGCGTTTTGCATCGTAACAGTCATGAGGTCGGTCTCTGCATCCTGAAGCCTATGATGCTTTTCGCAGAGAAAACTCTGCTGAGGCCCGGGTAACTTGGTATTTCCCATACCTGGCACCGGTGCCTTGGAAGATCGGATTGTTTTCAGTGTTAATTCACCATTCTTTCAGCACGATTTCAAGAACAGGAGCCCTTTTCAACCGTTAGCGTAAGAATCCTTCTTTGGAGATGAGATATTTTTCTGGGGTGGCAAGTGCAGGGCCTCTGTCAGTCCTGGGTTTGTTGGACTAGCGCCAGGCATGAGAAGTTCGCCTTTGTGTGAGAGGTGAATAGTGCGGATCCTGTTTCAGTCTAGGTGAATAGTGCGGATCCTTTTTCAGTCTAAAGACTGAAACAGGATCCGCACTTTTCACCGTTCCTTTCAGAATCATTTGATTGATCAGCTAGGAAGGGCGATTCCTTCTCCAGAACAATCGAAGGCTAGGCCAAAGTAACTCGATCTTTCCAAGAGGGGTGTGGCACAACTTTTGAAATAACCGCTAGGTGGAGAACTATTTGGTACTTTTCCGTAGCACTTTTCACCGTAATTGTCATCAGGATGGTCTCTGCATCCTTAAGCATTGGAGAGTTTTCACAGACGAAAGCATGCTGAGGCCCAGTAAACTTGGCTTTTCCAATAGTTGGTACTAGAGACTATAAAGAAAGTGTTCTTTTAAGTATTATTCCACTGTGGATTCACCATTATTTTCAGAACCTGAGCAGCTTTCACGCATTAGCATAAGAATCCTTCCCCGTAGTGGAGATTTCTGAGTGGGGTGTTAGTGCTGATCTTCTGTCAGCCCTGTGTTTGATTTGTTTACCTCCACAGCTGGTAAGTGCATATTTGAGTGAGATGGAAAAAGTGTGGATCGTGCTTCAGATTTCATCCTGACACTTTTGAAATCACCAGTATGTTGGTAATTATTTGCCATTTCCATAGCGTTTTGCATCGTAACAGTCATGAGGTCGGTCTCTGCATCCTGAAGCCTATGATGCTTTTCCCAGAGAAAACTCTGCTGAGGCCCGGGTAACTTGGTATTTCCCATACCTGGCACCGGTGCCTTGGAAGATCGGATTGTTTTCAGTGTTAATTCACCATTCTTTCACCACGGTTTCAATAACAGGAGCCCTTTTCAACCGTTAGCGTAAGAATCCTTCTTTGGAGATGATATGTTTTTCTGGGGTGGCAAGTGCAGGGCCTCTGGCAGTCCTGGGTTTGTTGGACTAGCGACAGGCATGAGAAGTTCGCCTTTGTGTGAGAGGTGAATAGTGCGGATCCTGTTTCACTCTAAAGACTGAAACAGGATCCGCACTTTTCACCGTTCCTTTCAGAATCATTTGATTGATCAGCTAGGAAGGGCGATTCCTTCTCCAGAACAATCGAAGGCTAGGCCAGAGTAACTCGATCTTTCCAAGAGGGGTGTGGCACAACTTTTGAAATAACCGCTAGGTGGAGAACTATTTGGTATTTTTCCGTAGCACTTTTCACCGTAATTGTCATCTGGATGGTCTCTGAATCCTTAAGCATTGGAGAGTTTTCACAGACGAAAGCATGCTGAGGCCCAGTAAACTTGGCTTTTCCAATAGCTGGTACTAGAGACTATAAAGAAAGTGTTCTTTTAAGTATTATTCCACTGTGGATTCACCATTATTTTCAGAACCTGAGCAGCTTTCACGCATTAGCATAAGAATCCTTCCCCGTAGTGGAGATTTCTGAGTGGGGTGTTAGTGCCGATCTTCTGTCAGCCCTGTGTTTGATTTGTTTACCTCCAGAGCTGGTAAGGGCATATTTGAGTGAGATGGGAAAAGTGTCGATCGTGCTTCA
Organism: Lemur catta; assembly: GCF_020740605.2. Lineage (NCBI taxonomy): Eukaryota > Metazoa > Chordata > Mammalia > Primates > Lemuridae > Lemur > Lemur catta. The sequence goes on from NC_059137.1 coordinate 27,760,760, forward strand.
GATTTCATCCTGACACTTTGGAAATCACCAGTATGTTGGTAATTATTTGCCGTTTCCAAAGCGTTTTGCATCGTAACAGTCATGAGGTCGGTCTCTGCATCCTGAAGCCTATGACGCTTTTCACAGAGAAAACTCTGCTGAGGCCCGGGTAACATGGTATTTCCCATACCTGGCACCGCTGCATTGGAAGATCGGATTGTTTTCAGTGTTAATTCACCATTCTTTCACCACGGTTTCAATAAGAGGAGCCCTTTTTAACCGTTAGCCTAAGAATCCTTGTTTGGAGATGAGATATTTTTCTGGGGTGGCAAGTGCAGGGCCTCTGTCAATCCTGGGTTTGTTGGACTATCGCCAGGCATGAGAAGTGCGCCTTTGTGGGACAGGAGAATAGTGCGGATCCTGTTTCAGTCTAAAGACTGAAACAGGATCTGCACTTTTCACCGTTCCTTTCAGAATCATTTGATTCATCAGCTAGGAATGGCGATTGCTTCACCAGACCAATCGAAGGTTAGCCCAAAGTAACTCGATCTTTCCAAGAGGTGTGTGGGCCAACTTTTGAAAGAACCACTAGGTGGAGAACTATTTGGTATTTTTCTGTAGCACTTTTCACCGTAATTGTCATCAGGATGGTCTCTGCATCCTTAAGCATTGGAGAGTTTTCACAGACGAAAGCCTGCTGAGGCACAGTAAACTTGGCTTTTCCAATAGTTGGTACTAGAGACTATAAAGAAAGTGTTCTTTTAAGTATTATTCCACTGTGGATTCACCATTATTTTCAGAACCTGAGCAGCTTTCACGCATTAGCATAAGAATCCTTCCCCGTAGTGGAGATTTCTGAGTGGGGTGTTAGTGCCGATCTTCTGTCAGCCCTGTGTTTGATTTGTTTACCTCCAGAGCTGGTAAGGGCATATTTGAGTGAGATGGGAAAAGTGTGGATCGTGCTTCAGATTTCATCCTGACACTTTGGAAATCACCAGTATGTTGGTAATTATTTGCCATTTCCATAGCGTTTTGCATCGTAACAGTCATGAGGTCAGTCTCTGCATCCTGAAGCCTATGACGCTTTTCGCAGAGAAAACTCTGCTGAGGCCCGGGTAACTTGGTATTTCCCATACCTGGCACCGGTGCCTTGGAAGTTCGGATTGTTTTCAGTGTTAATTCACCATTCTTTCACCACGGTTTCAAGAACAGGAGCCCTTTTCAACCGTTAGCGTAAGAATCCTTCTTTGGAGATGAGATATTTCTCCTGGGTGGCAAGTGCAGGGCCTCTGGCAGTCCTGGGTTTGCTGGACTAGCGCCAGGCATGAGAAGTTCGCCTTTGTGTGAGAGGTGAATAGTGCGGATCCTGTTTTAGTCTAAAGACTGAAACAGGATCCGCACTTTTCACCGTTCCTTTCAGAATCATTTGATTGATCAGCTAGGAAGGGCGATTCCTTCTCCAGAACAATCGAAGGCTAGGCCAGAGTAACTCGATCTTTCCAAGAGGGGTGTGGCACAACTTTTGAAATAACCGCTAGGTGGAGAACTATTTGGTATTTTTCCGTAGCACTTTGCACCGTAATTGTCATCTGGATGGTCTCTGAATCCTTAAGGATTGGAGAGTTTTCACAGACGAAAGCATGGTGAGGCCCAGTAAACTTGGCTTTTCCAATAGTTGGTACTAGAGACTATAAAGAAAGTGTTCTTTTAAGTATTATTCCACTGTGGATTCACCATTATTTTCAGAACCTTAGCAGCTTTCACGCATTAGCATAAGAATCCTTCCCCGTAGTGGAGATTTCTGAGTGGGGTGTTAGTGCCGATCTTCTGTCAGCCCTGTGTTTGATTTGTTTACCTCCAGAGCTGGTAAGGGCATATTTGAGTGAGATGGGAAAAGTGTGGATCGTGCTTCAGATTTCTTCCTGACACTTTGGAATTCACCAGTATGTTGGTAATTATTTGCCATTTCCATAGCGTTTTGCATCGTAACAGTCATGAGGTCGGTCTCTGCATCCTGAAGCCTATGACGATTTTCGCAGAGAAAACTCTGCTGAGGCCCGGGTAACATGGTATTTCCCATACCTGGCACCGGTGCCTTGGAAGATCGGATTGTTTTCAGTGTCAATTGACCATTCTTTCACCACGGTTTCAATAAGAGGAGCCCTTTTCAACCGTTAGCCTAAGAATCCTTGTTTGGAGATGAGATATTTTTCTGGGGTGGCAAGTGCAGGGCCTCTGTCAATCCTGGGTTTGTTGGACTATCGCCAGGCATGAGATGTGCGCCTTTGTGGGACAGGTGAATACTTCGGATCCTGTTTCAGTCTGAAGACTGAAACAGGATCCGCACTTTTCACCGTTCCTTTCAGAATCATTTGATTGATCAGCTAGGAAGGCCGATTCCTTCTCCAGAACAATCGAAGGCTAGGCCAAAGTAACTCGATCTTTGCAAGAGGGGTGTGACACAACTTTTGAAATAACCGGTAGGTGGAGAACTATTTGGTATTTTTCCGTAGCACTTTTCACCGTATTGTCATCAGGATGGTCTCTGTATCCTTAAGCATTGGAGAGTTTTCACAGGCGAAAGCATGCTGAGGCCCAGTAAACTTGGCTTTTCCAATAGTTGGTGCTAGAGACTATAAAGAAAGTGTTCTTTTTAGTATTATTCCACTGTGGATTCACCATTATTTTCAGAACCTGAGCAGCTTTCACGCATTAGCATAAGAATCCTTCCCCGTAGTGGAGATTTCTGAGTGGGGTGTTAGTGCCGATCTTCTGTCAGCCCTGTGTTTGATTTGTTTACCTCCAGAGCTGGTAAGGGCATACTTGAGTGAGATGGGAAAAGTGTGGATCGTGCTTCAGATTTCATCCTGACACTTTGGAAATCACCAGTATGTTGGTAATTATTTGCCATTTCCATAGCGTTTTGCATCGTAACAGTCATGAGGTCGGTCTCTGCATCCTGAAGCCTATGATGCTTTTCGCAGAGAAAACTCTGCTGAGGCCCGGGTATCTTGTTATTTCCCATACCTGGCACCGGTGCCGTGGAAGATCGGATTGTTCTCAGTGTTAATTCACCATTCTTTCACCACGGTTTCCAGAACAGGAGCCCTTTTCAACCGTTAGCGTAAGAATCCTTCTTTGGAGATGAGATATTTTTCTGGGGTGGCAAGTGCAGGGCCTCTGTCAGTCCTGGGTTTGTTGGACTAGCGCCAGGCATGAGAAGTGCGCCTTTGTGTGAGAGGTGAATAGTGCGGATCCTGTTTCAGTCTAGGTGAATAGTGCGGATCCTTTTTCAGTCTAAAGACTGAAACAGGATCCGCACTTTTCACCGTTCCTTTCAGAATCATTTGATTGATCAGCTAGGAAGGGCGATTCCTTCTCCAGAACAATCGAAGGCTAGGCCAGAGTAACTCGATCCTTCCAAGAGGGGTGTGGCACAACTTTTGAAAGAAGCGCTAGGTGGAGAACTATTTGGTATTTCTGCGTAGCACTTTTCACCGTAATTGTCATCAGGATGGTCTCTGCATCCTTAAGCATTGGAGAGTTTTCACAGACGAAAGCATGCTGAGGCCCAGTAAACTTGGCTTTTCCAATAGTTGGTGCTAGAGACTATAAAGAAAGTGTTCTTTTAAGTATTATTCCACTGTGGATTCACCATTATTTTCAGAACCTGAGCAGCTTTCACGCATTAGCATAAGAATCCTTCCCCGTAGTGGAGATTTCTGAGTGGGGTGTTAGTGCCGATCTTCTGTCAGCCCTGTGTTTGATTTGTTTACCTCCAGAGCTGGTAAGGGCATATTTGAGTGAGATGGGAAAAGTGTGGATCGTGCTTCAGATTTCATCCTGACACTTTTGAAATCACCAGTATGTTGGTAATTATTTTCCATTTCCATAGCGTTTTGTATCGTAACAGTCATGAGGTCGGTCTCTGCATCCTGAAGCCTATGATGCTTTTCGCAGAGAAAACTCTGCTGAGGCCCGGGTAACTTGGTATTTCCCTTACCTGGCACCGGTGCCTTGGAAGATCGGATTGTTTTCAGTGTTAATTCACCATTCTTTCACCACGGTTTCAATAACAGGAGCCCTTTTCAACCGTTAGCGTAAGAATCCTTCTTTGGAGATGAGATATTTTTCTGGGGTGGCAAGTGCAGGGCCTCTGTCAGTCCTGGGTTTGTTGGACTAGCGCCAGGCATGAGAAGTTCGCCTTTGTGTGAGAGGTGAATAGTGCGGATCCTGTTTTAGTCTAAAGACTGAAACAGGATCCGCACTTTTCACCGTTCCTTTCAGAATCATTTGATTGATCAGCTAGGAAGGGCGATTCCTTCTCCAGAACAATCGAAGGCTAGGCGAAAGTAACTCGATCTCTCCAAGAGGGGTGTGGCACAACTTTTGAAATAACCGCTAGGTGGAGAACTGTTTGGTATTTTTCTGTAGCACTTTTCACCGTAATTGTCATAAGTTTGGTCTCTGCATCCTTAAGCATACGAGAGTCTTCACAGACGAAACAGGCTGAGGCCCAGTAATCTTGGCATTTCCAATAGTTGGTCCTAGAGACTACCAAGAAACTGTTCTTTTAAGTATTATTCCGTCGTGGTTTCAGCATTATTTTCAGAACCGGAGCAGGGTTCTCGCATTAGCATAAGAATCCTGCCTGGTAGTTGAGATTTCTGGGTGGGGTGTAAGTGCGGGGCTTCTGTCAGCCCTGCCTTTGATTTGTTTACCTCCAGAGTTGGAAAGTGCATAATTGCTTGAGACGGGAAAAGTGTGGATCGTGCTTCAGATTTCATCCTGACCCTTTGAAATGACCAGTGTGTTGGTAATTATTTGCATTTCCATGGCGTTTGGCACCGTAATAGTCATGAGGTCGGTCTCTGCATCCTGAAAGCTATGATGCTTTTTGCAGAGAATCCTCTGCTGAGGCCCAGGTAACTTGCTATTTCCCATAGCTGGCACAGGAGCCTTGGAAAATAGGATTGTTTTCAGTATTATTTCACCATCCTTTCACCACTGTTTCAAGAACGGGAGCCCTTTTCAACCGTTAGCGGAAGAATCCTTCTTTTGAGATGAGATATTTTTCTGGGGTGGCAAGTGCAGGGCCTCTTTCAGTCCTGGGTTTGTTGGACTAGCGCCCGACATGAGAAGTGCGCCTTTGTGGGACAGGTGAATAGTGCGGATCCTGTTTCAGTTTAAAGACTGAAACAGGATCCGCACTTTTCACCATTCCTTTCAGAATCATTTGATTCATCAGCTAGGAATGGCGATTGCTTCTCCAGACCAAATGAAGGCTAGGCCAATGTAACTCGATCTTTCCAAGAGGTATGTGGCACAACTTTTGAAAGAACCGCTAAGTGGAGAACTATATGGTGTTTTCCGAAGCACTTTTCACCGCAATTGTCCTAACGTTGGTCTTTGCATCCTTAAGCATACCAGCGTTTTCACAGACGAAACACGCTGAGGCCCATTAATCTTGGCATTTCCAATAGTTGGTCCTAGAGACTACCAAGAAAGTGTTCTTTTAAGTATTATTCCGTTGTGGTTTCAGCAATATTTTCAGAACCCGAGCAGGGTTCTCGCATTAGCATAAGAATCCTGCCTGGTAGTTGAGATTTCATGGTGGGGTGTAAGTGCGGGGCCACTGTCAGCCCTGCCTTTGATTTGTTTACCTCCAGAGTTGGAAAGTGTATATTTGCGTGAGATGGGAAAAGTGTGGATCGTGCTTCAGATTTCATCCTGACACTTTGAAATGACCAGTGTGTTGGTAATTATTTGCCATTTCCATGGCATTAGGCACCGTAATAGTCATGAGGTCGGTCTCTGCATCCTGAATCTCTGCTTTTTGCAGAGAAACCTCTGCTGAGGCCCAGGGAACTTGCTATTTCCCATAGCTGGCACAGGAGCCTTGGAAGATAGGATTGTTTTCCATATTATTTCACCATATTTCACCACTGTTTCAAGAACGGGAGCCCTTTTCAACCGTTAGCGGAAGAATCCTTCTTTGGAGATGAGATATTTTTCTGGGGTGGCAAGTGCAGGGCCTCTGTCAGTCCTGGGTTTGTTGGACTAGCGCCAGACATGAGAAGTGCCCCTTTGTGGGACAGGTGAATAGTGCGGATCCTGTTTCAGTCTAAAGAATGAAACAGGATCCGCACTTTTCACCGTTCCTTTCAGAATCATTTGATTCATCAGCTAGGAATGGCGATTGCTTCACCAGACCAATCGAAGGCTAGGCCAAAGTAACTGGATCTTTCCAAGAGGTGTGTGGCCCAACTTTTGAAAGAACCGCTAAGTGGAGAACTATTTGTTATTTTTCCAAAGCACTTTTCACCGTAATTGTCATAAGGTTGGTCTCTGCATCCTTAAGCATACCAGAGTCTTCACAGACGAAACAGGCTGAGGCCCAGTAATCTTGGCATTTCCAATAGTTGGTCCTAGAGACTACCAAGAAAGTGTTCTGTTAAGTATTATTCCGTTGTGGTTTCAGCATAATTTTCCGAACCCGAGCAGGGTTCTCGCATTAGCATAATAATCCTGCCTGGTAGTTGAGATTTCTGGGTGGGGTGTAAGCGCGGGGCTTCTGTAGGCCCTCCCGTTGATTTGTTTACCTCCACAGTTGGAAAGTGCATATTTGCGTGAGATGGGAAAAGTGTGGATCGTGCTTCAGATTTCATCCTGACACTTTGAAATGTCCAGTGTGTTGGTAATTATTTGCCATTTCCATGGCATTTGTCACCGTAATAGTCATGAGGTCGGTCTCTGCATCCTGAAGGCTATGATGCTTTTTGCAGAGAAACCTCTGCTGAGGCCCACGTAACTTGCTATTTCCCATAGCTGGCCCAGGAGCCTTGGAAGATAGGACTGTTTTCAGTATTATTTCACAATTTTTTCACCACTGTTTCAAGAACGGGAGCCCTTTTCAACCGTTAGCGTAAGAATCCTTCTTTGGAGATGAGATATTTTTCTGGGGTGGCAAGTGCAGGGCCTCTGTCAGTCCTGGGTTTGTTGGACTAGCGCCAGACATGAGAAGTGCGCCTTTGTGGGACAGGTGAATAGTGCGGATCCTGTTTCAGTCTAAACACTGAAACAGGATCCACACTTTTCACCGTTCCTTTCAGAATCATTTGATTCATCAGCTAGGAATGGCGATTGCTTCTCCAGACCAATCGAAGGCTAGGCCAGAGTAACTCGATCTTTCCAAGAGGTGTGTGGCCCAACTTTTGAAAGAACCGCTAAGTGGAGAACTATTTGTTATTTTCCCAAAGCACTTTTAATCGTAATTGTCCTAAGGTTGGTCTCTGCATCCTTAAGCATACGAGAGTCTTCACAGACGAAACAGGCTGAGGCCCAGTAATCTTGGCATTTCCAATAGTTGGTCCTAGAGACTACAAAGAAAGTGCTCTTTTAAGTATTATTCCGTTGTGGTTTCAGCATTATTTTCAGAATCCGAGCAGGGTTCTCGCATTAGCATAAGAATCCTGCCTGGTAGTTGAGATTTCATGGTGGGGTGTAAGTGAGGGGCTTCTGTCAGCCCTGCCTTTGATTTGTTTACCTCCAGAGTTGGAAAGTACTTTATTGCGTGAGATGGGAAAAGTGTGGATCGTGCTTCAGATTTCATCCTGACACTTTGAAATGACCAGTGTGTTGGTAATTATTTGCCATTTCCATGGCGTTTGGCACCATAATAGTCATGAGGTCGGTCTCTGCATCCTGAAGCCTATGATGCTTTTCGCAGAGAAAACTCTGCTGAGGCCCGGGTAACTTGGTATTTCCCATACCTGGCACCGGTGCCATGGAAGATCGGATTGTTTTAAGTGTTAATTCACCATTCTTTCACCACGGTTTCAAGAACAGTAGCCCTTTTCAGCCGTTAGCGTAAGAATCCTTCTTTGGAGATGAGATATTTTTCTGGGGTGGCAAGTGCACGGCCTCTGTCAGTCCTGGGTTTGTTGGACTAGCGCCAGGCATGAGAAGTGCGCCTTTGTGTGAGAGGTGAATAGTGCGGATGCTTTTCAGTCTAAAGACTGAAACAGGATCCGCACTTTTCACCGTTCCTTTCAGAATCATTTGATTGATCAGCTAGGAAGGGCGATTCCTTCTCCAGAACAATCGAAGGCTAGGCCAGAGTAACTCGATCCTTCCAAGAGGGGTGTGGCACAACTTTTGAAAGAAGCGCTAGGTGGAGAACTATTTGGTATTTCTGCGTAGCACTTTTCACCGTAATTGTCATCAGGATGGTCTCTGCATCCTTAAGCATTGGAGAGTTTTCACAGACGAAAGCATGCTGAGGCCCAGTAAACTTGGCTTTTCCAATAGTTGGTGCTAGAGACTATAAAGAAAGTGTTCTTTTAAGTATTATTCCACTGTGGATTCACCATTATTTTCAGAACCTGAGCAGCTTTCACGCATTAGCATAAGAATCCTTCCCCGTAGTGGAGATTTCTGAGTGGGGTGTTAGTGCCGATCTTCTGTCAGCCCTGTGTTTGATTTGTTTACCTCCAGAGCTGGTAAGGGCATATTTGAGTGAGATGGGAAAAGTGTGGATCGTGCTTCAGATTTCATCCTGACACTTTTGAAATCACCAGTATGTTGGTAATTATTTTCCATTTCCATAGCGTTTTGTATCGTAACAGTCATGAGGTCGGTCTCTGCATCCTGAAGCCTATGATGCTTTTCGCAGAGAAAACTCTGCTGAGGCCCGGGTAACTTGGTATTTCCCTTACCTGGCACCGGTGCCTTGGAAGATCGGATTGTTTTCAGTGTTAATTCACCATTCTTTCACCACGGTTTCAATAACAGGAGCCCTTTTCAACCGTTAGCGTAAGAATCCTTCTTTGGAGATGAGATATTTTTCTGGGGTGGCAAGTGCAGGGCCTCTGTCAGTCCTGGGTTTGTTGGACTAGCGCCAGGCATGAGAAGTTCGCCTTTGTGTGAGAGGTGAATAGTGCGGATCCTGTTTTAGTCTAAAGACTGAAACAGGATCCGCACTTTTCACCGTTCCTTTCAGAATCATTTGATTGATCAGCTAGGAAGGGCGATTCCTTCTCCAGAACAATCGAAGGCTAGGCCAAAGTAACTCGATCTTTCCAAGAGGGGTGTGGCACAACTTTTGAAATAACCGCTAGGTGGAGAACTGTTTGGTATTTTTCTGTAGCACTTTTCACCGTAATTGTCATAAGTTTGGTCTCTGCATCCTTAAGCATACGAGAGTCTTCACAGACGAAACAGGCTGAGGCCCAGTAATCTTGGCATTTCCAATAGTTGGTCCTAGAGACTACCAAGAAACTGTTCTTTTAAGTATTATTCCGTCGTGGTTTCAGCATTATTTTCAGAACCGGAGCAGGGTTCTCGCATTAGCATAAGAATCCTGCCTGGTAGTTGAGATTTCTGGGTGGGGTGTAAGTGCGGGGCTTCTGTCAGCCCTGCCTTTGATTTGTTTACCTCCAGAGTTGGAAAGTGCATAATTGCTTGAGACGGGAAAAGTGTGGATCGTGCTTCAGATTTCATCCTGACCCTTTGAAATGACCAGTGTGTTGGTAATTATTTGCATTTCCATGGCGTTTGGCACCGTAATAGTCATGAGGTCGGTCTCTGCATCCTGAAAGCTATGATGCTTTTTGCAGAGAATCCTCTGCTGAGGCCCAGGTAACTTGCTATTTCCCATAGCTGGCACAGGAGCCTTGGAAAATAGGATTGTTTTCAGTATTATTTCACCATCCTTTCACCACTGTTTCAAGAACGGGAGCCCTTTTCAACCGTTAGCGGAAGAATCCTTCTTTGGAGATGAGATATTTTTCTGGGGTGGCAAGTGCAGGGCCTCTTTCAGTCCTGGGTTTGTTGGACTAGCGCCCGACATGAGAAGTGCGCCTTTGTGGGACAGGTGAATAGTGCGGATCCTGTTTCAGTTTAAAGACTGAAACAGGATCCGCACTTTTCACCATTCCTTTCAGAATCATTTGATTCATCAGCTAGGAATGGCAATTGCTTCTCCAGACCAAAAGAAGGCTAGGCCAATGTAACTCGATCTTTCCAAGAGGTATGTGGCACAACTTTTGAAAGAACCGCTAAGTGGAGAACTATATGGTGTTTTCCGAAGCACTTTTCACCGCAATTGTCCTAACGTTGTTCTTTGCATCCTTAAGCATACCAGCGTTTTCACAGACGAAACACGCTGAGGCCCATTAATCTTGGCATTTCCAATAGTTGGTCCTAGAGACTACCAAGAAAGTGTTCTTTTAATTATTATTCCGTTGTGGTTTCAGCAATATTTTCAGAACCCGAGCAGGGTTCTCGCATTAGCATAAGAATCCTGCCTGGTAGTTGAGATTTCATGGTGGGGTGTAAGTGCGGGGCTACTGTCAGCCCTGCCTTTGATTTGTTTACCTCCAGAGTTGGAAAGTGTATATTTGCGTGAGATGGGAAAAGTGTGGATCGTGCTTCAGATTTCATCCTGACACTTTGAAATGACCAGTGTGTTGGTAATTATTTGCCATTTCCATGGCATTAGGCACCGTAATAGTCATGAGGTCGGTCTCTGCATCCTGAATCTCTGCTTTTTGCAGAGAAACCTCTGCTGAGGCCCAGGGAACTTGCTATTTCCCATAGCTGGCACAGGAGCCTTGGAAGATAGGATTGTTTTCCATATTATTTCACCATATTTCACCACTGTTTCAAGAACGGGAGCCCTTTTCAACCGTTAGCGGAAGAATCCTTCTTTGGAGATGAGATATTTTTCTGGGGTGGCAAGTGCAGGGCCTCTGTCAGTCCTGGGTTTGTTGGACTAGCGCCAGACATGAGAAGTGCCCCTTTGTGGGACAGGTGAATAGTGCGGATCCTGTTTCAGTCTAAAGAATGAAACAGGATCCGCACTTTTCACCGTTCCTTTCAGAATCATTTGATTCATCAGCTAGGAATGGCGATTGCTTCACCAGACCAATCGAAGGCTAGGCCAAAGTAACTGGATCTTTCCAAGAGGTGTGTGGCCCAACTTTTGAAAGAACCGCTAAGTGGAGAACTATTTGTTATTTTTCCAAAGCACTTTTCACCGTAATTGTCATAAGGTTGGTCTCTGCATCCTTAAGCATACCAGAGTCTTCACAGACGAAACAGGCTGAGGCCCAGTAATCTTGGCATTTCCAATAGTTGGTCCTAGAGACTACCAAGAAAGTGTTCTGTTAAGTATTATTCCGTTGTGGTTTCAGCATAATTTTCCGAACCCGAGCAGGGTTCTCGCATTAGCATAATAATCCTGCCTGGTAGTTGAGATTTCTGGGTGGGGTGTAAGCGCGGGGCTTCTGTAGGCCCTCCCGTTGATTTGTTTACCTCCACAGTTGGAAAGTGCATATTTGCGTGAGATGGGAAAAGTGTGGATCGTGCTTCAGATTTCATCCTGACACTTTGAAATGTCCAGTGTGTTGGTAATTATTTGCCATTTCCATGGCATTTGTCACCGTAATAGTCATGAGGTCGGTCTCTGCATCCTGAAGGCTATGATGCTTTTTGCAGAGAAACCTCTGCTGAGGCCCACGTAACTTGCTATTTCCCATAGCTGGCCCAGGAGCCTTGGAAGATAGGACTGTTTTCAGTATTATTTCACAATTTTTTCACCACTGTTTCAAGAACGGGAGCCCTTTTCAACCGTTAGCGTAAGAATCCTTCTTTGGAGATGAGATATTTTTCTGGGGTGGCAAGTGCAGGGCCTCTGTCAGTCCTGGGTTTGTTGGACTAGCGCCAGACATGAGAAGTGCGCCTTTGTGGGACAGGTGAATAGTGCGGATCCTGTTTCAGTCTAAACACTGAAACAGGATCCACACTTTTCACCGTTCCTTTCAGAATCATTTGATTCATCAGCTAGGAATGGCGATTGCTTCTCCAGACCAATCGAAGGCTAGGCCAGAGTAACTCGATCTTTCCAAGAGTTGTGTGGCCCAACTTTTGAAAGAACCGCTAAGTGGAGAACTATTTGTTATTTTCCCAAAGCACTTTTAATCGTAATTGTCCTAAGGTTGGTCTCTGCATCCTTAAGCATACGAGAGTCTTCACAGACGAAACAGGCTGAGGCCCAGTAATCTTGGCATTTCCAATAGTTGGTCCTAGAGACTACAAAGAAAGTGCTCTTTTAAGTATTATTCCGTTGTGGTTTCAGCATTATTTTCAGAATCCGAGCAGGGTTCTCGCATTAGCATAAGAATCCTGCCTGGTAGTTGAGATTTCATGGTGGGGTGTAAGTGAGGGGCTTCTGTCAGCCCTGCCTTTGATTTGTTTACCTCCAGAGTTGGAAAGTACTTTATTGCGTGAGATGGGAAAAGTGTGGATCGTGCTTCAGATTTCATCCTGACACTTTGAAATGACCAGTGTGTTGGTAATTATTTGCCATTTCCATGGCGTTTGGCACCATAATAGTCATGAGGTCGGTCTCTGCATCCTGAAGCCTATGATGCTTTTTGCAGAGAATCCTCTGCTGAGGCCCAGGTAACTTGCTATTTCCCATAGCTGGCACAGGAGCCTTGGAAGATAGGATTGTTTTCAGTATTATTTCACCATCCTTTCACCACTGTTTCAAGAACGGGAGCCCTTTTCAACCGTTAGCGGAAGAATCCTTTTTTGGAGATGAGATATTTTTCTGGGGTGGCAAGTGCAGGGCCTCTGTCAGTCCTGGGTTTGTTGGAGTAGCGCCAGACATGAGAAGTGCGCCTTTGTGGGACAGGTGAATAGTGCAGATCCTGTTTCAGTCTAAAGACTGAAACAGGATCCGCACTTTTCACCGTTCCTTTCAGAATCATTTGATTCATCAGCTAGGAAGGGCGATTCCTTCTCCAGAACAATCCAAGGCTAGGCCAGAGTAACTCGATCTTTCCAAGAGGGGTGTGGCACAACTTTTGAAATAACCGCTAGGTGGAGAAATATTTGGTATTTTTCCGTAGCACTTTTCACCGTAATTGTCATCAGGATGGTCTCTGTATCCTTAAGTATTGGAGCGTTTTCACAGACGAAAGCATGCTGAGGCCCAGTAAACTTGACTTTTCCAATAGTTGGTGCTAGAGACTATAAAGAAAGTGTTCTTTTAAGTATTATTCCACTGTGGATTCACCATTATTTTCAGAACCTGAGCAGCTTTCACGCTTTTAGCATAAGAATCCTTCCCCGTAGTGGAGATTTCTGAGTGGGGTGTTAGTGCCGATCTTCTGTCAGCCCTGTGTTTGATTTGTATACCTCCAGAGCTGGTAAGGGCATACTTGAGTGAGATGGGAAAAGTGTGGATCGTGCTTCAGATTTCATCCTGACACTTTTGAAATCACCAGTATGTTGGTAATTATTTGCCATTTCCATAGCGTTTTGCATCGTAACAGTCATGAGGTCGGTCTCTGCATCCTGAAGCCTATGATGCTTTTCGCAGAGAAAACTCTGCTGAGGCCCGGGTAACTTGGTATTTCCCATACCTGGCACCGGTGCCTTGGAAGATCGGATTGTTTTCAGTGTTAATTCACCATTCTTTCAGCACGGTTTCAAGAACAGGAGCCCTTTTCAACCGTTAGCGTAAGAATCCTTCTTTGGAGATGAGATATTTTTCTGGGGTGGCAAGTGCAGGGCCTCTGTCAGTCCTGGGTTTGTTGGACTAGCGCCAGGCATGAGAAGTTCGCCTTTGTGTGAGAGGTGAATAGTGCGGATCCTGTTTCAGTCTAGGTGAATAGTGCGGATCCTTTTTCAGTCTAAAGACTGAAACAGGATCCGCACTTTTCACCGTTCCTTTCAGAATCATTTGATTGATCAGCTAGGAAGGGCGATTCCTTCTCCAGAACAATCGAAGGCTAGGCCAAAGTAACTCGATCTTTCCAAGAGGGGTGTGGCACAACTTTTGAAATAACCGCTAGGTGGAGAACTATTTGGTATGTTTCCGTAGCACTTTTCACCGTAATTGTCATCAGGATGGTCTCTGCATCCTTAAGCATTGGAGAGTTTTCACAGACGAAAGCATGCTGAGGCCCAGTAAACTTGGCTTTTCCAATAGTTGGTACTAGAGACTATAAAGAAAGTGTTCTTTTAAGTATTATTCCACTGTGGATTCACCATTATTTTCAGAACCTGAGCAGCTTTCACGCATTAGCATAAGAATCCTTCCCCGTAGTGGAGATTTCTGAGTGGGGTGTTAGTGCTGATCTTCTGTCAGCCCTGTGTTTGATTTGTTTACCTCCACAGCTGGTAAGTGCATATTTGAGTGAGATGGAAAAAGTGTGGATCGTGCTTCAGATTTCATCCTGACACTTTTGAAATCACCAGTATGTTGGTAATTATTTGCCATTTCCATAGCGTTTTGCATCGTAACAGTCATGAGGTCGGTCTCTGCATCCTGAAGCCTATGATGCTTTTCCCAGAGAAAACTCTGCTGAGGCCCGGGTAACTTGGTATTTCCCATACCTGGCACCGGTGCCTTGGAAGATCGGATTGTTTTCAGTGTTAATTCACCATTCTTTCACCACGGTTTCAATAACAGGAGCCCTTTTCAACCGTTAGCGTAAGAATCCTTCTTTGGAGATGATATGTTTTTCTGGGGTGGCAAGTGCAGGGCCTCTGGCAGTCCTGGGTTTGTTGGACTAGCGACAGGCATGAGAAGTTCGCCTTTGTGTGAGAGGTGAATAGTGCGGATCCTGTTTCACTCTAAAGACTGAAACAGGATCCGCACTTTTCACCGTTCCTTTCAGAATCATTTGATTGATCAGCTAGGAAGGGCGATTCCTTCTCCAGAACAATCGAAGGCTAGGCCAGAGTAACTCGATCTTTCCAAGAGGGGTGTGGCACAACTTTTGAAATAACCGCTAGGTGGAGAACTATTTGGTATTTTTCCGTAGCACTTTTCACCGTAATTGTCATCTGGATGGTCTCTGAATCCTTAAGCATTGGAGAGTTTTCACAGACGAAAGCATGCTGAGGCCCAGTAAACTTGGCTTTTCCAATAGCTGGTACTAGAGACTATAAAGAAAGTGTTCTTTTAAGTATTATTCCACTGTGGATTCACCATTATTTTCAGAACCTGAGCAGCTTTCACGCATTAGCATAAGAATCCTTCCCCGTAGTGGAGATTTCTGAGTGGGGTGTTAGTGCCGATCTTCTGTCAGCCCTGTGTTTGATTTGTTTACCTCCAGAGCTGGTAAGGGCATATTTGAGTGAGATGGGAAAAGTGTCGATCGTGCTTCAGATTTCATCCTGACACTTTGGAAATCACCAGTATGTTGGTAATTATTTGCCGTTTCCAAAGCGTTTTGCATCGTAACAGTCATGAGGTCGGTCTCTGCATCCTGAAGCCTATGACGCTTTTCACAGAGAAAACTCTGCTGAGGCCCGGGTAACATGGTATTTCCCATACCTGGCACCGCTGCATTGGAAGATCGGATTGTTTTCAGTGTTAATTCACCATTCTTTCACCACGGTTTCAATAAGAGGAGCCCTTTTTAACCGTTAGCCTAAGAATCCTTGTTTGGAGATGAGATATTTTTCTGGGGTGGCAAGTGCAGGGCCTCTGTCAATCCTGGGTTTGTTGGACTATCGCCAGGCATGAGAAGTGCGCCTTTGTGGGACAGGAGAATAGTGCGGATCCTGTTTCAGTCTAAAGACTGAAACAGGATCTGCACTTTTCACCGTTCCTTTCAGAATCATTTGATTCATCAGCTAGGAATGGCGATTGCTTCACCAGACCAATCGAAGGTTAGCCCAAAGTAACTCGATCTTTCCAAGAGGTGTGTGGGCCAACTTTTGAAAGAACCACTAGGTGGAGAACTATTTGGTATTTTTCTGTAGCACTTTTCACCGTAATTGTCATCAGGATGGTCTCTGCATCCTTAAGCATTGGAGAGTTTTCACAGACGAAAGCCTGCTGAGGCACAGTAAACTTGGCTTTTCCAATAGTTGGTACTAGAGACTATAAAGAAAGTGTTCTTTTAAGTATTATTCCACTGTGGATTCACCATTATTTTCAGAACCTGAGCAGCTTTCACGCATTAGCATAAGAATCCTTCCCCGTAGTGGAGATTTCTGAGTGGGGTGTTAGTGCCGATCTTCTGTCAGCCCTGTGTTTGATTTGTTTACCTCCAGAGCTGGTAAGGGCATATTTGAGTGAGATGGGAAAAGTGTGGATCGTGCTTCAGATTTCATCCTGACACTTTGGAAATCACCAGTATGTTGGTAATTATTTGCCATTTCCATAGCGTTTTGCATCGTAACAGTCATGAGGTCAGTCTCTGCATCCTGAAGCCTATGACGCTTTTCGCAGAGAAAACTCTGCTGAGGCCCGGGTAACTTGGTATTTCCCATACCTGGCACCGGTGCCTTGGAAGTTCGGATTGTTTTCAGTGTTAATTCACCATTCTTTCACCACGGTTTCAAGAACAGGAGCCCTTTTCAACCGTTAGCGTAAGAATCCTTCTTTGGAGATGAGATATTTCTCCTGGGTGGCAAGTGCAGGGCCTCTGGCAGTCCTGGGTTTGCTGGACTAGCGCCAGGCATGAGAAGTTCGCCTTTGTGTGAGAGGTGAATAGTGCGGATCCTGTTTTAGTCTAAAGACTGAAACAGGATCCGCACTTTTCACCGTTCCTTTCAGAATCATTTGATTGATCAGCTAGGAAGGGCGATTCCTTCTCCAGAACAATCGAAGGCTAGGCCAGAGTAACTCGATCTTTCCAAGAGGGGTGTGGCACAACTTTTGAAATAACCGCTAGGTGGAGAACTATTTGGTATTTTTCCGTAGCACTTTGCACCGTAATTGTCATCTGGATGGTCTCTGAATCCTTAAGGATTGGAGAGTTTTCACAGACGAAAGCATGGTGAGGCCCAGTAAACTTGGCTTTTCCAATAGTTGGTACTAGAGACTATAAAGAAAGTGTTCTTTTAAGTATTATTCCACTGTGGATTCACCATTATTTTCAGAACCTTAGCAGCTTTCACGCATTAGCATAAGAATCCTTCCCCGTAGTGGAGATTTCTGAGTGGGGTGTTAGTGCCGATCTTCTGTCAGCCCTGTGTTTGATTTGTTTACCTCCAGAGCTGGTAAGGGCATATTTGAGTGAGATGGGAAAAGTGTGGATCGTGCTTCAGATTTCATCCTGACACTTTGGAATTCACCAGTATGTTGGTAATTATTTGCCATTTCCTTAGCGTTTTGCATCGTAACAGTCATGAGGTCGGTCTCTGCATCCTGAAGCCTATGACGCTTTTCGCAGAGAAAACTCTGCTGAGGCCCGGGTAACTTGGTATTTCCCATACCTGGCACCGGTGCCTTGCAAGATCGGATTGTTTTCAGTGTTAATTCACCATTCTTTCACCACGGTTTCAAGAACAGGAGCCCTTTTCAACCGTTAGCGTAAGAATCCTTCTTTGGAGATGAGATGTTTTTCTGGGGTGGCAAGTGCAGGGCCTCTGGCAGTCCTGGGTTTCTTGGACTAGCGACAGGCATGAGAAGTTCGCCTTTGTGTGAGAGGTGAATAGTGCGGATCCTGTGACTTTTCACCGTTCCTTTCAGAATCATTTGATTGATCAGCTAGGAAGGGCGATTCCTTCTCCAAAACAGGCGAAGGCTAGGCCAAAGTAACTCGATTTTTCCAAGAGGGGTGTGGCACAACTTTTGAAATAACTGCTAGGTGGAGAACTATTTGGTACTTTTCCGTAGCACTTTTCACCGTAATTGTCATCAGGATGGTCTCCGCATCCTTAAGCATTGGAGAGTTTTCACAGACGAAAGCATGCTGAGGCCCAGTAAACTTGGCTTTTCCAATAGTTGGTACTAGAGACTATAAAGAAAGTGTTCTTTTAAGTATTATTCCACTGTGGATTCACCATTATTTTCAGAACCTGAGCAGCTTTCACGCATTAGCATAAGAATCCTTCCCCGTAGTGGAGATTTCTGAGTGGGGTGTTAGTGCCGATCTTCTGTCAGCCCTGTGTTTGATTTGTTTACCTGCAGAGCTGGTAAGTGCATATTTGAGTGAGATGGGAAAAGTGTGGATCGTGCTTCAGATTTCATCCTGACACTTTTGAAATCACCAGTATGTTGGTAATTATTTGCCATTTCCATAGCGTTTTGCATCGTAACAGTCATGAGGTCGGTCTCTGCATCCTGAAGCCTATGACGCTTTTCATAGAGAAAACTCTGCTGAGGCCCGGGTATCTTGGTATTTCCCATACCTGGCACCGGTGCCTTGGAAGATCGGATTGTTCTCAGTGTTAATTCACCATTCTTTCAGCACGGTTTCCAGAACAGGAGCCCTTTTCAACCGTTAGCGTAAGAATCCTTCTTTGGAGATGAGATATTTTTCTGGGGTGGCAAGTGCAGGGCCTCTGTCAGTCCTGGGTTTGTTGGACTAGCGCCAGGCATGAGAAGTGCGCCTTTGTGTGAGAGGTGAATAGTGCGGATCCTGTTTCAGTCCAAAGACTGAAACAGGATCCGCACTTTTCACCGTTCCTTTCAGAATCATTTCATTGATCAGCTAGGAAGGGCGATTCCTTCTCCAGAACAATCGAAGGCTAGGCCAGAGTAACTCGATCTTTCCCAAAGGGGTGTGGCACAACTTTTGAAATAACCGCTATGTGGAGAAATATTTGGTATTTTTCCGTAGCACTTTTCACCGTTATTGTCATCAGGATTGTCTCCGCATCCTTAAGCATTGGAGAGTTTTCACAGACGAAAGCATGGTGAGGCCCAGTAAACTTGGCTTTTCCAATAGTTGGTACTAGAGACTATAAAGAAAGTGTTCTTTTAAGTATTATTCCACTGTGGATTCACCATTATTTTCAGAACCTGAGCAGCTTTCACGCATTAGCATAAGAATCCTTCCCCGTAGTGGAGATTTCTGAGTGGGGTGTTAGTGCCGATCTTCTGTCAGCCCTGTGTTTGATTTGTTTACCTCCAGAGCTGGTGAGGCCATACTTGAGTGAGTTGGGAAAAGTGTGGATCGTGCTTCAGATTTCATCCTGACACTTTTGAAATCACCAGTATGTTGGTAATTATTTGCCATTTCCATAGCGTTTTGCATCGTAACAGTCATGAGGTCGGTCTCTGCATCCTGAAGCCTATGATGATTTTCGCAGAGAAAACTCTGCTGAGGCCCGGGTAACTTGGTATTTCCCATACCTGGCACCGGTGCCTTGGAAGATCGGATTGTTTTCAGTGTTAATTCACCATTCTTTCAGCACGGTTTCAAGAACAGGAGCCCTTTTCAACCGTTAGCGTAAGAATCCTTCTTTGGAGATTAGATAATTTTCTGGGGTGGCAAGTGCAGGGCCTCTGTCAGTCCTGGGTTTGTTGGACTAGCGCCAGGCATGAGAAGTGCGCCTTTGTGTGAGAGGTGAATAGTGCGGATCCTGTTTCAGTCTAAAGACTGAAACAGGATCCGCACTTTTCACCGTTCCTTTCAGAATCATTTGATTGATCAGCTAGGAAGGGCGATTCCTTCTCCAGAACAATCGAGGGCTAGGCCAAAGTAACTCGATCTCTCCAAGAGGGGTGTGGCACAACTTTTGAAATAACCGCTAGGTGGAGAACTATTTGGTATTTTTCCGTAGCACTTTTCACCGTAATTGTCATCAGGATGGTCTCTGCATCCTTAAGCATTGGAGAGTTTTCACAGACGAAAGCATGGTGAGGCCCAGTAAACTGGGCTTTTCCAATAGTTGGTACTAGAGACTATAAAGAAAGTGTTCTTTTAAGTATTATTCCACTGTGGATTCACCATTATTTTCAGAACCTGAGCAGCTTTCACGCATTAGCATAAGAATCCTTCCTCGTAGTGGAGATTTCTGAGTGGGGTGTTAGTGCCGATCTTCTGTCAGCCCTGTGCTTGATTTGTTCACCTCCAGAGCTCGTAAGTGCATATTTGAGTGAGATGGGAAAAGTGTGGATCGTGCTTCAGATTTCATCCTGACAATTTTGAAATCTCCAGTATGTTGGTAATTATTTGCCATTTCCATAGCGTTTTGCATCGTAACAGTCATGAGGTCGGTCTCTGCATCCTGAAGCCTATGATGCTTTTCGCAGAGAAAACTCTGCTGAGGCCCGGGTAACTTGGTATTTCCCATACCTGGCACCGGTGCCTTGGAAGATCGGATTGTTTTCAGTGTTAATTCACCATTCTTTCACCACGGTTTCAATAACAGGAGCCCTTTTCAACCGTTAGTGTAAGAATCCTTCTTTGGAGATGAGATATTTTTCTGGGGTGGCAAGTTCAGGGCCTCTGTCAGTCCTGCGTTTGTTGGACTAGCGCCAGGCATGAGAAGTTCGCATTTGTGTGAGAGGTGAATAGTGCGGATCCTGTTACTTTTCACCGTTCCTTTCAGAATCATTTGATTGATCAGCTAGGAAGGGCGATTCCTTCTCCAGAACAATCAAAGGCTAGGCCAAAATAACTCGATCTTTCCAAGAGGGGTGTGGCACAACTTTTGAAATAACTGCTAGGTGGAGAACTATTTGGTATTTTTCCGTAGCACTTTTCACCGTAATTGTAATCAGGATGGTCTCTGCATCCTTAAGCATTGGAGAGTTTTCTCAGCCGAAAGCATGCTGAGGCCCAGTAAACTTGGCTTTTCCAATAGTTGGTACTAGAGACTATAAAGAAAGTGTTCTTTTAAGTATTATTCCAGTGTGGATTCACCATTATTTTCAGAACCTGAGCAGCTTTCACGCATTAGCATAAGAATCCTTCCCCGTAGTGGAGATTTCTGAGTGGGGTGTTAGTGCCGATCTTCTGTCAGCCCTGTGTTTGATTTGTTTACCTCCAGAGCTGGTAAAGGCATATTTGAGTGAGATGGGAAAAGTGTGGATCGTGCTTCAGATTTCATCCTGACACTTTTGAAATCACTAGTATGTTGGTAATTATTTGCCATTTCCATAGCGTTTTGCATCGTAACAGTCATGAGGTCTGTCTCTGCATCCTGAAGCCTATGATGCTTTTCGCAGAGAAAACTCTGCTGAGGCCCGGGTAACTTGGTATTTCCCATACCTGGCACCGGTGCCTTGGAAGATCGGATTGTTTTCAGTGTTAATTCACCATTCTTTCACCACGGTTTCAAGAACAGGAGCCCTTTTCAACCGTTAGCGTAAGAATCCTTCTTTGGAGATGAGATATTTTTCTGGGGTGTCAAGTGCAGGGCCTCTGTCAGTCCTGGGTTTGTTAGACTAGAGCCAGGCATGAGAAGTTCGCCTTTGTGTGAGAGGTGAATAGTGCGGATCCTGTTTCAGTCTAGGTGAATAGTGCGGATCCTTTTTCAATCTAAAGACTGAAACAGGATCCGCACTTTTCACCGTTCCTTTCAGAATCATTTGATTGATCAGCTAGGAAGGGCGATTCCTTCTCCAGAACAATCGAAGGCTAGGCCAAAGTAACTCGATCTTTGCAAGAGGGGTGTGGCACAACTTTTGAAATAACCGCTAGGTGGAGAACTATTTGGTATTTTTCCGTAGCACTTTTCACCGTATTGTCATCAGGATGGTCTCTGCATCCTTAAGCATTGGAGAGTTTTCACAGACTAAAGCATGCTGAGGCCCAGTAAACTTGCCTTTTCCAATAGTTGGTACTAGAGACTATAAAGAAAGTGTTCTTTTAAGTATTATTCCACTGTGGATTCACCATTATTTTCAGAACCTGAGCAGCTTTCACGCATTAGCATAAGAATCCTTCCCCGTAGTGGAGATTTCTGAGTGGGGTGTTAGTGCCGATCTTCTGTCAGCCCTGTGTTTGATTTTTTTACCTCCAGAGGTGGTAAGTGCATATTTGAGTGAGATGGGAAAAGTGTGGATCGTGCTTCAGATTTCATCCTGACACTTTTGAAATCACCAGTATGTTGGTAATTATTTGCCATTTCCATAGCGTTTTGCATCGTAACAGTCATGAGGTCGGTCTCTGCATCCTGAAGCCTATGATGCTTTTCGCAGAGAAAACTCTGCTGAGGCCCGGGTAACTTGGTATTTCCCATACCTGGCACCGGTGCCATGGAAGATCGGATTGTTTTAAGTGTTAATTCACCATTCTTTCACCACGGTTTCAAGAACAGTAGCCCTTTTCAGCCGTTAGCGTAAGAATCCTTCTTTGGAGATGAGATATTTTTCTGGGGTGGCAAGTGCACGGCCTCTGTCAGTCCTGGGTTTGTTGGACTAGCGCCAGGCATGAGAAGTGCGCCTTTGTGTGAGAGGTGAATAGTGCGGATGCTTTTCAGTCTAAAGACTGAAACAGGATCCGCACTTTTCACCGTTCCTTTCAGAATCATTTGATTGATCAGCTAGGAAGGGCGATTCCTTCTCCAGAACAATTGAAGGCTAGGCCAGAGTAACTCGATCCTTCCAAGAGGGGTGTGGCACAACTTTTGAAATAACCGCTAGGTGGAGAACTATTTGGTATTTCTGGGTAGCACTTTTCACCGTAATTGTCATCAGGATGGTCTCTGCATCCTTAAGCATTGGAGAGTTTTCACAGACGAAAGCATGCTGAGGCCCAGTAAACTTGGCTTTTCCAATAGTTGGTGCTAGAGACTATAAAGAAAGTGTTCTTTTAAGTATTATTCCACTGTGGATTCACCATTATTTTCAGAACCTGAGCAGCTTTCACGCATTAGCATAAGAATCCTTCCCCGTAGTGGAGATTTCTGAGTGGGGTGTTAGTGCCGATCTTCTGTCAGCCCTGTGTTTGATTTGTTTACCTCCAGAGCTGGTAAGGGCATATTTGAGTGAGATGGGAAAAGTGTGGATCGTGCTTCAGATTTCATCCTGACACTTTTGAAATCACCAGTATGTTGGTAATTATTTTCCATTTCCATAGCGTTTTGTATCGTAACAGTCATGAGGTCGGTCTCTGTATCCTGAAGCCTATGATGCTTTTCGCAGAGAAAACTCTGCTGAGGCCCGGGTAACTTGGTATTTCCCTTACCTGGCACCGGTGCCTTGGAAGATCGGATTGTTTTCAGTGTTAATTCACCATTCTTTCACCACGGTTTCAATAACAGGAGCCCTTTTCAACCGTTAGCGTAAGAATCCTTCTTTGGAGATGAGATATTTTTCTGGGGTGGCAAGTGCAGGGCCTCTGTCAGTCCTGGGTTTGTTGGACTAGCGCCAGGCATGAGAAGTTCGCCTTTGTGTGAGAGGTGAATAGTGCGGATCCTGTTTTAGTCTAAAGACTGAAACAGGATCCGCACTTTTCACCGTTCCTTTCAGAATCATTTGATTGATCAGCTAGGAAGGGCGATTCCTTCTCCAGAACAATCGAAGGCTAGGCCAAAGTAACTCGATCTTTCCAAGAGGGGTGTGGCACAACTTTTGAAATAACCGCTAGGTGGAGAACTGTTTGGTATTTTTCTGTAGCACTTTTCACCGTAATTGTCATAAGTTTGGTCTCTGCATCCTTAAGCATACGAGAGTCTTCACAGACGAAACAGGCTGAGGCCCAGTAATCTTGGCATTTCCAATAGTTGGTCCTAGAGACTACCAAGAAACTGTTCTTTTAAGTATTATTCCGTCGTGGTTTCAGCATTATTTTCAGAACCGGAGCAGGGTTCTCGCATTAGCATAAGAATCCTGCCTGGTAGTTGAGATTTCTGGGTGGGGTGTAAGTGCGGGGCTTCTGTCAGCCCTGCCTTTGATTTGTTTACCTCCAGAGTTGGAAAGTGCATAATTGCTTGAGACGGGAAAAGTGTGGATCGTGCTTCAGATTTCATCCTGACCCTTTGAAATGACCAGTGTGTTGGTAATTATTTGCATTTCCATGGCGTTTGGCACCGTAATAGTCATGAGGTCGGTCTCTGCATCCTGAAAGCTATGATGCTTTTTGCAGAGAATCCTCTGCTGAGGCCCAGGTAACTTGCTATTTCCCATAGCTGGCACAGGAGCCTTGGAAAATAGGATTGTTTTCAGTATTATTTCACCATCCTTTCACCACTGTTTCAAGAACGGGAGCCCTTTTCAACCGTTAGCGGAAGAATCCTTCTTTTGAGATGAGATATTTTTCTGGGGTGGCAAGTGCAGGGCCTCTTTCAGTCCTGGGTTTGTTGGACTAGCGCCCGACATGAGAAGTGCGCCTTTGTGGGACAGGTGAATAGTGCGGATCCTGTTTCAGTTTAAAGACTGAAACAGGATCCGCACTTTTCACCATTCCTTTCAGAATCATTTGATTCATCAGCTAGGAATGGCGATTGCTTCTCCAGACCAAATGAAGGCTAGGCCAATGTAACTCGATCTTTCCAAGAGGTATGTGGCACAACTTTTGAAAGAACCGCTAAGTGGAGAACTATATGGTGTTTTCCGAAGCACTTTTCACCGCAATTGTCCTAACGTTGGTCTTTGCATCCTTAAGCATACCAGCGTTTTCACAGACGAAACACGCTGAGGCCCATTAATCTTGGCATTTCCAATAGTTGGTCCTAGAGACTACCAAGAAAGTGTTCTTTTAAGTATTATTCCGTTGTGGTTTCAGCAATATTTTCAGAACCCGAGCAGGGTTCTCGCATTAGCATAAGAATCCTGCCTGGTAGTTGAGATTTCATGGTGGGGTGTAAGTGCGGGGCTACTGTCAGCCCTGCCTTTGATTTGTTTACCTCCAGAGTTGGAAAGTGTATATTTGCGTGAGATGGGAAAAGT
Organism: Lemur catta; assembly: GCF_020740605.2. Taxonomy (NCBI): domain Eukaryota; kingdom Metazoa; phylum Chordata; class Mammalia; order Primates; family Lemuridae; genus Lemur; species Lemur catta. Next base: position 27,785,337 of record NC_059137.1, read on the forward strand.
GTGGATCGTGCTTCAGATTTCATCCTGACACTTTGAAATGACCAGTGTGTTGGTAATTATTTGCCATTTCCATGGCATTAGGCACCGTAATAGTCATGAGGTCGGTCTCTGCATCCTGAATCTCTGCTTTTTGCAGAGAAACCTCTGCTGAGGCCCAGGGAACTTGCTATTTCCCATAGCTGGCACAGGAGCCTTGGAAGATAGGATTGTTTTCCATATTATTTCACCATATTTCACCACGGTTTCAAGAACAGGAGCCCTTTTCAACCGTTAGCGTAAGAATCCTTCTTTGGAGATGAGATGTTTTTCTGGGGTGGCAAGTGCAGGGCCTCTGGCATTCCTGGGTTTCTTGGACTAGCGACAGGCATGAGAAGTTCGCCTTTGTGTGAGAGGTGAATAGTGCGGATCCTGTGACTTTTCACCGTTCCTTTCAGAATCATTTGATTGATCAGCTAGGAAGGGCGATTCCTTCTCCAAAACAGGCGAAGGCTAGGCCAAAGTAACTCGATTTTTCCAAGAGGGGTGTGGCACAACTTTTGAAATAACTGCTAGGTGGAGAACTATTTGGTACTTTTCCGTAGCACTTTTCACCGTAATTGTCATCAGGATGGTCTCCGCATCCTTAAGCATTGGAGAGTTTTCACAGACGAAAGCATGCTGAGGCCCAGTAAACTTGGCTTTTCCAATAGTTGGTACTAGAGACTATAAAGAAAGTGTTCTTTTAAGTATTATTCCACTGTGGATTCACCATTATTTTCAGAACCTGAGCAGCTTTCACGCATTAGCATAAGAATCCTTCCCCGTAGTGGAGATATCTGAGTGGGGTGTTAGTGCCGATCTTCTGTCAGCCCTGTGTTTGATTTGTTTACCTGCAGAGCTGGTAAGTGCATATTTGAGTGAGATGGGAAAAGTGTGGATCGTGCTTCAGATTTCATCCTGACACTTTTGAAATCACCAGTATGTTGGTAATTATTTGCCATTTCCATAGCGTTTTGCATCGTAACAGTCATGAGGTCGGTCTCTGCATCCTGAAGCCTATGACGCTTTTCGTAGAGAAAACTCTGCTGAGGCCCGGGTATCTTGGTATTTCCCATACCTGGCACCGGTGCCTTGGAAGATCGGATTGTTCTCAGTGTTAATTCACCATTCTTTCAGCACGGTTTCAAGAACAGGAGCCCTTTTCAACCGTTAGCGTAAGAATCCTTCTTTGGAGATGAGATATTTTTCTGGGGTGGCAAGTGCAGGGCCTCTGTCAGTCCTGGGTTTGTTGGACTAGCGCCAGGCATGAGAAGTGCGCCTTTGTGTGAGAGGTGAATAGTGCGGATCCTGTTTCAGTCCAAAGACTGAAACAGGATCCGCACTTTTCACCGTTCCTTTCAGAATCATTTCATTGATCAGCTAGGAAGGGCGATTCCTTCTCCAGAACAATCGAAGGCTAGGCCAGAGTAACTCGATCTTTCCCAAAGGGGTGTGGCACAACTTTTGAAATAACCGCTATGTGGAGAAATATTTGGTATTTTTCCGTAGCACTTTTCACCGTTATTGTCATCAGGATTGTCTCCGCATCCTTAAGCATTGGAGAGTTTTCACAGACGAAAGCATGGTGAGGCCCAGTAAACTTGGCTTTTCCAATAGTTGGTACTAGAGACTATAAAGAAAGTGTTCTTTTAAGTATTATTCCACTGTGGATTCACCATTATTTTCAGAACCTGAGCAGCTTTCACGCATTAGCATAAGAATCCTACCCCGTAGTGGAGATTTCTGAGTGGGGTGTTAGTGCCGATCTTCTGTCAGCCCTGTGTTTGATTTGTTTACCTCCAGAGCTGGTGAGGCCATACTTGAGTGAGTTGGGAAAAGTGTGGATCGTGCTTCAGATTTCATCCTGACACTTTTGAAATCACCAGTATGTTGGTAATTATTTGCCATTTCCATAGCGTTTTGCATCGTAACAGTCATGAGGTCGGTCTCTGCATCCTGAAGCCTATGATGATTTTCGCAGAGAAAACTCTGCTGAGGCCCGGGTAACTTGGTATTTCCCATACCTGGCACCGGTGCCTTGGAAGATCGGATTGTTTTCAGTGTTAATTCACCATTCTTTCAGCACGGTTTCAAGAACAGGAGCCCTTTTCAACCGTTAGCGTAAGAATCCTTCTTTGGAGATTAGATAATTGTTCTGGGGTGGCAAGTGCAGGGCCTCTGTCAGTCCTGGGTTTGTTGGACTAGCGCCAGGCATGAGAAGTGCGCCTTTGTGTGAGAGGTGAATAGTGCGGATCCTGTTTCAGTCTAAAGACTGAAACAGGATCCGCACTTTTCACCGTTCCTTTCAGAATCATTTGATTGATCAGCTAGGAAGGGCGATTCCTTCTCCAGAACAATCGAGGGCTAGGCCAAAGTAACTCGATCTCTCCAAGAGGGGTGTGGCACAACTTTTGAAATAACCGCTAGGTGGAGAACTATTTGGTATTTTTCCGTAGCACTTTTCACCGTAATTGTCATCAGGATGGTCTCTGCATCCTTAAGCATTGGAGAGTTTTCACAGACGAAAGCATGGTGAGGCCCAGTAAACTGGGCTTTTCCAATAGTTGGTACTAGAGACTATAAAGAAAGTGTTCTTTTAAGTATTATTCCACTGTGGATTCACCATTATTTTCAGAACCTGAGCAGCTTTCACGCATTAGCATAAGAATCCTTCCTCGTAGTGGAGATTTCTGAGTGGGGTGTTAGTGCCGATCTTCTGTCAGCCCTGTGCTTGATTTGTTCACCTCCAGAGCTCGTAAGTGCATATTTGAGTGAGATGGGAAAAGTGTGGATCGTGCTTCAGATTTCATCCTGACAATTTTGAAATCTCCAGTATGTTGGTAATTATTTGCCATTTCCATAGCGTTTTGCATCGTAACAGTCATGAGGTCGGTCTCTGCATCCTGAAGCCTATGATGCTTTTCGCAGAGAAAACTCTGCTGAGGCCCGGGTAACTTGGTATTTCCCATACCTGGCACCGGTGCCTTGGAAGATCGGATTGTTTTCAGTGTTAATTCACCATTCTTTCACCACGGTTTCAATAAAAGGAGCCCTTTTCAACCGTTAGTGTAAGAATCCTTCTTTGGAGATGAGATATTTTTCTGGGGTGGCAAGTTCAGGGCCTCTGTCAGTCCTGCGTTTGTTGGACTAGCGCCAGGCATGAGAAGTTCGCATTTGTGTGAGAGGTGAATAGTGCGGATCCTGTTACTTTTCACCGTTCCTTTCAGAATCATTTGATTGATCAGCTAGGAAGGGCGATTCCTTCTCCAGAACAATCAAAGGCTAGGCCAAAATAACTCGATCTTTCCAAGAGGGGTGTGGCACAACTTTTGAAATAACTGCTAGGTGGAGAACTATTTGGTATTTTTCCGTAGCACTTTTCACCGTAATTGTAATCAGGATGGTCTCTGCATCCTTAAGCATTGGAGAGTTTTCTCAGCCGAAAGCATGCTGAGGCCCAGTAAACTTGGCTTTTCCAATAGTTGGTACTAGAGACTATAAAGAAAGTGTTCTTTTAAGTATTATTCCAGTGTGGATTCACCATTATTTTCAGAACCTGAGCAGCTTTCACGCATTAGCATAAGAATCCTTCCCCGTAGTGGAGATTTCTGAGTGGGGTGTTAGTGCCGATCTTCTGTCAGCCCTGTGTTTGATTTGTTTACCTCCAGAGCTGGTAAAGGCATATTTGAGTGAGATGGGAAAAGTGTGGATCGTGCTTCAGATTTCATCCTGACACTTTTGAAATCACTAGTATGTTGGTAATTATTTGCCATTTCCATAGCGTTTTGCATCGTAACAGTCATGAGGTCTGTCTCTGCATCCTGAAGCCTATGATGCTTTTCGCAGAGAAAACTCTGCTGAGGCCCGGGTAACTTGGTATTTCCCATACCTGGCACCGGTGCCTTGGAAGATCGGATTGTTTTCAGTGTTAATTCACCATTCTTTCACCACGGTTTCAAGAACAGGAGCCCTTTTCAACCGTTAGCGTAAGAATCCTTCTTTGGAGATGAGATATTTTTCTGGGGTGTCAAGTGCAGGGCCTCTGTCAGTCCTGGGTTTGTTAGACTAGAGCCAGGCATGAGAAGTTCGCCTTTGTGTGAGAGGTGAATAGTGCGGATCCTGTTTCAGTCTAGGTGAATAGTGCGGATCCTTTTTCAATCTAAAGACTGAAACAGGATCCGCACTTTTCACCGTTCCTTTCAGAATCATTTGATTGATCAGCTAGGAAGGGCGATTCCTTCTCCAGAACAATCGAAGGCTAGGCCAAAGTAACTCGATCTTTGCAAGAGGGGTGTGGCACAACTTTTGAAATAACCGCTAGGTGGAGAACTATTTGGTATTTTTCCGTAGCACTTTTCACCGTATTGTCATCAGGATGGTCTCTGCATCCTTAAGCATTGGAGAGTTTTCACAGACTAAAGCATGCTGAGGCCCAGTAAACTTGCCTTTTCCAATAGTTGGTACTAGAGACTATAAAGAAAGTGTTCTTTTAAGTATTATTCCACTGTGGATTCACCATTATTTTCAGAACCTGAGCAGCTTTCACGCATTAGCATAAGAATCCTTCCCCGTAGTGGAGATTTCTGAGTGGGGTGTTAGTGCCGATCTTCTGTCAGCCCTGTGTTTGATTTTTTTACCTCCAGAGGTGGTAAGTGCATATTTGAGTGAGATGGGAAAAGTGTGGATCGTGCTTCAGATTTCATCCTGACACTTTTGAAATCACCAGTATGTTGGTAATTATTTGCCATTTCCATAGCGTTTTGCATCGTAACAGTCATGAGGTCGGTCTCTGCATCCTGAAGCCTATGATGCTTTTCGCAGAGAAAACTCTGCTGAGGCCCGGGTAACTTGGTATTTCCCATACCTGGCACCGGTGCCATGGAAGATCGGATTGTTTTAAGTGTTAATTCACCATTCTTTCACCACGGTTTCAAGAACAGTAGCCCTTTTCAGCCGTTAGCGTAAGAATCCTTCTTTGGAGATGAGATATTTTTCTGGGGTGGCAAGTGCACGGCCTCTGTCAGTCCTGGGTTTGTTGGACTAGCGCCAGGCATGAGAAGTGCGCCTTTGTGTGAGAGGTGAATAGTGCGGATGCTTTTCAGTCTAAAGACTGAAACAGGATCCGCACTTTTCACCGTTCCTTTCAGAATCATTTGATTGATCAGCTAGGAAGGGCGATTCCTTCTCCAGAACAATCGAAGGCTAGGCCAGAGTAACTCGATCCTTCCAAGAGGGGTGTGGCACAACTTTTGAAATAACCGCTAGGTGGAGAACTATTTGGTATTTCTGCGTAGCACTTTTCACCGTAATTGTCATCAGGATGGTCTCTGCATCCTTAAGCATTGGAGCGTTTTCACAGACGAAAGCATGCTGAGGCCCAGTAAACTTGGCTTTTCCAATAGTTGGTGCTAGAGACTATAAAGAAAGTGTTCTTTTAAGTATTATTCCACTGTGGATTCACCATTATTTTCAGAACCTGAGCAGCTTTCACGCATTAGCATAAGAATCCTTCCCCGTAGTGGAGATTTCTGAGTGGGGTGTTAGTGCCGATCTTCTGTCAGCCCTGTGTTTGATTTGTTTACCTCCAGAGCTGGTAAGGGCATATTTGAGTGAGATGGGAAAAGTGTGGATCGTGCTTCAGATTTCATCCTGACACTTTTGAAATCACCAGTATGTTGGTAATTATTTTCCATTTCCATAGCGTTTTGTATCGTAACAGTCATGAGGTCGGTCTCTGCATCCTGAAGCCTATGATGCTTTTCGCAGAGAAAACTCTGCTGAGGCCCGGGTAACTTGGTATTTCCCTTACCTGGCACCGGTGCCTTGGAAGATCGGATTGTTTTCAGTGTTAATTCACCATTCTTTCACCACGGTTTCAATAACAGGAGCCCTTTTCAACCGTTAGCGTAAGAATCCTTCTTTGGAGATGAGATATTTTTCTGGGGTGGCAAGTGCAGGGCCTCTGTCAGTCCTGGGTTTGTTGGACTAGCGCCAGGCATGAGAAGTTCGCCTTTGTGTGAGAGGTGAATAGTGCGGATCCTGTTTTAGTCTAAAGACTGAAACAGGATCCGCACTTTTCACCGTTCCTTTCAGAATCATTTGATTGATCAGCTAGGAAGGGCGATTCCTTCTCCAGAACAATCGAAGGCTAGGCCAAAGTAACTCGATCTTTCCAAGAGGGGTGTGGCACAACTTTTGAAATAACCGCTAGGTGGAGAACTGTTTGGTATTTTTCTGTAGCACTTTTCACCGTAATTGTCATAAGTTTGGTCTCTGCATCCTTAAGCATACGAGAGTCTTCACAGACGAAACAGGCTGAGGCCCAGTAATCTTGGCATTTCCAATAGTTGGTCCTAGAGACTACCAAGAAACTGTTCTTTTAAGTATTATTCCGTCGTGGTTTCAGCATTATTTTCAGAACCGGAGCAGGGTTCTCGCATTAGCATAAGAATCCTGCCTGGTAGTTGAGATTTCTGGGTGGGGTGTAAGTGCGGGGCTTCTGTCAGCCCTGCCTTTGATTTGTTTACCTCCAGAGTTGGAAAGTGCATAATTGCTTGAGACGGGAAAAGTGTGGATCGTGCTTCAGATTTCATCCTGACCCTTTGAAATGACCAGTGTGTTGGTAATTATTTGCATTTCCATGGCGTTTGGCACCGTAATAGTCATGAGGTCGGTCTCTGCATCCTGAAAGCTATGATGCTTTTTGCAGAGAATCCTCTGCTGAGGCCCAGGTAACTTGCTATTTCCCATAGCTGGCACAGGAGCCTTGGAAAATAGGATTGTTTTCAGTATTATTTCACCATCCTTTCACCACTGTTTCAAGAACGGGAGCCCTTTTCAACCGTTAGCGGAAGAATCCTTCTTTTGAGATGAGATATTTTTCTGGGGTGGCAAGTGCAGGGCCTCTTTCAGTCCTGGGTTTGTTGGACTAGCGCCCGACATGAGAAGTGCGCCTTTGTGGGACAGGTGAATAGTGCGGATCCTGTTTCAGTTTAAAGACTGAAACAGGATCCGCACTTTTCACCATTCCTTTCAGAATCATTTGATTCATCAGCTAGGAATGGCGATTGCTTCTCCAGACCAAATGAAGGCTAGGCCAATGTAACTCGATCTTTCCAAGAGGTATGTGGCACAACTTTTGAAAGAACCGCTAAGTGGAGAACTATATGGTGTTTTCCGAAGCACTTTTCACCGCAATTGTCCTAACGTTGGTCTTTGCATCCTTAAGCATACCAGCGTTTTCACAGACGAAACACGCTGAGGCCCATTAATCTTGGCATTTCCAATAGTTGGTCCTAGAGACTACCAAGAAAGTGTTCTTTTAAGTATTATTCCGTTGTGGTTTCAGCAATATTTTCAGAACCCGAGCAGGGTTCTCGCATTAGCATAAGAATCCTGCCTGGTAGTTGAGATTTCATGGTGGGGTGTAAGTGCGGGGCTACTGTCAGCCCTGCCTTTGATTTGTTTACCTCCAGAGTTGGAAAGTGTATATTTGCGTGAGATGGGAAAAGTGTGGATCGTGCTTCAGATTTCATCCTGACACTTTGAAATGACCAGTGTGTTGGTAATTATTTGCCATTTCCATGGCATTAGGCACCGTAATAGTCATGAGGTCGGTCTCTGCATCCTGAATCTCTGCTTTTTGCAGAGAAACCTCTGCTGAGGCCCAGGGAACTTGCTATTTCCCATAGCTGGCACAGGAGCCTTGGAAGATAGGATTGTTTTCCATATTATTTCACCATATTTCACCACTGTTTCAAGAACGGGAGCCCTTTTCAACCGTTAGCGGAAGAATCCTTCTTTGGAGATGAGATATTTTTCTGGGGTGGCAAGTGCAGGGCCTCTGTCAGTCCTGGGTTTGTTGGACTAGCGCCAGACATGAGAAGTGCCCCTTTGTGGGACAGGTGAATAGTGCGGATCCTGTTTCAGTCTAAAGAATGAAACAGGATCCGCACTTTTCACCGTTCCTTTCAGAATCATTTGATTCATCAGCTAGGAATGGCGATTGCTTCACCAGACCAATCGAAGGCTAGGCCAAAGTAACTGGATCTTTCCAAGAGGTGTGTGGCCCAACTTTTGAAAGAACCGCTAAGTGGAGAACTATTTGTTATTTTTCCAAAGCACTTTTCACCGTAATTGTCATAAGGTTGGTCTCTGCATCCTTAAGCATACCAGAGTCTTCACAGACGAAACAGGCTGAGGCCCAGTAATCTTGGCATTTCCAATAGTTGGTCCTAGAGACTACCAAGAAAGTGTTCTGTTAAGTATTATTCCGTCGTGGTTTCAGCATAATTTTCCGAACCCGAGCAGGGTTCTCGCATTAGCATAATAATCCTGCCTGGTAGTTGAGATTTCTGGGTGGGGTGTAAGCGCGGGGCTTCTGTAGGCCCTCCCGTTGATTTGTTTACCTCCACAGTTGGAAAGTGCATATTTGCGTGAGATGGGAAAAGTGTGGATCGTGCTTCAGATTTCATCCTGACACTTTGAAATGTCCAGTGTGTTGGTAATTATTTGCCATTTCCATGGCATTTGTCACCGTAATAGTCATGAGGTCGGTCTCTGCATCCTGAAGGCTATGATGCTTTTTGCAGAGAAACCTCTGCTGAGGCCCACGTAACTTGCTATTTCCCATAGCTGGCCCAGGAGCCTTGGAAGATAGGACTGTTTTCAGTATTATTTCACAATTTTTTCACCACTGTTTCAACAAAGGGAGCCCTTTTCAACCGTTAGCGTAAGAATCCTTCTTTGGAGATGAGATATTTTTCTGGGGTGGCAAGTGCAGGGCCTCTGTCAGTCCTGGGTTTGTTGGACTAGCGCCAGACATGAGAAGTGCGCCTTTGTGGGACAGGTGAATAGTGCGGATCCTGTTTCAGTCTAAACACTGAAACAGGATCCACACTTTTCACCGTTCCTTTCAGAATCATTTGATTCATCAGCTAGGAATGGCGATTGCTTCTCCAGACCAATCGAAGGCTAGGCCAGAGTAACTCGATCTTTCCAAGAGGTGTGTGGCCCAACTTTTGAAAGAACCGCTAAGTGGAGAACTATTTGTTATTTTCCCAAAGCACTTTTAATCGTAATTGTCCTAAGGTTGGTCTCTGCATCCTTAAGCATACGAGAGTCTTCACAGACGAAACAGGCTGAGGCCCAGTAATCTTGGCATTTCCAATAGTTGGTCCTAGAGACTACCAAGAAAGTGCTCTTTTAAGTATTATTCCGTTGTGGTTTCAGCATTATTTTCAGAATCCGAGCAGGGTTCTCGCATTAGCATAAGAATCCTGCCTGGTAGTTGAGATTTCATGGTGGGGTGTAAGTGAGGGGCTTCTGTCAGCCCTGCCTTTGATTTGTTTACCTCCAGAGTTGGAAAGTACTTTATTGCGTGAGATGGGAAAAGTGTGGATCGTGCTTCAGATTTCATCCTGACACTTTGAAATGACCAGTGTGTTGGTAATTATTTGCCATTTCCATGGCGTTTGGCACCATAATAGTCATGAGGTCGGTCTCTGCATCCTGAAGCCTATGATGCTTTTCGCAGAGAAAACTCTGCTGAGGCCCGGGTAACTTGGTATTTCCCATACCTGGCTCCGGTGCCATGGAAGATCGGATTGTTTTAAGTGTTAATTCACCATTCTTTCACCACGGTTTCAAGAACAGTAGCCCTTTTCAGCCGTTAGCGTAAGAATCCTTCTTTGGAGATGAGATATTTTTCTGGGGTGGCAAGTGCACGGCCTCTGTCAGTCCTGGGTTTGTTGGACTAGCGCCAGGCATGAGAAGTGCGCCTTTGTGTGAGAGGTGAATAGTGCGGATGCTTTTCAGTCTAAAGACTGAAACAGGATCCGCACTTTTCACCGTTCCTTTCAGAATCATTTGATTGATCAGCTAGGAAGGGCGATTCCTTCTCCAGAACAATCGAAGGCTAGGCCAGAGTAACTCGATCCTTCCAAGAGGGGTGTGGCACAACTTTTGAAATAACCGCTAGGTGGAGAACTATTTGGTATTTCTGCGTAGCACTTTTCACCGTAATTGTCATCAGGATGGTCTCTGCATCCTTAAGCATTGGAGCGTTTTCACAGACGAAAGCATGCTGAGGCCCAGTAAACTTGGCTTTTCCAATAGTTGGTGCTAGAGACTATAAAGAAAGTGTTCTTTTAAGTATTATTCCACTGTGGATTCACCATTATTTTCAGAACCTGAGCAGCTTTCACGCATTAGCATAAGAATCCTTCCCCGTAGTGGAGATTTCTGAGTGGGGTGTTAGTGCCGATCTCCTGTCAGCCCTGTGTTTGATTTGTTTACCTCCAGAGCTGGTAAGGGCATATTTGAGTGAGATGGGAAAAGTGTGGATCGTGCTTCAGATTTCATCCTGACACTTTTGAAATCACCAGTATGTTGGTAATTATTTTCCATTTCCATAGCGTTTTGTATCGTGACAGTCATGAGGTCGGTCTCTGCATCCTGAAGCCTATGATGCTTTTCGCAGAGAAAACTCTGCTGAGGCCCGGGTAACTTGGTATTTCCCTTACCTGGCACCGGTGCCTTGGAAGATCGGATTGTTTTCAGTGTTAATTCACCATTCTTTCACCAGGGTTTCAATAACAGGAGCCCTTTTCAACCGTTAGCGTAAGAATCCTTCTTTGGAGATGAGATATTTTTCTGGGGTGGCAAGTGCAGGGCCTCTGTCAGTCCTGGGTTTGTTGGACTAGCGCCAGGCATGAGAAGTTCGCCTTTGTGTGAGAGGTGAATAGTGCGGATCCTGTTTCAGTCTAAAGACTGAAACAGGATCCGCACTTTTCACCGTTCCTTTCAGAATCATTTGATTGATCAGCTAGGAAGGGCGATTCCTTCTCCAGAACAATCGAAGGCTAGGCCAAAGTAACTCGATCTTTCCAAGAGGGGTGTGGCACAACTTTTGAAATAACCGCTAGGTGGAGAACTGTTTGGTATTTTTCTGTAGCACTTTTCACCGTAATTGTCATAAGTTTGGTCTCTGCATCCTTAAGCATACGAGAGTCTTCACAGACGAAACAGGCTGAGGCCCAGTAATCTTGGCATTTCCAATAGTTGGTCCTAGAGACTACCAAGAAACTGTTCTTTTAAGTATTATTCCACTGTGGTTTCACCATGATTTTCAGAACTCGAGCAGGTTTCTCGCATTAGCATAAGAATCCTGCCTGGTAGTTGAGATTTCTGGGTGGGGTGTAAGTGCGGGGCTTCTGTCAGCCCTGCCTTTGATTTCTTTACCTCCAGAGTTGGTAAGTGCATATTTGCCTGAGGTGGGAAAAGTGTAGATCGTGCTTCAGATTTCATCCTGACCCTCTTGAATTGACCAGTATGCCGGCAATTATTTGCCATTTCCATAGCGTTTTGCACCGTAATAGTCATGAGGTCCGTCTCTGCAACCTGAAGCCTATGACGCTTTTAGCAGAGAACCCTCTGCTGAGGCCCAGGGAACCTGGTATTTCCCATACCTGGCACCGCAGCCTTGGAAGATAGGATTGTTTTCAGTATTATTTCACCATCGTGTCACCACCGTTTCAAGAACGGGAGCCCTTTTCAACCATTAACGTAAGAATCCTTCTTTGGAGATGAGATATTTTTCTCGGGTGGCAAGTGCAGGGCCTCTGTCAATCCTGGGTTTGTTGGACTAGCGCCAGACATGAGAAGTGCGCCTTTGTGGGACAGGTGAATAGTGCGGATCCTGTTTCAGTCTAAAGACTGAAACAGGATCCGCACTTTTCACCGTTCCTTTCAGAATCATTTGATTCATCAGCTAGGAACGGTGATTCCTTCTCCAGACCAATCGAAGGCTAGGCCAATGTAACTCGATCTTTCCAAGAGGTGTGTGGCACAACTTTTGAAAGAAGCGCTAGGTGGAGAAGTGTTTGGTATTTTTCCGTAGCACTTTTCACCGTAATTGTCCTAAATTGGTCTCTCCATCCTTAAGCATACGAGAGTTTTCACAGACGAAAGCAGGCTGAGGCCCAGTAAACTTGGCATTTCCAATAGTTGGTCCTAGAGACTACAAAGAAAGTGTTCTTTTAAGTAGTGTTCCACTGTGGTTTCACCATGATTTTCAGAACCCGAGCAGGTTTCTCGCATTAGCATAAGAATCCTGCCTGGTAGTTGAGATTTCTGGGTGGGGTGTAAGTGCGGGGCTTCTGTCAGCCCTGCCTTTGATTTGTTTACCTCCAGAGTTGGTAAGTGCATATTTGCCTGAGGTGGGAAAAGTGTGGATCGTGCTTCAGATTTCATCCTGACCCTTCTGAAATCACCAGTATGCTGGTAAGTATTGGACATTTCCATAGCGTTTTGCATCGTAATAGTCATGAGGTCGGTCTCTGCATCCTGAAGCCTATGATGCTTTTCACAGAGAACCCTCTGTTGAGGCCCAGGGAACTTGGTGTTTCCCAAACCTGGCACCGGAGCCTTGGAAGATAGGATTGTTTTCAGCATTATTTCACCATCCTTTCACCACCGTTTCAAGAACGGGAGCCCTTTACATCCGTTAGCATAAGAATCCTTCTTTGGAGATGAGATATTTTTCTGGGGTGGCAAGTGCAGGGCCTCTGTCAGTCCTGGGTTTGTTGGACTAGCGCCAGACATGAGAAGTGCGCCTTTGTGGGACAGGTGAATAGTGCGGATCCTGTTTCAGTCTAAAGACTGAAACCGGATCCGCTCTTTTCACCGTTCCTTTCAGAATCATTTGATTCATCAGCTAGGAACGGCGATTCCTTCTCCAGACCAATCGAAGGCTAGGCCAGAGTAATTGGATCTTTCCAAGAGGTGTGTGGCACAACTTTTGAAAGAACCGCTAGGTGGAGAACTATTTGGTATTTTTCCGTAGCACTTTTCACCGTAATTGTCCTAATGTTGGTCTCTGCCTCCTGAAGCATACAAGAGTTTTCACAGACGAAAGCAGGCTGAGGCCCAGTAAACGTGGCATTTCCAGTAGGTGGTCCTAGAGACTACAGGGAAAGTGTTCTTTTAAGTATTATTCCACTGTGGTTTCACCATGATTTTCAGAACTCGAGCAGGTTTCTGGCATTAGCATAAGAATCCTGCCTGGTAGTTGAGATTTCTGGGTGGGGTGTAAGTGCGGGGCTTCTGTCATCCCTGCCTTTGATTTCTTTACCTCCAGAGTTGGTAAGTGCATATTTGCCTGAGGTGGGAAAAGTGTAGATCGTGCTTCAGATTTCATCCTGACCCTCTTGAATTGACCAGTATGCCGGCAATTATTTGCCATTTCCATAGCGTTTTGCACCGTAATAGTCATGAGGTCCGTCTCTGCAACCTGAAGCCTATGACGCTTTTAGCAGAGAACCCTCTGCTGAGGCCCAGGGAACCTGGTATTTCCCATACCTGGCACCGCAGCCTTGGAAGATAGGATTGTTTTCAGTATTATTTCACCATCGTGTCACCACCGTTTCAAGAACGGGAGCCCTTTTCAACCATTAACGTAAGAATCCTTCTTTGGAGATGAGATATTTTTCTGGGGTGGCAAGTGCAGGGCCTCTGTCAATCCTGGGTTTGTTGGAGTAGCGCCAGACATGAGAAGTGCGCCTTTGTGGGACAGGTGAATAGTGCGGATCCTGTTTCAGTCTAAAGACTGAAACAGGATCCGCACTTTTCACCGTTCCTTTCAGAATCATTTGATTCATCAGCTAGGAACGGTGATTCCTTCTCCAGACCAATCGAAGGCTAGGCCAATGTAACTCGATCTTTCCAAGAGGTGTGTGGCACAACTTTTGAAAGAAGCGCTAGGTGGAGAAGTGTTTGGTATTTTTCCGTAGCACTTTTCACCGTAATTGTCCTAAATTGGTCTCTCCATCCTTAAGCATACGAGAGTTTTCACAGACGAAAGCAGGCTGAGGCCCAGTAAACTTGGCATTTCCAATAGTTGGTCCTAGAGACTACAAAGAAAGTGTTCTTTTAAGTAGTGTTCCACTGTGGTTTCACCATGATTTTCAGAACCCGAGCAGGTTTCTCGCATTAGCATAAGAATCCTGCCTGGTAGTTGAGATTTCTGGGTGGGGTGTAAGTGCGGGGCTTCTGTCAGCCCTGCCTTTGATTTGTTTACCTCCAGAGTTGGTAAGTGCATATTTGCCTGAGGTGGGAAAAGTGTGGATCGTGCTTCAGATTTCATCCTGACCCTTCTGAAATCACCAGTATGCTGGTAAGTATTGGACATTTCCATAGCGTTTTGCACCGTAATAGTCATGAGGTCGGTCTCTGCATCCTGAAGCCTATGATGCTTTTCACAGAGAACCCTCTGTTGAGGCCCAGGGAACTTGGTGTTTCCCAAACCTGGCACCGGAGCCTTGGAAGATAGGATTGTTTTCAGCATTATTTCACCATCCTTTCACCACCGTTTCAAGAACGGGAGCCCTTTACATCCGTTAGCATAAGAATCCTTCTTTGGAGATGAGATATTTTTCTGGGGTGGCAAGTGCAGGGCCTCTGTCAGTCCTGGGTTTGTTGGACTAGCGCCAGACATGAGAAGTGCGCCTTTGTGGGACAGGTGAATAGTGCGGATCCTGTTTCAGTCTAAAGACTGAAACCGGATCCGCTCTTTTCACCGTTCCTTTCAGAATCATTTGATTCATCAGCTAGGAACGGCGATTCCTTCTCCAGACCAATCGAAGGCTAGGCCAGAGTAACTGGATCTTTCCAAGAGGTGTGTGGCACAACTTTTGAAAGAACCGCTAGGTGGAGAACTATTTGGTATTTTTCCGTAGCACTTTTCACCGTAATTGTCCTAATGTTGGTCTCTGCCTCCTGAAGCATACAAGAGTTTTCACAGACGAAAGCAGGCTGAGGCCCAGGAAACGTGGCATTTCCAGTAGGTGGTCCTAGAGACTACAAGGAAAGTGTTCTTTTAAGTATTATTCCACTGTGGTTTCACCATGATTTTCAGAACTCGAGCAGGTTTCTCGCATTAGCATAAGAATCCTGCCTGGTAGTTGAGATTTCTGGGTGGGGTGTAAGTGCGGGGCTTCTGTCATCCCTGCCTTTGATTTCTTTACCTCCAGAGTTGGTAAGTGCATATTTGCCTGAGGTGGGAAAAGTGTAGATCGTGCTTCAGATTTCATCCTGACCCTCTTGAATTCACCAGTACGCCGGCAATTAGTTGCCATTTCCATAGCGTTTTGCACCGTAATAGTCATGAGGTCCGTCTCTGCAACCTGAAGCCTATGACGCTTTTAGCAGAGAACCCTCTGCTGAGGCCCAGGGAACCTGGTATTTCCCATACCTGGCACCGCAGCCTTGGAAGATAGGATTGTTTTCAGTATTATTTCACCATCGTGTCACCACCGTTTCAAGAACGGGAGCCCTTTTCAACCATTAACGTAAGAATCCTTCTTTGGAGATGAGATATTTTTCTCGGGTGGCAAGTGCAGGGCCTCTGTCAATCCTGGGTTTGTTGGAGTAGCGCCAGACATGAGAAGTGCGCCTTTGTGGGACAGGTGAATAGTGCGGATCCTGTTTCAGTCTAAAGACTGAAACAGGATCCGCACTTTTCACCGTTCCTTTCAGAATCATTTGATTCATCAGCTAGGAACGGTGATTCCTTCTCCAGACCAATCGAAGGCTAGGCCAATGTAACTCGATCTTTCCAAGAGGTGTGTGGCACAACTTTTGAAAGAAGCGCTAGGTGGAGAACTGTTTGGTATTTTTCCGTAGCACTTTTCACCGTAATTGTCCTACATTGGTCTCTCCATCCTTAAGCATACGAGAGTTTTCACAGACGAAAGCAGGCTGAGGCCCAGTAAACTTGGCATTTCCAATAGTTGGTCCTAGAGACTACAAAGAAAGTGTTCTTTTAAGTAGTGTTCCACTGTGGTTTCACCATGATTTTCAGAACCCGAGCAGGTTTCTCGCATTAGCATAAGAATCCTGCCTGGTAGTTGAGATTTCTGGGTGGGGTGTAAGTGCGGGGCTTCTGTCAGCCCTGCCTTTGATTTGTTTACCTCCAGAGTTGGTAAGTGCATATTTTCCTGAGGTGGGAAAAGTGTGGATCGTGCTTCAGATTTCATCCTGACCCTTCTGAAATCACCAGTATGCTGGTAAGTATTGGACATTTCCATAGCGTTTTGCACCGTAATAGTCATGAGGTCGGTCTCTGCATCCTGAAGCCTATGATGCTTTTCACAGAGAACCCTCTGTTGAGGCCCAGGGAACTTGGTGTTTCCCAAACCTGGCACCGGAGCCTTGGAAGATAGGATTGTTTTCAGCATTATTTCACCATCCTTTCACCACCGTTTCAAGAACGGGAGCCCTTTACATCCGTTAGCATAAGAATCCTTCTTTGGAGATGAGATATTTTTCTGGGGTGGCAAGTGCAGGGCCTCTGTCAGTCCTGGGTTTGTTGGACTAGCGCCAGACATGAGAAGTGCGCCTTTGTGGGACAGGTGAATAGTGCGGATCCTGTTTCAGTCTAAAGACTGAAACAGGATCCGCACTTTTCACCGTTCCTTTCAGAATCATTTGATTCATCAGCTAGGAACGGCGATTCCTTCTCCAGACCAATCGAAGGCTAGGCCAGAGTAACTGGATCTTTCCAAGAGGTGTGTGGCACAACTTTTGAAAGAACCGCTAGGTGGAGAACTATTTGGTATTTTTCCGTAGCACTTTTCACCGTAATTGTCCTAATGTTGGTCTCTGCCTCCTGAAGCATACAAGAGTTTTCACAGACGAAAGCAGGCTGAGGCCCAGGAAACGTGGCATTTCCAGTAGGTGGTCCTAGAGACTACAAGGAAAGTGTTCTTTTAAGTATTATTCCACTGTGGTTTCACCATGATTTTCAGAACTCGAGCAGGTTTCTCGCATTAGCATAAGAATCCTGCCCGGTAGTTGAGATTTCTGGGTGGCATGTAAGTGCGGGGCTTCTGTCATCCCTGCCTTTGATTTCTTTACCTCCAGAGTTGGTAAGTGCATATTTGCCTGAGGTGGGAAAAGTGTAGATCGTGCTTCAGATTTCATCCTGACCCTCTTGAATTCACCAGTATGCCGGCAATTATTTGCCATTTCCATAGCGTTTTGCACCGTAATAGTCATGAGGTCCGTCTCTGCAACCTGAAGCCTATGACGCTTTTAGCAGAGAACCCTCTGCTGAGGCCCAGGGAACCTGGTATTTCCCATACCTGGCACCGCAGCCTTGGAAGAGAGGATTGTTTTCAGTATTATTTCACCATCGTGTCACCACCGTTTCAAGAACGGGAGCCCTTTTCAACCATTAACGTAAGAATCCTTCTTTGGAGATGAGATATTTTTCTCGGGTGGCAAGTGCAGGGCCTCTGTCAATCCTGGGTTTGTTGGAGTAGCGCCAGACATGAGAAGTGCGCCTTTGTGGGACAGGTGAATAGTGCGGATCCTGTTTCAGTCTAAAGACTGAAACAGGATCCTCACTTTTCACCGTTCCTTTCAGAATCATTTGATTCATCAGCTAGGAACGGTGATTCCTTCTCCAGACCAATGGAAGGCTAGGCCAATGTAACTCGATCTTTGCAAGAGGTGTGTGGCACAACTTTTGAAAGAACCGCTAGGTGGAGAACTGTTTGGTATTTTTCCGTAGCACTTTTCACCGTAATTGTCCTACATTGGTCTCTCCATCCTTAAGCATACGAGAGTTTTCACAGACGAAAGCAGGCTGAGGCCCAGTAAACTTGGCATTTCCAATAGTTGGTCCTAGAGACTACAAAGAAAGTGTTCTTTTAAGTAGTGTTCCACTGTGGTTTCACCATGATTTTCAGAACCCGAGCAGGTTTCTCGCATTAGCATAAGAATCCTGCCTGGTAGTTGAGATTTCTGGGTGGGGTGTAAGTGCGGGGCTTCTGTCAGCCCTGCCTTTGATTTGTTTACCTCCAGAGTTGGTAAGTGCATATTTGCCTGAGGTGGGAAAAGTGTGGATCGTGCTTCAGATTTCATCCTGACCCTTCTGAAATCACCAGTATGCTGGTAAGTATTGGACATTTACATAGCGTTTTGCACCGTAATAGTCATGAGGTCGGTCTCTGCATCCTGAAGCCTATGATGCTTTTCACAGAGAACCCTCTGTTGAGGCCCAGGGAACTTGGTGTTTCCCAAACCTGGCACCGGAGCCTTGGAAGATAGGATTGTTTTCAGCATTATTTCACCATCCTTTCACCACCGTTTCAAGAACGGGAGCCCTTTACATCCGTTAGCATAAGAATCCTTCTTTGGAGATGAGATATTTTTCTGGGGTGGCAAGTGCAGGGCCTCTGTCAGTCCTGGGTTTGTTGGAGTAGCGCCAGACATGAGAAGTGCGCCTTTGTGGGACAGGTGAATAGTGCGGATCCTGTTTCAGTCTAAAGACTGAAACAGGATCCGCACTTTTCACCGTTCCTTTCAGAATCATTTGATTCATCAGCTAGGAACGGTGATTCCTTCTCCAGACCAATCGAAGGCTAGGCCAATGTAACTCGATCTTACCAAGAGGTGTGTGGCACAACTTTTGAAAGAAGCGCTAGGTGGAGAACTGTTTGGTATTTTTCCGTAGCACCTTTCACCGTAATTGTCCTAAATTGGTCTCTCCATCCTTAAGCATACGAGAGTTTTCACAGACGAAAGCCGGCTGAGGCCCAGTAAACTTGGCATTTCCAATAGTTGGTCCTAGAGACTACAAAGAAAGTGTTCTTTTAAGTAGTGTTCCACTGTGGTTTCACCATGATTTTCAGAACCCGAGCAGGTTTCTCGCATTAGCATAAGAATCCTGCCTGGTAGTTGAGATTTCTGGGTGGGGTGTAAGTGCGGGGCTTCTGTCAGCCCTGCCTTTGATTTGTTTACCTCCAGAGTTGGTAAGTGCATATTTGCCTGAGGTGGGAAAAGTGTGGATCGTGCTTCAGATTTCATCCTGACCCTTCTGAAATCACCAGTATGCTGGTAAGTATTGGACATTTCCGTAGCGTTTTGCACCGTAATAGTCATGAGGTCGGTCTCTGCATCCTGAAGCCTATGATGCTTTTCACAGAGAACCCTCTGTTGAGGCCCAGGGAACTTGGTGTTTCCCAAACCTGGCACCGGAGCCTTGGAAGATAGGATTGTTTTCAGCATTATTTCACCATCCTTTCACCACCGTTTCAAGAACGGGAGCCCTTTACATCCGTTAGCATAAGAATCCTTCTTTGGAGATGAGATATTTTTCTGGGGTGGCAAGTGCAGGGCCTCTGTCAGTCCTGGGTTTGTTGGAGTAGCGCCAGACATGAGAAGTGCGCCTTTGTGGGACAGGTGAATAGTGCGGATCCTGTTTCAGTCTAAAGACTGAAACAGGATCCGCACTTTTCACCGTTCCTTTCAGAATCATTTGATTCATCAGCTAGGAACGGCGATTCCTTCTCCAGACCAATCGAAGGCTAGGCCAGAGTAACTGGATCTTTCCAAGAGGTGTGTGGCACAACTTTTGAAAGAACCGCTAGGTGGAGAACTATTTGGTATTTTTCCGTAGCACTTTTCACCGTAATTGTCCTAATGTTGGTCTCTGCCTCCTGAAGCATACAAGAGTTTTCACAGACGAAAGCAGGCTGAGGCCCAGGAAACGTGGCATTTCCAGTAGGTGGTCCTAGAGACTACAAGGAAAGTGTTCTTTTAAGTATTATTCCACTGTGGTTTCACCATGATTTTCAGAACTCGAGCAGGTTTCTCGCATTAGCATAAGAATCCTGCCCGGTAGTTGAGATTTCTGGGTGGGGTGTAAGTGCGGGGCTTCTGTCATCCCTGCCTTTGATTTCTTTACCTCCAGAGTTGGTAAGTGCATATTTGCCTGAGGTGGGAAAAGTGTAGATCGTGCTTCAGATTTCATCCTGACCCTCTTGAATTCACCAGTATGCCGGCAATTATTTGCCATTTCCATAGCGTTTTGCACCGTAATAGTCATGAGGTCCGTCTCTGCAACCTGAAGCCTATGACGCTTTTAGCAGAGAACGCTCTGCTGAGGCCCAGGGAACCTGGTATTTCCCATACCTGGCCCCGCAGCCTTGGAAGAGAGGATTGTTTTCAGTATTATTTCACCATCGTGTCACCACCGTTTCAAGAACGGGAGCCCTTTTCAACCATTAACGTAAGAATCCTTCTTTGGAGATGAGATATTTGTCTCGGGTGGCAAGTGCAGGGCCTCTGTGAATCCTGGGTTTGTTGGAGTAGCGCCAGACATGAGAAGTGCGCCTTTGTGGGACAGGTGAATAGTGCGGATCCTGTTTCAGTCTAAAGACTGAAACAGGATCCGCACTTTTCACCGTTCCTTTCAGAATCATTTGATTCATCAGCTAGGAACGGTGATTCCTTCTCCAGACCAATCGAAGGCTAGGCCAATGTAACTCGATCTTTCCAAGAGGTGTGTGGCACAACTTTTGAAAGAAGCGCTAGGTGGAGAACTGTTTGGTATTTTCCCGTAGCACTTTTCACCGTAATTGTCCTAAATTGGTCTCTCCATCCTTAAGCATACGAGAGATTTCACAGACGAAAGCAGGCTGAGGCCCAGTAAACTTGGCATTTCCAATAGTTGGTCCTAGAGACTACAAAGAAAGTGTTCTTTTAAGTAGTGTTCCACTGTGGTTTCACCATGATTTTCAGAACCCGAGCAGGTTTCTCGCATTAGCATAAGAATCCTGCCTGGTAGTTGAGATTTCTGGGTGGGGTGTAAGTGCGGGGCTTCTGTCAGCCCTGCCTTTGATTTGTTTACCTCCAGAGTTGGTAAGTGCATATTTGCCTGAGGTGGGAAAAGTGTGGATCGTGCTTCAGATTTCATCCTGACCCTTCTGAAATCACCAGTATGCTGGTAAGTATTGGACATTTCCGTAGCGTTTTGCACCGTAATAGTCATGAGGTCGGTCTCTGCATCCTGAAGCCTATGATGCTTTTCACAGAGAATCCTCTGTTGAGGCCCAGGGAACTTGGTGTTTCCCAAACCTGGCACCGGAGCCTTGGAAGATAGGATTGTTTTCAGCATTATTTCACCATCCTTTCACCACCGTTTCAAGAACGGGAGCCCTTTACATCCGTTAGCATAAGAATCCTTCTTTGGAGATGAGATATTTTTCTGGGGTGGCAAGTGCAGGGCCTCTGTCAGTCCTGGGTTTGTTGGACTAGCGCCAGACATGAGAAGTGCGCCTTTGTGGGACAGGTGAATAGTGCGGATCCTGTTTCAGTCTAAAGACTGAAACAGGATCCGCACTTTTCACCGTTCCTTTCAGCATCGTTTGATTCATCAGCTAGGAAAGGCGATTCCTTCTCCAGTCCAATCGAAGGCTAGGCCAGAGTAACTGGATCTTTCCAAGAGGTGTGTGGCACAACTTTTGAAAGAACCGCTAGGTGGAGAACTATTTGGTATTTTTCCGTAGCACTTTTCACCGTAATTGTCCTAATGTTGGTCTCTGCCTCCTGAAGCATACAAGAGTTTTCACAGACGAAAGCAGGCTGAGGCCCACCCAGTAAACGTGGCATTTCCAGTAGGTGGTCCTAGAGACTACAAGGAAAGTGTTCTTTTAAGTATTATTCCACTGTGGTTTCACCATGATTTTCAGAACTCGAGCAGGTTTCTCGCATTAGCATAAGAATCCTGCCTGGTAGTTGAGATTTCTGGGTGGGGTGTAAGTGCTGGGCTTCTGTCATCCCTGCCTTTGATTTGTTTACCTCCAGAGTTGGTAAGTGCATATTTGCCTGAGGTGGGAAAAGTGTGGATCGTGCTTCAGATTTCATCCTGACCCTTCTGAAATCACCAGTATGCTGGTAAGTATTGGACATTTCCATAGCGTTTTGCACGGTAATAGTCATGAGGTCGGTCTCTGCATCCTGAAGCCTATGATGCTTTTCACAGAGAACCCTCTGTTGAGGCCCAGGGAACTTGGTGTTTCCCAAACCTGGCACCGGAGCCTTGGAAGATAGGATTGTTTTCAGCATTATTTCACCATCCTTTCACCACCGTTTCAAGAACGGGAGCCCTTTACATCCGTTAGCATAAGAATCCTTCTTTGGAGATGAGATATTTTTCTGGGGTGGCAAGTGCAGGGCCTCTGTCAGTCCTGGGTTTGTTGGACTAGCGCCAGACATGAGAAGTGCGCCTTTGTGGGACAGGTGAATAGTGCGGATCCTGTTTCAGTCTAAAGACTGAAACAGGATCCGCACTTTTCACCGTTCCTTTCAGAATCGTTTGATTCATCAGCTAGGAACGGTGATTCCTTCTCCAGACCAATCGAAGGCTAGGCCAATGTAACTCGATCTTTCCAAGAGGTGTGTGGCACAACTTTTGAAAGAAGCGCTAGGTGGAGAACTGTTTGGTATTTTTCCGTAGCACTTTTCACCGTAATTGTCCTAAATTGGTCTCTCCATCCTTAAGCATACGAGAGTTTTCACAGACGAAAGCAGGCTGAGGCCCAGTAAACTTGGCATTTCCAATAGTTGGTCCTAGAGACTACAAAGAAAGTGTTCTTTTAAGTAGTGTTCCACTGTGGTTTCACCATGATTTTCAGAACCCGAGCAGGTTTCTCGCATTAGCATAAGAATCCTGCCTGGTAGTTGAGATTTCTGGGTGGGGTGTAAGTGCGGGGCTTCTGTCAGCCCTGCCTTTGATTTGTTTACCTCCAGAGTTGGTAAGTGCATATTTGCCTGAGGTGGGAAAAGTGTGGATCGTGCTTCAGATTTCATCCTGACCCTTCTGAAATCACCAGTATGCTGGTAAGTATTGGACATTTCCATAGCGTTTTGCACCGTAATAGTCATGAGGTCGGTCTCTGCATCCTGAAGCCTATGATGCTTTTCACAGAGAACCCTCTGTTGAGGCCCAGGGAACTTGGTGTTTCCCAAACCTGGCACCGGAGCCTTGGAAGATAGGATTGTTTTCAGCATTATTTCACCATCCTTTCACCACCGTTTCAAGAACGGGAGCCCTTTACATCCGTTAGCATAAGAATCCTTCTTTGGAGATGAGATATTTTTCTGGGGTGGCAAGTGCAGGGCCTCTGTCAGTCCTGGGTTTGTTGGACTAGCGCCAGACATGAGAAGTGCGCCTTTGTGGGACAGGTGAATAGTGCGGATCCTGTTTCAGTCTAAAGACTGAAACAGGATCCGCACTTTTCACCGTTCCTTTCAGAATCGTTTGATTCATCAGCTAGGAACGGCGATTCCTTCTCCAGACCAATCGAAGGCTAGGCCAGAGTAACTGGATCTTTCCAAGAGGTGTGTGGCACAACTTTTGAAAGAACCGCTAGGTGGAGAACTATTTGGTATTTTTCCGTAGCACTTTTCACCCTAATTGTCCTAATGTTGGTCTCTGCCTCCTGAAGCATACAAGAGTTTTCACAGACGAAAGCAGGCTGAGGCCCAGGAAACGTGGCATTTCCAGTAGGTGGTCCTAGAGACTACAAGGAAAGTGTTCTTTTAAGTATTATTCCACTGTGGTTTCACCATGATTTTCAGAACTCGAGCAGGTTTCTGGCATTAGCATAAGAATCCTGCCCGGTAGTTGAGATTTCTGGGTGGGGTGTAAGTGCCGGGCTTCTGTCATCCCTGCCTTTGATTTCTTTACCTCCAGAGTTGGTAAGTGCATATTTGCCTGAGGTGGGAAAAGTGTAGATCGTGCTTCAGATTTCATCCTGACCCTCTTGAATTCACCAGTATGCCGGCAATTATTTGCCATTTCCATAGCGTTTTGCACCGTAATAGTCATGAGGTCCGTCTCTGCAACCTGAAGCCTATGACGCTTTTAGCAGAGAACCCTCTGCTGAGGCCCAGGGAACCTGGTATTTCCCATACCTGGCACCGCAGCCTTGGAAGATAGGATTGTTTTCAGTATTATTTCACCATCGTGTCACCACCGTTTCAAGAACGGGAGCCCTTTTCAACCATTAACGTAAGAATCCTTCTTTGGAGATGAGATATTTGTCTCGGGTGGCAAGTGCAGGGCCTCTGTCAATCCTGGGTTTGTTGGAGTAGCGCCAGACATGAGAAGTGCGCCTTTGTGGGACAGGTGAATAGTGCGGATCCTGTTTCAGTCTAAAGACTGAAACAGGATCCGCACTTTTCACCGTTCCTTTCAGAATCATTTGATTCATCAGCTAGGAACGGTGATTCCTTCTCCAGACCAATCGAAGGCTAGGCCAATGTAACTCGATCTTTCCAAGAGGTGTGTGGCACAACTTTTGAAAGAAGCGCTAGGTGGAGAACTGTTTGGTATTTTCCCGTAGCACTTTTCACCGTAATTGTCCTAAATTGGTCTCTCCATCCTTAAGCATACGAGAGATTTCACAGACGAAAGCAGGCTGAGGCCCAGTAAACTTGGCATTTCCAATAGTTGGTCCTAGAGACTACAAAGAAAGTGTTCTTTTAAGTAGTGTTCCACTGTGGTTTCACCATGATTTTCAGAACCCGAGCAGGTTTCTCGCATTAGCATAAGAATCCTGCCTGGTAGTTGAGATTTCTGGGTGGGGTGTAAGTGCGGGGCTTCTGTCAGCCCTGCCTTTGATTTGTTTACCTCCAGAGTTGGTAAGTGCATATTTGCCTGAGGTGGGAAAAGTGTGGATCGTGCTTCAGATTTCATCCTGACCCTTCTGAAATCACCAGTATGCTGGTAAGTATTGGACATTTCCGTAGCGTTTTGCACCGTAATAGTCATGAGGTCGGTCTCTGCATCCTGAAGCCTATGATGCTTTTCACAGAGAACCCTCTGTTGAGGCCCAGGGAACTTGGTGTTTCCCAAACCTGGCACCGGAGCCTTGGAAGATAGGATTGTTTTCAGCATTATTTCACCATCCTTTCACCACCGTTTCAAGAACGGGAGCCCTTTACATCCGTTAGCATAAGAATCCTTCTTTGGAGATGAGATATTTTTCTGGGGTGGCAAGTGCAGGGCCTCTGTCAGTCCTGGGTTTGTTGGAGTAGCGCCAGACATGAGAAGTGCGCCTTTGTGGGACAGGTGAATAGTGCGGATCCTGTTTCAGTCTAAAGACTGAAACAGGATCCGCACTTTTCACCGTTCCTTTCAGAATCATTTGATTCATCAGCTAGGAACGGCGATTCCTTCTCCAGACCAATCGAAGGCTAGGCCAGAGTAACTGGATCTTTCCAAGAGGTGTGTGGCACAACTTTTGAAAGAACCGCTAGGTGGAGAACTATTTGGTATTTTTCCGTAGCACTTTTCACCGTAATTGTCCTAATGTTGGTCTCTGCCTCCTGAAGCATACAAGAGTTTTCACAGACGAAAGCAGGCTGAGGCCCAGGAAACGTGGCATTTCCAGTAGGTGGTCCTAGAGACTACAAGGAAAGTGTTCTTTTAAGTATTATTCCACTGTGGTTTCACCATGATTTTCAGAACTCGAGCAGGTTTCTGGCATTAGCATAAGAATCCTGCCCGGTAGTTGAGATTTCTGGGTGGGGTGTAAGTGCGGGGCTTCTGTCATCCCTGCCTTTGATTTCTTTACCTCCAGAGTTGGTAAGTGCATATTTGCCTGAGGTGGGAAAAGTGTAGATCGTGCTTCAGATTTCATCCTGACCCTCTTGAATTCACCAGTATGCCGGCAATTATTTGCCATTTCCATAGCGTTTTGCACCGTAATAGTCATGAGGTCCGTCTCTGCAACCTGAAGCCTATGACGCTTTTAGCAGAGAACGCTCTGCTGAGGCCCAGGGAACCTGGTATTTCCCATACCTGGCCCCGCAGCCTTGGAAGAGAGGATTGTTTTCAGTATTATTTCACCATCGTGTCACCACCGTTTCAAGAACGGGAGCCCTTTTCAACCATTAACGTAAGAATCCTTCTTTGGAGATGAGATATTTGTCTCGGGTGGCAAGTGCAGGGCCTCTGTGAATCCTGGGTTTGTTGGAGTAGCGCCAGACATGAGAAGTGCGCCTTTGTGGGACAGGTGAATAGTGCGGATCCTGTTTCAGTCTAAAGACTGAAACAGGATCCGCACTTTTCACCGTTCCTTTCAGAATCATTTGATTCATCAGCTAGGAACGGTGATTCCTTCTCCAGACCAATCGAAGGCTAGGCCAATGTAACTCGATCTTTCCAAGAGGTGTGTGGCACAACTTTTGAAAGAAGCGCTAGGTGGAGAACTGTTTGGTATTTTCCCGTAGCACTTTTCACCGTAATTGTCCTAAATTGGTCTCTCCATCCTTAAGCATACGAGAGATTTCACAGACGAAAGCAGGCTGAGGCCCAGTAAACTTGGCATTTCCAATAGTTGGTCCTAGAGACTACAAAGAAAGTGTTCTTTTAAGTAGTGTTCCACTGTGGTTTCACCATGATTTTCAGAACCCGAGCAGGTTTCTCGCATTAGCATAAGAATCCTGCCTGGTAGTTGAGATTTCTGGGTGGGGTGTAAGTGCGGGGCTTCTGTCAGCCCTGCCTTTGATTTGTTTACCTCCAGAGTTGGTAAGTGCATATTTGCCTGAGGTGGGAAAAGTGTGGATCGTGCTTCAGATTTCATCCTGACCCTTCTGAAATCACCAGTATGCTGGTAAGTATTGGACATTTCCGTAGCGTTTTGCACCGTAATAGTCATGAGGTCGGTCTCTGCATCCTGAAGCCTATGATGCTTTTCACAGAGAATCCTCTGTTGAGGCCCAGGGAACTTGGTGTTTCCCAAACCTGGCACCGGAGCCTTGGAAGATAGGATTGTTTTCAGCATTATTTCACCATCCTTTCACCACCGTTTCAAGAACGGGAGCCCTTTACATCCGTTAGCATAAGAATCCTTCTTTGGAGATGAGATATTTTTCTGGGGTGGCAAGTGCAGGGCCTCTGTCAGTCCTGGGTTTGTTGGACTAGCGCCAGACATGAGAAGTGCGCCTTTGTGGGACAGGTGAATAGTGCGGATCCTGTTTCAGTCTAAAGACTGAAACAGGATCCGCACTTTTCACCGTTCCTTTCAGCATCGTTTGATTCATCAGCTAGGAAAGGCGATTCCTTCTCCAGTCCAATCGAAGGCTAGGCCAGAGTAACTGGATCTTTCCAAGAGGTGTGTGGCACAACTTTTGAAAGAACCGCTAGGTGGAGAACTATTTGGTATTTTTCCGTAGCACTTTTCACCGTAATTGTCCTAATGTTGGTCTCTGCCTCCTGAAGCATACAAGAGTTTTCACAGACGAAAGCAGGCTGAGGCCCACCCAGTAAACGTGGCATTTCCAGTAGGTGGTCCTAGAGACTACAAGGAAAGTGTTCTTTTAAGTATTATTCCACTGTGGTTTCACCATGATTTTCAGAACTCGAGCAGGTTTCTCGCATTAGCATAAGAATCCTGCCTGGTAGTTGAGATTTCTGGGTGGGGTGTAAGTGCGGGGCTTCTGTCATCCCTGCCTTTGATTTGTTTACCTCCAGAGTTGGTAAGTGCATATTTGCCTGAGGTGGGAAAAGTGTGGATCGTGCTTCAGATTTCATCCTGACCCTTCTGAAATCACCAGTATGCTGGTAAGTATTGGACATTTCCATAGCGTTTTGCACGGTAATAGTCATGAGGTCGGTCTCTGCATCCTGAAGCCTATGATGCTTTTCACAGAGAACCCTCTGTTGAGGCCCAGGGAACTTGGTGTTTCCCAAACCTGGCACCGGAGCCTTGGAAGATAGGATTGTTTTCAGCATTATTTCACCATCCTTTCACCACCGTTTCAAGAACGGGAGCCCTTTACATCCGTTAGCATAAGAATCCTTCTTTGGAGATGAGATATTTTTCTGGGGTGGCAAGTGCAGGGCCTCTGTCAGTCCTGGGTTTGTTGGACTAGCGCCAGACATGAGAAGTGCGCCTTTGTGGGACAGGTGAATAGTGCGGATCCTGTTTCAGTCTAAAGACTGAAACAGGATCCGCACTTTTCACCGTTCCTTTCAGAATCGTTTGATTCATCAGCTAGGAACGGTGATTCCTTCTCCAGACCAATCGAAGGCTAGGCCAATGTAACTCGATCTTTCCAAGAGGTGTGTGGCACAACTTTTGAAAGAAGCGCTAGGTGGAGAAGTGTTTGGTATTTTTCCGTAGCACTTTTCACCGTAATTGTCCTAAATTGGTCTCTCCATCCTTAAGCATACGAGAGTTTTCACAGACGAAAGCAGGCTGAGGCCCAGTAAACTTGGCATTTCCAATAGTTGGTCCTAGAGACTACAAAGAAAGTGTTCTTTTAAGTAGTGTTCCACTGTGGTTTCACCATGATTTTCAGAACCCGAGCAGGTTTCTCGCATTAGCATAAGAATCCTGCCTGGTAGTTGAGATTTCTGGGTGGGGTGTAAGTGCGGGGCTTCTGTCAGCCCTGCCTTTGATTTGTTTACCTCCAGAGTTGGTAAGTGCATATTTGCCTGAGGTGGGAAAAGTGTGGATCGTGCTTCAGATTTCATCCTGACCCTTCTGAAATCACCAGTATGCTGGTAAGTATTGGACATTTCCATAGCGTTTTGCACCGTAATAGTCATGAGGTCGGTCTCTGCATCCTGAAGCCTATGATGCTTTTCACAGAGAACCCTCTGTTGAGGCCCAGGGAACTTGGTGTTTCCCAAACCTGGCACCGGAGCCTTGGAAGATAGGATTGTTTTCAGCATTATTTCACCATCCTTTCACCACCGTTTCAAGAACGGGAGCCCTTTACATCCGTTAGCATAAGAATCCTTCTTTGGAGATGAGATATTTTTCTGGGGTGGCAAGTGCAGGGCCTCTGTCAGTCCTGGGTTTGTTGGACTAGCGCCAGACATGAGAAGTGCGCCTTTGTGGGACAGGTGAATAGTGCGGATCCTGTTTCAGTCTAAAGACTGAAACAGGATCCGCACTTTTCACCGTTCCTTTCAGCATCGTTTGATTCATCAGCTAGGAACGGCGATTCCTTCTCCAGACCAATCGAAGGCTAGGCCAGAGTAACTGGATCTTTCCAAGAGGTGTGTGGCACAACTTTTGAAAGAACCGCTAGGTGGAGAACTATTTGGTATTTTTCCGTAGCACTTTTCACCGTAATTGTCCTAATGTTGGTCTCTGCCTCCTGAAGCATACAAGAGTTTTCACAGACGAAAGCAGGCTGAGGCCCAGGAAACGTGGCATTTCCAGTAGGTGGTCCTAGAGACTACAAGGAAAGTGTTCTTTTAAGTATTATTCCACTGTGGTTTCACCATGATTTTCAGAACTCGAGCAGGTTTCTGGCATTAGCATAAGAATCCTGCCCGGTAGTTGAGATTTCTGGGTGGGGTGTAAGTGCCGGGCTTCTGTCATCCCTGCCTTTGATTTCTTTACCTCCAGAGTTGGTAAGTGCATATTTGCCTGAGGTGGGAAAAGTGTAGATCGTGCTTCAGATTTCATCCTGACCCTCTTGAATTCACCAGTATGCCGGCAATTATTTGCCATTTCCATAGCGTTTTGCACCGTAATAGTCATGAGGTCCGTCTCTGCAACCTGAAGCCTATGACGCTTTTAGCAGAGAACCCTCTGCTGAGGCCCAGGGAACCTGGTATTTCCCATACCTGGCACCGCAGCCTTGGAAGATAGGATTGTTTTCAGTATTATTTCACCATCGTGTCACCACCGTTTCAAGAACGGGAGCCCTTTTCAACCATTAACGTAAGAATCCTTCTTTGGAGATGAGATATTTGTCTCGGGTGGCAAGTGCAGGGCCTCTGTCAATCCTGGGTTTGTTGGAGTAGCGCCAGACATGAGAAGTGCGCCTTTGTGGGACAGGTGAATAGTGCGGATCCTGTTTCAGTCTAAAGACTGAAACAGGATCCGCACTTTTCACCGTTCCTTTCAGAATCATTTGATTCATCAGCTAGGAACGGTGATTCCTTCTCCAGACCAATCGAAGGCTAGGCCAATGTAACTCGATCTTTCCAAGAGGTGTGTGGCACAACTTTTGAAAGAAGCGCTAGGTGGAGAACTGTTTGGTATTTTCCCATAGCACTTTTCACCGTAATTGTCCTAAATTGGTCTCTCCATCCTTAAGCATACGAGAGATTTCACAGACGAAAGCAGGCTGAGGCCCAGTAAACTTGGCATTTCCAATAGTTGGTCCTAGAGACTACAAAGAAAGTGTTCTTTTAAGTAGTGTTCCACTGTGGTTTCACCATGATTTTCAGAACCCGAGCAGGTTTCTCGCATTAGCATAAGAATCCTGCCTGGTAGTTGAGATTTCTGGGTGGGGTGTAAGTGCGGGGCTTCTGTCAGCCCTGCCTTTGATTTGTTTACCTCCAGAGTTGGTAAGTGCATATTTGCCTGAGGTGGGAAAAGTGTGGATCGTGCTTCAGATTTCATCCTGACCCTTCTGAAATCACCAGTATGCTGGTAAGTATTGGACATTTCCATAGCGTTTTGCACCGTAATAGTCATGAGGTCGGTCTCTGCATCCTGAAGCCTATGATGCTTTTCACAGAGAACCCTCTGTTGAGGCCCAGGGAACTTGGTGTTTCCCAAACCTGGCACCGGAGCCTTGGAAGATAGGATTGTTTTCAGCATTATTTCACCATCCTTTCACCACCGTTTCAAGAACGGGAGCCCTTTACATCCGTTAGCATAAGAATCCTTCTTTGGAGATGAGATATTTTTCTGGGGTGGCAAGTGCAGGGCCTCTGTCAGTCCTGGGTTTGTTGGACTAGCGCCAGACATGAGAAGTGCGCCTTTGTGGGACAGGTGAATAGTGCGGATCCTGTTTCAGTCTAAAGACTGAAACAGGATCCGCACTTTTCACCGTTCCTTTCAGCATCGTTTGATTCATCAGCTAGGAACGGCGATTCCTTCTCCAGACCAATTGAAGGCTAGGCCAGAGTAACTGGATCTTTCCAAGAGGTGTGTGGCACAACTTTTGAAAGAACCGCTAGGTGGAGAACTATTTGGTATTTTTCCGTAGCACTTTTCACCGTAATTGTCCTAATGTTGGTCTCTGCCTCCTGAAGCATACAAGAGTTTTCACAGACGAAAGCAGGCTGAGGCCCACCCAGTAAACGTGGCATTTCCAGTAGGTGGTCCTAGAGACTACAAGGAAAGTGTTCTTTTAAGTATTATTCCACTGTGGTTTCACCATGATTTTCAGAACTCGAGCAGGTTTCTCGCATTAGCATAAGAATCCTGCCTGGTAGTTGAGATTTCTGGGTGGGGTGTAAGTGTGGGGCTTCTGTCATCCCTGCCTTTGATTTGTTTACCTCCAGAGTTGGTAAGTGCATATTTGCCTGAGGTGGGAAAAGTGTGGATCGTGCTTCAGATTTCATCCTGACCCTTCTGAAATCACCAGTATGCTGGTAAGTATTGGACATTTCCATAGCGTTTTGCACCGTAATAGTCATGAGGTCGGTCTCTGCATCCTGAAGCCTATGATGCTTTTCACAGAGAACCCTCTGTTGAGGCCCAGGGAACTTGGTGTTTCCCAAACCTGGCACCGGAGCCTTGGAAGATAGGATTGTTTTCAGCATTATTTCACCATCCTTTCACCACCGTTTCAAGAACGGGAGCCCTTTACATCCGTTAGCATAAGAATCCTTCTTTGGAGATGAGATATTTTTCTGGGGTGGCAAGTGCAGGGCCTCTGTCAGTCCTGGGTTTGTTGGACTAGCGCCAGACATGAGAAGTGCGCCTTTGTGGGACAGGTGAATAGTGCGGATCCTGTTTCAGTCTAAAGACTGAAACAGGATCCGCACTTTTCACCGTTCCTTTCAGAATCGTTTGATTCATCAGCTAGGAACGGCGATTCCTTCTCCAGACCAATCGAAGGCTAGGCCAGAGTAACTGGATCTTTCCAAGAGGTGTGTGGCACAACTTTTGAAAGAACCGCTAGGTGGAGAACTATTTGGTATTTTTCCGTAGCACTTTTCACCCTAATTGTCCTAATGTTGGTCTCTGCCTCCTGAAGCATACAAGAGTTTTCACAGACGAAAGCAGGCTGAGGCCCAGGAAACGTGGCATTTCCAGTAGGTGGTCCTAGAGACTACAAGGAAAGTGTTCTTTTAAGTATTATTCCACTGTGGTTTCACCATGATTTTCAGAACTCGAGCAGGTTTCTCGCATTAGCATAAGAATCCTGCCTGGTAGTTGAGATTTCTGGGTGGGGTGTAAGTGCGGGGCTTCTGTCATCCCTGCCTTTGATTTCTTTACCTCCAGAGTTGGTAAGTGCATATTTGCCTGAGGTGGGAAAAGTGTAGATCGTGCTTCAGATTTCATCCTGACCCTCTTGAATTCACCAGTATGCCGGCAATTATTTGCCATTTCCATAGCGTTTTGCACCGTAATAGTCATGAGGTCCGTCTCTGCAACCTGAAGCCTATGACGCTTTTAGCAGAGAACCCTCTGCTGAGGCCCAGGGAACCTGGTATTTCCCATACCTGGCACCGCAGCCTTGGAAGATAGGATTGTTTTCAGTATTATTTCACCATCGTGTCACCACCGTTTCAAGAACGGGAGCCCTTTTCAACCATTAACGTAAGAATCCTTCTTTGGAGATGAGATATTTTTCTCGGGTGGCAAGTGCAGGGCCTCTGTCAATCCTGGGTTTGTTAGAGTAGCGCCAGACATGAGAAGTGCGCCTTTGTGGGACAGGTGAATAGTGCGGATCCTGTTTCAGTCTAAAGACTGAAACAGGATCCGCACTTTTCACCGTTCCTTTCAGAATCATTTGATTCATCAGCTAGGAACGGTGATTCCTTCTCCAGACCAATCGAAGGCTAGGCCAATGTAACTCGATCTTTCCAAGAGGTGTGTGGCACAACTTTTGAAAGAAGCGCTAGGTGGAGAAGTGTTTGGTATTTTTCCGTAGCACTTTTCACCGTAATTGTCCTAAATTGGTCTCTCCATCCTTAAGCATACGAGAGTTTTCACAGACGAAAGCAGGCTGAGGCCCAGTAAACTTGGCATTTCCAATAGTTGGTCCTAGAGACTACAAAGAAAGTGTTCTTTTAAGTAGTGTTCCACTGTGGTTTCACCATGATTTTCAGAACCCGAGCAGGTTTCTCGCATTAGCATAAGAATCCTGCCTGGTAGTTGAGATTTCTGGGTGGGGTGTAAGTGCGGGGCTTCTGTCAGCCCTGCCTTTGATTTGTTTACCTCCAGAGTTGGTAAGTGCATATTTGCCTGAGGTGGGAAAAGTGTGGATCGTGCTTCAGATTTCATCCTGACCCTTCTGAAATCACCAGTATGCTGGTAAGTATTGGACATTTCCATAGCGTTTTGCACCGTAATAGTCATGAGGTCGGTCTCTGCATCCTGAAGCCTATGATGCTTTTCACAGAGAACCCTCTGTTGAGGCCCAGGGAACTTGGTGTTTCCCAAACCTGGCACCGGAGCCTTGGAAGATAGGATTGTTTTCAGCATTATTTCACCATCCTTTCACCACCGTTTCAAGAACGGGAGCCCTTTACATCCGTTAGCATAAGAATCCTTCTTTGGAGATGAGATATTTTTCTGGGGTGGCAAGTGCAGGGCCTCTGTCAGTCCTGGGTTTGTTGGACTAGCGCCAGACATGAGAAGTGCGCCTTTGTGGGACAGGTGAATAGTGCGGATCCTGTTTCAGTCTAAAGACTGAAACAGGATCCGCACTTTTCACCGTTCCTTTCAGCATCGTTTGATTCATCAGCTAGGAACGGCGATTCCTTCTCCAGACCAATCGAAGGCTAGGCCAGAGTAACTGGATCTTTCCAAGAGGTGTGTGGCACAACTTTTGAAAGAACCGCTAGGTGGAGAACTATTTGGTATTTTTCCGTAGCACTTTTCACCCTAATTGTCCTAATGTTGGTCTCTGCCTCCTGAAGCATACAAGAGTTTTCACAGACGAAAGCAGGCTGAGGCCCAGGAAACGTGGCATTTCCAGTAGGTGGTCCTAGAGACTACAAGGAAAGTGTTCTTTTAAGTATTATTCCACTGTGGTTTCACCATGATTTTCAGAACTCGAGCAGGTTTCTCGCATTAGCATAAGCATCCTGCCTGGTAGTTGAGATTTCTGGGTGGGGTGTAAGTGCGGGGCTTCTGTCATCCCTGCCTTTGATTTCTTTACCTCCAGAGTTGGTAAGTGCATATTTGCCTGAGGTGGGAAAAGTGTAGATCGTGCTTCAGATTTCATCCTGACCCTCTTGAATTCACCAGTATGCCGGCAATTATTTGCCATTTCCATAGCGTTTTGCACCGTAATAGTCATGAGGTCCGTCTCTGCAACCTGAAGCCTATGACGCTTTTAGCAGAGAACCCTCTGCTGAGGCCCAGGGAACCTGGTATTTCCCATACCTGGCACCGCAGCCTTGGAAGATAGGATTGTTTTCAGTATTATTTCACCATCGTGTCACCACCGTTTCAAGAACGGGAGCCCTTTTCAACCATTAACGTAAGAATCCTTCTTTGGAGATGAGATATTTTTCTCGGGTGGCAAGTGCAGGGCCTCTGTCAATCCTGGGTTTGTTGGAGTAGCGCCAGACATGAGAAGTGCGCCTTTGTGGGACAGGTGAATAGTGCGGATCCTGTTTCAGTCTAAAGACTGAAACAGGATCCGCACTTTTCACCGTTCCTTTCAGAATCATTTGATTCATCAGCTAGGAACGGCGATTCCTTCTCCAGACCAATCGAAGGCTAGGCCAATGTA
Organism: Lemur catta; assembly: GCF_020740605.2. Lineage (NCBI taxonomy): Eukaryota > Metazoa > Chordata > Mammalia > Primates > Lemuridae > Lemur > Lemur catta. Next base: position 27,819,879 of record NC_059137.1, read on the forward strand.
ACTCGATCTTTCCAAGAGGTGTGTGGCACAACTTTTGAAAGAAGCGCTAGGTGGAGAAGTGTTTGGTATTTTTCCGTAGCACTTTTCACCGTAATTGTCCTAAATTGGTCTCTCCATCCTTAAGCATACGAGAGTTTTCACAGACGAAAGCAGGCTGAGGCCCAGTAAACTTGGCATTTCCAATAGTTGGTCCTAGAGACTACAAAGAAAGTGTTCTTTTAAGTAGTGTTCCACTGTGGTTTCACCATGATTTTCAGAACCCGAGCAGGTTTCTCGCATTAGCATAAGAATCCTGCCTGGTAGTTGAGATTTCTGGGTGGGGTGTAAGTGCGGGGCTTCTGTCAGCCCTGCCTTTGATTTGTTTACCTCCAGAGTTGGTAAGTGCATATTTGCCTGAGGTGGGAAAAGTGTGGATCGTGCTTCAGATTTCATCCTGACCCTTCTGAAATCACCAGTATGCTGGTAAGTATTGGACATTTCCATAGCGTTTTGCACCGTAATAGTCATGAGGTCGGTCTCTGCATCCTGAAGCCTATGATGCTTTTCACAGAGAACCCTCTGTTGAGGCCCAGGGAACTTGGTGTTTCCCAAACCTGGCACCGGAGCCTTGGAAGATAGGATTGTTTTCAGCATTATTTCACCATCCTTTCACCACCGTTTCAAGAACGGGAGCCCTTTACATCCGTTAGCATAAGAATCCTTCTTTGGAGATGAGATATTTTTCTCGGGTGGCAAGTGCAGGGCCTCTGTCAGTCCTGGGTTTGTTGGACTAGCGCCAGACATGAGAAGTGCGCCTTTGTGGGACAGGTGAATAGTGCGGATCCTGTTTCAGTCTAAAGACTGAAACAGGATCCGCACTTTTCACCGTTCCTTTCAGCATCGTTTGATTCATCAGCTAGGAACGGCGATTCCTTCTCCAGACCAATCGAAGGCTAGGCCAGAGTAACTGGATCTTTCCAAGAGGTGTGTGGCACAACTTTTGAAAGAACCGCTAGGTGGAGAACTATTTGGTATTTTTCCGTAGCACTTTTCACCGTAATTGTCATAATGTTGGTCTCTGCCTCCTGAAGCATACAAGAGTTTTCACAGACGAAAGCAGGCTGAGGCCCAGGAAACGTGGCATTTCCAGTAGGTGGTCCTAGAGACTACAAGGAAAGTGTTCTTTTAAGTATTATTCCACTGTGGTTTCACCATGATTTTCAGAACTCGAGCAGGTTTCTCGCATTAGCATAAGAATCCTGCCTGGTAGTTGAGATTTCTGGGTGGGGTGTAAGTGCGGGGCTTCTGTCATCCCTGCCTTTGATTTGTTTACCTCCAGAGTTGGTAAGTGCATATTTGCCTGAGGTGGGAAAAGTGTAGATCGTGCTTCAGATTTCATCCTGACCCTCTTGAATTCACCAGTATGCCGGCAATTATTTGCCATTTCCATAGCGTTTTGCACCGTAATAGTCATGAGGTCCGTCTCTGCAACCTGAAGCCTATGACGCTTTTAGCAGAGAACCCTCTGCTGAGGCCCAGGGAACCTGGTATTTCCCATACCTGGCACCGCAGCCTTGGAAGAGAGGATTGTTTTCAGTATTATTTCACCATCGTGTCACCACCGTTTCAAGAACGGGAGCCCTTTTCAACCATTAACGTAAGAATCCTTCTTTGGAGATGAGATATTTTTCTCGGGTGGCAAGTGCAGGGCCTCTGTCAATCCTGGGTTTGTTGGAGTAGCGCCAGACATGAGAAGTGCGCCTTTGTGGGACAGGTGAATAGTGCGGATCCTGTTTCAGTCTAAAGACTGAAACAGGATCCGCACTTTTCACCGTTCCTTTCAGAATCATTTGATTCATCAGCTAGGAACGGTGATTCCTTCTCCAGACCAATCGAAGGCTAGGCCAATGTAACTCGATCTTTCCAAGAGGTGTGTGGCACAACTTTTGAAAGAAGCGCTAGGTGGAGAAGTGTTTGGTATTTTTCCGTAGCACTTTTCACCGTAATTGTCCTAAATTGGTCTCTCCATCCTTAAGCATACGAGAGTTTTCACAGACGAAAGCAGGCTGAGGCCCAGTAAACTTGGCATTTCCAATAGTTGGTCCTAGAGACTACAAAGAAAGTGTTCTTTTAAGTAGTGTTCCACTGTGGTTTCACCATGATTTTCAGAACCCGAGCAGGTTTCTCGCATTAGCATAAGAATCCTGCCTGGTAGTTGAGATTTCTGGGTGGGGTGTAAGTGCGGGGCTTCTGTCAGCCCTGCCTTTGATTTGTTTACCTCCAGAGTTGGTAAGTGCATATTTGCCTGAGGTGGGAAAAGTGTGGATCGTGCTTCAGATTTCATCCTGACCCTTCTGAAATCACCAGTATGCTGGTAAGTATTGGACATTTCCATAGCGTTTTGCACCGTAATAGTCATGAGGTCGGTCTCTGCATCCTGAAGCCTATGATGCTTTTCACAGAGAACCCTCTGTTGAGGCCCAGGGAACTTGGTGTTTCCCAAACCTGGCACCGGAGCCTTGGAAGATAGGATTGTTTTCAGCATTATTTCACCATCCTTTCACCACCGTTTCAAGAACGGGAGCCCTTTACATCCGTTAGCATAAGAATCCTTCTTTGGAGATGAGATATTTTTCTGGGGTGGCAAGTGCAGGGCCTCTGTCAGTCCTGGGTTTGTTGGACTAGCGCCAGACATGGGAAGTGCGCCTTTGTGGGACAGGTGAATAGTGCGGATCCTGTTTCAGTCTAAAGACTGAAACAGGATCCGCACTTTTCACCGTTCCTTTCAGAATCATTTGATTCATCAGCTAGGAACGGCGATTCCTTCTCCAGACAAATCGAAGGCTAGGCCAGAGTAACTGGATCTTTCCAAGAGGTGTGTGGCACAACTTTTGAAAGAACCGCTAGGTGGAGAACTATTTGGTATTTTTCCGTAGCACTTTTCACCGTAATTGTCCTAATGTTGGTCTCTGCCTCCTGAAGCATACAAGAGTTTTCACAGACGAAAGCAGGCTGAGGCCCAGTAAACGTGGCATTTCCAGTAGGTGGTCCTAGAGACTACAAGGAAAGTGTTCTTTTAAGTGTTATTCCACTGTGGTTTCACCATGATTTTCAGAACTCGAGCAGGCTTCTCGCATTAGCATAAGAATCTTGCCTGGTAGTTGAGATTTCTGGGTGGGGTGTAAGTGCGGGGCTTCTGTCATCCCTGCCTTTGATTTCTTTACCTCCAGAGTTGGTAAGTGCATATTTGCCTGAGGTGGGAAAAGTGTAGATCGTGCTTCAGATTTCATCCTGACCCTCTTGAATTCACCAGTATGCCGGCAATAATTTGCCATTTCCATAGCGTTTTGCACCGTAATAGTCATGAGGTCCGTCTCTGCAACCTGAAGCCTATGACGCTTTTAGCAGAGAACCCTCTGCTGAGGCCCAGGGAACCTGGTATTTCCCATACCTGGCACCGCAGCCTTGGAAGAGAGGATTGTTTTCAGTATTATTTCACCATCGTGTCACCACCGTTTCAAGAACGGGAGCCCTTTTCAACCATTAACGTAAGAATCCTTCTTTGGAGATGAGATATTTTTCTGGGGTGGCAAGTGCAGGGCCTCTGTCAATCCTGGGTTTGTTGGAGTAGCGCCAGACATGAGAAGTGCGCCTTTGTGGGACAGGTGAATAGTGCGGATCCTGTTTCAGTCTAAAGACTGAAACAGGATCCGCACTTTTCACCGTTCCTTTCAGAATCATTTGATTCATCAGCTAGGAACGGTGATTCCTTCTCCAGACCAATCGAAGGCTAGGCCAATGTAACTCGATCTTTCCAAGAGGTGTGTGGCACAACTTTTGAAAGAAGCGCTAGGTGGAGAAGTGTTTGGTATTTTTCCGTAGCACTTTTCACCGTAATTGTCCTAAATTGGTCTCTCCATCCTTAAGCATACGAGAGTTTTCACAGACGAAAGCAGGCTGAGGCCCAGTAAACTTGGCATTTCCAATAGTTGGTCCTAGAGACTACAAAGAAAGTGTTCTTTTAAGTAGTGTTCCACTGTGGTTTCACCATGATTTTCAGAACCCGAGCAGGTTTCTCGCATTAGCATAAGAATCCTGCCTGGTAGTTGAGATTTCTGGGTGGGGTGTAAGTGCGGGGCTTCTGTCAGCCCTGCCTTTGATTTGTTTACCTCCAGAGTTGGTAAGTGCATATTTGCCTGAGGTGGGAAAAGTGTGGATCGTGCTTCAGATTTCATCCTGACCCTTCTGAAATCACCAGTATGCTGGTAAGTATTGGACATTTCCATAGCGTTTTGCACCGTAATAGTCATGAGGTCGGTCTCTGCATCCTGAAGCCTATGATGCTTTTCACAGAGAACCCTCTGTTGAGGCCCAGGGAACTTGGTGTTTCCCAAACCTGGCACCGGAGCCTTGGAAGATAGGATTGTTTTCAGCATTATTTCACCATCCTTTCACCACCGTTTCAAGAACGGGAGCCCTTTACATCCGTTAGCATAAGAATCCTTCTTTGGAGATGAGATATTTTTCTCGGGTGGCAAGTGCAGGGCCTCTGTCAGTCCTGGGTTTGTTGGACTAGCGCCAGACATGAGAAGTGCGCCTTTGTGGGACAGGTGAATAGTGCGGATCCTGTTTCAGTCTAAAGACTGAAACAGGATCCGCACTTTTCACCGTTCCTTTCAGAATCATTTGATTCATCAGCTAGGAATGGCGATTCCTTCTCCAGACCAATCGAAGGCTAGGCCAGAGTAACTGGATCTTTCCAAGAGGTGTGTGGCACAACTTTTGAAAGAACCGCTAGGTGGAGAACTATTTGGTATTTTTCCGTAGCACTTTTCACCGTAATTGTCCTAATGTTGGTCTCTGCCTCCTGAAGCATACAAGAGTTTTCACAGACGAAAGCAGGCTGAGGCCCAGGAAACGTGGCATTTCCAGTAGGTGGTCCTAGAGACTACAAGGAAAGTGTTCTTTTAAGTATTATTCCACTGTGGTTTCACCATGATTTTCAGAACTCGAGCAGGTTTCTCGCATTAGCATAAGAATCCTGCCCGGTAGTTGAGATTTCTGGGTGGGGTGTAAGTGCGGGGCTTCTGTCATCCCTGCCTTTGATTTCTTTACCTCCAGAGTTGGTAAGTGCATATTTGCCTGAGGTGGGAAAAGTGTAGATCGTGCTTCAGATTTCATCCTGACCCTCTTGAATTCACCAGTATGCCGGCAATTATTTGCCATTTCCATAGCGTTTTGCACCGTAATAGTCATGAGGTCCGTCTCTGCAACCTGAAGCCTATGACGCTTTTAGCAGAGAACCCTCTGCTGAGGCCCAGGGAACCTGGTATTTCCCATACCTGGCACCGCAGCCTTGGAAGAGAGGATTGTTTTCAGTATTATTTCACCATCGTGTCACCACCGTTTCAAGAACGGGAGCCCTTTTCAACCATTAACGTAAGAATCCTTCTTTGGAGATGAGATATTTTTCTGGGGTGGCAAGTGCAGGGCCTCTGTGAATCCTGGGTTTGTTGGAGTAGCGCCAGACATGAGAAGTGCGCCTTTGTGGGACAGGTGAATAGTGCGGATCCTGTTTCAGTCTAAAGACTGAAACAGGATCCGCACTTTTCACCGTTCCTTTCAGAATCATTTGATTCATCAGCTAGGAACGGTGATTCCTTCTCCAGACCAATCGAAGGCTAGGCCAATGTAACTCGATCTTTCCAAGAGGTGTGTGGCACAACTTTTGAAAGAAGCGCTAGGTGGAGAAGTGTTTGGTATTTTTCCGTAGCACTTTTCACCGTAATTGTCCTAAATTGGTCTCTCCATCCTTAAGCATACGAGAGTTTTCACAGACGAAAGCAGGCTGAGGCCCAGTAAACTTGGCATTTCCAATAGTTGGTCCTAGAGACTACAAAGAAAGTGTTCTTTTAAGTAGTGTTCCACTGTGGTTTCACCATGATTTTCAGAACCCGAGCAGGTTTCTCGCATTAGCATAAGAATCCTGCCTGGTAGTTGAGATTTCTGGGTGGGGTGTAAGTGCGGGGCTTCTGTCAGCCCTGCCTTTGATTTGTTTACCTCCAGAGTTGGTAAGTGCATATTTGCCTGAGGTGGGAAAAGTGTGGATCGTGCTTCAGATTTCATCCTGACCCTTCTGAAATCACCAGTATGCTGGTAAGTATTGGACATTTCCATAGCGTTTTGCACCGTAATAGTCATGAGGTCGGTCTCTGCATCCTGAAGCCTATGATGCTTTTCACAGAGAACCCTCTGTTGAGGCCCAGGGAACTTGGTGTTTCCCAAACCTGGCACCGGAGCCTTGGAAGATAGGATTGTTTTCAGCATTATTTCACCATCCTTTCACCACCGTTTCAAGAACGGGAGCCCTTTACATCCGTTAGCATAAGAATCCTTCTTTGGAGATGAGATATTTTTCTCGGGTGGCAAGTGCAGGGCCTCTGTCAGTCCTGGGTTTGTTGGACTAGCGCCAGACATGAGAAGTGCGCCTTTGTGGGACAGGTGAATAGTGCGGATCCTGTTTCAGTCTAAAGACTGAAACAGGATCCGCACTTTTCACCGTTCCTTTCAGAATCATTTGATTCATCAGCTAGGAATGGCGATTCCTTCTCCAGACCAATCGAAGGCTAGGCCAGAGTAACTGGATCTTTCCAAGAGGTGTGTGGCACAACTTTTGAAAGAACCGCTAGGTGGAGAACTATTTGGTATTTTTCCGTAGCACTTTTCACCGTAATTGTCCTAATGTTGGTCTCTGCCTCCTGAAGCATACAAGAGTTTTCACAGACGAAAGCAGGCTGAGGCCCAGGAAACGTGGCATTTCCAGTAGGTGGTCCTAGAGACTACAAGGAAAGTGTTCTTTTAAGTATTATTCCACTGTGGTTTCACCATGATTTTCAGAACTCGAGCAGGTTTCTCGCATTAGCATAAGAATCCTGCCCGGTAGTTGAGATTTCTGGGTGGGGTGTAAGTGCGGGGCTTCTGTCATCCCTGCCTTTGATTTCTTTACCTCCAGAGTTGGTAAGTGCATATTTGCCTGAGGTGGGAAAAGTGTAGATCGTGCTTCAGATTTCATCCTGACCCTCTTGAATTCACCAGTATGCCGGCAATTATTTGCCATTTCCATAGCGTTTTGCACCGTAATAGTCATGAGGTCCGTCTCTGCAACCTGAAGCCTATGACGCTTTTAGCAGAGAACCCTCTGCTGAGGCCCAGGGAACCTGGTATTTCCCATACCTGGCACCGCAGCCTTGGAAGAGAGGATTGTTTTCAGTATTATTTCACCATCGTGTCACCACCGTTTCAAGAACGGGAGCCCTTTTCAACCATTAACGTAAGAATCCTTCTTTGGAGATGAGATATTTTTCTCGGGTGGCAAGTGCAGGGCCTCTGTCAATCCTGGGTTTGTTGGAGTAGCGCCAGACATGAGAAGTGCGCCTTTGTGGGACAGGTGAATAGTGCGGATCCTGTTTCAGTCTAAAGACTGAAACAGGATCCGCACTTTTCACCGTTCCTTTCAGAATCATTTGATTCATCAGCTAGGAACGGTGATTCCTTCTCCAGACCAATCGAAGGCTAGGCCAATGTAACTCGATCTTTCCAAGAGGTGTGTGGCACAACTTTTGAAAGAAGCGCTAGGTGGAGAACTGTTTGGTATTTTTCCGTAGCACTTTTCACCGTAATTGTCCTAAATTGGTCTCTCCATCCTTAAGCATACGAGAGTTTTCACAGACGAAAGCAGGCTGAGGCCCAGTAAACTTGGCATTTCCAATAGTTGGTCCTAGAGACTACAAAGAAAGTGTTCTTTTAAGTAGTGTTCCACTGTGGTTTCACCATGATTTTCAGAACCCGAGCAGGTTTCTCGCATTAGCATAAGAATCCTGCCTGGTAGTTGAGATTTCTGGGTGGGGTGTAAGTGCGGGGCTTCTGTCAGCCCTGCCTTTGATTTGTTTACCTCCAGAGTTGGTAAGTGCATATTTGCCTGAGGTGGGAAAAGTGTGGATCGTGCTTCAGATTTCATCCTGACCCTTCTGAAATCACCAGTATGCTGGTAAGTATTGGACATTTCCATAGCGTTTTGCACCGTAATAGTCATGAGGTCGGTCTCTGCATCCTGAAGCCTATGATGCTTTTCACAGAGAACCCTCTGTTGAGGCCCAGGGAACTTGATGTTTCCCAAACCTGGCACCGGAGCCTTGGAAGATAGGATTGTTTTCAGCATTATTTCACCATCCTTTCACCACCGTTTCAAGAACGGGAGCCCTTTACATCCGTTAGCATAAGAATCCTTCTTTGGAGATGAGATATTTTTCTGGGGTGGCAAGTGCAGGGCCTCTGTCAGTCCTGGGTTTGTTGGACTAGCGCCAGACATGAGAAGTGCGCCTTTGTGGGACAGGTGAATAGTGCGGATCCTGTTTCAGTCTAAAGACTGAAACAGGATCCGCACTTTTCACCGTTCCTTTCAGAATCGTTTGATTCATCAGCTAGGAACGGCGATTCCTTCTCCAGACCAATCGAAGGCTAGGCCAGAGTAACTGGATCTTTCCAAGAGGTGTGTGGCACAACTTTTGAAAGAACCGCTAGGTGGAGAACTATTTGGTATTTTTCCGTAGCACTTTTCACCCTAATTGTCCTAATGTTGGTCTCTGCCTCCTGAAGCATACAAGAGTTTTCACAGACGAAAGCAGGCTGAGGCCCAGGAAACGTGGCATTTCCAGTAGGTGGTCCTAGAGACTACAAGGAAAGTGTTCTTTTAAGTATTATTCCACTGTGGTTTCACCATGATTTTCAGAACTCGAGCAGGTTTCTCGCATTAGCATAAGAATCCTGCCTGGTAGTTGAGATTTCTGGGTGGGGTGTAAGTGCGGGGCTTCTGTCATCCCTGCCTTTGATTTCTTTACCTCCAGAGTTGGTAAGTGCATATTTGCCTGAGGTGGGAAAAGTGTAGATCGTGCTTCAGATTTCATCCTGACCCTCTTGAATTCACCAGTATGCCGGCAATTATTTGCCATTTCCATAGCGTTTTGCACCGTAATAGTCATGAGGTCCGTCTCTGCAACCTGAAGCCTATGACGCTTTTAGCAGAGAACCCTCTGCTGAGGCCCAGGGAACCTGGTATTTCCCATACCTGGCACCGCAGCCTTGGAAGAGAGGATTGTTTTCAGTATTATTTCACCATCGTGTCACCACCGTTTCAAGAACGGGAGCCCTTTTCAACCATTAACGTAAGAATCCTTCTTTGGAGATGAGATATTTTTCTCGGGTGGCAAGTGCAGGGCCTCTGTCAATCCTGGGTTTGTTGGAGTAGCGCCAGACATGAGAAGTGCGCCTTTGTGGGACAGGTGAATAGTGCGGATCCTGTTTCAGTCTAAAGACTGAAACAGGATCCGCACTTTTCACCGTTCCTTTCAGAATCATTTGATTCATCAGCTAGGAACGGTGATTCCTTCTCCAGACCAATCGAAGGCTAGGCCAATGTAACTCGATCTTTCCAAGAGGTGTGTGGCACAACTTTTGAAAGAAGCGCTAGGTGGAGAACTGTTTGGTATTTTTCCGTAGCACTTTTCACCGTAATTGTCCTAAATTGGTCTCTCCATCCTTAAGCATACGAGAGTTTTCACAGACGAAAGCAGGCTGAGGCCCAGTAAACTTGGCATTTCCAATAGTTGGTCCTAGAGACTACAAAGAAAGTGTTCTTTTAAGTAGTGTTCCACTGTGGTTTCACCATGATTTTCAGAACCCGAGCAGGTTTCTCGCATTAGCATAAGAATCCTGCCTGGTAGTTGAGATTTCTGGGTGGGGTGTAAGTGCGGGGCTTCTGTCAGCCCTGCCTTTGATTTGTTTACCTCCAGAGTTGGTAAGTGCATATTTGCCTGAGGTGGGAAAAGTGTGGATCGTGCTTCAGATTTCATCCTGACCCTTCTGAAATCACCAGTATGCTGGTAAGTATTGGACATTTCCATAGCGTTTTGCACGGTAATAGTCATGAGGTCGGTCTCTGCATCCTGAAGCCTATGATGCTTTTCACAGAGAACCCTCTGTTGAGGCCCAGGGAACTTGGTGTTTCCCAAACCTGGCACCGGAGCCTTGGAAGATAGGATTGTTTTCAGCATTATTTCACCATCCTTTCACCACCGTTTCAAGAACGGGAGCCCTTTACATCCGTTAGCATAAGAATCCTTCTTTGGAGATGAGATATTTTTCTGGGGTGGCAAGTGCAGGGCCTCTGTCAGTCCTGGGTTTGTTGGACTAGCGCCAGACATGGGAAGTGCGCCTTTGTGGGACAGGTGAATAGTGCGGATCCTGTTTCAGTCTAAAGACTGAAACAGGATCCGCACTTTTCACCGTTCCTTTCAGAATCATTTGATTCATCAGCTAGGAACGGCGATTCCTTCTCCAGACAAATCGAAGGCTAGGCCAGAGTAACTGGATCTTTCCAAGAGGTGTGTGGCACAACTTTTGAAAGAACCGCTAGGTGGAGAACTATTTGGTATTTTTCCGTAGCACTTTTCACCGTAATTGTCCTAATGTTGGTCTCTGCCTCCTGAAGCATACAAGAGTTTTCACAGACGAAAGCAGGCTGAGGCCCAGTAAACGTGGCATTTCCAGTAGGTGGTCCTAGAGACTACAAGGAAAATGTTCTTTTAAGTGTTATTCCACTGTGGTTTCACCATGATTTTCAGAACTCGAGCAGGCTTCTCGCATTAGCATAAGAATCCTGCCTGGTAGTTGAGATTTCTGGGTGGGGTGTAAGTGCGGGGCTTCTGTCATCCCTGCCTTTGATTTCTTTACCTCCAGAGTTGGTAAGTGCATATTTGCCTGAGGTGGGAAAAGTGTAGATCGTGCTTCAGATTTCATCCTGACCCTCTTGAATTCACCAGTATGCCGGCAATAATTTGCCATTTCCATAGCGTTTTGCACCGTAATAGTCATGAGGTCCGTCTCTGCAACCTGAAGCCTATGACGCTTTTAGCAGAGAACCCTCTGCTGAGGCCCAGGGAACCTGGTATTTCCCATACCTGGCACCGCAGCCTTGGAAGATAGGATTGTTTTCAGTATTATTTCACCCTCGTGTCACCACCGTTTCAAGAACGGTGAAGACTGAAACAGGATCCGCACTTTTCACCGTTCCTTTCAGAATCATTTGATTCATCAGCTAGGAACGGTGATTCCTTCTCCAGACCAATCGAAGGCTAGGCCAATGTAACTCGATCTTACCAAGAGGTGTGTGGCACAACTTTTGAAAGAAGCGCTAGGTGGAGAACTGTTTGGTATTTTTCCGTAGCACCTTTCACTGTAATTGTCCTAAATTGGTCTCTCCATCCTTAAGCATACGAGAGTTTTCACAGACGAAAGCCGGCTGAGGCCCAGTAAACTTGGCATTTCCAATAGTTGGTCCTAGAGACTACAAAGAAAGTGTTCTTTTAAGTAGTGTTCCACTGTGGTTTCACCATGATTTTCAGAACCCGAGCAGGTTTCTCGCATTAGCATAAGAATCCTGCCTGGTAGTTGAGATTTCTGGGTGGGGTGTAAGTGCGGGGCTTCTGTCAGCCCTGCCTTTGATTTGTTTACCTCCAGAGTTGGTAAGTGCATATTTGCCTGAGGTGGGAAAAGTGTGGATCGTGCTTCAGATTTCATCCTGACCCTTCTGAAATCACCAGTATGCTGGTAAGTATTGGACATTTCCGTAGCGTTTTGCACCGTAATAGTCATGAGGTCGGTCTCTGCATCCTGAAGCCTATGATGCTTTTCACAGAGAACCCTCTGTTGAGGCCCAGGGAACTTGGTGTTTCCCAAACCTGGCACCGGAGCCTTGGAAGATAGGATTGTTTTCAGCATTATTTCACCATCCTTTCACCACCGTTTCAAGAACGGGAGCCCTTTTCAACCATTAACGTAAGAATCCTTCTTTGGAGATGAGATATTTTTCTCGGGTGGCAAGTGCAGGGCCTCTGTCAGTCCTGGGTTTGTTGGACTAGCGCCAGACATGAGAAGTGCGCCTTTGTGGGACAGGTGAATAGTGCGGATCCTGTTTCAGTCTAAAGACTGAAACAGGATCCGCACTTTTCACCGTTCCTTTCAGAATCATTTGATTCATCAGCTAGGAACGGCGATTCCTTCTCCAGACCAATCGAAGGCTAGGCCAGAGTAACTGGATCTTTCCAAGAGGTGTGTGGCACAACTTTTGAAAGAACCGCTAGGTGGAGAACTATTTGGTATTTTTCCGTAGCACTTTTCACCGTAATTGTCCTAATGTTGGTCTCTGCCTCCTGAAGCATACAAGAGTTTTCACAGACGAAAGCAGGCTGAGGCCCAGGAAACGTGGCATTTCCAGTAGGTGGTCCTAGAGACTACAAGGAAAGTGTTCTTTTAAGTATTATTCCACTGTGGTTTCACCATGATTTTCAGAACTCGAGCAGGTTTCTCGCATTAGCATAAGAATCCTGCCCGGTAGTTGAGATTTCTGGGTGGGGTGTAAGTGCGGGGCTTCTGTCATCCCTGCCTTTGATTTCTTTACCTCCAGAGTTGGTAAGTGCATATTTGCCTGAGGTGGGAAAAGTGTAGATCGTGCTTCAGATTTCATCCTGACCCTCTTGAATTCACCAGTATGCCGGCAATTATTTGCCATTTCCATAGCGTTTTGCACCGTAATAGTCATGAGGTCCGTCTCTGCAACCTGAAGCCTATGACGCTTTTAGCAGAGAACCCTCTGCTGAGGCCCAGGGAACCTGGTATTTCCCATACCTGGCACCGCAGCCTTGGAAGAGAGGATTGTTTTCAGTATTATTTCACCATCGTGTCACCACCGTTTCAAGAACGGGAGCCCTTTTCAACCATTAACGTAAGAATCCTTCTTTGGAGATGAGATATTTTTCTCGGGTGGCAAGTGCAGGGCCTCTGTCAATCCTGGGTTTGTTGGAGTAGCGCCAGACATGAGAAGTGCGCCTTTGTGGGACAGGTGAATAGTGCGGATCCTGTTTCGGTCTAAAGACTGAAACAGGATCCGCACTTTTCACCGTTCCTTTCAGAATCATTTGATTCATCAGCTAGGAACGGTGATTCCTTCTCCAGACCAATCGAAGGCTAGGCCAATGTAACTCGATCTTTCCAAGAGGTGTGTGGCACAACTTTTGAAAGAAGCGCTAGGTGGAGAAGTGTTTGGTATTTTTCCGTAGCACTTTTCACCGTAATTGTCCTAAATTGGTCTCTCCATCCTTAAGCATACGAGAGTTTTCACAGACGAAAGCAGGCTGAGGCCCAGTAAACTTGGCATTTCCAATAGTTGGTCCTAGAGACTACAAAGAAAGTGTTCTTTTAAGTAGTGTTCCACTGTGGTTTCACCATGATTTTCAGAACCCGAGCAGGTTTCTCGCATTAGCATAAGAATCCTGCCTGGTAGTTGAGATTTCTGGGTGGGGTGTAAGTGCGGGGCTTCTGTCAGCCCTGCCTTTGATTTGTTTACCTCCAGAGTTGGTAAGTGCATATTTGCCTGAGGTGGGAAAAGTGTGGATCGTGCTTCAGATTTCATCCTGACCCTTCTGAAATCACCAGTATGCTGGTAAGTATTGGACATTTCCATAGCGTTTTGCACCGTAATAGTCATGAGGTCGGTCTCTGCATCCTGAAGCCTATGATGCTTTTCACAGAGAACCCTCTGTTGAGGCCCAGGGAACTTGGTGTTTCCCAAACCTGGCACCGGAGCCTTGGAAGATAGGATTGTTTTCAGCATTATTTCACCATCCTTTCACCACCGTTTCAAGAACGGGAGCCCTTTACATCCGTTAGCATAAGAATCCTTCTTTGGAGATGAGATATTTTTCTCGGGTGGCAAGTGCAGGGCCTCTGTCAGTCCTGGGTTTGTTGGACTAGCGCCAGACATGAGAAGTGCGCCTTTGTGGGACAGGTGAATAGTGCGGATCCTGTTTCAGTCTAAAGACTGAAACAGGATCCGCACTTTTCACCGTTCCTTTCAGAATCATTTGATTCATCAGCTAGGAATGGCGATTCCTTCTCCAGACCAATCGAAGGCTAGGCCAGAGTAACTGGATCTTTCCAAGAGGTGTGTGGCACAACTTTTGAAAGAACCGCTAGGTGGAGAACTATTTGGTATTTTTCTGTAGCACTTTTCACCGTAATTGTCCTAATGTTGGTCTCTGCCTCCTGAAGCATACAAGAGTTTTCACAGACGAAAGCAGGCTGAGGCCCAGGAAACGTGGCATTTCCAGTAGGTGGTCCTAGAGACTACAAGGAAAGTGTTCTTTTAAGTATTATTCCACTGTGGTTTCACCATGATTTTCAGAACTCGAGCAGGTTTCTCGCATTAGCATAAGAATCCTGCCCGGTAGTTGAGATTTCTGGGTGGGGTGTAAGTGCGGGGCTTCTGTCATCCCTGCCTTTGATTTCTTTACCTCCAGAGTTGGTAAGTGCATATTTGCCTGAGGTGGGAAAAGTGTAGATCGTGCTTCAGATTTCATCCTGACCCTCTTGAATTCACCAGTATGCCGGCAATTATTTGCCATTTCCATAGCGTTTTGCACCGTAATAGTCATGAGGTCCGTCTCTGCAACCTGAAGCCTATGACGCTTTTAGCAGAGAACCCTCTGCTGAGGCCCAGGGAACCTGGTATTTCCCATACCTGGCACCGCAGCCTTGGAAGAGAGGATTGTTTTCAGTATTATTTCACCATCGTGTCACCACCGTTTCAAGAACGGGAGCCCTTTTCAACCATTAACGTAAGAATCCTTCTTTGGAGATGAGATATTTTTCTCGGGTGGCAAGTGCAGGGCCTCTGTCAATCCTGGGTTTGTTGGAGTAGCGCCAGACATGAGAAGTGCGCCTTTGTGGGACAGGTGAATAGTGCGGATCCTGTTTCAGTCTAAAGACTGAAACAGGATCCGCACTTTTCACCGTTCCTTTCAGAATCATTTGATTCATCAGCTAGGAACGGTGATTCCTTCTCCAGACCAATCGAAGGCTAGGCCAATGTAACTCGATCTTTCCAAGAGGTGTGTGGCACAACTTTTGAAAGAAGCGCTAGGTGGAGAAGTGTTTGGTATTTTTCCGTAGCACTTTTCACCGTAATTGTCCTAAATTGGTCTCTCCATCCTTAAGCATACGAGAGTTTTCACAGACGAAAGCAGGCTGAGGCCCAGTAAACTTGGCATTTCCAATAGTTGGTCCTAGAGACTACAAAGAAAGTGTTCTTTTAAGTAGTGTTCCACTGTGGTTTCACCATGATTTTCAGAACCCGAGCAGGTTTCTCGCATTAGCATAAGAATCCTGCCTGGTAGTTGAGATTTCTGGGTGGGGTGTAAGTGCGGGGCTTCTGTCAGCCCTGCCTTTGATTTGTTTACCTCCAGAGTTGGTAAGTGCATATTTGCCTGAGGTGGGAAAAGTGTGGATCGTGCTTCAGATTTCACCCTTCTGAAATCACCAGTATGCTGGTAAGTATTGGACATTTCCATAGCGTTTTGCACGGTAATAGTCATGAGGTCGGTCTCTGCATCCTGAAGCCTATGATGCTTTTCACAGAGAACCCTCTGTTGAGGCCCAGGGAACTTGGTGTTTCCCAAACCTGGCACCGGAGCCTTGGAAGATAGGATTGTTTTCAGCATTATTTCACCATCCTTTCACCACCGTTTCAAGAACGGGAGCCCTTTACATCCGTTAGCATAAGAATCCTTCTTTGGAGATGAGATATTTTTCTGGGGTGGCAAGTGCAGGGCCTCTGTCAGTCCTGGGTTTGTTGGACTAGCGCCAGACATGAGAAGTGCGCCTTTGTGGGACAGGTGAATAGTGCGGATCCTGTTTCAGTCTAAAGACTGAAACAGGATCCGCACTTTTCACCGTTCCTTTCAGAATCATTTGATTCATCAGCTAGGAATGGCGATTCCTTCTCCAGACCAATCGAAGGCTAGGCCAGAGTAACTGGATCTTTCCAAGAGGTGTGTGGCACAACTTTTGAAAGAACCGCTAGGTGGAGAACTATTTGGTATTTTTCCGTAGCACTTTTCACCGTAATTGTCCTAATGTTGGTCTCTGCCTCCTGAAGCATACAAGAGTTTTCACAGACGAAAGCAGGCTGAGGCCCAGGAAACGTGGCATTTCCAGTAGGTGGTCCTAGAGACTACAAGGAAAGTGTTCTTTTAAGTATTATTCCACTGTGGTTTCACCATGATTTTCAGAACTCGAGCAGGTTTCTCGCATTAGCATAAGAATCCTGCCCGGTAGTTGAGATTTCTGGGTGGGGTGTAAGTGCGGGGCTTCTGTCATCCCTGCCTTTGATTTCTTTACCTCCAGAGTTGGTAAGTGCATATTTGCCTGAGGTGGGAAAAGTGTAGATCGTGCTTCAGATTTCATCCTGACCCTCTTGAATTCACCAGTATGCCGGCAATTATTTGCCATTTCCATAGCGTTTTGCACCGTAATAGTCATGAGGTCCGTCTCTGCAACCTGAAGCCTATGACGCTTTTAGCAGAGAACCCTCTGCTGAGGCCCAGGGAACCTGGTATTTCCCATACCTGGCACCGCAGCCTTGGAAGAGAGGATTGTTTTCAGTATTATTTCACCATCGTGTCACCACCGTTTCAAGAACGGGAGCCCTTTTCAACCATTAACGTAAGAATCCTTCTTTGGAGATGAGATATTTTTCTCGGGTGGCAAGTGCAGGGCCTCTGTGAATCCTGGGTTTGTTGGAGTAGCGCCAGACATGAGAAGTGCGCCTTTGTGGGACAGGTGAATAGTGCGGATCCTGTTTCAGTCTAAAGACTGAAACAGGATCCGCACTTTTCACCGTTCCTTTCAGAATCATTTGATTCATCAGCTAGGAACGGTGATTCCTTCTCCAGACCAATCGAAGGCTAGGCCAATGTAACTCGATCTTTCCAAGAGGTGTGTGGCACAACTTTTGAAAGAAGCGCTAGGTGGAGAACTGTTTGGTATTTTTCCGTAGCACTTTTCACCGTAATTGTCCTAAATTGGTCTCTCCATCCTTAAGCATACGAGAGTTTTCACAGACGAAAGCAGGCTGAGGCCCAGTAAACTTGGCATTTCCAATAGTTGGTCCTAGAGACTACAAAGAAAGTGTTCTTTTAAGTAGTGTTCCACTGTGGTTTCACCATGATTTTCAGAACCCGAGCAGGTTTCTCGCATTAGCATAAGAATCCTGCCTGGTAGTTGAGATTTCTGGGTGGGGTGTAAGTGCGGGGCTTCTGTCAGCCCTGCCTTTGATTTGTTTACCTCCAGAGTTGGTAAGTGCATATTTGCCTGAGGTGGGAAAAGTGTGGATCGTGCTTCAGATTTCATCCTGACCCTTCTGAAATCACCAGTATGCTGGTAAGTATTGGACATTTCCATAGCGTTTTGCACCGTAATAGTCATGAGGTCGGTCTCTGCATCCTGAAGCCTATGATGCTTTTCACAGAGAACCCTCTGTTGAGGCCCAGGGAACTTGGTGTTTCCCAAACCTGGCACCGGAGCCTTGGAAGATAGGATTGTTTTCAGCATTATTTCACCATCCTTTCACCACCGTTTCAAGAACGGGAGCCCTTTACATCCGTTAGCATAAGAATCCTTCTTTGGAGATGAGATATTTTTCTCGGGTGGCAAGAGCAGGGCCTCTGTCAGTCCTGGGTTTGTTGGACTAGCGCCAGACATGAGAAGTGCGCCTTTGTGGGACAGGTGAATAGTGCGGATCCTGTTTCAGTCTAAAGACTGAAACAGGATCCGCACTTTTCACCGTTCCTTTCAGAATCATTTGATTCATCAGCTAGGAATGGCGATTCCTTCTCCAGACCAATCGAAGGCTAGGCCAGAGTAACTGGATCTTTCCAAGAGGTGTGTGGCACAACTTTTGAAAGAACCACTAGGTGGAGAACTATTTGGTATTTTTCCGTAGCACTTTTCACCGTAATTGTCCTAATGTTGGTCTCTGCCTCCTGAAGCATACAAGAGTTTTCACAGACGAAAGCAGGCTGAGGCCCAGGAAACGTGGCATTTCCAGTAGGTGGTCCTAGAGACTACAAGGAAAGTGTTCTTTTAAGTATTATTCCACTGTGGTTTCACCATGATTTTCAGAACTCGAGCAGGTTTCTGGCATTAGCATAAGAATCCTGCCAGGTAGTTGAGATTTCTGGGTGGGGTGTAAGTGCGGGGCTTCTGTCATCCCTGCCTTTGATTTCTTTACCTCCAGAGTTGGTAAGTGCATATTTGCCTGAGGTGGGAAAAGTGTAGATCGTGCTTCAGATTTCATCCTGACCCTCTTGAATTCACCAGTATGCCGGCAATTATTTGCCATTTCCATAGCGTTTTGCACCGTAATAGTCATGAGGTCCGTCTCTGCAACCTGAAGCCTATGACGCTTTTAGCAGAGAACCCTCTGCTGAGGCCCAGGGAACCTGGTATTTCCCATACCTGGCACCGCAGCCTTGGAAGAGAGGATTGTTTTCAGTATTATTTCACCATCGTGTCACCACCGTTTCAAGAACGGGAGCCCTTTTCAACCATTAACGTAAGAATCCTTCTTTGGAGATGAGATATTTTTCTCGGGTGGCAAGTGCAGGGCCTCTGTCAATCCTGGGTTTGTTGGAGTAGCGCCAGACATGAGAAGTGCGCCTTTGTGGGACAGGTGAATAGTGCGGATCCTGTTTCAGTCTAAAGACTGAAACAGGATCCGCACTTTTCACCGTTCCTTTCAGAATCATTTGATTCATCAGCTAGGAACGGTGATTCCTTCTCCAGACCAATCGAAGGCTAGGCCAATGTAACTCGATCTTTCCAAGAGGTGTGTGGCACAACTTTTGAAAGAAGCGCTAGGTGGAGAACTGTTTGGTATTTTTCCGTAGCACTTTTCACCGTAATTGTCCTAAATTGGTCTCTCCATCCTTAAGCATACGAGAGTTTTCACAGACGAAAGCAGGCTGAGGCCCAGTAAACTTGGCATTTCCAATAGTTGGTCCTAGAGACTACAAAGAAAGTGTTCTTTTAAGTAGTGTTCCACTGTGGTTTCACCATGATTTTCAGAACCCGAGCAGGTTTCTCGCATTAGCATAAGAATCCTGCCTGGTAGTTGAGATTTCTGGGTGGGGTGTAAGTGCGGGGCTTCTGTCAGCCCTGCCTTTGATTTGTTTACCTCCAGAGTTGGTAAGTGCATATTTTCCTGAGGTGGGAAAAGTGTGGATCGTGCTTCAGATTTCATCCTGACCCTTCTGAAATCACCAGTATGCTGGTAAGTATTGGACATTTCCATAGCGTTTTGCACCGTAATAGTCATGAGGTCGGTCTCTGCATCCTGAAGCCTATGATGCTTTTCACAGAGAACCCTCTGTTGAGGCCCAGGGAACTTGGTGTTTCCCAAACCTGGCACCGGAGCCTTGGAAGATAGGATTGTTTTCAGCATTATTTCACCATCCTTTCACCACCGTTTCAAGAACGGGAGCCCTTTACATCCGTTAGCATAAGAATCCTTCTTTGGAGATGAGATATTTTTCTCGGGTGGCAAGTGCAGGGCCTCTGTCAGTCCTGGGTTTGTTGGACTAGCGCCAGACATGAGAAGTGCGCCTTTGTGGGACAGGTGAATAGTGCGGATCCTGTTTCAGTCTAAAGACTGAAACAGGATCCGCACTTTTCACCGTTCCTTTCAGCATCGTTTGATTCATCAGCTAGGAACGGCGATTCCTTCTCCAGACCAATCGAAGGCTAGGCCAGAGTAACTGGATCTTTCCAAGAGGTGTGTGGCACAACTTTTGAAAGAACCGCTAGGTGGAGAACTATTTGGTATTTTTCCGTAGCACTTTTCACCGTAATTGTCCTAATGTTGGTCTCTGCCTCCTGAAGCATACAAGAGTTTTCACAGACGAAAGCAGGCTGAGGCCCAGGAAACGTGGCATTTCCAGTAGGTGGTTCTAGAGACTACAAGGAAAGTGTTCTTTTAAGTATTATTCCACTGTGGTTTCACCATGATTTTCAGAACTCGAGCAGGTTTCTCGCATTAGCATAAGAATCCTGCCCGGTAGTTGAGATTTCTGGGTGGGGTGTAAGTGCGGGGCTTCTGTCATCCCTGCCTTTGATTTCTTTACCTCCAGAGTTGGTAAGTGCATATTTGCCTGAGGTGGGAAAAGTGTAGATCGTGCTTCAGATTTCATCCTGACCCTCTTGAATTCACCAGTATGCCGGCAATTATTTGCCATTTCCATAGCGTTTTGCACCGTAATAGTCATGAGGTCCGTCTCTGCAACCTGAAGCCTATGACGCTTTTAGCAGAGAACCCTCTGCTGAGGCCCAGGGAACCTGGTATTTCCCATACCTGGCACCGCAGCCTTGGAAGAGAGGATTGTTTTCAGTATTATTTCACCATCGTGTCACCACCGTTTCAAGAACGGGAGCCCTTTTCAACCATTAACGTAAGAATCCTTCTTTGGAGATGAGATATTTTTCTCGGGTGGCAAGTGCAGGGCCTCTGTCAATCCTGGGTTTGTTGGAGTAGCGCCAGACATGAGAAGTGCGCCTTTGTGGGACAGGTGAATAGTGCGGATCCTGTTTCAGTCTAAAGACTGAAACAGGATCCGCACTTTTCACCGTTCCTTTCAGAATCATTTGATTCATCAGCTAGGAACGGTGATTCCTTCTCCAGACCAATCGAAGGCTAGGCCAATGTAACTCGATCTTTCCAAGAGGTGTGTGGCACAACTTTTGAAAGAAGCGCTAGGTGGAGAACTGTTTGGTATTTTTCCGTAGCACTTTTCACCGTAATTGTCCTAAATTGGTCTCTCCATCCTTAAGCATACGAGAGTTTTCACAGACGAAAGCAGGCTGAGGCCCAGTAAACTTGGCATTTCCAATAGTTGGTCCTAGAGACTACAAAGAAAGTGTTCTTTTAAGTAGTGTTCCACTGTGGTTTCACCATGATTTTCAGAACCCGAGCAGGTTTCTCGCATTAGCATAAGAATCCTGCCTGGTAGTTGAGATTTCTGGGTGGGGTGTAAGTGCGGGGCTTCTGTCAGCCCTGCCTTTGATTTGTTTACCTCCAGAGTTGGTAAGTGCATATTTGCCTGAGGTGGGAAAAGTGTGGATCGTGCTTCAGATTTCATCCTGACCCTTCTGAAATCACCAGTATGCTGGTAAGTATTGGACATTTCCATAGCGTTTTGCACCGTAATAGTCATGAGGTCGGTCTCTGCATCCTGAAGCCTATGATGCTTTTCACAGAGAACCCTCTGTTGAGGCCCAGGGAACTTGGTGTTTCCCAAACCTGGCACCGGAGCCTTGGAAGATAGGATTGTTTTCAGCATTATTTCACCATCCTTTCACCACCGTTTCAAGAACGGGAGCCCTTTACATCCGTTAGCATAAGAATCCTTCTTTGGAGATGAGATATTTTTCTGGGGTGGCAAGTGCAGGGCCTCTGTCAGTCCTGGGTTTGTTGGACTAGCGCCAGACATGAGAAGTGCGCCTTTGTGGGACAGGTGAATAGTGCGGATCCTGTTTCAGTCTAAAGACTGAAACAGGATCCGCACTTTTCACCGTTCCTTTCAGAATCATTTGATTCATCAGCTAGGAACGGCGATTCCTTCTCCAGACCAATCGAAGGCTAGGCCAGAGTAACTGGATCTTTCCAAGAGGTGTGTGGCACAACTTTTGAAAGAACCGCTAGGTGGAGAACTATTTGGTATTTTTCCGTAGCACTTTTCACCGTAATTGTCCTAATGTTGGTCTCTGCCTCCTGAAGCATACAAGAGTTTTCACAGACGAAAGCAGGCTGAGGCCCAGGAAACGTGGCATTTCCAGTAGGTGGTCCTAGAGACTACAAGGAAAGTGTTCTTTTAAGTATTATTCCACTGTGGTTTCACCATGATTTTCAGAACTCGAGCAGGTTTCTCGCATTAGCATAAGAATCCTGCCCGGTAGTTGAGATTTCTGGGTGGGGTGTAAGTGCGGGGCTTCTGTCATCCCTGCCTTTGATTTCTTTACCTCCAGAGTTGGTAAGTGCATATTTGCCTGAGGTGGGAAAAGTGTAGATCGTGCTTCAGATTTCATCCTGACCCTCTTGAATTCACCAGTATGCCGGCAATTAGTTGCCATTTCCATAGCGTTTTGCACCGTAATAGTCATGAGGTCCGTCTCTGCAACCTGAAGCCTATGACGCTTTTAGCAGAGAACCCTCTGCTGAGGCCCAGGGAACCTGGTATTTCCCATACCTGGCACCGCAGCCTTGGAAGAGAGGATTGTTTTCAGTATTATTTCACCATCGTGTCACCACCGTTTCAAGAACGGGAGCCCTTTTCAACCATTAACGTAAGAATCCTTCTTTGGAGATGAGATATTTGTCTCGGGTGGCAAGTGCAGGGCCTCTGTCAATCCTGGGTTTGTTGGAGTAGCGCCAGACATGAGAAGTGCGCCTTTGTGGGACAGGTGAATAGTGCGGATCCTGTTTCAGTCTAAAGACTGAAACAGGATCCGCACTTTTCACCGTTCCTTTCAGAATCATTTGATTCATCAGCTAGGAACGGTGATTCCTTCTCCAGACCAATCGAAGGCTAGGCCAATGTAACTCGATCTTTCCAAGAGGTGTGTGGCACAACTTTTGAAAGAAGCGCTAGGTGGAGAACTGTTTGGTATTTTTCCGTAGCACTTTTCACCGTAATTGTCCTAAATTGGTCTCTCCATCCTTAAGCATACGAGAGTTTTCACAGACGAAAGCAGGCTGAGGCCCAGTAAACTTGGCATTTCCAATAGTTGGTCCTAGAGACTACAAAGAAAGTGTTCTTTTAAGTAGTGTTCCACTGTGGTTTCACCATGATTTTCAGAACCCGAGCAGGTTTCTCGCATTAGCATAAGAATCCTGCCTGGTAGTTGAGATTTCTGGGTGGGGTGTAAGTGCGGGGCTTCTGTCAGCCCTGCCTTTGATTTGTTTACCTCCAGAGTTGGTAAGTGCATATTTGCCTGAGGTGGGAAAAGTGTGGATCGTGCTTCAGATTTCATCCTGACCCTTCTGAAATCACCAGTATGCTGGTAAGTATTGGACATTTCCGTAGCGTTTTGCACCGTAATAGTCATGAGGTCGGTCTCTGCATCCTGAAGCCTATGATGCTTTTCACAGAGAACCCTCTGTTGAGGCCCAGGGAACTTGGTGTTTCCCAAACCTGGCACCGGAGCCTTGGAAGATAGGATTGTTTTCAGCATTATTTCACCATCCTTTCACCACCGTTTCAAGAACGGGAGCCCTTTACATCCGTTAGCATAAGAATCCTTCTTTGGAGATGAGATATTTTTCTGGGGTGGCAAGTGCAGGGCCTCTGTCAGTCCTGGGTTTGTTGGACTAGCGCCAGACATGAGAAGTGCGCCTTTGTGGGACAGGTGAATAGTGCGGATCCTGTTTCAGTCTAAAGACTGAAACAGGATCCGCACTTTTCACCGGTCCTTTCAGAATCGTTTGATTCATCAGCTAGGAACGGCGATTCCTTCTCCAGACCAATCGAAGGCTAGGCCAGAGTAACTGGATCTTTCCAAGAGGTGTGTGGCACAACTTTTGAAAGAACCGCTAGGTGGAGAACTATTTGGTATTTTTCCGTAGCACTTTTCACCGTAATTGTCCTAATGTTGGTCTCTGCCTCCTGAAGCATACAAGAGTTTTCACAGACGAAAGCAGGCTGAGGCCCAGTAAACGTGGCATTTCCAGTAGGTGGTCCTAGAGACTACAAGGAAAGTGTTCTTTTAAGTATTATTCCACTGTGGTTTCACCATGATTTTCAGAACTCGAGCAGGTTTCTGGCATTAGCATAAGAATCCTGCCCGGTAGTTGAGATTTCTGGGTGGGGTGTAAGTGCGGGGCTTCTGTCATCCCTGCCTTTGATTTCTTTACCTCCAGAGTTGGTAAGTGCATATTTGCCTGAGGTGGGAAAAGTGTAGATCGTGCTTCAGATTTCATCCTGACCCTCTTGAATTCACCAGTATGCCGGCAATTATTTGCCATTTCCATAGCGTTTTGCACCGTAATAGTCATGAGGTCCGTCTCTGCAACCTGAAGCCTATGACGCTTTTAGCAGAGAACCCTCTGCTGAGGCCCAGGGAACCTGGTATTTCCCATACCTGGCACCGCAGCCTTGGAAGAGAGGATTGTTTTCAGTATTATTTCACCATCGTGTCACCACCGTTTCAAGAACGGGAGCCCTTTTCAACCATTAACGTAAGAATCCTTCTTTGGAGATGAGATATTTTTCTCGGGTGGCAAGTGCAGGGCCTCTGTCAATCCTGGGTTTGTTGGAGTAGCGCCAGACATGAGAAGTGCGCCTTTGTGGGACAGGTGAATAGTGCGGATCCTGTTTCAGTCTAAAGACTGAAACAGGATCCGCACTTTTCACCGTTCCTTTCAGAATCATTTGATTCATCAGCTAGGAACGGCGATTCCTTCTCCAGACCAATCGAAGGCTAGGCCAATGTAACTCGATCTTTCCAAGAGGTGTGTGGCACAACTTTTGAAAGAAGCGCTAGGTGGAGAACTGTTTGGTATTTTTCCGTAGCACTTTTCACCGTAATTGTCCTAAATTGGTCTCTCCATCCTTAAGCATACGAGAGTTTTCACAGACGAAAGCAGGCTGAGGCCCAGTAAACTTGGCATTTCCAATAGTTGGTCCTAGAGACTACAAAGAAAGTGTTCTTTTAAGTAGTGTTCCACTGTGGTTTCACCATGATTTTCAGAACCCGAGCAGGTTTCTCGCATTAGCATAAGAATCCTGCCTGGTAGTTGAGATTTCTGGGTGGGGTGTAAGTGCGGGGCTTCTGTCAGCCCTGCCTTCGATTTGTTTACCTCCAGAGTTGGTAAGTGCATATTTGCCTGAGGTGGGAAAAGTGTGGATCGTGCTTCAGATTTCATCCTGACCCTTCTGAAATCACCAGTATGCTGGTAAGTATTGGACATTTCCGTAGCGTTTTGCACGGTAATAGTCATGAGGTCGGTCTCTGCATCCTGAAGCCTATGATGCTTTTCACAGAGAACCCTCTGTTGAGGCCCAGGGAACTTGGTGTTTCCCAAACCTGGCACCGGAGCCTTGGAAGATAGGATTGTTTTCAGCATTATTTCACCATCCTTTCACCACCGTTTCAAGAACGGGAGCCCTTTACATCCGTTAGCATAAGAATCCTTCTTTGGAGATGAGATATTTTTCTGGGGTGGCAAGTGCAGGGCCTCTGTCAGTCCTGGGTTTGTTGGACTAGCGCCAGACATGAGAAGTGCGCCTTTGTGGGACAGGTGAATAGTGCGGATCCTGTTTCAGTCTAAAGACTGAAACAGGATCCGCACTTTTCACCGTTCCTTTCAGAATCGTTTGATTCATCAGCTAGGAACGGCGATTCCTTCTCCAGACCAATCGAAGGCTAGGCCAGAGTAACTGGATCTTTCCAAGAGGTGTGTGGCACAACTTTTGAAAGAACCGCTAGGTGGAGAACTATTTGGTATTTTTCCGTAGCACTTTTCACCGTAATTGTCCTAATGTTGGTCTCTGCCTCCTGAAGCATACAAGAGTTTTCACAGACGAAAGCAGGCTGAGGCCCAGGAAACGTGGCATTTCCAGTAGGTGGTCCTAGAGACTACAAGGAAAGTGTTCTTTTAAGTATTATTCCACTGTGGTTTCACCATGATTTTCAGAACTCGAGCAGGTTTCTGGCATTAGCATAAGAATCCTGCCCGGTAGTTGAGATTTCTGGGTGGGGTGTAAGTGCGGGGCTTCTGTCATCCCTGCCTTTGATTTCTTTACCTCCAGAGTTGGTAAGTGCATATTTGCCTGAGGTGGGAAAAGTGTAGATCGTGCTTCAGATTTCATCCTGACCCTCTTGAATTCACCAGTATGCCGGCAATTATTTGCCATTTCCATAGCGTTTTGCACCGTAATAGTCATGAGGTCCGTCTCTGCAACCTGAAGCCTATGACGCTTTTAGCAGAGAACCCTCTGCTGAGGCCCAGGGAACCTGGTATTTCCCATACCTGGCACCGCAGCCTTGGAAGAGAGGATTGTTTTCAGTATTATTTCACCATCGTGTCACCACCGTTTCAAGAACGGGAGCCCTTTTCAACCATTAACGTAAGAATCCTTCTTTGGAGATGAGATATTTGTCTCGGGTGGCAAGTGCAGGGCCTCTGTCAATCCTGGGTTTGTTGGAGTAGCGCCAGACATGAGAAGTGCGCCTTTGTGGGACAGGTGAATAGTGCGGATCCTGTTTCAGTCTAAAGACTGAAACAGGATCCGCACTTTTCACCGTTCCTTTCAGAATCATTTGATTCATCAGCTAGGAACGGTGATTCCTTCTCCAGACCAATCGAAGGCTAGGCCAATGTAACTCGATCTTTCCAAGAGGTGTGTGGCACAACTTTTGAAAGAAGCGCTAGGTGGAGAACTGTTTGGTATTTTCCCGTAGCACTTTTCACCGTAATTGTCCTAAATTGGTCTCTCCATCCTTAAGCATACGAGAGATTTCACAGACGAAAGCAGGCTGAGGCCCAGTAAACTTGGCATTTCCAATAGTTGGTCCTAGAGACTACAAAGAAAGTGTTCTTTTAAGTAGTGTTCCAGTGTGGTTTCACCATGATTTTCAGAACCCGAGCAGGTTTCTCGCATTAGCATAAGAATCCTGCCTGGTAGTTGAGATTTCTGGGTGGGGTGTAAGTGCGGGGCTTCTGTCAGCCCTGCCTTTGATTTGTTTACCTCCAGAGTTGGTAAGTGCATATTTGCCTGAGGTGGGAAAAGTGTGGATCGTGCTTCAGATTTCATCCTGACCCTTCTGAAATCACCAGTATGCTGGTAAGTATTGGACATTTCCATAGCGTTTTGCACCGTAATAGTCATGAGGTCGGTCTCTGCATCCTGAAGCCTATGATGCTTTTCACAGAGAACCCTCTGTTGAGGCCCAGGGAACTTGGTGTTTCCCAAACCTGGCACCGGAGCCTTGGAAGATAGGATTGTTTTCAGCATTATTTCACCATCCTTTCACCACCGTTTCAAGAACGGGAGCCCTTTACATCCGTTAGCATAAGAATCCTTCTTTGGAGATGAGATATTTTTCTGGGGTGGCAAGTGCAGGGCCTCTGTCAGTCCTGGGTTTGTTGGACTAGCGCCAGACATGAGAAGTGCGCCTTTGTGGGACAGGTGAATAGTGCGGATCCTGTTTCAGTCTAAAGACTGAAACAGGATCCGCACTTTTCACCGTTCCTTTCAGAATCATTTGATTCATCAGCTAGGAATGGCGATTCCTTCTCCAGACCAATCGAAGGCTAGGCCAGAGTAACTGGATCTTTCCAAGAGGTGTGTGGCACAACTTTTGAAAGAACCGCTAGGTGGAGAACTATTTGGTATTTTTCCGTAGCACTTTTCACCGTAATTGTCCTAATGTTGGTCTCTGCCTCCTGAAGCATACAAGAGTTTTCACAGACGAAAGCAGGCTGAGGCCCAGGAAACGTGGCATTTCCAGTAGGTGGTCCTAGAGACTACAAGGAAAGTGTTCTTTTAAGTATTATTCCACTGTGGTTTCACCATGATTTTCAGAACTCGAGCAGGTTTCTGGCATTAGCATAAGAATCCTGCCCGGTAGTTGAGATTTCTGGGTGGGGTGTAAGTGCGGGGCTTCTGTCATCCCTGCCTTTGATTTCTTTACCTCCAGAGTTGGTAAGTGCATATTTGCCTGAGGTGGGAAAAGTGTAGATCGTGCTTCAGATTTCATCCTGACCCTCTTGAATTCACCAGTATGCCGGCAATTATTTGCCATTTCCATAGCGTTTTGCACCGTAATAGTCATGAGGTCCGTCTCTGCAACCTGAAGCCTATGACGCTTTTAGCAGAGAACCCTCTGCTGAGGCCCAGGGAACCTGGTATTTCCCATACCTGGCACCGCAGCCTTGGAAGAGAGGATTGTTTTCAGTATTATTTCACCATCGTGTCACCACCGTTTCAAGAACGGGAGCCCTTTTCAACCATTAACGTAAGAATCCTTCTTTGGAGATGAGATATTTTTCTCGGGTGGCAAGTGCAGGGCCTCTGTCAATCCTGGGTTTGTTGGAGTAGCGCCAGACATGAGAAGTGCGCCTTTGTGGGACAGGTGAATAGTGCGGATCCTGTTTCAGTCTAAAGACTGAAACAGGATCCGCACTTTTCACCGTTCCTTTCAGAATCATTTGATTCATCAGCTAGGAACGGTGATTCCTTCTCCAGACCAATCGAAGGCTAGGCCAATGTAACTCGATCTTTCCAAGAGGTGTGTGGCACAACTTTTGAAAGAAGCGCTAGGTGGAGAACTGTTTGGTATTTTTCCGTAGCACTTTTCACCGTAATTGTCCTAAATTGGTCTCTCCATCCTTAAGCATACGAGAGTTTTCACAGACGAAAGCAGGCTGAGGCCCAGTAAACTTGGCATTTCCAATAGTTGGTCCTAGAGACTACAAAGAAAGTGTTCTTTTAAGTAGTGTTCCACTGTGGTTTCACCATGATTTTCAGAACCCGAGCAGGTTTCTCGCATTAGCATAAGAATCCTGCCTGGTAGTTGAGATTTCTGGGTGGGGTGTAAGTGCGGGGCTTCTGTCAGCCCTGCCTTCGATTTGTTTACCTCCAGAGTTGGTAAGTGCATATTTGCCTGAGGTGGGAAAAGTGTGGATCGTGCTTCAGATTTCATCCTGACCCTTCTGAAATCACCAGTATGCTGGTAAGTATTGGACATTTCCGTAGCGTTTTGCACCGTAATAGTCATGAGGTCGGTCTCTGCATCCTGAAGCCTATGATGCTTTTCACAGAGAACCCTCTGTTGAGGCCCAGGGAACTTGGTGTTTCCCAAACCTGGCACCGGAGCCTTGGAAGATAGGATTGTTTTCAGCATTATTTCACCATCCTTTCACCACCGTTTCAAGAACGGGAGCCCTTTTCAACCATTAACGTAAGAATCCTTCTTTGGAGATGAGATATTTTTCTGGGGTGGCAAGTGCAGGGCCTCTGTCAGTCCTGGGTTTGTTGGACTAGCGCCAGACATGAGAAGTGCGCCTTTGTGGGACAGGTGAATAGTGCGGATCCTGTTTCAGTCTAAAGACTGAAACAGGATCCGCACTTTTCACCGTTCCTTTCAGAATCGTTTGATTCATCAGCTAGGAACGGCGATTCCTTCTCCAGACCAATCGAAGGCTAGGCCAGAGTAACTGGATCTTTCCAAGAGGTGTGTGGCACAACTTTTGAAAGAACCGCTAGGTGGAGAACTATTTGGTATTTTTCCGTAGCACTTTTCACCGTAATTGTCCTAATGTTGGTCTCTGCCTCCTGAAGCATACAAGAGTTTTCACAGACGAAAGCAGGCTGAGGCCCAGGAAACGTGGCATTTCCAGTAGGTGGTCCTAGAGACTACAAGGAAAGTGTTCTTTTAAGTATTATTCCACTGTGGTTTCACCATGATTTTCAGAACTCGAGCAGGTTTCTGGCATTAGCATAAGAATCCTGCCCGGTAGTTGAGATTTCTGGGTGGGGTGTAAGTGCGGGGCTTCTGTCATCCCTGCCTTTGATTTCTTTACCTCCAGAGTTGGTAAGTGCATATTTGCCTGAGGTGGGAAAAGTGTAGATCGTGCTTCAGATTTCATCCTGACCCTCTTGAATTCACCAGTATGCCGGCAATTATTTGCCATTTCCATAGCGTTTTGCACCGTAATAGTCATGAGGTCCGTCTCTGCAACCTGAAGCCTATGACGCTTTTAGCAGAGAACCCTCTGCTGAGGCCCAGGGAACCTGGTATTTCCCATACCTGGCACCGCAGCCTTGGAAGAGAGGATTGTTTTCAGTATTATTTCACCATCGTGTCACCACCGTTTCAAGAACGGGAGCCCTTTTCAACCATTAACGTAAGAATCCTTCTTTGGAGATGAGATATTTGTCTCGGGTGGCAAGTGCAGGGCCTCTGTCAATCCTGGGTTTGTTGGAGTAGCGCCAGACATGAGAAGTGCGCCTTTGTGGGACAGGTGAATAGTGCGGATCCTGTTTCAGTCTAAAGACTGAAACAGGATCCGCACTTTTCACCGTTCCTTTCAGAATCATTTGATTCATCAGCTAGGAACGGTGATTCCTTCTCCAGACCAATCGAAGGCTAGGCCAATGTAACTCGATCTTTCCAAGAGGTGTGTGGCACAACTTTTGAAAGAAGCGCTAGGTGGAGAACTGTTTGGTATTTTCCCGTAGCACTTTTCACCGTAATTGTCCTAAATTGGTCTCTCCATCCTTAAGCATACGAGAGATTTCACAGACGAAAGCAGGCTGAGGCCCAGTAAACTTGGCATTTCCAATAGTTGGTCCTAGAGACTACAAAGAAAGTGTTCTTTTAAGTAGTGTTCCACTGTGGTTTCACCATGATTTTCAGAACCCGAGCAGGTTTCTCGCATTAGCATAAGAATCCTGCCTGGTAGTTGAGATTTCTGGGTGGGGTGTAAGTGCGGGGCTTCTGTCAGCCCTGCCTTTGATTTGTTTACCTCCAGAGTTGGTAAGTGCATATTTGCCTGAGGTGGGAAAAGTGTGGATCGTGCTTCAGATTTCATCCTGACCCTTCTGAAATCACCAGTATGCTGGTAAGTATTGGACATTTCCATAGCGTTTTGCACCGTAATAGTCATGAGGTCGGTCTCTGCATCCTGAAGCCTATGATGCTTTTCACAGAGAACCCTCTGTTGAGGCCCAGGGAACTTGGTGTTTCCCAAACCTGGCACCGGAGCCTTGGAAGATAGGATTGTTTTCAGCATTATTTCACCATCCTTTCACCACCGTTTCAAGAACGGGAGCCCTTTACATCCGTTAGCATAAGAATCCTTCTTTGGAGATGAGATATTTTTCTGGGGTGGCAAGTGCAGGGCCTCTGTCAGTCCTGGGTTTGTTGGACTAGCGCCAGACATGAGAAGTGCGCCTTTGTGGGACAGGTGAATAGTGCGGATCCTGTTTCAGTCTAAAGACTGAAACAGGATCCGCACTTTTCACCGTTCCTTTCAGAATCATTTGATTCATCAGCTAGGAATGGCGATTCCTTCTCCAGACCAATCGAAGGCTAGGCCAGAGTAACTGGATCTTTCCAAGAGGTGTGTGGCACAACTTTTGAAAGAACCGCTAGGTGGAGAACTATTTGGTATTTTTCCGTAGCACTTTTCACCGTAATTGTCCTAATGTTGGTCTCTGCCTCCTGAAGCATACAAGAGTTTTCACAGACGAAAGCAGGCTGAGGCCCAGGAAACGTGGCATTTCCAGTAGGTGGTCCTAGAGACTACAAGGAAAGTGTTCTTTTAAGTATTATTCCACTGTGGTTTCACCATGATTTTCAGAACTCGAGCAGGTTTCTGGCATTAGCATAAGAATCCTGCCCGGTAGTTGAGATTTCTGGGTGGGGTGTAAGTGCGGGGCTTCTGTCATCCCTGCCTTTGATTTCTTTACCTCCAGAGTTGGTAAGTGCATATTTGCCTGAGGTGGGAAAAGTGTAGATCGTGCTTCAGATTTCATCCTGACCCTCTTGAATTCACCAGTATGCCGGCAATTATTTGCCATTTCCATAGCGTTTTGCACCGTAATAGTCATGAGGTCCGTCTCTGCAACCTGAAGCCTATGACGCTTTTAGCAGAGAACGCTCTGCTGAGGCCCAGGGAACCTGGTATTTCCCATACCTGGCACCGCAGCCTTGGAAGAGAGGATTGTTTTCAGTATTATTTCACCATCGTGTCACCACCGTTTCAAGAACGGGAGCCCTTTTCAACCATTAACGTAAGAATCCTTCTTTGGAGATGAGATATTTGTCTCGGGTGGCAAGTGCAGGGCCTCTGTCAATCCTGGGTTTGTTGGAGTAGCGCCAGACATGAGAAGTGCGCCTTTGTGGGACAGGTGAATAGTGCGGATCCTGTTTCAGTCTAAAGACTGAAACAGGATCCGCACTATTCACCGTTCCTTTCAGAATCATTTGATTCATCAGCTAGGAACGGTGATTCCTTCTCCAGACCAATCGAAGGCTAGGCCAATGTAACTCGATCTTTCCAAGAGGTGTGTGGCACAACTTTTGAAAGAAGCGCTAGGTGGAGAACTGTTTGGTATTTTCCCGTAGCACTTTTCACCGTAATTGTCCTAAATTGGTCTCTCCATCCTTAAGCATACGAGAGATTTCACAGACGAAAGCAGGCTGAGGCCCAGTAAACTTGGCATTTCCAATAGTTGGTCCTAGAGACTACAAAGAAAGTGTTCTTTTAAGTAGTGTTCCACTGTGGTTTCACCATGATTTTCAGAACCCGAGCAGGTTTCTCGCATTAGCATAAGAATCCTGCCTGGTAGTTGAGATTTCTGGGTGGGGTGTAAGTGCGGGGCTTCTGTCAGCCCTGCCTTTGATTTGTTTACCTCCAGAGTTGGTAAGTGCATATTTTCCTGAGGTGGGAAAAGTGTGGATCGTGCTTCAGATTTCATCCTGACCCTTCTGAAATCACCAGTATGCTGGTAAGTATTGGACATTTCCATAGCGTTTTGCACCGTAATAGTCATGAGGTCGGTCTCTGCATCCTGAAGGCTATGATGCTTTTCACAGAGAACCCTCTGTTGAGGCTCAGGGAACTTGGTGTTTCCCAAACCTGGCACCGGAGCCTTGGAAGATAGGATTGTTTTCAGCATTATTTCACCATCCTTTCACCACCGTTTCAAGAACGGGAGCCCTTTACATCCGTTAGCATAAGAATCCTTCTTTGGAGATGAGATATTTTTCTGGGGTGGCAAGTGCAGGGCCTCTGTCAGTCCTGGGTTTGTTGGACTAGCGCCAGACATGAGAAGTGCGCCTTTGTGGGACAGGTGAATAGTGCGGATCCTGTTTCAGTCTAAAGACTGAAACAGGATCCGCACTTTTCACCGTTCCTTTCAGCATCGTTTGATTCATCAGCTAGGAACGGCGATTCCTTCTCCAGTCCAATCGAAGGCTAGGCCAGAGTAACTGGATCTTTCCAAGAGGTGTGTGGCACAACTTTTGAAAGAACCGCTAGGTGGAGAACTATTTGGTATTTTTCCGTAGCACTTTTCACCGTAATTGTCCTAATGTTGGTCTCTGCCTCCTGAAGCATACAAGAGTTTTCACAGACGAAAGCAGGCTGAGGCCCACCCAGTAAACGTGGCATTTCCAGTAGGTGGTCCTAGAGACTACAAGGAAAGTGTTCTTTTAAGTATTATTCCACTGTGGTTTCACCATGATTTTCAGAACTCGAGCAGGTTTCTCGCATTAGCATAAGAATCCTGCCTGGTAGTTGAGATTTCTGGGTGGGGTGTAAGTGCGGGGCTTCTGTCATCCCTGCCTTTGATTTGTTTACCTCCAGAGTTGGTAAGTGCATATTTGCCTGAGGTGGGAAAAGTGTGGATCGTGCTTCAGATTTCATCCTGACCCTTCTGAAATCACCAGTATGCTGGTAAGTATTGGACATTTCCATAGCGTTTTGCACGGTAATAGTCATGAGGTCGGTCTCTGCATCCTGAAGCCTATGATGCTTTTCACAGAGAACCCTCTGTTGAGGCCCAGGGAACTTGGTGTTTCCCAAACCTGGCACCGGAGCCTTGGAAGATAGGATTGTTTTCAGCATTATTTCACCATCCTTTCACCACCGTTTCAAGAACGGGAGCCCTTTACATCCGTTAGCATAAGAATCCTTCTTTGGAGATGAGATATTTTTCTCGGGTGGCAAGTGCAGGGCCTCTGTCAGTCCTGGGTTTGTTGGACTAGCGCCAGACATGAGAAGTGCGCCTTTGTGGGACAGGTGAATAGTGCGGATCCTGTTTCAGTCTAAAGACTGAAACAGGATCCGCACTTTTCACCGTTCCTTTCAGAATCGTTTGATTCATCAGCTAGGAACGGTGATTCCTTCTCCAGACCAATCGAAGGCTAGGCCAATGTAACTCGATCTTTCCAAGAGGTGTGTGGCACAACTTTTGAAAGAAGCGCTAGGTGGAGAAGTGTTTGGTATTTTTCCGTAGCACTTTTCACCGTAATTGTCCTAAATTGGTCTCTCCATCCTTAAGCATACGAGAGTTTTCACAGACGAAAGCAGGCTGAGGCCCAGTAAACTTGGCATTTCCAATAGTTGGTCCTAGAGACTACAAAGAAAGTGTTCTTTTAAGTAGTGTTCCACTGTGGTTTCACCATGATTTTCAGAACCCGAGCAGGTTTCTCGCATTAGCATAAGAATCCTGCCTGGTAGTTGAGATTTCTGGGTGGGGTGTAAGTGCGGGGCTTCTGTCAGCCCTGCCTTTGATTTGTTTACCTCCAGAGTTGGTAAGTGCATATTGCCTGAGGTGGGAAAAGTGTGGATTGTGCTTCAGATTTCATCCTGACCCTTCTGAAATCACCAGTATGCTGGTAAGTATTGGACATTTCCATAGCGTTTTGCACCGTAATAGTCATGAGGTCGGTCTCTGCATCCTGAAGCCTATGATGCTTTTCACAGAGAACCCTCTGTTGAGGCCCAGGGAACTTGGTGTTTCCCAAACCTGGCACCGGAGCCTTGGAAGATAGGATTGTTTTCAGCATTATTTCACCATCCTTTCACCACCGTTTCAAGAACGGGAGCCCTTTACATCCGTTAGCATAAGAATCCTTCTTTGGAGATGAGATATTTTTCTGGGGTGGCAAGTGCAGGGCCTCTGTCAGTCCTGGGTTTGTTGGACTAGCGCCAGACATGAGAAGTGCGCCTTTGTGGGACAGGTGAATAGTGCGGATCCTGTTTCAGTCTAAAGACTGAAACAGGATCCGCACTTTTCACCGTTCCTTTCAGAATCATTTGATTCATCAGCTAGGAATGGCGATTCCTTCTCCAGACCAATCGAAGGCTAGGCCAGAGTAACTGGATCTTTCCAAGAGGTGTGTGGCACAACTTTTGAAAGAACCGCTAGGTGGAGAACTATTTGGTATTTTTCCGTAGCACTTTTCACCGTAATTGTCCTAATGTTGGTCTCTGCCTCCTGAAGCATACAAGAGTTTTCACAGACGAAAGCAGGCTGAGGCCCAGGAAACGTGGCATTTCCAGTAGGGGGTCCTAGAGACTACAAGGAAAGTGTTCTTTTAAGTATTATTCCACTGTGGTTTCACCATGATTTTCAGAACTCGAGCAGGTTTCTGGCATTAGCATAAGAATCCTGCCCGGTAGTTGAGATTTCTGGGTGGGGTGTAAGTGCGGGGCTTCTGTCATCCCTGCCTTTGATTTCTTTACCTCCAGAGTTGGTAAGTGCATATTTGCCTGAGGTGGGAAAAGTGTAGATCGTGCTTCAGATTTCATCCTGACCCTCTTGAATTCACCAGTATGCCGGCAATTATTTGCCATTTCCATAGCGTTTTGCACCGTAATAGTCATGAGGTCCGTCTCTGCAACCTGAAGCCTATGACGCTTTTAGCAGAGAACGCTCTGCTGAGGCCCAGGGAACCTGGTATTTCCCATACCTGGCCCCACAGCCTTGGAAGAGAGGATTGTTTTCAGTATTATTTCACCATCGTGTCACCACCGTTTCAAGAACGGGAGCCCTTTTCAACCATTAACGTAAGAATCCTTCTTTGGAGATGAGATATTTTTCTCGGGTGGCAAGTGCAGGGCCTCTGTCAATCCTGGGTTTGTTGGAGTAGCGCCAGACATGAGAAGTGCGCCTTTGTGGGACAGGTGAATAGTGCGGATCCTGTTTCAGTCTAAAGACTGAAACAGGATCCGCACTTTTCACCGTTCCTTTCAGAATCATTTGATTCATCAGCTAGGAACGGTGATTCCTTCTCCAGACCAATCGAAGGCTAGGCCAATGTAACTCGATCTTTCCAAGAGGTGTGTGGCACAAGTTTTGAAAGAAGCGCTAGGTGGAGAACTGTTTGGTATTTTCCCGTAGCACTTTTCACCGTAATTGTCCTAAATTGGTCTCTCCATCCTTAAGCATACGAGAGATTTCACAGACGAAAGCAGGCTGAGGCCCAGTAAACTTGGCATTTCCAATAGTTGGTCCTAGAGACTACAAAGAAAGTGTTCTTTTAAGTAGTGTTCCACTGTGGTTTCACCATGATTTTCAGAACCCGAGCAGGTTTCTCGCATTAGCATAAGAATCCTGCCTGGTAGTTGAGATTTCTGGGTGGGGTGTAAGTGCGGGGCTTCTGTCAGCCCTGCCTTTGATTTGTTTACCTCCAGAGTTGGTAAGTGCATATTTTCCTGAGGTGGGAAAAGTGTGGATCGTGCTTCAGATTTCATCCTGACCCTTCTGAAATCACCAGTATGCTGGTAAGTATTGGACATTTCCATAGCGTTTTGCACCGTAATAGTCATGAGGTCGGTCTCTGCATCCTGAAGCCTATGATGCTTTTCACAGAGAACCCTCTGTTGAGGCCCAGGGAACTTGGTGTTTCCCAAACCTGGCACCGGAGCCTTGGAAGATAGGATTGTTTTCAGCATTATTTCACCATCCTTTCACCACCGTTTCAAGAACGGGAGCCCTTTACATCCGTTAGCATAAGAATCCTTCTTTGGAGATGCGATATTTTTCTCGGGTGGCAAGTGCAGGGCCTCTGTCAGTCCTGGGTTTGTTGGACTAGCGCCAGACATGAGAAGTGCGCCTTTGTGGGACAGGTGAATAGTGCGGATCCTGTTTCAGTCTAAAGACTGAAACAGGATCCGCACTTTTCACCGTTCCTTTCA
Source organism: Lemur catta (assembly GCF_020740605.2). Lineage (NCBI taxonomy): Eukaryota > Metazoa > Chordata > Mammalia > Primates > Lemuridae > Lemur > Lemur catta. Next base: position 27,856,516 of record NC_059137.1, read on the forward strand.
GCATCGTTTGATTCATCAGCTAGGAACGGCGATTCCTTCTCCAGACCAATCGAAGGCTAGGCCAGAGTAACTGGATCTTTCCAAGAGGTGTGTGGCACAACTTTTGAAAGAACCGCTAGGTGGAGAACTATTTGGTATTTTTCCGTAGCACTTTTCACCGTAATTGTCCTAATGTTGGTCTCTGCCTCCTGAAGCATACAAGAGTTTTCACAGACGAAAGCAGGCTGAGGCCCAGGAAACGTGGCATTTCCAGTAGGTGGTTCTAGAGACTACAAGGAAAGTGTTCTTTTAAGTATTATTCCACTGTGGTTTCACCATGATTTTCAGAACTCGAGCAGGTTTCTCGCATTAGCATAAGAATCCTGCCCGGTAGTTGAGATTTCTGGGGGGGGTGTAAGTGCGGGGCTTCTGTCATCCCTGCCTTTGATTTCTTTACCTCCAGAGTTGGTAAGTGCATATTTGCCTGAGGTGGGAAAAGTGTAGATCGTGCTTCAGATTTCATCCTGACCCTCTTGAATTCACCAGTATGCCGGCAATTATTTGCCATTTCCATAGCGTTTTGCACCGTAATAGTCATGAGGTCCGTCTCTGCAACCTGAAGCCTATGACGCTTTTAGCAGAGAACCCTCTGCTGAGGCCCAGGGAACCTGGTATTTCCCATACCTGGCACCGCAGCCTTGGAAGAGAGGATTGTTTTCAGTATTATTTCACCATCGTGTCACCACCGTTTCAAGAACGGGAGCCCTTTTCAACCATTAACGTAAGAATCCTTCTTTGGAGATGAGATATTTTTCTCGGGTGGCAAGTGCAGGGCCTCTGTCAATCCTGGGTTTGTTGGAGTAGCGCCAGACATGAGAAGTGCGCCTTTGTGGGACAGGTGAATAGTGCGGATCCTGTTTCAGTCTAAAGACTGAAACAGGATCCGCACTTTTCACCGTTCCTTTCAGAATCATTTGATTCATCAGCTAGGAACGGTGATTCCTTCTCCAGACCAATCGAAGGCTAGGCCAATGTAACTCGATCTTTCCAAGAGGTGTGTGGCACAACTTTTGAAAGAAGCGCTAGGTGGAGAACTGTTTGGTATTTTTCCGTAGCACTTTTCACCGTAATTGTCCTAAATTGGTCTCTCCATCCTTAAGCATACGAGAGTTTTCACAGACGAAAGCAGGCTGAGGCCCAGTAAACTTGGCATTTCCAATAGTTGGTCCTAGAGACTACAAAGAAAGTGTTCTTTTAAGTAGTGTTCCACTGTGGTTTCACCATGATTTTCAGAACCCGAGCAGGTTTCTCGCATTAGCATAAGAATCCTGCCTGGTAGTTGAGATTTCTGGGTGGGGTGTAAGTGCGGGGCTTCTGTCAGCCCTGCCTTTGATTTGTTTACCTCCAGAGTTGGTAAGTGCATATTTGCCTGAGGTGGGAAAAGTGTGGATCGTGCTTCAGATTTCATCCTGACCCTTCTGAAATCACCAGTATGCTGGTAAGTATTGGACATTTCCATAGCGTTTTGCACCGTAATAGTCATGAGGTCGGTCTCTGCATCCTGAAGCCTATGATGCTTTTCACAGAGAACCCTCTGTTGAGGCCCAGGGAACTTGGTGTTTCCCAAACCTGGCACCGGAGCCTTGGAAGATAGGATTGTTTTCAGCATTATTTCACCATCCTTTCACCACCGTTTCAAGAACGGGAGCCCTTTACATCCGTTAGCATAAGAATCCTTCTTTGGAGATGAGATATTTTTCTGGGGTGGCAAGTGCAGGGCCTCTGTCAGTCCTGGGTTTGTTGGACTAGCGCCAGACATGAGAAGTGCGCCTTTGTGGGACAGGTGAATAGTGCGGATCCTGTTTCAGTCTAAAGACTGAAACAGGATCCGCACTTTTCACCGTTCCTTTCAGAATCATTTGATTCATCAGGTAGGAACGGCGATTCCTTCTCCAGACCAATCGAAGGCTAGGCCAGAGTAACTGGATCTTTCCAAGAGGTGTGTGGCACAACTTTTGAAAGAACCGCTAGGTGGAGAACTATTTGGTATTTTTCCGTAGCACTTTTCACCGTAATTGTCCTAATGTTGGTCTCTGCCTCCTGAAGCATACAAGAGTTTTCACAGACGAAAGCAGGCTGAGGCCCAGGAAACGTGGCATTTCCAGTAGGTGGTCCTAGAGACTACAAGGAAAGTGTTCTTTTAAGTATTATTCCACTGTGGTTTCACCATGATTTTCAGAACTCGAGCAGGTTTCTCGCATTAGCATAAGAATCCTGCCCGGTAGTTGAGATTTCTGGGTGGGGTGTAAGTGCGGGGCTTCTGTCATCCCTGCCTTTGATTTCTTTACCTCCAGAGTTGGTAAGTGCATATTTGCCTGAGGTGGGAAAAGTGTAGATCGTGCTTCAGATTTCATCCTGACCCTCTTGAATTCACCAGTATGCCGGCAATTATTTGCCATTTCCATAGCGTTTTGCACCGTAATAGTCATGAGGTCCGTCTCTGCAACCTGAAGCCTATGACGCTTTTAGCAGAGAACGCTCTGCTGAGGCCCAGGGAACCTGGTATTTCCCATACCTGGCACCGCAGCCTTGGAAGAGAGGATTGTTTTCAGTATTATTTCACCATCGTGTCACCACCGTTTCAAGAACGGGAGCCCTTTTCAACCATTAACGTAAGAATCCTTCTTTGGAGATGAGATATTTGTCTCGGGTGGCAAGTGCAGGGCCTCTGTCAATCCTGGGTTTGTTGGAGTAGCGCCAGACATGAGAAGTGCGCCTTTGTGGGACAGGTGAATAGTGCGGATCCTGTTTCAGTCTAAAGACTGAAACAGGATCCGCACTTTTCACCGTTCCTTTCAGAATCATTTGATTCATCAGCTAGGAACGGTGATTCCTTCTCCAGACCAATCGAAGGCTAGGCCAATGTAACTCGATCTTTCCAAGAGGTGTGTGGCACAACTTTTGAAAGAAGCGCTAGGTGGAGAACTGTTTGGTATTTTTCCGTAGCACTTTTCACCGTAATTGTCCTAAATTGGTCTCTCCATCCTTAAGCATACGAGAGTTTTCACAGACGAAAGCAGGCTGAGGCCCAGTAAACTTGGCATTTCCAATAGTTGGTCCTAGAGACTACAAAGAAAGTGTTCTTTTAAGTAGTGTTCCACTGTGGTTTCACCATGATTTTCAGAACCCGAGCAGGTTTCTCGCATTAGCATAAGAATCCTGCCTGGTAGTTGAGATTTCTGGGTGGGGTGTAAGTGCGGGGCTTCTGTCAGCCCTGCCTTCGATTTGTTTACCTCCAGAGTTGGTAAGTGCATATTTGCCTGAGGTGGGAAAAGTGTGGATCGTGCTTCAGATTTCATCCTGACCCTTCTGAAATCACCAGTATGCTGGTAAGTATTGGACATTTCCGTAGCGTTTTGCACCGTAATAGTCATGAGGTCGGTCTCTGCATCCTGAAGCCTATGATGCTTTTCACAGAGAACCCTCTGTTGAGGCCCAGGGAACTTGGTGTTTCCCAAACCTGGCACCGGAGCCTTGGAAGATAGGATTGTTTTCAGCATTATTTCACCATCCTTTCACCACCGTTTCAAGAACGGGAGCCCTTTTCAACCATTAACGTAAGAATCCTTCTTTGGAGATGAGATATTTTTCTGGGGTGGCAAGTGCAGGGCCTCTGTCAGTCCTGGGTTTGTTGGACTAGCGCCAGACATGAGAAGTGCGCCTTTGTGGGACAGGTGAATAGTGCGGATCCTGTTTCAGTCTAAAGACTGAAACAGGATCCGCACTTTTCACCGTTCCTTTCAGAATCGTTTGATTCATCAGCTAGGAACGGCGATTCCTTCTCCAGACCAATCGAAGGCTAGGCCAGAGTAACTGGATCTTTCCAAGAGGTGTGTGGCACAACTTTTGAAAGAACCGCTAGGTGGAGAACTATTTGGTATTTTTCCGTAGCACTTTTCACCGTAATTGTCCTAATGTTGGTCTCTGCCTCCTGAAGCATACAAGAGTTTTCACAGACGAAAGCAGGCTGAGGCCCAGGAAACGTGGCATTTCCAGTAGGTGGTCCTAGAGACTACAAGGAAAGTGTTCTTTTAAGTATTATTCCACTGTGGTTTCACCATGATTTTCAGAACTCGAGCAGGTTTCTGGCATTAGCATAAGAATCCTGCCCGGTAGTTGAGATTTCTGGGTGGGGTGTAAGTGCGGGGCTTCTGTCATCCCTGCCTTTGATTTCTTTACCTCCAGAGTTGGTAAGTGCATATTTGCCTGAGGTGGGAAAAGTGTAGATCGTGCTTCAGATTTCATCCTGACCCTCTTGAATTCACCAGTATGCCGGCAATTATTTGCCATTTCCATAGCGTTTTGCACCGTAATAGTCATGAGGTCCGTCTCTGCAACCTGAAGCCTATGACGCTTTTAGCAGAGAACCCTCTGCTGAGGCCCAGGGAACCTGGTATTTCCCATACCTGGCACCGCAGCCTTGGAAGAGAGGATTGTTTTCAGTATTATTTCACCATCGTGTCACCACCGTTTCAAGAACGGGAGCCCTTTTCAACCATTAACGTAAGAATCCTTCTTTGGAGATGAGATATTTGTCTCGGGTGGCAAGTGCAGGGCCTCTGTCAATCCTGGGTTTGTTGGAGTAGCGCCAGACATGAGAAGTGCGCCTTTGTGGGACAGGTGAATAGTGCGGATCCTGTTTCAGTCTAAAGACTGAAACAGGATCCGCACTTTTCACCGTTCCTTTCAGAATCATTTGATTCATCAGCTAGGAACGGTGATTCCTTCTCCAGACCAATCGAAGGCTAGGCCAATGTAACTCGATCTTTCCAAGAGGTGTGTGGCACAACTTTTGAAAGAAGCGCTAGGTGGAGAACTGTTTGGTATTTTCCCGTAGCACTTTTCACCGTAATTGTCCTAAATTGGTCTCTCCATCCTTAAGCATACGAGAGATTTCACAGACGAAAGCAGGCTGAGGCCCAGTAAACTTGGCATTTCCAATAGTTGGTCCTAGAGACTACAAAGAAAGTGTTCTTTTAAGTAGTGTTCCAGTGTGGTTTCACCATGATTTTCAGAACCCGAGCAGGTTTCTCGCATTAGCATAAGAATCCTGCCTGGTAGTTGAGATTTCTGGGTGGGGTGTAAGTGCGGGGCTTCTGTCAGCCCTGCCTTTGATTTGTTTACCTCCAGAGTTGGTAAGTGCATATTTGCCTGAGGTGGGAAAAGTGTGGATCGTGCTTCAGATTTCATCCTGACCCTTCTGAAATCACCAGTATGCTGGTAAGTATTGGACATTTCCATAGCGTTTTGCACCGTAATAGTCATGAGGTCGGTCTCTGCATCCTGAAGCCTATGATGCTTTTCACAGAGAACCCTCTGTTGAGGCCCAGGGAACTTGGTGTTTCCCAAACCTGGCACCGGAGCCTTGGAAGATAGGATTGTTTTCAGCATTATTTCACCATCCTTTCACCACCGTTTCAAGAACGGGAGCCCTTTACATCCGTTAGCATAAGAATCCTTCTTTGGAGATGAGATATTTTTCTGGGGTGGCAAGTGCAGGGCCTCTGTCAGTCCTGGGTTTGTTGGACTAGCGCCAGACATGAGAAGTGCGCCTTTGTGGGACAGGTGAATAGTGCGGATCCTGTTTCAGTCTAAAGACTGAAACAGGATCCGCACTTTTCACCGTTCCTTTCAGAATCATTTGATTCATCAGCTAGGAATGGCGATTCCTTCTCCAGACCAATCGAAGGCTAGGCCAGAGTAACTGGATCTTTCCAAGAGGTGTGTGGCACAACTTTTGAAAGAACCGCTAGGTGGAGAACTATTTGGTATTTTTCCGTAGCACTTTTCACCGTAATTGTCCTAATGTTGGTCTCTGCCTCCTGAAGCATACAAGAGTTTTCACAGACGAAAGCAGGCTGAGGCCCAGGAAACGTGGCATTTCCAGTAGGTGGTCCTAGAGACTACAAGGAAAGTGTTCTTTTAAGTATTATTCCACTGTGGTTTCACCATGATTTTCAGAACTCGAGCAGGTTTCTGGCATTAGCATAAGAATCCTGCCCGGTAGTTGAGATTTCTGGGTGGGGTGTAAGTGCGGGGCTTCTGTCATCCCTGCCTTTGATTTCTTTACCTCCAGAGTTGGTAAGTGCATATTTGCCTGAGGTGGGAAAAGTGTAGATCGTGCTTCAGATTTCATCCTGACCCTCTTGAATTCACCAGTATGCCGGCAATTATTTGCCATTTCCATAGCGTTTTGCACCGTAATAGTCATGAGGTCCGTCTCTGCAACCTGAAGCCTATGACGCTTTTAGCAGAGAACCCTCTGCTGAGGCCCAGGGAACCTGGTATTTCCCATACCTGGCACCGCAGCCTTGGAAGAGAGGATTGTTTTCAGTATTATTTCACCATCGTGTCACCACCGTTTCAAGAACGGGAGCCCTTTTCAACCATTAACGTAAGAATCCTTCTTTGGAGATGAGATATTTTTCTCGGGTGGCAAGTGCAGGGCCTCTGTCAATCCTGGGTTTGTTGGAGTAGCGCCAGACATGAGAAGTGCGCCTTTGTGGGACAGGTGAATAGTGCGGATCCTGTTTCAGTCTAAAGACTGAAACAGGATCCGCACTTTTCACCGTTCCTTTCAGAATCATTTGATTCATCAGCTAGGAACGGTGATTCCTTCTCCAGACCAATCGAAGGCTAGGCCAATGTAACTCGATCTTTCCAAGAGGTGTGTGGCACAACTTTTGAAAGAAGCGCTAGGTGGAGAACTGTTTGGTATTTTTCCGTAGCACTTTTCACCGTAATTGTCCTAAATTGGTCTCTCCATCCTTAAGCATACGAGAGTTTTCACAGACGAAAGCAGGCTGAGGCCCAGTAAACTTGGCATTTCCAATAGTTGGTCCTAGAGACTACAAAGAAAGTGTTCTTTTAAGTAGTGTTCCACTGTGGTTTCACCATGATTTTCAGAACCCGAGCAGGTTTCTCGCATTAGCATAAGAATCCTGCCTGGTAGTTGAGATTTCTGGGTGGGGTGTAAGTGCGGGGCTTCTGTCAGCCCTGCCTTCGATTTGTTTACCTCCAGAGTTGGTAAGTGCATATTTGCCTGAGGTGGGAAAAGTGTGGATCGTGCTTCAGATTTCATCCTGACCCTTCTGAAATCACCAGTATGCTGGTAAGTATTGGACATTTCCGTAGCGTTTTGCACCGTAATAGTCATGAGGTCGGTCTCTGCATCCTGAAGCCTATGATGCTTTTCACAGAGAACCCTCTGTTGAGGCCCAGGGAACTTGGTGTTTCCCAAACCTGGCACCGGAGCCTTGGAAGATAGGATTGTTTTCAGCATTATTTCACCATCCTTTCACCACCGTTTCAAGAACGGGAGCCCTTTTCAACCATTAACGTAAGAATCCTTCTTTGGAGATGAGATATTTTTCTGGGGTGGCAAGTGCAGGGCCTCTGTCAGTCCTGGGTTTGTTGGACTAGCGCCAGACATGAGAAGTGCGCCTTTGTGGGACAGGTGAATAGTGCGGATCCTGTTTCAGTCTAAAGACTGAAACAGGATCCGCACTTTTCACCGTTCCTTTCAGAATCATTTGATTCATCAGCTAGGAATGGCGATTCCTTCTCCAGACCAATCGAAGGCTAGGCCAGAGTAACTGGATCTTTCCAAGAGGTGTGTGGCACAACTTTTGAAAGAACCGCTAGGTGGAGAACTATTTGGTATTTTTCCGTAGCACTTTTCACCGTAATTGTCCTAATGTTGGTCTCTGCCTCCTGAAGCATACAAGAGTTTTCACAGACGAAAGCAGGCTGAGGCCCAGGAAACGTGGCATTTCCAGTAGGGGGTCCTAGAGACTACAAGGAAAGTGTTCTTTTAAGTATTATTCCACTGTGGTTTCACCATGATTTTCAGAACTCGAGCAGGTTTCTGGCATTAGCATAAGAATCCTGCCCGGTAGTTGAGATTTCTGGGTGGGGTGTAAGTGCGGGGCTTCTGTCATCCCTGCCTTTGATTTCTTTACCTCCAGAGTTGGTAAGTGCATATTTGCCTGAGGTGGGAAAAGTGTAGATCGTGCTTCAGATTTCATCCTGACCCTCTTGAATTCACCAGTATGCCGGCAATTATTTGCCATTTCCATAGCGTTTTGCACCGTAATAGTCATGAGGTCCGTCTCTGCAACCTGAAGCCTATGACGCTTTTAGCAGAGAACGCTCTGCTGAGGCCCAGGGAACCTGGTATTTCCCATACCTGGCCCCACAGCCTTGGAAGAGAGGATTGTTTTCAGTATTATTTCACCATCGTGTCACCACCGTTTCAAGAACGGGAGCCCTTTTCAACCATTAACGTAAGAATCCTTCTTTGGAGATGAGATATTTTTCTCGGGTGGCAAGTGCAGGGCCTCTGTCAATCCTGGGTTTGTTGGAGTAGCGCCAGACATGAGAAGTGCGCCTTTGTGGGACAGGTGAATAGTGCGGATCCTGTTTCAGTCTAAAGACTGAAACAGGATCCGCACTTTTCACCGTTCCTTTCAGAATCATTTGATTCATCAGCTAGGAACGGTGATTCCTTCTCCAGACCAATCGAAGGCTAGGCCAATGTAACTCGATCTTTCCAAGAGGTGTGTGGCACAACTTTTGAAAGAAGCGCTAGGTGGAGAACTGTTTGGTATTTTCCCGTAGCACTTTTCACCGTAATTGTCCTAAATTGGTCTCTCCATCCTTAAGCATACGAGAGATTTCACAGACGAAAGCAGGCTGAGGCCCAGTAAACTTGGCATTTCCAATAGTTGGTCCTAGAGACTACAAAGAAAGTGTTCTTTTAAGTAGTGTTCCAGTGTGGTTTCACCATGATTTTCAGAACCCGAGCAGGTTTCTCGCATTAGCATAAGAATCCTGCCTGGTAGTTGAGATTTCTGGGTGGGGTGTAAGTGCGGGGCTTCTGTCAGCCCTGCCTTTGATTTGTTTACCTCCAGAGTTGGTAAGTGCATATTTGCCTGAGGTGGGAAAAGTGTGGATCGTGCTTCAGATTTCATCCTGACCCTTCTGAAATCACCAGTATGCTGGTAAGTATTGGACATTTCCATAGCGTTTTGCACCGTAATAGTCATGAGGTCGGTCTCTGCATCCTGAAGCCTATGATGCTTTTCACAGAGAACCCTCTGTTGAGGCCCAGGGAACTTGGTGTTTCCCAAACCTGGCACCGGAGCCTTGGAAGATAGGATTGTTTTCAGCATTATTTCACCATCCTTTCACCACCGTTTCAAGAACGGGAGCCCTTTACATCCGTTAGCATAAGAATCCTTCTTTGGAGATGAGATATTTTTCTGGGGTGGCAAGTGCAGGGCCTCTGTCAGTCCTGGGTTTGTTGGACTAGCGCCAGACATGAGAAGTGCGCCTTTGTGGGACAGGTGAATAGTGCGGATCCTGTTTCAGTCTAAAGACTGAAACAGGATCCGCACTTTTCACCGTTCCTTTCAGAATCATTTGATTCATCAGCTAGGAATGGCGATTCCTTCTCCAGACCAATCGAAGGCTAGGCCAGAGTAACTGGATCTTTCCAAGAGGTGTGTGGCACAACTTTTGAAAGAACCGCTAGGTGGAGAACTATTTGGTATTTTTCCGTAGCACTTTTCACCGTAATTGTCCTAATGTTGGTCTCTGCCTCCTGAAGCATACAAGAGTTTTCACAGACGAAAGCAGGCTGAGGCCCAGGAAACGTGGCATTTCCAGTAGGTGGTCCTAGAGACTACAAGGAAAGTGTTCTTTTAAGTATTATTCCACTGTGGTTTCACCATGATTTTCAGAACTCGAGCAGGTTTCTGGCATTAGCATAAGAATCCTGCCCGGTAGTTGAGATTTCTGGGTGGGGTGTAAGTGCGGGGCTTCTGTCATCCCTGCCTTTGATTTCTTTACCTCCAGAGTTGGTAAGTGCATATTTGCCTGAGGTGGGAAAAGTGTAGATCGTGCTTCAGATTTCATCCTGACCCTCTTGAATTCACCAGTATGCCGGCAATTATTTGCCATTTCCATAGCGTTTTGCACCGTAATAGTCATGAGGTCCGTCTCTGCAACCTGAAGCCTATGACGCTTTTAGCAGAGAACGCTCTGCTGAGGCCCAGGGAACCTGGTATTTCCCATACCTGGCACCGCAGCCTTGGAAGAGAGGATTGTTTTCAGTATTATTTCACCATCGTGTCACCACCGTTTCAAGAACGGGAGCCCTTTTCAACCATTAACGTAAGAATCCTTCTTTGGAGATGAGATATTTGTCTCGGGTGGCAAGTGCAGGGCCTCTGTCAATCCTGGGTTTGTTGGAGTAGCGCCAGACATGAGAAGTGCGCCTTTGTGGGACAGGTGAATAGTGCGGATCCTGTTTCAGTCTAAAGACTGAAACAGGATCCGCACTTTTCACCGTTCCTTTCAGAATCATTTGATTCATCAGCTAGGAACGGTGATTCCTTCTCCAGACCAATCGAAGGCTAGGCCAATGTAACTCGATCTTTCCAAGAGGTGTGTGGCACAACTTTTGAAAGAAGCGCTAGGTGGAGAACTGTTTGGTATTTTCCCGTAGCACTTTTCACCGTAATTGTCCTAAATTGGTCTCTCCATCCTTAAGCATACGAGAGATTTCACAGACGAAAGCAGGCTGAGGCCCAGTAAACTTGGCATTTCCAATAGTTGGTCCTAGAGACTACAAAGAAAGTGTTCTTTTAAGTAGTGTTCCACTGTGGTTTCACCATGATTTTCAGAACCCGAGCAGGTTTCTCGCATTAGCATAAGAATCCTGCCTGGTAGTTGAGATTTCTGGGTGGGGTGTAAGTGCGGGGCTTCTGTCAGCCCTGCCTTTGATTTGTTTACCTCCAGAGTTGGTAAGTGCATATTTGCCTGAGGTGGGAAAAGTGTGGATCGTGCTTCAGATTTCATCCTGACCCTTCTGAAATCACCAGTATGCTGGTAAGTATTGGACATTTCCATAGCGTTTTGCACCGTAATAGTCATGAGGTCGGTCTCTGCATCCTGAAGCCTATGATGCTTTTCACAGAGAACCCTCTGTTGAGGCTCAGGGAACTTGGTGTTTCCCAAACCTGGCACCGGAGCCTTGGAAGATAGGATTGTTTTCAGCATTATTTCACCATCCTTTCACCACCGTTTCAAGAACGGGAGCCCTTTACATCCGTTAGCATAAGAATCCTTCTTTGGAGATGAGATATTTTTCTGGGGTGGCAAGTGCAGGGCCTCTGTCAGTCCTGGGTTTGTTGGACTAGCGCCAGACATGAGAAGTGCGCCTTTGTGGGACAGGTGAATAGTGCGGATCCTGTTTCAGTCTAAAGACTGAAACAGGATCCGCACTTTTCACCGTTCCTTTCAGCATCGTTTGATTCATCAGCTAGGAACGGCGATTCCTTCTCCAGTCCAATCGAAGGCTAGGCCAGAGTAACTGGATCTTTCCAAGAGGTGTGTGGCACAACTTTTGAAAGAACCGCTAGGTGGAGAACTATTTGGTATTTTTCCGTAGCACTTTTCACCGTAATTGTCCTAATGTTGGTCTCTGCCTCCTGAAGCATACAAGAGTTTTCACAGACGAAAGCAGGCTGAGGCCCACCCAGTAAACGTGGCATTTCCAGTAGGTGGTCCTAGAGACTACAAGGAAAGTGTTCTTTTAAGTATTATTCCACTGTGGTTTCACCATGATTTTCAGAACTCGAGCAGGTTTCTCGCATTAGCATAAGAATCCTGCCTGGTAGTTGAGATTTCTGGGTGGGGTGTAAGTGCGGGGCTTCTGTCATCCCTGCCTTTGATTTGTTTACCTCCAGAGTTGGTAAGTGCATATTTGCCTGAGGTGGGAAAAGTGTGGATCGTGCTTCAGATTTCATCCTGACCCTTCTGAAATCACCAGTATGCTGGTAAGTATTGGACATTTCCATAGCGTTTTGCACGGTAATAGTCATGAGGTCGGTCTCTGCATCCTGAAGCCTATGATGCTTTTCACAGAGAACCCTCTGTTGAGGCCCAGGGAACTTGGTGTTTCCCAAACCTGGCACCGGAGCCTTGGAAGATAGGATTGTTTTCAGCATTATTTCACCATCCTTTCACCACCGTTTCAAGAACGGGAGCCCTTTACATCCGTTAGCATAAGAATCCTTCTTTGGAGATGAGATATTTTTCTCGGGTGGCAAGTGCAGGGCCTCTGTCAGTCCTGGGTTTGTTGGACTAGCGCCAGACATGAGAAGTGCGCCTTTGTGGGACAGGTGAATAGTGCGGATCCTGTTTCAGTCTAAAGACTGAAACAGGATCCGCACTTTTCACCGTTCCTTTCAGAATCGTTTGATTCATCAGCTAGGAACGGTGATTCCTTCTCCAGACCAATCGAAGGCTAGGCCAATGTAACTCGATCTTTCCAAGAGGTGTGTGGCACAACTTTTGAAAGAAGCGCTAGGTGGAGAACTGTTTGGTATTTTTCCGTAGCACTTTTCACCGTAATTGTCCTAAATTGGTCTCTCCATCCTTAAGCATACGAGAGTTTTCACAGACGAAAGCAGGCTGAGGCCCAGTAAACTTGGCATTTCCAATAGTTGGTCCTAGAGACTACAAAGAAAGTGTTCTTTTAAGTAGTGTTCCACTGTGGTTTCACCATGATTTTCAGAACCCGAGCAGGTTTCTCGCATTAGCATAAGAATCCTGCCTGGTAGTTGAGATTTCTGGGTGGGGTGTAAGTGCGGGGCTTCTGTCAGCCCTGCCTTTGATTTGTTTACCTCCAGAGTTGGTAAGTGCATATTGCCTGAGGTGGGAAAAGTGTGGATTGTGCTTCAGATTTCATCCTGACCCTTCTGAAATCACCAGTATGCTGGTAAGTATTGGACATTTCCATAGCGTTTTGCACCGTAATAGTCATGAGGTCGGTCTCTGCATCCTGAAGCCTATGATGCTTTTCACAGAGAACCCTCTGTTGAGGCCCAGGGAACTTGGTGTTTCCCAAACCTGGCACCGGAGCCTTGGAAGATAGGATTGTTTTCAGCATTATTTCACCATCCTTTCACCACCGTTTCAAGAACGGGAGCCCTTTACATCCGTTAGCATAAGAATCCTTCTTTGGAGATGAGATATTTTTCTGGGGTGGCAAGTGCAGGGCCTCTGTCAGTCCTGGGTTTGTTGGACTAGCGCCAGACATGAGAAGTGCGCCTTTGTGGGACAGGTGAATAGTGCGGATCCTGTTTCAGTCTAAAGACTGAAACAGGATCCGCACTTTTCACCGTTCCTTTCAGAATCATTTGATTCATCAGCTAGGAATGGCGATTCCTTCTCCAGACCAATCGAAGGCTAGGCCAGAGTAACTGGATCTTTCCAAGAGGTGTGTGGCACAACTTTTGAAAGAACCGCTAGGTGGAGAACTATTTGGTATTTTTCCGTAGCACTTTTCACCGTAATTGTCCTAATGTTGGTCTCTGCCTCCTGAAGCATACAAGAGTTTTCACAGACGAAAGCAGGCTGAGGCCCAGGAAACGTGGCATTTCCAGTAGGGGGTCCTAGAGACTACAAGGAAAGTGTTCTTTTAAGTATTATTCCACTGTGGTTTCACCATGATTTTCAGAACTCGAGCAGGTTTCTGGCATTAGCATAAGAATCCTGCCCGGTAGTTGAGATTTCTGGGTGGGGTGTAAGTGCGGGGCTTCTGTCATCCCTGCCTTTGATTTCTTTACCTCCAGAGTTGGTAAGTGCATATTTGCCTGAGGTGGGAAAAGTGTAGATCGTGCTTCAGATTTCATCCTGACCCTCTTGAATTCACCAGTATGCCGGCAATTATTTGCCATTTCCATAGCGTTTTGCACCGTAATAGTCATGAGGTCCGTCTCTGCAACCTGAAGCCTATGACGCTTTTAGCAGAGAACGCTCTGCTGAGGCCCAGGGAACCTGGTATTTCCCATACCTGGCCCCACAGCCTTGGAAGAGAGGATTGTTTTCAGTATTATTTCACCATCGTGTCACCACCGTTTCAAGAACGGGAGCCCTTTTCAACCATTAACGTAAGAATCCTTCTTTGGAGATGAGATATTTTTCTCGGGTGGCAAGTGCAGGGCCTCTGTCAATCCTGGGTTTGTTGGAGTAGCGCCAGACATGAGAAGTGCGCCTTTGTGGGACAGGTGAATAGTGCGGATCCTGTTTCAGTCTAAAGACTGAAACAGGATCCGCACTTTTCACCGTTCCTTTCAGAATCATTTGATTCATCAGCTAGGAACGGTGATTCCTTCTCCAGACCATTCGAAGGCTAGGCCAATGTAACTCGATCTTTCCAAGAGGTGTGTGGCACAACTTTTGAAAGAAGCGCTAGGTGGAGAACTGTTTGGTATTTTCCCGTAGCACTTTTCACCGTAATTGTCCTAAATTGGTCTCTCCATCCTTAAGCATACGAGAGATTTCACAGACGAAAGCAGGCTGAGGCCCAGTAAACTTGGCATTTCCAATAGTTGGTCCTAGAGACTACAAAGAAAGTGTTCTTTTAAGTAGTGTTCCACTGTGGTTTCACCATGATTTTCAGAACCCGAGCAGGTTTCTCGCATTAGCATAAGAATCCTGCCTGGTAGTTGAGATTTCTGGGTGGGGTGTAAGTGCGGGGCTTCTGTCAGCCCTGCCTTTGATTTGTTTACCTCCAGAGTTGGTAAGTGCATATTTTCCTGAGGTGGGAAAAGTGTGGATCGTGCTTCAGATTTCATCCTGACCCTTCTGAAATCACCAGTATGCTGGTAAGTATTGGACATTTCCATAGCGTTTTGCACCGTAATAGTCATGAGGTCGGTCTCTGCATCCTGAAGCCTATGATGCTTTTCACAGAGAACCCTCTGTTGAGGCCCAGGGAACTTGGTGTTTCCCAAACCTGGCACCGGAGCCTTGGAAGATAGGATTGTTTTCAGCATTATTTCACCATCCTTTCACCACCGTTTCAAGAACGGGAGCCCTTTACATCCGTTAGCATAAGAATCCTTCTTTGGAGATGAGATATTTTTCTGGGGTGGCAAGTGCAGGGCCTCTGTCAGTCCTGGGTTTGTTGGACTAGCGCCAGACATGAGAAGTGCGCCTTTGTGGGACAGGTGAATAGTGCGGATCCTGTTTCAGTCTAAAGACTGAAACAGGATCCGCACTTTTCACCGTTCCTTTCAGCATCGTTTGATTCATCAGCTAGGAAAGGCGATTCCTTCTCCAGTCCAATCGAAGGCTAGGCCAGAGTAGCTGGATCTTTCCAAGAGGTGTGTGGCACAACTTTTGAAAGAACCGCTAGGTGGAGAACTATTTGGTATTTTTCCGTAGCACTTTTCACCGTAATTGTCCTAATGTTGGTCTCTGCCTCCTGAAGCATACAAGAGTTTTCACAGACGAAAGCAGGCTGAGGCCCACCCAGTAAACGTGGCATTTCCAGTAGGTGGTCCTAGAGACTACAAGGAAAGTGTTCTTTTAAGTATTATTCCACTGTGGTTTCACCATGATTTTCAGAACTCGAGCAGGTTTCTCGCATTAGCATAAGAATCCTGCCTGGTAGTTGAGATTTCTGGGTGGGGTGTAAGTGCGGGGCTTCTGTCAGCCCTGCCTTTGATTTGTTTACCTCCAGAGTTGGTAAGTGCATATTTGCCTGAGGTGGGAAAAGTGTGGATCGTGCTTCAGATTTCATCCTGACCCTTCTGAAATCACCAGTATGCTGGTAAGTATTGGACATTTCCATAGCGTTTTGCACGGTAATAGTCATGAGGTCGGTCTCTGCATCCTGAAGCCTATGATGCTTTTCACAGAGAACCCTCTGTTGAGGCCCAGGGAACTTGGTGTTTCCCAAACCTGGCACCGGAGCCTTGGAAGATAGGATTGTTTTCAGCATTATTTCACCATCCTTTCACCACCGTTTCAAGAACGGGAGCCCTTTACATCCGTTAGCATAAGAATCCTTCTTTGGAGATGAGATATTTTTCTGGGGTGGCAAGTGCAGGGCCTCTGTCAGTCCTGGGTTTGTTGGACTAGCGCCAGACATGAGAAGTGCGCCTTTGTGGGACAGGTGAATAGTGCGGATCCTGTTTCAGTCTAAAGACTGAAACAGGATCCGCACTTTTCACCGTTCCTTTCAGAATCGTTTGATTCATCAGCTAGGAACGGTGATTCCTTCTCCAGACCAATCGAAGGCTAGGCCAATGTAACTCGATCTTTCCAAGAGGTGTGTGGCACAACTTTTGAAAGAAGCGCTAGGTGGAGAACTGTTTGGTATTTTTCCGTAGCACTTTTCACCGTAATTGTCCTAAATTGGTCTCTCCATCCTTAAGCATACGAGAGTTTTCACAGACGAAAGCAGGCTGAGGCCCAGTAAACTTGGCATTTCCAATAGTTGGTCCTAGAGACTACAAAGAAAGTGTTCTTTTAAGTAGTGTTCCACTGTGGTTTCACCATGATTTTCAGAACCCGAGCAGGTTTCTCGCATTAGCATAAGAATCCTGCCTGGTAGTTGAGATTTCTGGGTGGGGTGTAAGTGCGGGGCTTCTGTCAGCCCTGCCTTTGATTTGTTTACCTCCAGAGTTGGTAAGTGCATATTGCCTGAGGTGGGAAAAGTGTGGATTGTGCTTCAGATTTCATCCTGACCCTTCTGAAATCACCAGTATGCTGGTAAGTATTGGACATTTCCATAGCGTTTTGCACCGTAATAGTCATGAGGTCGGTCTCTGCATCCTGAAGCCTATGATGCTTTTCACAGAGAACCCTCTGTTGAGGCCCAGGGAACTTGGTGTTTCCCAAACCTGGCACCGGAGCCTTGGAAGATAGGATTGTTTTCAGCATTATTTCACCATCCTTTCACCACCGTTTCAAGAACGGGAGCCCTTTACATCCGTTAGCATAAGAATCCTTCTTTGGAGATGAGATATTTTTCTGGGGTGGCAAGTGCAGGGCCTCTGTCAGTCCTGGGTTTGTTGGACTAGCGCCAGACATGAGAAGTGCGCCTTTGTGGGACAGGTGAATAGTGCGGATCCTGTTTCAGTCTAAAGACTGAAACAGGATCCGCACTTTTCACCGTTCCTTTCAGCATCGTTTGATTCATCAGCTAGGAACGGCGATTCCTTCTCCAGACCAATCGAAGGCTAGGCCAGAGTAACTGGATCTTTCCAAGAGGTGTGTGGCACAACTTTTGAAAGAACCGCTAGGTGGAGAACTATTTGGTATTTTTCCGTAGCACTTTTCACCGTAATTGTCCTAATGTTGGTCTCTGCCTCCTGAAGCATACAAGAGTTTTCACAGACGAAAGCAGGCTGAGGCCCAGGAAACGTGGCATTTCCAGTAGGTGGTCCTAGAGACTACAAGGAAAGTGTTCTTTTAAGTATTATTCCACTGTGGTTTCACCATGATTTTCAGAACTCGAGCAGGTTTCTGGCATTAGCATAAGAATCCTGCCTGGTAGTTGAGATTTCTGGGTGGGGTGTAAGTGCGGGGCTTCTGTCATCCCTGCCTTTGATTTCTTTACCTCCAGAGTTGGTAAGTGCATATTTGCCTGAGGTGGGAAAAGTGTAGATCGTGCTTCAGATTTCATCCTGACCCTCTTGAATTCACCAGTATGCCGGCAATTATTTTCCATTTCCATAGCGTTTTGCACCGTAATAGTCATGACGTCCGTCTCTGCAACCTGAAGCCTATGACGCTTTTAGCAGAGAACCCTCTGCTGAGGCCCAGGGAACCTGGTATTTCCCATACCTGGCACCGCAGCCTTGGAAGATAGGATTGTTTTCAGTATTATTTCACCATCGTGTCACCACCGTTTCAAGAACGGGAGCCCTTTTCAACCATTAACGTAAGAATCCTTCTTTGGAGATGAGATATTTTTCTGGGGTGGCAAGTGCAGGGCCTCTGTCAATCCTGGGTTTGTTGGAGTAGCGCCAGACATGAGAAGTGCGCCTTTGTGGGACAGGTGAATAGTGCGGATCCTGTTTCAGTCTAAAGACTGAAACAGGATCCGCACTTTTCACCGTTCCTTTCAGAATCGTTTGATTCATCAGCTAGGAACGGCGATTCCTTCTCCAGACCAATCGAAGGCTAGGCCAGAGTAACTGGATCTTTCCAAGAGGTGTGTGGCACAACTTTTGAAAGAACCGCTAGGTGGAGAACTATTTGGTATTTTTCCGTAGCACTTTTCACCGTAATTGTCCTAATGTTGGTCTCTGCCTCCTGAAGCATACAAGAGTTTTCACAGACGAAAGCAGGCTGAGGCCCAGGAAACGTGGCATTTCCAGTAGGTGGTCCTAGAGACTACAAGGAAAGTGTTCTTTTAAGTATTATTCCACTGTGGTTTCACCATGATTTTCAGAACTCGAGCAGGTTTCTGGCATTAGCATAAGAATCAGCCCGGTAGTTGAGATTTCTGGGTGGGGTGTAAGTGCGGGGCTTCTGTCATCCCTGCCTTTGATTTCTTTACCTCCAGAGTTGGTAAGTGCATATTTGCCTGAGGTGGGAAAAGTGTAGATCGTGCTTCAGATTTCATCCTGACCCTCTTGAATTCACCAGTATGCCGGCAATTATTTGCCATTTCCATAGCGTTTTGCACCGTAATAGTCATGAGGTCCGTCTCTGCAACCTGAAGCCTATGACGCTTTTAGCAGAGAACCCTCTGCTGAGGCCCAGGGAACCTGGTATTTCCCATACCTGGCACCGCAGCCTTGGAAGAGAGGATTGTTTTCAGTATTATTTCACCATCGTGTCACCACCGTTTCAAGAACGGGAGCCCTTTTCAACCATTAACGTAAGAATCCTTCTTTGGAGATGAGATATTTGTCTCGGGTGGCAAGTGCAGGGCCTCTGTCAATCCTGGGTTTGTTGGAGTAGCGCCAGACATGAGAAGTGCGCCTTTGTGGGACAGGTGAATAGTGCGGATCCTGTTTCAGTCTAAAACTGAAACAGGATCCGCACTTTTCACCGTTCCTTTCAGAATCATTTGATTCATCAGCTAGGAACGGTGATTCCTTCTCCAGACCAATCGAAGGCTAGGCCAATGTAACTCGATCTTTCCAAGAGGTGTGTGGCACAACTTTTGAAAGAAGCGCTAGGTGGAGAACTGTTTGGTATTTTCCCGTAGCACTTTTCACCGTAATTGTCCTAAATTGGTCTCTCCATCCTTAAGCATACGAGAGATTTCACAGACGAAAGCAGGCTGAGGCCCAGTAAACTTGGCATTTCCAATAGTTGGTCCTAGAGACTACAAAGAAAGTGTTCTTTTAAGTAGTGTTCCAGTGTGGTTTCACCATGATTTTCAGAACCCGAGCAGGTTTCTCGCATTAGCATAAGAATCCTGCCTGGTAGTTGAGATTTCTGGGTGGGGTGTAAGTGCGGGGCTTCTGTCAGCCCTGCCTTTGATTTGTTTACCTCCAGAGTTGGTAAGTGCATATTTGCCTGAGGTGGGAAAAGTGTGGATCGTGCTTCAGATTTCATCCTGACCCTTCTGAAATCACCAGTATGCTGGTAAGTATTGGACATTTCCATAGCGTTTTGCACCGTAATAGTCATGAGGTCGGTCTCTGCATCCTGAAGCCTATGATGCTTTTCACAGAGAACCCTCTGTTGAGGCCCAGGGAACTTGGTGTTTCCCAAACCTGGCACCGGAGCCTTGGAAGATAGGATTGTTTTCAGCATTATTTCACCATCCTTTCACCACCGTTTCAAGAACGGGAGCCCTTTACATCCGTTAGCATAAGAATCCTTCTTTGGAGATGAGATATTTTTCTGGGGTGGCAAGTGCAGGGCCTCTGTCAGTCCTGGGTTTGTTGGACTAGCGCCAGACATGAGAAGTGCGCCTTTGTGGGACAGGTGAATAGTGCGGATCCTGTTTCAGTCTAAAGACTGAAACAGGATCCGCACTTTTCACCGTTCCTTTCAGAATCATTTGATTCATCAGCTAGGAATGGCGATTCCTTCTCCAGACCAATCGAAGGCTAGGCCAGAGTAACTGGATCTTTCCAAGAGGTGTGTGGCACAACTTTTGAAAGAAACGCTAGGTGGAGAACTATTTGGTATTTTTCCGTAGCACTTTTCACCGTAATTGTCCTAATGTTGGTCTCTGCCTCCTGAAGCATACAAGAGTTTTCACAGACGAAAGCAGGCTGAGGCCCAGGAAACGTGGCATTTCCAGTAGGTGGTCCTAGAGACTACAAGGAAAGTGTTCTTTTAAGTATTATTCCACTGTGGTTTCACCATGATTTTCAGAACTCGAGCAGGTTTCTGGCATTAGCATAAGAATCCTGCCCGGTAGTTGAGATTTCTGGGTGGGGTGTAAGTGCGGGGCTTCTGTCATCCCTGCCTTTGATTTCTTTACCTCCAGAGTTGGTAAGTGCATATTTGCCTGAGGTGGGAAAAGTGTAGATCGTGCTTCAGATTTCATCCTGACCCTCTTGAATTCACCAGTATGCCGGCAATTATTTGCCATTTCCATAGCGTTTTGCACCGTAATAGTCATGAGGTCCGTCTCTGCAACCTGAAGCCTATGACGCTTTTAGCAGAGAACGCTCTGCTGAGGCCCAGGGAACCTGGTATTTCCCATACCTGGCACCGCAGCCTTGGAAGAGAGGATTGTTTTCAGTATTATTTCACCATCGTGTCACCACCGTTTCAAGAACGGGAGCCCTTTTCAACCATTAACGTAAGAATCCTTCTTTGGAGATGAGATATTTGTCTCGGGTGGCAAGTGCAGGGCCTCTGTCAATCCTGGGTTTGTTGGAGTAGCGCCAGACATGAGAAGTGCGCCTTTGTGGGACAGGTGAATAGTGCGGATCCTGTTTCAGTCTAAAGACTGAAACAGGATCCGCACTTTTCACCGTTCCTTTCAGAATCATTTGATTCATCAGCTAGGAACGGTGATTCCTTCTCCAGACCAATCGAAGGCTAGGCCAATGTAACTCGATCTTTCCAAGAGGTGTGTGGCACAACTTTTGAAAGAAGCGCTAGGTGGAGAACTGTTTGGTATTTTCCCGTAGCACTTTTCACCGTAATTGTCCTAAATTGGTCTCTCCATCCTTAAGCATACGAGAGATTTCACAGACGAAAGCAGGCTGAGGCCCAGTAAACTTGGCATTTCCAATAGTTGGTCCTAGAGACTACAAAGAAAGTGTTCTTTTAAGTAGTGTTCCACTGTGGTTTCACCATGATTTTCAGAACCCGAGCAGGTTTCTCGCATTAGCATAAGAATCCTGCCTGGTAGTTGAGATTTCTGGGTGGGGTGTAAGTGCGGGGCTTCTGTCAGCCCTGCCTTTGATTTGTTTACCTCCAGAGTTGGTAAGTGCATATTTTCCTGAGGTGGGAAAAGTGTGGATCGTGCTTCAGATTTCATCCTGACCCTTCTGAAATCACCAGTATGCTGGTAAGTATTGGACATTTCCATAGCGTTTTGCACCGTAATAGTCATGAGGTCGGTCTCTGCATCCTGAAGCCTATGATGCTTTTCACAGAGAACCCTCTGTTGAGGCTCAGGGAACTTGGTGTTTCCCAAACCTGGCACCGGAGCCTTGGAAGATAGGATTGTTTTCAGCATTATTTCACCATCCTTTCACCACCGTTTCAAGAACGGGAGCCCTTTACATCCGTTAGCATAAGAATCCTTCTTTGGAGATGAGATATTTTTCTGGGGTGGCAAGTGCAGGGCCTCTGTCAGTCCTGGGTTTGTTGGACTAGCGCCAGACATGAGAAGTGCGCCTTTGTGGGACAGGTGAATAGTGCGGATCCTGTTTCAGTCTAAAGACTGAAACAGGATCCGCACTTTTCACCGTTCCTTTCAGCATCGTTTGATTCATCAGCTAGGAACGGCGATTCCTTCTCCAGTCCAATCGAAGGCTAGGCCAGAGTAACTGGATCTTTCCAAGAGGTGTGTGGCACAACTTTTGAAAGAACCGCTAGGTGGAGAACTATTTGGTATTTTTCCGTAGCACTTTTCACCGTAATTGTCCTAATGTTGGTCTCTGCCTCCTGAAGCATACAAGAGTTTTCACAGACGAAAGCAGGCTGAGGCCCACCCAGTAAACGTGGCATTTCCAGTAGGTGGTCCTAGAGACTACAAGGAAAGTGTTCTTTTAAGTATTATTCCACTGTGGTTTCACCATGATTTTCAGAACTCGAGCAGGTTTCTCGCATTAGCATAAGAATCCTGCCTGGTAGTTGAGATTTCTGGGTGGGGTGTAAGTGCGGGGCTTCTGTCATCCCTGCCTTTGATTTGTTTACCTCCAGAGTTGGTAAGTGCATATTTGCCTGAGGTGGGAAAAGTGTGGATCGTGCTTCAGATTTCATCCTGACCCTTCTGAAATCACCAGTATGCTGGTAAGTATTGGACATTTCCATAGCGTTTTGCACGGTAATAGTCATGAGGTCGGTCTCTGCATCCTGAAGCCTATGATGCTTTTCACAGAGAACCCTCTGTTGAGGCCCAGGGAACTTGGTGTTTCCCAAACCTGGCACCGGAGCCTTGGAACATAGGATTGTTTTCAGCATTATTTCACCATCCTTTCACCACCGTTTCAAGAACGGGAGCCCTTTACATCCGTTAGCATAAGAATCCTTCTTTGGAGATGAGATATTTTTCTCGGGTGGCAAGTGCAGGGCCTCTGTCAGTCCTGGGTTTGTTGGACTAGCGCCAGACATGAGAAGTGCGCCTTTGTGGGACAGGTGAATAGTGCGGATCCTGTTTCAGTCTAAAGACTGAAACAGGATCCGCACTTTTCACCGTTCCTTTCAGCATCGTTTGATTCATCAGCTAGGAACGGTGATTCCTTCTCCAGACCAATCGAAGGCTAGGCCAATGTAACTCGATCTTTCCAAGAGGTGTGTGGCACAACTTTTGAAAGAAGCGCTAGGTGGAGAACTGTTTGGTATTTTTCCGTAGCACTTTTCACCGTAATTGTCCTAAATTGGTCTCTCCATCCTTAAGCATACGAGAGTTTTCACAGACGAAAGCAGGCTGAGGCCCAGTAAACTTGGCATTTCCAATAGTTGGTCCTAGAGACTACAAAGAAAGTGTTCTTTTAAGTAGTGTTCCACTGTGGTTTCACCATGATTTTCAGAACCCGAGCAGGTTTCTCGCATTAGCATAAGAATCCTGCCTGGTAGTTGAGATTTCTGGGTGGGGTGTAAGTGCGGGGCTTCTGTCAGCCCTGCCTTTGATTTGTTTACCTCCAGAGTTGGTAAGTGCATATTGCCTGAGGTGGGAAAAGTGTGGATTGTGCTTCAGATTTCATCCTGACCCTTCTGAAATCACCAGTATGCTGGTAAGTATTGGACATTTCCATAGCGTTTTGCACGGTAATAGTCATGAGGTCGGTCTCTGCATCCTGAAGCCTATGATGCTTTTCACAGAGAACCCTCTGTTGAGGCCCAGGGAACTTGGTGTTTCCCAAACCTGGCACCGGAGCCTTGGAAGATAGGATTGTTTTCAGCATTATTTCACCATCCTTTCACCACCGTTTCAAGAACGGGAGCCCTTTACATCCGTTAGCATAAGAATCCTTCTTTGGAGATGAGATATTTTTCTGGGGTGGCAAGTGCAGGGCCTCTGTCAGTCCTGGGTTTGTTGGACTAGCGCCAGACATGAGAAGTGCGCCTTTGTGGGACAGGTGAATAGTGCGGATCCTGTTTCAGTCTAAAGACTGAAACAGGATCCGCACTTTTCACCGTTCCTTTCAGAATCATTTGATTCATCAGCTAGGAATGGCGATTCCTTCTCCAGACCAATCGAAGGCTAGGCCAGAGTAACTGGATCTTTCCAAGAGGTGTGTGGCACAACTTTTGAAAGAACCGCTAGGTGGAGAACTATTTGGTATTTTTCCGTAGCACTTTTCACCGTAATTGTCCTAATGTTGGTCTCTGCCTCCTGAAGCATACAAGAGTTTTCACAGACGAAAGCAGGCTGAGGCCCAGGAAACGTGGCATTTCCAGTAGGGGGTCCTAGAGACTACAAGGAAAGTGTTCTTTTAAGTATTATTCCACTGTGGTTTCACCATGATTTTCAGAACTCGAGCAGGTTTCTGGCATTAGCATAAGAATCCTGCCCGGTAGTTGAGATTTCTGGGTGGGGTGTAAGTGCGGGGCTTCTGTCATCCCTGCCTTTGATTTCTTTACCTCCAGAGTTGGTAAGTGCATATTTGCCTGAGGTGGGAAAAGTGTAGATCGTGCTTCAGATTTCATCCTGACCCTCTTGAATTCACCAGTATGCCGGCAATTATTTGCCATTTCCATAGCGTTTTGCACCGTAATAGTCATGAGGTCCGTCTCTGCAACCTGAAGCCTATGACGCTTTTAGCAGAGAACGCTCTGCTGAGGCCCAGGGAACCTGGTATTTCCCATACCTGGCCCCGCAGCCTTGGAAGAGAGGATTGTTTTCAGTATTATTTCACCATCGTGTCACCACCGTTTCAAGAACGGGAGCCCTTTTCAACCATTAACGTAAGAATCCTTCTTTGGAGATGAGATATTTGTCTCGGGTGGCAAGTGCAGGGCCTCTGTCAATCCTGGGTTTGTTGGAGTAGCGCCAGACATGAGAAGTGCGCCTTTGTGGGACAGGTGAATAGTGCGGATCCTGTTTCAGTCTAAAGACTGAAACAGGATCCGCACTTTTCACCGTTCCTTTCAGAATCATTTGATTCATCAGCTAGGAACGGTGATTCCTTCTCCAGACCAATCGAAGGCTAGGCCAATGTAACTCGATCTTTCCAAGAGGTGTGTGGCACAACTTTTGAAAGAAGCGCTAGGTGGAGAAGTGTTTGGTATTTTTCCGTAGCACTTTTCACCGTAATTGTCCTAAATTGGTCTCTCCATCCTTAAGCATAGGAGAGTTTTCACAGACGAAAGCAGGCTGAGGCCCAGTAAACTTGGCATTTCCAATAGTTGGTCCTAGAGACTACAAAGAAAGTGTTCTTTTAAGTAGTGTTCCACTGTGGTTTCACCATGATTTTCAGAACCCGAGCAGGTTTCTCGCATTAGCATAAGAATCCTGCCTGGTAGTTGAGATTTCTGGGTGGGGTGTAAGTGCGGGGCTTCTGTCAGCCCTGCCTTTGATTTGTTTACCTCCAGAGTTGGTAAGTGCATATTTGCCTGAGGTGGGAAAAGTGTGGATCGTGCTTCAGATTTCATCCTGACCCTTCTGAAATCACCAGTATGCTGGTAAGTATTGGACATTTCCATAGCGTTTTGCACCGTAATAGTCATGAGGTCGGTCTCTGCATCCTGAAGCCTATGATGCTTTTCACAGAGAACCCTCTGTTGAGGCCCAGGGAACTTGGTGTTTCCCAAACCTGGCACCGGAGCCTTGGAAGATAGGATTGTTTTCAGCATTATTTCACCATCCTTTCACCACCGTTTCAAGAACGGGAGCCCTTTACATCCGTTAGCATAAGAATCCTTCTTTGGAGATGAGATATTTTTCTGGGGTGGCAAGTGCAGGGCCTCTGTCAGTCCTGGGTTTGTTGGACTAGCGCCAGACATGAGAAGTGCGCCTTTGTGGGACAGGTGAATAGTGCGGATCCTGTTTCAGTCTAAAGACTGAAACAGGATCCGCACTTTTCACCGTTCCTTTCAGCATCGTTTGATTCATCAGCTAGGAAAGGCGATTCCTTCTCCAGTCCAATCGAAGGCTAGGCCAGAGTAACTGGATCTTTCCAAGAGGTGTGTGGCACAACTTTTGAAAGAACCGCTAGGTGGAGAACTATTTGGTATTTTTCCGTAGCACTTTTCACCGTAATTGTCCTAATGTTGGTCTCTGCCTCCTGAAGCATACAAGAGTTTTCACAGACGAAAGCAGGCTGAGGCCCACCCAGTAAACGTGGCATTTCCAGTAGGTGGTCCTAGAGACTACAAGGAAAGTGTTCTTTTAAGTATTATTCCACTGTGGTTTCACCATGATTTTCAGAACTCGAGCAGGTTTCTCGCATTAGCATAAGAATCCTGCCTGGTAGTTGAGATTTCTGGGTGGGGTGTAAGTGCGGGGCTTCTGTCAGCCCTGCCTTTGATTTGTTTACCTCCAGAGTTGGTAAGTGCATATTTGCCTGAGGTGGGAAAAGTGTGGATCGTGCTTCAGATTTCATCCTGACCCTTCTGAAATCACCAGTATGCTGGTAAGTATTGGACATTTCCATAGCGTTTTGCACGGTAATAGTCATGAGGTCGGTCTCTGCATCCTGAAGCCTATGATGCTTTTCACAGAGAACCCTCTGTTGAGGCCCAGGGAACTTGGTGTTTCCCAAACCTGGCACCGGAGCCTTGGAAGATAGGATTGTTTTCAGCATTATTTCACCATCCTTTCACCACCGTTTCAAGAACGGGAGCCCTTTACATCCGTTAGCATAAGAATCCTTCTTTGGAGATGAGATATTTTTCTCGGGTGGCAAGTGCAGGGCCTCTGTCAGTCCTGGGTTTGTTGGACTAGCGCCAGACATGAGAAGTGCGCCTTTGTGGGACAGGTGAATAGTGCGGATCCTGTTTCAGTCTAAAGACTGAAACAGGATCCGCACTTTTCACCGTTCCTTTCAGAATCGTTTGATTCATCAGCTAGGAACGGTGATTCCTTCTCCAGACCAATCGAAGGCTAGGCCAATGTAACTCGATCTTTCCAAGAGGTGTGTGGCACAACTTTTGAAAGAAGCGCTAGGTGGAGAAGTGTTTGGTATTTTTCCGTAGCACTTTTCACCGTAATTGTCCTAAATTGGTCTCTCCATCCTTAAGCATACGAGAGTTTTCACAGACGAAAGCAGGCTGAGGCCCAGTAAACTTGGCATTTCCAATAGTTGGTCCTAGAGACTACAAAGAAAGTGTTCTTTTAAGTAGTGTTCCACTGTGGTTTCACCATGATTTTCAGAACCCGAGCAGGTTTCTCGCATTAGCATAAGAATCCTGCCTGGTAGTTGAGATTTCTGGGTGGGGTGTAAGTGCGGGGCTTCTGTCAGCCCTGCCTTTGATTTGTTTACCTCCAGAGTTGGTAAGTGCATATTTGCCTGAGGTGGGAAAAGTGTGGATCGTGCTTCAGATTTCATCCTGACCCTTCTGAAATCACCAGTATGCTGGTAAGTATTGGACATTTCCATAGCGTTTTGCACCGTAATAGTCATGAGGTCGGTCTCTGCATCCTGAAGCCTATGATGCTTTTCACAGAGAACCCTCTGTTGAGGCCCAGGGAACTTGGTGTTTCCCAAACCTGGCACCGGAGCCTTGGAAGATAGGATTGTTTTCAGCATTATTTCACCATCCTTTCACCACCGTTTCAAGAACGGGAGCCCTTTACATCCGTTAGCATAAGAATCCTTCTTTGGAGATGAGATATTTTTCTGGGGTGGCAAGTGCAGGGCCTCTGTCAGTCCTGGGTTTGTTGGACTAGCGCCAGACATGAGAAGTGCGCCTTTGTGGGACAGGTGAATAGTGCGGATCCTGTTTCAGTCTAAAGACTGAAACAGGATCCACACTTTTCACCGTTCCTTTCAGCATCGTTTGATTCATCAGCTAGGAAAGGCGATTCCTTCTCCAGTCCAATCGAAGGCTAGGCCAGAGTAACTGGATCTTTCCAAGAGGTGTGTGGCACAACTTTTGAAAGAACCGCTAGGTGGAGAACTATTTGGTATTTTTCCGTAGCACTTTTCACCGTAATTGTCCTAATGTTGGTCTCTGCCTCCTGAAGCATACAAGAGTTTTCACAGACGAAAGCAGGCTGAGGCCCACCCAGTAAACGTGGCATTTCCAGTAGGTGGTCCTAGAGACTACAAGGAAAGTGTTCTTTTAAGTATTATTCCACTGTGGTTTCACCATGATTTTCAGAACTCGAGCAGGTTTCTCGCATTAGCATAAGAATCCTGCCTGGTAGTTGAGATTTCTGGGTGGGGTGTAAGTGCGGGGCTTCTGTCAGCCCTGCCTTTGATTTGTTTACCTCCAGAGTTGGTAAGTGCATATTTGCCTGAGGTGGGAAAAGTGTGGATCGTGCTTCAGATTTCATCCTGACCCTTCTGAAATCACCAGTATGCTGGTAAGTATTGGACATTTCCATAGCGTTTTGCACGGTAATAGTCATGAGGTCGGTCTCTGCATCCTGAAGCCTATGATGCTTTTCACAGAGAACCCTCTGTTGAGGCCCAGGGAACTTGGTGTTTCCCAAACCTGGCACCGGAGCCTTGGAAGATAGGATTGTTTTCAGCATTATTTCACCATCCTTTCACCACCGTTTCAAGAACGGGAGCCCTTTACATCCGTTAGCATAAGAATCCTTCTTTGGAGATGAGATATTTTTCTCGGGTGGCAAGTGCAGGGCCTCTGTCAGTCCTGGGTTTGTTGGACTAGCGCCAGACATGAGAAGTGCGCCTTTGTGGGACAGGTGAATAGTGCGGATCCTGTTTCAGTCTAAAGACTGAAACAGGATCCGCACTTTTCACCGTTCCTTTCAGAATCGTTTGATTCATCAGCTAGGAACGGTGATTCCTTCTCCAGACCAATCGAAGGCTAGGCCAATGTAACTCGATCTTTCCAAGAGGTGTGTGGCACAACTTTTGAAAGAAGCGCTAGGTGGAGAACTGTTTGGTATTTTTCCGTAGCACTTTTCACCGTAATTGTCCTAAATTGGTCTCTCCATCCTTAAGCATACGAGAGTTTTCACAGACGAAAGCAGGCTGAGGCCCAGTAAACTTGGCATTTCCAATAGTTGGTCCTAGAGACTACAAAGAAAGTGTTCTGTTAAGTAGTGTTCCACTGTGGTTTCACCATGATTTTCAGAACCCGAGCAGGTTTCTCGCATTAGCATAAGAATCCTGCCTGGTAGTTGAGATTTCTGGGTGGGGTGTAAGTGCGGGGCTTCTGTCAGCCCTGCCTTTGATTTGTTTACCTCCAGAGTTGGTAAGTGCATATTTGCCTGAGGTGGGAAAAGTGTGGATCGTGCTTCAGATTTCATCCTGACCCTTCTGAAATCACCAGTATGCTGGTAAGTATTGGACATTTCCATAGCGTTTTGCACCGTAATAGTCATGAGGTCGGTCTCTGCATCCTGAAGCCTATGATGCTTTTCACAGAGAACCCTCTGTTGAGGCCCAGGGAACTTGGTGTTTCCCAAACCTGGCACCGGAGCCTTGGAAGATAGGATTGTTTTCAGCATTATTTCACCATCCTTTCACCACCGTTTCAAGAACGGGAGCCCTTTACATCCGTTAGCATAAGAATCCTTCTTTCGAGATGAGATATTTTTCTGGGGTGGCAAGTGCAGGGCCTCTGTCAGTCCTGGGTTTGTTGGACTAGCGCCAGACATGAGAAGTGCGCCTTTGTGGGACAGGTGAATAGTGCGGATCCTGTTTCAGTCTAAAGACTGAAACAGGATCCGCACTTTTCACCGTTCCTTTCAGAATCGTTTGATTCATCAGCTAGGAACGGTGATTCCTTCTCCAGACCAATCGAAGGCTAGGCCAGAGTAACTGGATCTTTCCAAGAGGTGTGTGGCACAACTTTTGAAAGAACCGCTAGGTGGAGAACTATTTGGTATTTTTCCGTAGCACTTTTCACCGTAATTGTCCTAATGTTGGTCTCTGCCTCCTGAAGCATACAAGAGTTTTCACAGACGAAAGCAGGCTGAGGCCCAGGAAACGTGGCATTTCCAGTAGGTGGTCCTAGAGACTACAAGGAAAGTGTTCTTTTAAGTATTATTCCACTGTGGTTTCACCATGATTTTCAGAACTCGAGCAGGTTTCTGGCATTAGCATAAGAATCCTGCCCGGTAGTTGAGATTTCTGGGTGGGGTGTAAGTGCGGGGCTTCTGTCATCCCTGCCTTTGATTTCTTTACCTCCAGAGTTGGTAAGTGCATATTTGCCTGAGGTGGGAAAAGTGTAGATCGTGCTTCAGATTTCATCCTGACCCTCTTGAATTCACCAGTATGCCGGCAATTATTTGCCATTTCCATAGCGTTTTGCACCGTAATAGTCATGAGGTCCGTCTCTGCAACCTGAAGCCTATGACGCTTTTAGCAGAGAACGCTCTGCTGAGGCCCAGGGAACCTGGTATTTCCCATACCTGGCACCGCAGCCTTGGAAGAGAGGATTGTTTTCAGTATTATTTCACCATCGTGTCACCGCCGTTTCAAGAACGGGAGCCCTTTTCAACCATTAACGTAAGAATCCTTCTTTGGAGATGAGATATTTTTCTCGGGTGGCAAGTGCAGGGCCTCTGTCAATCCTGGGTTTGTTGGAGTAGCGCCAGACATGAGAAGTGCGCCTTTGTGGGACAGGTGAATAGTGCGGATCCTGTTTCAGTCTAAAGACTGAAACAGGATCCGCACTTTTCACCGTTCCTTTCAGAATCATTTGATTCATCAGCTAGGAACGGTGATTCCTTCTCCAGACCAATCGAAGGCTAGGCCAATGTAACTCGATCTTTCCAAGAGGTGTGTGGCACAACTTTTGAAAGAAGCGCTAGGTGGAGAAGTGTTTGGTATTTTTCCGTAGCACTTTTCACCGTAATTGTCCTAAATTGGTCTCTCCATCCTTAAGCATACGAGAGTTTTCACAGACGAAAGCAGGCTGAGGCCCAGTAAACTTGGCATTTCCAATAGTTGGTCCTAGAGACTACAAAGAAAGTGTTCTTTTAAGTAGTGTTCCACTGTGGTTTCACCATGATTTTCAGAACCCGAGCAGGTTTCTCGCATTAGCATAAGAATCCTGCCTGGTAGTTGAGATTTCTGGGTGGGGTGTAAGTGCGGGGCTTCTGTCAGCCCTGCCTTTGATTTGTTTACCTCCAGAGTTGGTAAGTGCATATTTGCCTGAGGTGGGAAAAGTGTGGATCGTGCTTCAGATTTCATCCTGACCCTTCTGAAATCACCAGTATGCTGGTAAGTATTGGACATTTCCATAGCGTTTTGCACCGTAATAGTCATGAGGTCGGTCTCTGCATCCTGAAGCCTATGATGCTTTTCACAGAGAACCCTCTGTTGAGGCCCAGGGAACTTGGTGTTTCCCAAACCTGGCACCGGAGCCTTGGAAGATAGGATTGTTTTCAGCATTATTTCACCATCCTTTCACCACCGTTTCAAGAACGGGAGCCCTTTACATCCGTTAGCATAAGAATCCTTCTTTGGAGATGAGATATTTTTCTGGGGTGGCAAGTGCAGGGCCTCTGTCAGTCCTGGGTTTGTTGGACT
Organism: Lemur catta; assembly: GCF_020740605.2. Lineage (NCBI taxonomy): Eukaryota > Metazoa > Chordata > Mammalia > Primates > Lemuridae > Lemur > Lemur catta. The sequence continues at coordinate 27,887,628 of NC_059137.1, forward strand.
AGCGCCAGACATGAGAAGTGCGCCTTTGTGGGACAGGTGAATAGTGCGGATCCTGTTTCAGTCTAAAGACTGAAACAGGATCCGCACTTTTCACCGTTCCTTTCAGCATCGTTTGATTCATCAGCTAGGAAAGGCGATTCCTTCTCCAGTCCAATCGAAGGCTAGGCCAGAGTAACTGGATCTTTCCAAGAGGTGTGTGGCACAACTTTTGAAAGAACCGCTAGGTGGAGAACTATTTGGTATTTTTCCGTAGCACTTTTCACCGTAATTGTCCTAATGTTGGTCTCTGCCTCCTGAAGCATACAAGAGTTTTCACAGACGAAAGCAGGCTGAGGCCCACCCAGTAAACGTGGCATTTCCAGTAGGTGGTCCTAGAGACTACAAGGAAAGTGTTCTTTTAAGTATTATTCCACTGTGGTTTCACCATGATTTTCAGAACTCGAGCAGGTTTCTCGCATTAGCATAAGAATCCTGCCTGGTAGTTGAGATTTCTGGGTGGGGTGTAAGTGCGGGGCTTCTGTCAGCCCTGCCTTTGATTTGTTTACCTCCAGAGTTGGTAAGTGCATATTTGCCTGAGGTGGGAAAAGTGTGGATCGTGCTTCAGATTTCATCCTGACCCTTCTGAAATCACCAGTATGCTGGTAAGTATTGGACATTTCCATAGCGTTTTGCACGGTAATAGTCATGAGGTCGGTCTCTGCATCCTGAAGCCTATGATGCTTTTCACAGAGAACCCTCTGTTGAGGCCCAGGGAACTTGGTGTTTCCCAAACCTGGCACCGGAGCCTTGGAAGATAGGATTGTTTTCAGCATTATTTCACCATCCTTTCACCACCGTTTCAAGAACGGGAGCCCTTTACATCCGTTAGCATAAGAATCCTTCTTTGGAGATGAGATATTTTTCTGGGGTGGCAAGTGCAGGGCCTCTGTCAGTCCTGGGTTTGTTGGACTAGCGCCAGACATGAGAAGTGCGCCTTTGTGGGACAGGTGAATAGTGCGGATCCTGTTTCAGTCTAAAGACTGAAACAGGATCCGCACTTTTCACCGTTCCTTTCAGAATCGTTTGATTCATCAGCTAGGAACGGTGATTCCTTCTCCAGACCAATCGAAGGCTAGGCCAATGTAACTCGATCTTTCCAAGAGGTGTGTGGCACAACTTTTGAAAGAAGCGCTAGGTGGAGAACTGTTTGGTATTTTTCCGTAGCACTTTTCACCGTAATTGTCCTAAATTGGTCTCTCCATCCTTAAGCATACGAGAGTTTTCACAGACGAAAGCAGGCTGAGGCCCAGTAAACTTGGCATTTCCAATAGTTGGTCCTAGAGACTACAAAGAAAGTGTTCTTTTAAGTAGTGTTCCACTGTGGTTTCACCATGATTTTCAGAACCCGAGCAGGTTTCTCGCATTAGCATAAGAATCCTGCCTGGTAGTTGAGATTTCTGGGTGGGGTGTAAGTGCGGGGCTTCTGTCAGCCCTGCCTTTGATTTGTTTACCTCCAGAGTTGGTAAGTGCATATTTGCCTGAGGTGGGAAAAGTGTGGATCGTGCTTCAGATTTCATCCTGACCCTTCTGAAATCACCAGTATGCTGGTAAGTATTGGACATTTCCATAGCGTTTTGCACCGTAATAGTCATGAGGTCGGTCTCTGCATCCTGAAGCCTATGATGCTTTTCACAGAGAACCCTCTGTTGAGGCCCAGGGAACTTGGTGTTTCCCAAACCTGGCACCGGAGCCTTGGAAGATAGGATTGTTTTCAGCATTATTTCACCATCCTTTCACCACCGTTTCAAGAACGGGAGCCCTTTACATCCGTTAGCATAAGAATCCTTCTTTGGAGATGAGATATTTTTCTGGGGTGGCAAGTGCAGGGCCTCTGTCAGTCCTGGGTTTGTTGGACTAGCGCCAGACATGAGAAGTGCGCCTTTGTGGGACAGGTGAATAGTGCGGATCCTGTTTCAGTCTAAAGACTGAAACAGGATCCGCACTTTTCACCGTTCCTTTCAGAATCGTTTGATTCATCAGCTAGGAACGGTGATTCCTTCTCCAGACCAATCGAAGGCTAGGCCAGAGTAACTGGATCTTTCCAAGAGGTGTGTGGCACAACTTTTGAAAGAACCGCTAGGTGGAGAACTATTTGGTATTTTTCCGTAGCACTTTTCACCGTAATTGTCCTAATGTTGGTCTCTGCCTCCTGAAGCATACAAGAGTTTTCACAGACGAAAGCAGGCTGAGGCCCAGGAAACGTGGCATTTCCAGTAGGTGGTCCTAGAGACTACAAGGAAAGTGTTCTTTTAAGTATTATTCCACTGTGGTTTCACCATGATTTTCAGAACTCGAGCAGGTTTCTGGCATTAGCATAAGAATCCTGCCCGGTAGTTGAGATTTCTGGGTGGGGTGTAAGTGCGGGGCTTCTGTCATCCCTGCCTTTGATTTCTTTACCTCCAGAGTTGGTAAGTGCATATTTGCCTGAGGTGGGAAAAGTGTAGATCGTGCTTCAGATTTCATCCTGACCCTCTTGAATTCACCAGTATGCCGGCAATTATTTGCCATTTCCATAGCGTTTTGCACCGTAATAGTCATGAGGTCCGTCTCTGCAACCTGAAGCCTATGACGCTTTTAGCAGAGAACCCTCTGCTGAGGCCCAGGGAACCTGGTATTTCCCATACCTGGCACCGCAGCCTTGGAAGAGAGGATTGTTTTCAGTATTATTTCACCATCGTGTCACCGCCGTTTCAAGAACGGGAGCCCTTTTCAACCATTAACGTAAGAATCCTTCTTTGGAGATGAGATATTTTTCTCGGGTGGCAAGTGCAGGGCCTCTGTCAGTCCTGGGTTTGTTGGACTAGCGCCAGACATGAGAAGTGCGCCTTTGTGGGACAGGTGAATAGTGCGGATCCTGTTTCAGTCTAAAGACTGAAACAGGATCCGCACTTTTCACCGTTCCTTTCAGAATCATTTGATTCATCAGCTAGGAACGGTGATTCCTTCTCCAGACCAATCGAAGGCTAGGCCAATGTAACTCGATCTTTCCAAGAGGTGTGTGGCACAACTTTTGAAAGAAGCGCTAGGTGGAGAAGTGTTTGGTATTTTTCCGTAGCACTTTTCACCGTAATTGTCCTAAATTGGTCTCTCCATCCTTAAGCATACGAGAGTTTTCACAGACGAAAGCAGGCTGAGGCCCAGTAAACTTGGCATTTCCAATAGTTGGTCCTAGAGACTACAAAGAAAGTGTTCTTTTAAGTAGTGTTCCACTGTGGTTTCACCATGATTTTCAGAACCCGAGCAGGTTTCTCGCATTAGCATAAGAATCCTGCCTGGTAGTTGAGATTTCTGGGTGGGGTGTAAGTGCGGGGCTTCTGTCAGCCCTGCCTTTGATTTGTTTACCTCCAGAGTTGGTAAGTGCATATTTGCCTGAGGTGGGAAAAGTGTGGATCGTGCTTCAGATTTCATCCTGACCCTTCTGAAATCACCAGTATGCTGGTAAGTATTGGACATTTCCATAGCGTTTTGCACCGTAATAGTCATGAGGTCGGTCTCTGCATCCTGAAGCCTATGATGCTTTTCACAGAGAACCCTCTGTTGAGGCCCAGGGAACTTGGTGTTTCCCAAACCTGGCACCGGAGCCTTGGAAGATAGGATTGTTTTCAGCATTATTTCACCATCCTTTCACCACCGTTTCAAGAACGGGAGCCCTTTACATCCGTTAGCATAAGAATCCTTCTTTGGAGATGAGATATTTTTCTGGGGTGGCAAGTGCAGGGCCTCTGTCAGTCCTGGGTTTGTTGGACTAGCGCCAGACATGAGAAGTGCGCCTTTGTGGGACAGGTGAATAGTGCGGATCCTGTTTCAGTCTAAAGACTGAAACAGGATCCGCACTTTTCACCGTTCCTTTCAGCATCGTTTGATTCATCAGCTAGGAAAGGCGATTCCTTCTCCAGTCCAATCGAAGGCTAGGCCAGAGTAACTGGATCTTTCCAAGAGGTGTGTGGCACAACTTTTGAAAGAACCGCTAGGTGGAGAACTATTTGGTATTTTTCCGTAGCACTTTTCACCGTAATTGTCCTAATGTTGGTCTCTGCCTCCTGAAGCATACAAGAGTTTTCACAGACGAAAGCAGGCTGAGGCCCACCCAGTAAACGTGGCATTTCCAGTAGGTGGTCCTAGAGACTACAAGGAAAGTGTTCTTTTAAGTATTATTCCACTGTGGTTTCACCATGATTTTCAGAACTCGAGCAGGTTTCTCGCATTAGCATAAGAATCCTGCCTGGTAGTTGAGATTTCTGGGTGGGGTGTAAGTGCGGGGCTTCTGTCAGCCCTGCCTTTGATTTGTTTACCTCCAGAGTTGGTAAGTGCATATTTGCCTGAGGTGGGAAAAGTGTGGATCGTGCTTCAGATTTCATCCTGACCCTTCTGAAATCACCAGTATGCTGGTAAGTATTGGACATTTCCATAGCGTTTTGCACGGTAATAGTCATGAGGTCGGTCTCTGCATCCTGAAGCCTATGATGCTTTTCACAGAGAACCCTCTGTTGAGGCCCAGGGAACTTGGTGTTTCCCAAACCTGGCACCGGAGCCTTGGAAGATAGGATTGTTTTCAGCATTATTTCACCATCCTTTCACCACCGTTTCAAGAACGGGAGCCCTTTACATCCGTTAGCATAAGAATCCTTCTTTGGAGATGAGATATTTTTCTGGGGTGGCAAGTGCAGGGCCTCTGTCAGTCCTGGGTTTGTTGGACTAGCGCCAGACATGAGAAGTGCGCCTTTGTGGGACAGGTGAATAGTGCGGATCCTGTTTCAGTCTAAAGACTGAAACAGGATCCGCACTTTTCACCGTTCCTTTCAGAATCGTTTGATTCATCAGCTAGGAACGGTGATTCCTTCTCCAGACCAATCGAAGGCTAGGCCAGAGTAACTGGATCTTTCCAAGAGGTGTGTGGCACAACTTTTGAAAGAACCGCTAGGTGGAGAACTATTTGGTATTTTTCCGTAGCACTTTTCACCGTAATTGTCCTAATGTTGGTCTCTGCCTCCTGAAGCATACAAGAGTTTTCACAGACGAAAGCAGGCTGAGGCCCAGGAAACGTGGCATTTCCAGTAGGTGGTCCTAGAGACTACAAGGAAAGTGTTCTTTTAAGTATTATTCCACTGTGGTTTCACCATGATTTTCAGAACTCGAGCAGGTTTCTGGCATTAGCATAAGAATCCTGCCCGGTAGTTGAGATTTCTGGGTGGGGTGTAAGTGCGGGGCTTCTGTCATCCCTGCCTTTGATTTCTTTACCTCCAGAGTTGGTAAGTGCATATTTGCCTGAGGTGGGAAAAGTGTAGATCGTGCTTCAGATTTCATCCTGACCCTCTTGAATTCACCAGTATGCCGGCAATTATTTGCCATTTCCATAGCGTTTTGCACCGTAATAGTCATGAGGTCCGTCTCTGCAACCTGAAGCCTATGACGCTTTTAGCAGAGAACGCTCTGCTGAGGCCCAGGGAACCTGGTATTTCCCATACCTGGCACCGCAGCCTTGGAAGAGAGGATTGTTTTCAGTATTATTTCACCATCGTGTCACCGCCGTTTCAAGAACGGGAGCCCTTTTCAACCATTAACGTAAGAATCCTTCTTTGGAGATGAGATATTTTTCTCGGGTGGCAAGTGCAGGGCCTCTGTCAATCCTGGGTTTGTTGGAGTAGCGCCAGACATGAGAAGTGCGCCTTTGTGGGACAGGTGAATAGTGCGGATCCTGTTTCAGTCTAAAGACTGAAACAGGATCCGCACTTTTCACCGTTCCTTTCAGAATCATTTGATTCATCAGCTAGGAACGGTGATTCCTTCTCCAGACCAATCGAAGGCTAGGCCAATGTAACTCGATCTTTCCAAGAGGTGTGTGGCACAACTTTTGAAAGAAGCGCTAGGTGGAGAAGTGTTTGGTATTTTTCCGTAGCACTTTTCACCGTAATTGTCCTAAATTGGTCTCTCCATCCTTAAGCATACGAGAGTTTTCACAGACGAAAGCAGGCTGAGGCCCAGTAAACTTGGCATTTCCAATAGTTGGTCCTAGAGACTACAAAGAAAGTGTTCTTTTAAGTAGTGTTCCACTGTGGTTTCACCATGATTTTCAGAACCCGAGCAGGTTTCTCGCATTAGCATAAGAATCCTGCCTGGTAGTTGAGATTTCTGGGTGGGGTGTAAGTGCGGGGCTTCTGTCAGCCCTGCCTTTGATTTGTTTACCTCCAGAGTTGGTAAGTGCATATTTGCCTGAGGTGGGAAAAGTGTGGATCGTGCTTCAGATTTCATCCTGACCCTTCTGAAATCACCAGTATGCTGGTAAGTATTGGACATTTCCATAGCGTTTTGCACCGTAATAGTCATGAGGTCGGTCTCTGCATCCTGAAGCCTATGATGCTTTTCACAGAGAACCCTCTGTTGAGGCCCAGGGAACTTGGTGTTTCCCAAACCTGGCACCGGAGCCTTGGAAGATAGGATTGTTTTCAGCATTATTTCACCATCCTTTCACCACCGTTTCAAGAACGGGAGCCCTTTACATCCGTTAGCATAAGAATCCTTCTTTGGAGATGAGATATTTTTCTGGGGTGGCAAGTGCAGGGCCTCTGTCAGTCCTGGGTTTGTTGGACTAGCGCCAGACATGAGAAGTGCGCCTTTGTGGGACAGGTGAATAGTGCGGATCCTGTTTCAGTCTAAAGACTGAAACAGGATCCGCACTTTTCACCGTTCCTTTCAGCATCGTTTGATTCATCAGCTAGGAAAGGCGATTCCTTCTCCAGTCCAATCGAAGGCTAGGCCAGAGTAACTGGATCTTTCCAAGAGGTGTGTGGCACAACTTTTGAAAGAACCGCTAGGTGGAGAACTATTTGGTATTTTTCCGTAGCACTTTTCACCGTAATTGTCCTAATGTTGGTCTCTGCCTCCTGAAGCATACAAGAGTTTTCACAGACGAAAGCAGGCTGAGGCCCACCCAGTAAACGTGGCATTTCCAGTAGGTGGTCCTAGAGACTACAAGGAAAGTGTTCTTTTAAGTATTATTCCACTGTGGTTTCACCATGATTTTCAGAACTCGAGCAGGTTTCTCGCATTAGCATAAGAATCCTGCCTGGTAGTTGAGATTTCTGGGTGGGGTGTAAGTGCGGGGCTTCTGTCAGCCCTGCCTTTGATTTGTTTACCTCCAGAGTTGGTAAGTGCATATTTGCCTGAGGTGGGAAAAGTGTGGATCGTGCTTCAGATTTCATCCTGACCCTTCTGAAATCACCAGTATGCTGGTAAGTATTGGACATTTCCATAGCGTTTTGCACGGTAATAGTCATGAGGTCGGTCTCTGCATCCTGAAGCCTATGATGCTTTTCACAGAGAACCCTCTGTTGAGGCCCAGGGAACTTGGTGTTTCCCAAACCTGGCACCGGAGCCTTGGAAGATAGGATTGTTTTCAGCATTATTTCACCATCCTTTCACCACCGTTTCAAGAACGGGAGCCCTTTACATCCGTTAGCATAAGAATCCTTCTTTGGAGATGAGATATTTTTCTGGGGTGGCAAGTGCAGGGCCTCTGTCAGTCCTGGGTTTGTTGGACTAGCGCCAGACATGAGAAGTGCGCCTTTGTGGGACAGGTGAATAGTGCGGATCCTGTTTCAGTCTAAAGACTGAAACAGGATCCGCACTTTTCACCGTTCCTTTCAGAATCGTTTGATTCATCAGCTAGGAACGGTGATTCCTTCTCCAGACCAATCGAAGGCTAGGCCAATGTAACTCGATCTTTCCAAGAGGTGTGTGGCACAACTTTTGAAAGAAGCGCTAGGTGGAGAACTGTTTGGTATTTTTCCGTAGCACTTTTCACCGTAATTGTCCTAAATTGGTCTCTCCATCCTTAAGCATACGAGAGTTTTCACAGACGAAAGCAGGCTGAGGCCCAGTAAACTTGGCATTTCCAATAGTTGGTCCTAGAGACTACAAAGAAAGTGTTCTTTTAAGTAGTGTTCCACTGTGGTTTCACCATGATTTTCAGAACCCGAGCAGGTTTCTCGCATTAGCATAAGAATCCTGCCTGGTAGTTGAGATTTCTGGGTGGGGTGTAAGTGCGGGGCTTCTGTCAGCCCTGCCTTTGATTTGTTTACCTCCAGAGTTGGTAAGTGCATATTTGCCTGAGGTGGGAAAAGTGTGGATCGTGCTTCAGATTTCATCCTGACCCTTCTGAAATCACCAGTATGCTGGTAAGTATTGGACATTTCCATAGCGTTTTGCACCGTAATAGTCATGAGGTCGGTCTCTGCATCCTGAAGCCTATGATGCTTTTCACAGAGAACCCTCTGTTGAGGCCCAGGGAACTTGGTGTTTCCCAAACCTGGCACCGGAGCCTTGGAAGATAGGATTGTTTTCAGCATTATTTCACCATCCTTTCACCACCGTTTCAAGAACGGGAGCCCTTTACATCCGTTAGCATAAGAATCCTTCTTTGGAGATGAGATATTTTTCTGGGGTGGCAAGTGCAGGGCCTCTGTCAGTCCTGGGTTTGTTGGACTAGCGCCAGACATGAGAAGTGCGCCTTTGTGGGACAGGTGAATAGTGCGGATCCTGTTTCAGTCTAAAGACTGAAACAGGATCCGCACTTTTCACCGTTCCTTTCAGAATCGTTTGATTCATCAGCTAGGAACGGTGATTCCTTCTCCAGACCAATCGAAGGCTAGGCCAGAGTAACTGGATCTTTCCAAGAGGTGTGTGGCACAACTTTTGAAAGAACCGCTAGGTGGAGAACTATTTGGTATTTTTCCGTAGCACTTTTCACCGTAATTGTCCTAATGTTGGTCTCTGCCTCCTGAAGCATACAAGAGTTTTCACAGACGAAAGCAGGCTGAGGCCCAGGAAACGTGGCATTTCCAGTAGGTGGTCCTAGAGACTACAAGGAAAGTGTTCTTTTAAGTATTATTCCACTGTGGTTTCACCATGATTTTCAGAACTCGAGCAGGTTTCTGGCATTAGCATAAGAATCCTGCCCGGTAGTTGAGATTTCTGGGTGGGGTGTAAGTGCGGGGCTTCTGTCATCCCTGCCTTTGATTTCTTTACCTCCAGAGTTGGTAAGTGCATATTTGCCTGAGGTGGGAAAAGTGTAGATCGTGCTTCAGATTTCATCCTGACCCTCTTGAATTCACCAGTATGCCGGCAATTATTTGCCATTTCCATAGCGTTTTGCACCGTAATAGTCATGAGGTCCGTCTCTGCAACCTGAAGCCTATGACGCTTTTAGCAGAGAACCCTCTGCTGAGGCCCAGGGAACCTGGTATTTCCCATACCTGGCACCGCAGCCTTGGAAGAGAGGATTGTTTTCAGTATTATTTCACCATCGTGTCACCGCCGTTTCAAGAACGGGAGCCCTTTTCAACCATTAACGTAAGAATCCTTCTTTGGAGATGAGATATTTTTCTCGGGTGGCAAGTGCAGGGCCTCTGTCAGTCCTGGGTTTGTTGGACTAGCGCCAGACATGAGAAGTGCGCCTTTGTGGGACAGGTGAATAGTGCGGATCCTGTTTCAGTCTAAAGACTGAAACAGGATCCGCACTTTTCACCGTTCCTTTCAGAATCATTTGATTCATCAGCTAGGAACGGTGATTCCTTCTCCAGACCAATCGAAGGCTAGGCCAATGTAACTCGATCTTTCCAAGAGGTGTGTGGCACAACTTTTGAAAGAAGCGCTAGGTGGAGAAGTGTTTGGTATTTTTCCGTAGCACTTTTCACCGTAATTGTCCTAAATTGGTCTCTCCATCCTTAAGCATACGAGAGTTTTCACAGACGAAAGCAGGCTGAGGCCCAGTAAACTTGGCATTTCCAATAGTTGGTCCTAGAGACTACAAAGAAAGTGTTCTTTTAAGTAGTGTTCCACTGTGGTTTCACCATGATTTTCAGAACCCGAGCAGGTTTCTCGCATTAGCATAAGAATCCTGCCTGGTAGTTGAGATTTCTGGGTGGGGTGTAAGTGCGGGGCTTCTGTCAGCCCTGCCTTTGATTTGTTTACCTCCAGAGTTGGTAAGTGCATATTTGCCTGAGGTGGGAAAAGTGTGGATCGTGCTTCAGATTTCATCCTGACCCTTCTGAAATCACCAGTATGCTGGTAAGTATTGGACATTTCCATAGCGTTTTGCACCGTAATAGTCATGAGGTCGGTCTCTGCATCCTGAAGCCTATGATGCTTTTCACAGAGAACCCTCTGTTGAGGCCCAGGGAACTTGGTGTTTCCCAAACCTGGCACCGGAGCCTTGGAAGATAGGATTGTTTTCAGCATTATTTCACCATCCTTTCACCACCGTTTCAAGAACGGGAGCCCTTTACATCCGTTAGCATAAGAATCCTTCTTTGGAGATGAGATATTTTTCTGGGGTGGCAAGTGCAGGGCCTCTGTCAGTCCTGGGTTTGTTGGACTAGCGCCAGACATGAGAAGTGCGCCTTTGTGGGACAGGTGAATAGTGCGGATCCTGTTTCAGTCTAAAGACTGAAACAGGATCCGCACTTTTCACCGTTCCTTTCAGCATCGTTTGATTCATCAGCTAGGAAAGGCGATTCCTTCTCCAGTCCAATCGAAGGCTAGGCCAGAGTAACTGGATCTTTCCAAGAGGTGTGTGGCACAACTTTTGAAAGAACCGCTAGGTGGAGAACTATTTGGTATTTTTCCGTAGCACTTTTCACCGTAATTGTCCTAATGTTGGTCTCTGCCTCCTGAAGCATACAAGAGTTTTCACAGACGAAAGCAGGCTGAGGCCCACCCAGTAAACGTGGCATTTCCAGTAGGTGGTCCTAGAGACTACAAGGAAAGTGTTCTTTTAAGTATTATTCCACTGTGGTTTCACCATGATTTTCAGAACTCGAGCAGGTTTCTCGCATTAGCATAAGAATCCTGCCTGGTAGTTGAGATTTCTGGGTGGGGTGTAAGTGCGGGGCTTCTGTCAGCCCTGCCTTTGATTTGTTTACCTCCAGAGTTGGTAAGTGCATATTTGCCTGAGGTGGGAAAAGTGTGGATCGTGCTTCAGATTTCATCCTGACCCTTCTGAAATCACCAGTATGCTGGTAAGTATTGGACATTTCCATAGCGTTTTGCACGGTAATAGTCATGAGGTCGGTCTCTGCATCCTGAAGCCTATGATGCTTTTCACAGAGAACCCTCTGTTGAGGCCCAGGGAACTTGGTGTTTCCCAAACCTGGCACCGGAGCCTTGGAAGATAGGATTGTTTTCAGCATTATTTCACCATCCTTTCACCACCGTTTCAAGAACGGGAGCCCTTTACATCCGTTAGCATAAGAATCCTTCTTTGGAGATGAGATATTTTTCTGGGGTGGCAAGTGCAGGGCCTCTGTCAGTCCTGGGTTTGTTGGACTAGCGCCAGACATGAGAAGTGCGCCTTTGTGGGACAGGTGAATAGTGCGGATCCTGTTTCAGTCTAAAGACTGAAACAGGATCCGCACTTTTCACCGTTCCTTTCAGAATCGTTTGATTCATCAGCTAGGAACGGTGATTCCTTCTCCAGACCAATCGAAGGCTAGGCCAATGTAACTCGATCTTTCCAAGAGGTGTGTGGCACAACTTTTGAAAGAAGCGCTAGGTGGAGAAGTGTTTGGTATTTTTCCGTAGCACTTTTCACCGTAATTGTCCTAAATTGGTCTCTCCATCCTTAAGCATACGAGAGTTTTCACAGACGAAAGCAGGCTGAGGCCCAGTAAACTTGGCATTTCCAATAGTTGGTCCTAGAGACTACAAAGAAAGTGTTCTTTTAAGTAGTGTTCCACTGTGGTTTCACCATGATTTTCAGAACCCGAGCAGGTTTCTCGCATTAGCATAAGAATCCTGCCTGGTAGTTGAGATTTCTGGGTGGGGTGTAAGTGCGGGGCTTCTGTCAGCCCTGCCTTTGATTTGTTTACCTCCAGAGTTGGTAAGTGCATATTTGCCTGAGGTGGGAAAAGTGTGGATCGTGCTTCAGATTTCATCCTGACCCTTCTGAAATCACCAGTATGCTGGTAAGTATTGGACATTTCCATAGCGTTTTGCACCGTAATAGTCATGAGGTCGGTCTCTGCATCCTGAAGCCTATGATGCTTTTCACAGAGAACCCTCTGTTGAGGCCCAGGGAACTTGGTGTTTCCCAAACCTGGCACCGGAGCCTTGGAAGATAGGATTGTTTTCAGCATTATTTCACCATCCTTTCACCACCGTTTCAAGAACGGGAGCCCTTTACATCCGTTAGCATAAGAATCCTTCTTTGGAGATGAGATATTTTTCTGGGGTGGCAAGTGCAGGGCCTCTGTCAGTCCTGGGTTTGTTGGACTAGCGCCAGACATGAGAAGTGCGCCTTTGTGGGACAGGTGAATAGTGCGGATCCTGTTTCAGTCTAAAGACTGAAACAGGATCCGCACTTTTCACCGTTCCTTTCAGCATCGTTTGATTCATCAGCTAGGAAAGGCGATTCCTTCTCCAGTCCAATCGAAGGCTAGGCCAGAGTAACTGGATCTTTCCAAGAGGTGTGTGGCACAACTTTTGAAAGAACCGCTAGGTGGAGAACTATTTGGTATTTTTCCGTAGCACTTTTCACCGTAATTGTCCTAATGTTGGTCTCTGCCTCCTGAAGCATACAAGAGTTTTCACAGACGAAAGCAGGCTGAGGCCCACCCAGTAAACGTGGCATTTCCAGTAGGTGGTCCTAGAGACTACAAGGAAAGTGTTCTTTTAAGTATTATTCCACTGTGGTTTCACCATGATTTTCAGAACTCGAGCAGGTTTCTGGCATTAGCATAAGAATCCTGCCCGGTAGTTGAGATTTCTGGGTGGGGTGTAAGTGCGGGGCTTCTGTCATCCCTGCCTTTGATTTCTTTACCTCCAGAGTTGGTAAGTGCATATTTGCCTGAGGTAGGAAAAGTGTAGATCGTGCTTCAGATTTCATCCTGACCCTCTTGAATTCACCAGTATGCCGGCAATTATTTGCCATTTCCATAGCGTTTTGCACCGTAATAGTCATGAGGTCCGTCTCTGCAACCTGAAGCCTATGACGCTTTTAGCAGAGAACCCTCTGCTGAGGCCCAGGGAACCTGGTATTTCCCATACCTGGCACCGCAGCCTTGGAAGATAGGATTGTTTTCAGTATTATTTCACCATCGTGTCACCACCGTTTCAAGAACGGGAGCCCTTTTCAACCATTAACGTAAGAATCCTTCTTTGGAGATGAGATATTTTTCTGGGGTGGCAAGTGCAGGGCCTCTGTCAATCCTGGGTTTGTTGGAGTAGCGCCAGACATGAGAAGTGCGCCTTTGTGGGACAGGTGAATAGTGCGGATCCTGTTTCAGTCTAAAGACTGAAACAGGATCCGCACTTTTCACCGTTCCTTTCAGAATCATTTGATTCATCAGCTAGGAACGGTGATTCCTTCTCCAGACCAATCGAAGGCTAGGCCAATGTAACTCGATCTTTCCAAGAGGTGTGTGGCACAACTTTTGAAAGAAGCGCTAGGTGGAGAACTGTTTGGTATTTTCCCGTAGCACTTTTCACCGTAATTGTCCTAAATTGGTCTCTCCATCCTTAAGCATACGAGAGATTTCACAGACGAAAGCAGGCTGAGGCCCAGTAAACTTGGCATTTCCAATAGTTGGTCCTAGAGACTACAAAGAAAGTGTTCTTTTAAGTAGTGTTCCACTGTGGTTTCACCATGATTTTCAGAACCCGAGCAGGTTTCTCGCATTAGCATAAGAATCCTGCCTGGTAGTTGAGATTTCTGGGTGGGGTGTAAGTGCGGGGCTTCTGTCAGCCCTGCCTTTGATTTGTTTACCTCCAGAGTTGGTAAGTGCATATTTGCCTGAGGTGGGAAAAGTGTGGATCGTGCTTCAGATTTCATCCTGACCCTTCTGAAATCACCAGTATGCTGGTAAGTATTGGACATTTCCATAGCGTTTTGCACCGTAATAGTCATGAGGTCGGTCTCTGCATCCTGAAGCCTATGATGCTTTTCACAGAGAACCCTCTGTTGAGGCCCAGGGAACTTGGTGTTTCCCAAACCTGGCACCGGAGCCTTGGAAGATAGGATTGTTTTCAGCATTATTTCACCATCCTTTCACCACCGTTTCAAGAACGGGAGCCCTTTACATCCGTTAGCATAAGAATCCTTCTTTGGAGATGAGATATTTTTCTGGGGTGGCAAGTGCAGGGCCTCTGTCAGTCCTGGGTTTGTTGGACTAGCGCCAGACATGAGAAGTGCGCCTTTGTGGGACAGGTGAATAGTGCGGATCCTGTTTCAGTCTAAAGACTGAAACAGGATCCGCACTTTTCACCGTTCCTTTCAGAATCGTTTGATTCATCAGCTAGGAACGGTGATTCCTTCTCCAGACCAATCGAAGGCTAGGCCAGAGTAACTGGATCTTTCCAAGAGGTGTGTGGCACAACTTTTGAAAGAACCGCTAGGTGGAGAACTATTTGGTATTTTTCCGTAGCACTTTTCACCGTAATTGTCCTAATGTTGGTCTCTGCCTCCTGAAGCATACAAGAGTTTTCACAGACGAAAGCAGGCTGAGGCCCAGGAAACGTGGCATTTCCAGTAGGTGGTCCTAGAGACTACAAGGAAAGTGTTCTTTTAAGTATTATTCCACTGTGGTTTCACCATGATTTTCAGAACTCGAGCAGGTTTCTGGCATTAGCATAAGAATCCTGCCCGGTAGTTGAGATTTCTGGGTGGGGTGTAAGTGCGGGGCTTCTGTCATCCCTGCCTTTGATTTCTTTACCTCCAGAGTTGGTAAGTGCATATTTGCCTGAGGTGGGAAAAGTGTAGATCGTGCTTCAGATTTCATCCTGACCCTCTTGAATTCACCAGTATGCCGGCAATTATTTGCCATTTCCATAGCGTTTTGCACCGTAATAGTCATGAGGTCCATCTCTGCAACCTGAAGCCTATGACGCTTTTAGCAGAGAACCCTCTGCTGAGGCCCAGGGAACCTGGTATTTCCCATACCTGGCACCGCAGCCTTGGAAGAGAGGATTGTTTTCAGTATTATTTCACCATCGTGTCACCGCCGTTTCAAGAACGGGAGCCCTTTTCAACCATTAACGTAAGAATCCTTCTTTGGAGATGAGATATTTTTCTCGGGTGGCAAGTGCAGGGCCTCTGTCAATCCTGGGTTTGTTGGAGTAGCGCCAGACATGAGAAGTGCGCCTTTGTGGGACAGGTGAATAGTGCGGATCCTGTTTCAGTCTAAAGACTGAAACAGGATCCGCACTTTTCACCGTTCCTTTCAGAATCATTTGATTCATCAGCTAGGAACGGTGATTCCTTCTCCAGACCAATCGAAGGCTAGGCCAATGTAACTCGATCTTTCCAAGAGGTGTGTGGCACAACTTTTGAAAGAAGCGCTAGGTGGAGAACTGTTTGGTATTTTTCCGTAGCACTTTTCACCGTAATTGTCCTAAATTGGTCTCTCCATCCTTAAGCATACGAGAGTTTTCACAGACGAAAGCAGGCTGAGGCCCAGTAAACTTGGCATTTCCAATAGTTGGTCCTAGAGACTACAAAGAAAGTGTTCTTTTAAGTAGTGTTCCACTGTGGTTTCACCATGATTTTCAGAACCCGAGCAGGTTTCTCGCATTCGCATAAGAATCCTGCCTGGTAGTTGAGATTTCTGGGTGGGGTGTAAGTGCGGGGCTTCTGTCAGCCCTGCCTTTGATTTGTTTACCTCCAGAGTTGGTAAGTGCATATTTGCCTGAGGTGGGAAAAGTGTGGATCGTGCTTCAGATTTCATCCTGACCCTTCTGAAATCACCAGTATGCTGGTAAGTATTGGACATTTCCATAGCGTTTTGCACCGTAATAGTCATGAGGTCGGTCTCTGCATCCTGAAGCCTATGATGCTTTTCACAGAGAACCCTCTGTTGAGGCCCAGGGAACTTGGTGTTTCCCAAACCTGGCACCGGAGCCTTGGAAGATAGGATTGTTTTCAGCATTATTTCACCATCCTTTCACCACCGTTTCAAGAACGGGAGCCCTTTACATCCGTTAGCATAAGAATCCTTCTTTGGAGATGAGATATTTTTCTGGGGTGGCAAGTGCAGGGCCTCTGTCAGTCCTGGGTTTGTTGGACTAGCGCCAGACATGAGAAGTGCGCCTTTGTGGGACAGGTGAATAGTGCGGATCCTGTTTCAGTCTAAAGACTGAAACAGGATCCGCACTTTTCACCGTTCCTTTCAGCATCGTTTGATTCATCAGCTAGGAACGGCGATTCCTTCTCCAGACCAATCGAAGGCTAGGCCAGAGTAACTGGATCTTTCCAAGAGGTGTGTGGCACAACTTTTGAAAGAACCGCTAGGTGGAGAACTATTTGGTATTTTTCCGTAGCACTTTTCACCCTAATTGTCCTAATGTTGGTCTCTGCCTCCTGAAGCATACAAGAGTTTTCACAGACGAAAGCAGGCTGAGGCCCAGGAAACGTGGCATTTCCAGTAGGTGGTCCTAGAGACTACAAGGAAAGTGTTCTTTTAAGTATTATTCCACTGTGGTTTCACCATGATTTTCAGAACTCGAGCAGGTTTCTCGCATTAGCATAAGCATCCTGCCTGGTAGTTGAGATTTCTGGGTGGGGTGTAAGTGCGGGGCTTCTGTCATCCCTGCCTTTGATTTCTTTACCTCCAGAGTTGGTAAGTGCATATTTGCCTGAGGTGGGAAAAGTGTAGATCGTGCTTCAGATTTCATCCTGACCCTCTTGAATTCACCAGTATGCCGGCAATTATTTGCCATTTCCATAGCGTTTTGCACCGTAATAGTCATGAGGTCCGTCTCTGCAACCTGAAGCCTATGACGCTTTTAGCAGAGAACCCTCTGCTGAGGCCCAGGGAACCTGGTATTTCCCATACCTGGCACCGCAGCCTTGGAAGAGAGGATTGTTTTCAGTATTATTTCACCATCGTGTCACCACCGTTTCAAGAACGGGAGCCCTTTTCAACCATTAACGTAAGAATCCTTCTTTGGAGATGAGATATTTTTCTCGGGTGGCAAGTGCAGGGCCTCTGTCAATCCTGGGTTTGTTGGAGTAGCGCCAGACATGAGAAGTGCGCCTTTGTGGGACAGGTGAATAGTGCGGATCCTGTTTCAGTCTAAAGACTGAAACAGGATCCGCACTTTTCACCGTTCCTTTCAGAATCATTTGATTCATCAGCTAGGAACGGCGATTCCTTCTCCAGACCAATCGAAGGCTAGGCCAATGTAACTCGATCTTTCCAAGAGGTGTGTGGCACAACTTTTGAAAGAAGCGCTAGGTGGAGAACTGTTTGGTATTTTTCCGTAGCACTTTTCACCGTAATTGTCCTAAATTGGTCTCTCCATCCTTAAGCATACGAGAGTTTTCACAGACGAAAGCAGGCTGAGGCCCAGTAAACTTGGCATTTCCAATAGTTGGTCCTAGAGACTACAAAGAAAGTGTTCTTTTAAGTAGTGTTCCAGTGTGGTTTCACCATGATTTTCAGAACCCGAGCAGGTTTCTCGCATTAGCATAAGAATCCTGCCTGGTAGTTGAGATTTCTGGGTGGGGTGTAAGTGCGGGGCTTCTGTCAGCCCTGCCTTTGATTTGTTTACCTCCAGAGTTGGTAAGTGCATATTTGCCTGAGGTGGGAAAAGTGTGGATCGTGCTTCAGATTTCATCCTGACCCTTCTGAAATCACCAGTATGCTGGTAAGTATTGGACATTTCCATAGCGTTTTGCACCGTAATAGTCATGAGGTCGGTCTCTGCATCCTGAAGCCTATGATGCTTTTCACAGAGAACCCTCTGTTGAGGCCCAGGGAACTTGGTGTTTCCCAAACCTGGCACCGGAGCCTTGGAAGATAGGATTGTTTTCAGCATTATTTCACCATCCTTTCACCACCGTTTCAAGAACGGGAGCCCTTTACATCCGTTAGCATAAGAATCCTTCTTTGGAGATGAGATATTTTTCTGGGGTGGCAAGTGCAGGGCCTCTGTCAGTCCTGGGTTTGTTGGACTAGCGCCAGACATGAGAAGTGCGCCTTTGTGGGACAGGTGAATAGTGCGGATCCTGTTTCAGTCTAAAGACTGAAACAGGATCCGCACTTTTCACCGTTCCTTTCAGCATCGTTTGATTCATCAGCTAGGAAAGGCGATTCCTTCTCCAGTCCAATCGAAGGCTAGGCCAGAGTAACTGGATCTTTCCAAGAGGTGTGTGGCACAACTTTTGAAAGAACCGCTAGGTGGAGAACTATTTGGTATTTTTCCGTAGCACTTTTCACCGTAATTGTCCTAATGTTGGTCTCTGCCTCCTGAAGCATACAAGAGTTTTCACAGACGAAAGCAGGCTGAGGCCCACCCAGTAAACGTGGCATTTCCAGTAGGTGGTCCTAGAGACTACAAGGAAAGTGTTCTTTTAAGTATTATTCCACTGTGGTTTCACCATGATTTTCAGAACTCGAGCAGGTTTCTCGCATTAGCATAAGAATCCTGCCTGGTAGTTGAGATTTCTGGGTGGGGTGTAAGTGCGGGGCTTCTGTCAGCCCTGCCTTTGATTTGTTTACCTCCAGAGTTGGTAAGTGCATATTTGCCTGAGGTGGGAAAAGTGTGGATCGTGCTTCAGATTTCATCCTGACCCTTCTGAAATCACCAGTATGCTGGTAAGTATTGGACATTTCCATAGCGTTTTGCACCGTAATAGTCATGAGGTCGGTCTCTGCATCCTGAAGCCTATGATGCTTTTCACAGAGAACCCTCTGTTGAGGCCCAGGGAACTTGGTGTTTCCCAAACCTGGCACCGGAGCCTTGGAAGATAGGATTGTTTTCAGCATTATTTCACCATCCTTTCACCACCGTTTCAAGAACGGGAGCCCTTTACATCCGTTAGCATAAGAATCCTTCTTTGGAGATGAGATATTTTTCTGGGGTGGCAAGTGCAGGGCCTCTGTCAGTCCTGGGTTTGTTGGACTAGCGCCAGACATGAGAAGTGCGCCTTTGTGGGACAGGTGAATAGTGCGGATCCTGTTTCAGTCTAAAGACTGAAACAGGATCCGCACTTTTCACCGTTCCTTTCAGAATCGTTTGATTCATCAGCTAGGAACGGTGATTCCTTCTCCAGACCAATCGAAGGCTAGGCCAATGTAACTCGATCTTTCCAAGAGGTGTGTGGCACAACTTTTGAAAGAAGCGCTAGGTGGAGAACTGTTTGGTATTTTTCCGTAGCACTTTTCACCGTAATTGTCCTAAATTGGTCTCTCCATCCTTAAGCATACGAGAGTTTTCACAGACGAAAGCAGGCTGAGGCCCAGTAAACTTGGCATTTCCAATAGTTGGTCCTAGAGACTACAAAGAAAGTGTTCTTTTAAGTAGTGTTCCACTGTGGTTTCACCATGATTTTCAGAACCCGAGCAGGTTTCTCGCATTAGCATAAGAATCCTGCCTGGTAGTTGAGATTTCTGGGTGGGGTGTAAGTGCGGGGCTTCTGTCAGCCCTGCCTTTGATTTGTTTACCTCCAGAGTTGGTAAGTGCATATTTGCCTGAGGTGGGAAAAGTGTGGATCGTGCTTCAGATTTCATCCTGACCCTTCTGAAATCACCAGTATGCTGGTAAGTATTGGACATTTCCATAGCGTTTTGCACCGTAATAGTCATGAGGTCGGTCTCTGCATCCTGAAGCCTATGATGCTTTTCACAGAGAACCCTCTGTTGAGGCCCAGGGAACTTGGTGTTTCCCAAACCTGGCACCGGAGCCTTGGAAGATAGGATTGTTTTCAGCATTATTTCACCATCCTTTCACCACCGTTTCAAGAACGGGAGCCCTTTACATCCGTTAGCATAAGAATCCTTCTTTGGAGATGAGATATTTTTCTGGGGTGGCAAGTGCAGGGCCTCTGTCAGTCCTGGGTTTGTTGGAGTAGCGCCAGACATGAGAAGTGCGCCTTTGTGGGACAGGTGAATAGTGCGGATCCTGTTTCAGTCTAAAGACTGAAACAGGATCCGCACTTTTCACCGTTCCTTTCAGAATCGTTTGATTCATCAGCTAGGAACGGCGATTCCTTCTCCAGACCAATCGAAGGCTAGGCCAGAGTAACTGGATCTTTCCAAGAGGTGTGTGGCACAACTTTTGAAAGAACCGCTAGGTGGAGAACTATTTGGTATTTTTCCGTAGCACTTTTCACCGTAATTGTCCTAATGTTGGTCTCTGCCTCCTGAAGCATACAAGAGTTTTCACAGACGAAAGCAGGCTGAGGCCCAGTAAACGTGGCATTTCCAGTAGGTGGTCCTAGAGACTACAAGGAAAGTGTTCTTTTAAGTATTATTCCACTGTGGTTTCACCATGATTTTCAGAACTCGAGCAGGTTTCTGGCATTAGCATAAGAATCCTGCCCGGTAGTTGAGATTTCTGGGTGGGGTGTAAGTGCGGGGCTTCTGTCATCCCTGCCTTTGATTTCTTTACCTCCAGAGTTGGTAAGTGCATATTTGCCTGAGGTAGGAAAAGTGTAGATCGTGCTTCAGATTTCATCCTGACCCTCTTGAATTCACCAGTATGCCGGCAATTATTTGCCATTTCCATAGCGTTTTGCACCGTAATAGTCATGAGGTCCGTCTCTGCAACCTGAAGCCTATGACGCTTTTAGCAGAGAACCCTCTGCTGAGGCCCAGGGAACCTGGTATTTCCCATACCTGGCACCGCAGCCTTGGAAGAGAGGATTGTTTTCAGTATTATTTCACCATCGTGTCACCACCGTTTCAAGAACGGGAGCCCTTTTCAACCATTAACGTAAGAATCCTTCTTTGGAGATGAGATATTTTTCTGGGGTGGCAAGTGCAGGGCCTCTGTCAATCCTGGGTTTGTTGGAGTAGCGCCAGACATGAGAAGTGCGCCTTTGTGGGACAGGTGAATAGTGCGGATCCTGTTTCAGTCTAAAGACTGAAACAGGATCCGCACTTTTCACCGTTCCTTTCAGAATCATTTGATTCATCAGCTAGGAACGGTGATTCCTTCTCCAGACCAATCGAAGGCTAGGCCAATGTAACTCGATCTTTCCAAGAGGTGTGTGGCACAACTTTTGAAAGAAGCGCTAGGTGGAGAACTGTTTGGTATTTTCCCGTAGCACTTTTCACCGTAATTGTCCTAAATTGGTCTCTCCATCCTTAAGCATACGAGAGATTTCACAGACGAAAGCAGGCTGAGGCCCAGTAAACTTGGCATTTCCAATAGTTGGTCCTAGAGACTACAAAGAAAGTGTTCTTTTAAGTAGTGTTCCACTGTGGTTTCACCATGATTTTCAGAACCCGAGCAGGTTTCTCGCATTAGCATAAGAATCCTGCCTGGTAGTTGAGATTTCTGGGTGGGGTGTAAGTGCGGGGCTTCTGTCAGCCCTGCCTTTGATTTGTTTACCTCCAGAGTTGGTAAGTGCATATTTGCCTGAGGTGGGAAAAGTGTGGATCGTGCTTCAGATTTCATCCTGACCCTTCTGAAATCACCAGTATGCTGGTAAGTATTGGACATTTCCATAGCGTTTTGCACCGTAATAGTCATGAGGTCGGTCTCTGCATCCTGAAGCCTATGATGCTTTTCACAGAGAACCCTCTGTTGAGGCCCAGGGAACTTGGTGTTTCCCAAACCTGGCACCGGAGCCTTGGAAGATAGGATTGTTTTCAGCATTATTTCACCATCCTTTCACCACCGTTTCAAGAACGGGAGCCCTTTACATCCGTTAGCATAAGAATCCTTCTTTGGAGATGAGATATTTTTCTGGGGTGGCAAGTGCAGGGCCTCTGTCAGTCCTGGGTTTGTTGGACTAGCGCCAGACATGAGAAGTGCGCCTTTGTGGGACAGGTGAATAGTGCGGATCCTGTTTCAGTCTAAAGACTGAAACAGGATCCGCACTTTTCACCGTTCCTTTCAGAATCGTTTGATTCATCAGCTAGGAACGGTGATTCCTTCTCCAGACCAATCGAAGGCTAGGCCAGAGTAACTGGATCTTTCCAAGAGGTGTGTGGCACAACTTTTGAAAGAACCGCTAGGTGGAGAACTATTTGGTATTTTTCCGTAGCACTTTTCACCGTAATTGTCCTAATGTTGGTCTCTGCCTCCTGAAGCATACAAGAGTTTTCACAGACGAAAGCAGGCTGAGGCCCAGGAAACGTGGCATTTCCAGTAGGTGGTCCTAGAGACTACAAGGAAAGTGTTCTTTTAAGTATTATTCCACTGTGGTTTCACCATGATTTTCAGAACTCGAGCAGGTTTCTGGCATTAGCATAAGAATCCTGCCCGGTAGTTGAGATTTCTGGGTGGGGTGTAAGTGCGGGGCTTCTGTCATCCCTGCCTTTGATTTCTTTACCTCCAGAGTTGGTAAGTGCATATTTGCCTGAGGTGGGAAAAGTGTAGATCGTGCTTCAGATTTCATCCTGACCCTCTTGAATTCACCAGTATGCCGGCAATTATTTGCCATTTCCATAGCGTTTTGCACCGTAATAGTCATGAGGTCCGTCTCTGCAACCTGAAGCCTATGACGCTTTTAGCAGAGAACCCTCTGCTGAGGCCCAGGGAACCTGGTATTTCCCATACCTGGCACCGCAGCCTTGGAAGAGAGGATTGTTTTCAGTATTATTTCACCATCGTGTCACCGCCGTTTCAAGAACGGGAGCCCTTTTCAACCATTAACGTAAGAATCCTTCTTTGGAGATGAGATATTTTTCTCGGGTGGCAAGTGCAGGGCCTCTGTCAATCCTGGGTTTGTTGGAGTAGCGCCAGACATGAGAAGTGCGCCTTTGTGGGACAGGTGAATAGTGCGGATCCTGTTTCAGTCTAAAGACTGAAACAGGATCCGCACTTTTCACCGTTCCTTTCAGAATCATTTGATTCATCAGCTAGGAACGGTGATTCCTTCTCCAGACCAATCGAAGGCTAGGCCAATGTAACTCGATCTTTCCAAGAGGTGTGTGGCACAACTTTTGAAAGAAGCGCTAGGTGGAGAACTGTTTGGTATTTTTCCGTAGCACTTTTCACCGTAATTGTCCTAAATTGGTCTCTCCATCCTTAAGCATACGAGAGTTTTCACAGACGAAAGCAGGCTGAGGCCCAGTAAACTTGGCATTTCCAATAGTTGGTCCTAGAGACTACAAAGAAAGTGTTCTTTTAAGTAGTGTTCCACTGTGGTTTCACCATGATTTTCAGAACCCGAGCAGGTTTCTCGCATTCGCATAAGAATCCTGCCTGGTAGTTGAGATTTCTGGGTGGGGTGTAAGTGCGGGGCTTCTGTCAGCCCTGCCTTTGATTTGTTTACCTCCAGAGTTGGTAAGTGCATATTTGCCTGAGGTGGGAAAAGTGTGGATCGTGCTTCAGATTTCATCCTGACCCTTCTGAAATCACCAGTATGCTGGTAAGTATTGGACATTTCCATAGCGTTTTGCACCGTAATAGTCATGAGGTCGGTCTCTGCATCCTGAAGCCTATGATGCTTTTCACAGAGAACCCTCTGTTGAGGCCCAGGGAACTTGGTGTTTCCCAAACCTGGCACCGGAGCCTTGGAAGATAGGATTGTTTTCAGCATTATTTCACCATCCTTTCACCACCGTTTCAAGAACGGGAGCCCTTTACATCCGTTAGCATAAGAATCCTTCTTTGGAGATGAGATATTTTTCTGGGGTGGCAAGTGCAGGGCCTCTGTCAGTCCTGGGTTTGTTGGACTAGCGCCAGACATGAGAAGTGCGCCTTTGTGGGACAGGTGAATAGTGCGGATCCTGTTTCAGTCTAAAGACTGAAACAGGATCCGCACTTTTCACCGTTCCTTTCAGCATCGTTTGATTCATCAGCTAGGAACGGCGATTCCTTCTCCAGACCAATCGAAGGCTAGGCCAGAGTAACTGGATCTTTCCAAGAGGTGTGTGGCACAACTTTTGAAAGAACCGCTAGGTGGAGAACTATTTGGTATTTTTCCGTAGCACTTTTCACCCTAATTGTCCTAATGTTGGTCTCTGCCTCCTGAAGCATACAAGAGTTTTCACAGACGAAAGCAGGCTGAGGCCCAGGAAACGTGGCATTTCCAGTAGGTGGTCCTAGAGACTACAAGGAAAGTGTTCTTTTAAGTATTATTCCACTGTGGTTTCACCATGATTTTCAGAACTCGAGCAGGTTTCTCGCATTAGCATAAGCATCCTGCCTGGTAGTTGAGATTTCTGGGTGGGGTGTAAGTGCGGGGCTTCTGTCATCCCTGCCTTTGATTTCTTTACCTCCAGAGTTGGTAAGTGCATATTTGCCTGAGGTGGGAAAAGTGTAGATCGTGCTTCAGATTTCATCCTGACCCTCTTGAATTCACCAGTATGCCGGCAATTATTTGCCATTTCCATAGCGTTTTGCACCGTAATAGTCATGAGGTCCGTCTCTGCAACCTGAAGCCTATGACGCTTTTAGCAGAGAACCCTCTGCTGAGGCCCAGGGAACCTGGTATTTCCCATACCTGGCACCGCAGCCTTGGAAGAGAGGATTGTTTTCAGTATTATTTCACCATCGTGTCACCACTGTTTCAAGAACGGGAGCCCTTTTCAACCATTAACGTAAGAATCCTTCTTTGGAGATGAGATATTTTTCTCGGGTGGCAAGTGCAGGGCCTCTGTCAATCCTGGGTTTGTTGGAGTAGCGCCAGACATGAGAAGTGCGCCTTTGTGGGACAGGTGAATAGTGCGGATCCTGTTTCAGTCTAAAGACTGAAACAGGATCCGCACTTTTCACCGTTCCTTTCAGAATCATTTGATTCATCAGCTAGGAACGGTGATTCCTTCTCCAGACCAATCGAAGGCTAGGCCAATGTAACTCGATCTTTCCAAGAGGTGTGTGGCACAACTTTTGAAAGAAGCGCTAGGTGGAGAACTGTTTGGTATTTTTCCGTAGCACTTTTCACCGTAATTGTCCTAAATTGGTCTCTCCATCCTTAAGCATACGAGAGTTTTCACAGACGAAAGCAGGCTGAGGCCCAGTAAACTTGGCATTTCCAATAGTTGGTCCTAGAGACTACAAAGAAAGTGTTCTTTTAAGTAGTGTTCCAGTGTGGTTTCACCATGATTTTCAGAACCCGAGCAGGTTTCTCGCATTAGCATAAGAATCCTGCCTGGTAGTTGAGATTTCTGGGTGGGGTGTAAGTGCGGGGCTTCTGTCAGCCCTGCCTTTGATTTGTTTACCTCCAGAGTTGGTAAGTGCATATTTGCCTGAGGTGGGAAAAGTGTGGATCGTGCTTCAGATTTCATCCTGACCCTTCTGAAATCACCAGTATGCTGGTAAGTATTGGACATTTCCATAGCGTTTTGCACCGTAATAGTCATGAGGTCGGTCTCTGCATCCTGAAGCCTATGATGCTTTTCACAGAGAACCCTCTGTTGAGGCCCAGGGAACTTGGTGTTTCCCAAACCTGGCACCGGAGCCTTGGAAGATAGGATTGTTTTCAGCATTATTTCACCATCCTTTCACCACCGTTTCAAGAACGGGAGCCCTTTACATCCGTTAGCATAAGAATCCTTCTTTGGAGATGAGATATTTTTCTGGGGTGGCAAGTGCAGGGCCTCTGTCAGTCCTGGGTTTGTTGGACTAGCGCCAGACATGAGAAGTGCGCCTTTGTGGGACAGGTGAATAGTGCGGATCCTGTTTCAATCTAAAGACTGAAACAGGATCCGCACCTTTCACCGTTCCTTTCAGAATCGTTTGATTCATCAGCTAGGAACGGCGATTCCTTCTCCAGACCAATCGAAGGCTAGGCCAGAGTAACTGGATCTTTCCAAGAGGTGTGTGGCACAACTTTTGAAAGAACCGCTAGGTGGAGAACTATTTGGTATTTTTCCGTAGCACTTTTCACCCTAATTGTCCTAATGTTGGTCTCTGCCTCCTGAAGCATACAAGAGTTTTCACAGACGAAAGCAGGCTGAGGCCCAGGAAACGTGGCATTTCCAGTAGGTGGTCCTAGAGACTACAAGGAAAGTGTTCTTTTAAGTATTATTCCACTGTGGTTTCACCATGATTTTCAGAACTCGAGCAGGTTTCTGGCATTAGCATAAGAATCCTGCCCGGTAGTTGAGATTTCTGGGTGGGGTGTAAGTGCGGGGCTTCTGTCATCCCTGCCTTTGATTTCTTTACCTCCAGAGTTGGTAAGTGCATATTTGCCTGAGGTGGGAAAAGTGTAGATCGTGCTTCAGATTTCATCCTGACCCTCTTGAATTCACCAGTATGCCGGCAATTATTTGCCATTTCCATAGCGTTTTGCACCGTAATAGTCATGAGGTCCGTCTCTGCAACCTGAAGCCTATGACGCTTTTAGCAGAGAACCCTCTGCTGAGGCCCAGGGAACCTGGTATTTCCCATACCTGGCACCGCAGCCTTGGAAGAGAGGATTGTTTTCAGTATTATTTCACCATCGTGTCACCACCGTTTCAAGAACGGGAGCCCTTTTCAACCATTAACGTAAGAATCCTTCTTTGGAGATGAGATATTTTTCTCGGGTGGCAAGTGCAGGGCCTCTGTCAATCCTGGGTTTGTTGGAGTAGCGCCAGACATGAGAAGTGCGCCTTTGTGGGACAGGTGAATAGTGCGGATCCTGTTTCAGTCTAAAGACTGAAACAGGATCCGCACTTTTCACCGTTCCTTTCAGAATCATTTGATTCATCAGCTAGGAACGGTGATTCCTTCTCCAGACCAATCGAAGGCTAGGCCAATGTAACTCGATCTTTCCAAGAGGTGTGTGGCACAACTTTTGAAAGAAGCGCTAGGTGGAGAACTGTTTGGTATTTTTCCGTAGCACTTTTCACCGTAATTGTCCTAAATTGGTCTCTCCATCCTTAAGCATACGAGAGTTTTCACAGACGAAAGCAGGCTGAGGCCCAGTAAACTTGGCATTTCCAATAGTTGGTCCTAGAGACTACAAAGAAAGTGTTCTTTTAAGTAGTGTTCCACTGTGGTTTCACCATGATTTTCAGAACCCGAGCAGGTTTCTCGCATTAGCATAAGAATCCTGCCTGGTAGTTGAGATTTCTGGGTGGGGTGTAAGTGCGGGGCTTCTGTCAGCCCTGCCTTTGATTTGTTTACCTCCAGAGTTGGTAAGTGCATATTTGCCTGAGGTGGGAAAAGTGTGGATCGTGCTTCAGATTTCATCCTGACCCTTCTGAAATCACCAGTATGCTGGTAAGTATTGGACATTTCCATAGCGTTTTGCACCGTAATAGTCATGAGGTCGGTCTCTGCATCCTGAAGCCTATGATGCTTTTCACAGAGAACCCTCTGTTGAGGCCCAGGGAACTTGGTGTTTCCCAAACCTGGCACCGGAGCCTTGGAAGATAGGATTGTTTTCAGCATTATTTCACCATCCTTTCACCACCGTTTCAAGAACGGGAGCCCTTTACATCCGTTAGCATAAGAATCCTTCTTTGGAGATGAGATATTTTTCTGGGGTGGCAAGTGCAGGGCCTCTGTCAGTCCTGGGTTTGTTGGACTAGCGCCAGACATGAGAAGTGCGCCTTTGTGGGACAGGTGAATAGTGCGGATCCTGTTTCAGTCTAAAGACTGAAACAGGATCCGCACCTTTCACCGTTCCTTTCAGCATCGTTTGATTCATCAGCTAGGAACGGCGATTCCTTCTCCAGACCAATCGAAGGCTAGGCCAGAGTAACTGGATCTTTCCAAGAGGTGTGTGGCACAACTTTTGAAAGAACCGCTAGGTGGAGAACTATTTGGTATTTTTCCGTAGCACTTTTCACCGTAATTGTCCTAATGTTGGTCTCTGCCTCCTGAAGCATACAAGAGTTTTCACAGACGAAAGCAGGCTGAGGCCCAGTAAACGTGGCATTTCCAGTAGGTGGTCCTAGAGACTACAAGGAAAGTGTTCTTTTAAGTATTATTCCACTGTGGTTTCACCATGATTTTCAGAACTCGAGCAGGCTTCTCGCATTAGCATAAGAATCCTGCCTGGTAGTTGAGATTTCTGGGTGGGGTGTAAGTGCGGGGCTTCTGTCATCCCTGCCTTTGATTTCTTTACCTCCAGAGTTGGTAAGTGCATATTTGCCTGAGGTGGGAAAAGTGTAGATCGTGCTTCAGATTTCATCCTGACCCTCTTGAATTCACCAGTATGCCGGCAATTATTTGCCATTTCCATAGCGTTTTGCACCGTAATAGTCATGAGGTCCGTCTCTGCAACCTGAAGCCTATGACGCTTTTAGCAGAGAACCCTCTGCTGAGGCCCAGGGAACCTGGTATTTCCCATACCTGGCACCGCAGCCTTGGAAGAGAGGATTGTTTTCAGTGTTATTTCACCATCGTGTCACCACCGTTTCAAGAACGGGAGCCCTTTTCAACCATTAACGTAAGAATCCTTCTTTGGAGATGAGATATTTTTCTCGGGTGGCAAGTGCAGGGCCTCTGTCAATCCTGGGTTTGTTGGAGTAGCGCCAGACATGAGAAGTGCGCCTTTGTGGGACAGGTGAATAGTGCGGATCCTGTTTCAGTCTAAAGACTGAAACAGGATCCGCACTTTTCACCGTTCCTTTCAGAATCATTTGATTCATCAGCTAGGAACGGTGATTCCTTCTCCAGACCAATCGAAGGCTAGGCCAATGTAACTCGATCTTTCCAAGAGGTGTGTGGCACAACTTTTGAAAGAAGCGCTAGGTGGAGAACTGTTTGGTATTTTTCCGTAGCACTTTTCACCGTAATTGTCCTAAATTGGTCTCTCCATCCTTAAGCATACGAGAGTTTTCACAGACGAAAGCAGGCTGAGGCCCAGTAAACTTGGCATTTCCAATAGTTGGTCCTAGAGACTACAAAGAAAGTGTTCTTTTAAGTAGTGTTCCACTGTGGTTTCACCATGATTTTCAGAACCCGAGCAGGTTTCTCGCATTAGCATAAGAATCCTGCCTGGTAGTTGAGATTTCTGGGTGGGGTGTAAGTGCGGGGCTTCTGTCAGCCCTGCCTTTGATTTGTTTACCTCCAGAGTTGGTAAGTGCATATTTGCCTGAGGTGGGAAAAGTGTGGATCGTGCTTCAGATTTCATCCTGACCCTTCTGAAATCACCAGTATGCTGGTAAGTATTGGACATTTCCATAGCGTTTTGCACCGTAATAGTCATGAGGTCGGTCTCTGCATCCTGAAGCCTATGATGCTTTTCACAGAGAACCCTCTGTTGAGGCCCAGGGAACTTGGTGTTTCCCAAACCTGGCACCGGAGCCTTGGAAGATAGGATTGTTTTCAGCATTATTTCACCATCCTTTCACCACCGTTTCAAGAACGGGAGCCCTTTACATCCGTTAGCATAAGAATCCTTCTTTGGAGATGAGATATTTTTCTGGGGTGGCAAGTGCAGGGCCTCTGTCAGTCCTGGGTTTGTTGGACTAGCGCCAGACATGAGAAGTGCGCCTTTGTGGGACAGGTGAATAGTGCGGATCCTGTTTCAGTCTAAAGACTGAAACAGGATCCGCACTTTTCACCGTTCCTTTCAGAATCGTTTGATTCATCAGCTAGGAACGGCGATTCCTTCTCCAGACCAATCGAAGGCTAGGCCAGAGTAACTGGATCTTTCCAAGAGGTGTGTGGCACAACTTTTGAAAGAACCGCTAGGTGGAGAACTATTTGGTATTTTTCCGTAGCACTTTTCACCGTAATTGTCCTAATGTTGGTCTCTGCCTCCTGAAGCATACAAGAGTTTTCACAGACGAAAGCAGGCTGAGGCCCAGGAAACGTGGCATTTCCAGTAGGTGGTCCTAGAGACTACAAGGAAAGTGTTCTTTTAAGTATTATTCCACTGTGGTTTCACCATGATTTTCAGAACTCGAGCAGGTTTCTGGCATTAGCATAAGAATCCTGCCCGGTAGTTGAGATTTCTGGGTGGGGTGTAAGTGCGGGGCTTCTGTCATCCCTGCCTTTGATTTCTTTACCTCCAGAGTTGGTAAGTGCATATTTGCCTGAGGTGGGAAAAGTGTAGATCGTGCTTCAGATTTCATCCTGACCCTCTTGAATTCACCAGTATGCCGGCAATTATTTGCCATTTCCATAGCGTTTTGCACCGTAATAGTCATGAGGTCCGTCTCTGCAACCTGAAGCCTATGACGCTTTTAGCAGAGAACCCTCTGCTGAGGCCCAGGGAACCTGGTATTTCCCATACCTGGCACCGCAGCCTTGGAAGAGAGGATTGTTTTCAGTATTATTTCACCATCGTGTCACCACCGTTTCAAGAACGGGAGCCCTTTTCAACCATTAACGTAAGAATCCTTCTTTGGAGATGAGATATTTTTCTCGGGTGGCAAGTGCAGGGCCTCTGTCAATCCTGGGTTTGTTGGAGTAGCGCCAGACATGAGAAGTGCGCCTTTGTGGGACAGGTGAATAGTGCGGATCCTGTTTCAGTCTAAAGACTGAAACAGGATCCGCACTTTTCACCGTTCCTTTCAGAATCATTTGATTCATCAGCTAGGAACGGTGATTCCTTCTCCAGACCAATCGAAGGCTAGGCCAATGTAACTCGATCTTTCCAAGAGGTGTGTGGCACAACTTTTGAAAGAAGCGCTAGGTGGAGAACTGTTTGGTATTTTTCCGTAGCACTTTTCACCGTAATTGTCCTAAATTGGTCTCTCCATCCTTAAGCATACGAGAGTTTTCACAGACGAAAGCAGGCTGAGGCCCAGTAAACTTGGCATTTCCAATAGTTGGTCCTAGAGACTACAAAGAAAGTGTTCTTTTAAGTAGTGTTCCACTGTGGTTTCACCATGATTTTCAGAACCCGAGCAGGTTTCTCGCATTAGCATAAGAATCCTGCCTGGTAGTTGAGATTTCTGGGTGGGGTGTAAGTGCGGGGCTTCTGTCAGCCCTGCCTTTGATTTGTTTACCTCCAGAGTTGGTAAGTGCATATTTGCCTGAGGTGGGAAAAGTGTGGATCGTGCTTCAGATTTCATCCTGACCCTTCTGAAATCACCAGTATGCTGGTAAGTATTGGACATTTCCATAGCGTTTTGCACCGTAATAGTCATGAGGTCGGTCTCTGCATCCTGAAGCCTATGATGCTTTTCACAGAGAACCCTCTGTTGAGGCCCAGGGAACTTGGTGTTTCCCAAACCTGGCACCGGAGCCTTGGAAGATAGGATTGTTTTCAGCATTATTTCACCATCCTTTCACCACCGTTTCAAGAACGGGAGCCCTTTACATCCGTTAGCATAAGAATCCTTCTTTGGAGATGAGATATTTTTCTGGGGTGGCAAGTGCAGGGCCTCTGTCAGTCCTGGGTTTGTTGGACTAGCGCCAGACATGAGAAGTGCGCCTTTGTGGGACAGGTGAATAGTGCGGATCCTGTTTCAGTCTAAAGACTGAAACAGGATCCGCACCTTTCACCGTTCCTTTCAGCATCGTTTGATTCATCAGCTAGGAACGGCGATTCCTTCTCCAGACCAATCGAAGGCTAGGCCAGAGTAACTGGATCTTTCCAAGAGGTGTGTGGCACAACTTTTGAAAGAACCGCTAGGTGGAGAACTATTTGGTATTTTTCCGTAGCACTTTTCACCGTAATTGTCCTAATGTTGGTCTCTGCCTCCTGAAGCATACAAGAGTTTTCACAGACGAAAGCAGGCTGAGGCCCAGGAAACGTGGCATTTCCAGTAGGTGGTCCTAGAGACTACAAGGAAAGTGTTCTTTTAAGTATTATTCCACTGTGGTTTCACCATGATTTTCAGAACTCGAGCAGGCTTCTCGCATTAGCATAAGAATCCTGCCTGGTAGTTGAGATTTCTGGGTGGGGTGTAAGTGCGGGGCTTCTGTCATCCCTGCCTTTGATTTCTTTACCTCCAGAGTTGGTAAGTGCATATTTGCCTGAGGTGGGAAAAGTGTAGATCGTGCTTCAGATTTCATCCTGACCCTCTTGAATTCACCAGTATGCCGGCAATTATTTGCCATTTCCATAGCGTTTTGCACCGTAATAGTCATGAGGTCCGTCTCTGCAACCTGAAGCCTATGACGCTTTTAGCAGAGAACCCTCTGCTGAGGCCCAGGGAACCTGGTATTTCCCATACCTGGCACCGCAGCCTTGGAAGATAGGATTGTTTTCAGTGTTATTTCACCATCGTGTCACCACCGTTTCAAGAACGGGAGCCCTTTTCAACCATTAACGTAAGAATCCTTCTTTGGAGATGAGATATTTTTCTGGGGTGGCAAGTGCAGGGCCTCTGTCAATCCTGGGTTTGTTGGAGTAGCGCCAGACATGAGAAGTGCGCCTTTGTGGGACAGGTGAATAGTGCGGATCCTGTTTCAGTCTAAAGACTGAAACAGGATCCGCACTTTTCACCGTTCCTTTCAGAATCATTTGATTCATCAGCTAGGAACGGCGATTCCTTCTCCAGACCAATCGAAGGCTAGGCCAATGTAACTCGATCTTTCCAAGAGGTGTGTGGCACAACTTTTGAAAGAAGCGCTAGGTGGAGAACTGTTTGGTATTTTTCCGTAGCACTTTTCACCGTAATTGTCCTAAATTGGTCTCTCCATCCTTAAGCATACGAGAGTTTTCACAGACGAAAGCAGGCTGAGGCCCAGTAAACTTGGCATTTCCAATAGTTGGTCCTAGAGACTACAAAGAAAGTGTTCTTTTAAGTAGTGTTCCACTGTGGTTTCACCATGATTTTCAGAACCCGAGCAGGTTTCTCGCATTAGCATAAGAATCCTGCCTGGTAGTTGAGATTTCTGGGTGGGGTGTAAGTGCGGGGCTTCTGTCAGCCCTGCCTTTGATTTGTTTACCTCCAGAGTTGGTAAGTGCATATTTGCCTGAGGTGGGAAAAGTGTGGATCGTGCTTCAGATTTCATCCTGACCCTTCTGAAATCACCAGTATGCTGGTAAGTATTGGACATTTCCATAGCGTTTTGCACGGTAATAGTCATGAGGTCGGTCTCTGCATCCTGAAGCCTATGATGCTTTTCACAGAGAACCCTCTGTTGAGGCCCAGGGAACTTGGTGTTTCCCAAACCTGGCACCGGAGCCTTGGAAGATAGGATTGTTTTCAGCATTATTTCACCATCCTTTCACCACCGTTTCAAGAACGGGAGCCCTTTACATCCGTTAGCATAAGAATCCTTCTTTGGAGATGAGATATTTTTCTGGGGTGGCAAGTGCAGGGCCTCTGTCAGTCCTGGGTTTGTTGGACTAGCGCCAGACATGAGAAGTGCGCCTTTGTGGGACAGGTGAATAGTGCGGATCCTGTTTCAGTCTAAAGACTGAAACAGGATCCGCACTTTTCACCGTTCCTTTCAGAATCGTTTGATTCATCAGCTAGGAACGGCGATTCCTTCTCCAGACCAATCGAAGGCTAGGCCAGAGTAACTGGATCTTTCCAAGAGGTGTGTGGCACAACTTTTGAAAGAACCGCTAGGTGGAGAACTATTTGGTATTTTTCCGTAGCACTTTTCACCGTAATTGTCCTAATGTTGGTCTCTGCCTCCTGAAGCATACAAGAGTTTTCACAGACGAAAGCAGGCTGAGGCCCAGGAAACGTGGCATTTCCAGTAGGTGGTCCTAGAGACTACAAGGAAAGTGTTCTTTTAAGTATTATTCCACTGTGGTTTCACCATGATTTTCAGAACTCGAGCAGGTTTCTGGCATTAGCATAAGAATCCTGCCCGGTAGTTGAGATTTCTGGGTGGGGTGTAAGTGCGGGGCTTCTGTCATCCCTGCCTTTGATTTCTTTACCTCCAGAGTTGGTAAGTGCATATTTGCCTGAGGTGGGAAAAGTGTAGATCGTGCTTCAGATTTCATCCTGACCCTCTTGAATTCACCAGTATGCCGGCAATTATTTGCCATTTCCATAGCGTTTTGCACCGTAATAGTCATGAGGTCCGTCTCTGCAACCTGAAGCCTATGACGCTTTTAGCAGAGAACCCTCTGCTGAGGCCCAGGGAACCTGGTATTTCCCATACCTGGCACCGCAGCCTTGGAAGAGAGGATTGTTTTCAGTATTATTTCACCATCGTGTCACCACCGTTTCAAGAACGGGAGCCCTTTTCAACCATTAACGTAAGAATCCTTCTTTGGAGATGAGATATTTTTCTCGGGTGGCAAGTGCAGGGCCTCTGTCAATCCTGGGTTTGTTGGAGTAGCGCCAGACATGAGAAGTGCGCCTTTGTGGGACAGGTGAATAGTGCGGATCCTGTTTCAGTCTAAAGACTGAAACAGGATCCGCACTTTTCACCGTTCCTTTCAGAATCATTTGATTCATCAGCTAGGAACGGCGATTCCTTCTCCAGACCAATCGAAGGCTAGGCCAATGTAACTCGATCTTTCCAAGAGGTGTGTGGCACAACTTTTGAAAGAAGCGCTAGGTGGAGAACTGTTTGGTATTTTTCCGTAGCACTTTTCACCGTAATTGTCCTAAATTGGTCTCTCCATCCTTAAGCATACGAGAGTTTTCACAGACGAAAGCAGGCTGAGGCCCAGTAAACTTGGCATTTCCAATAGTTGGTCCTAGAGACTACAAAGAAAGTGTTCTTTTAAGTAGTGTTCCACTGTGGTTTCACCATGATTTTCAGAACCCGAGCAGGTTTCTCGCATTAGCATAAGAATCCTGCCTGGTAGTTGAGATTTCTGGGTGGGGTGTAAGTGCGGGGCTTCTGTCAGCCCTGCCTTTGATTTGTTTACCTCCAGAGTTGGTAAGTGCATATTTGCCTGAGGTGGGAAAAGTGTGGATCGTGCTTCAGATTTCATCCTGACCCTTCTGAAATCACCAGTATGCTGGTAAGTATTGGACATTTCCATAGCGTTTTGCACCGTAATAGTCATGAGGTCGGTCTCTGCATCCTGAAGCCTATGATGCTTTTCACAGAGAACCCTCTGTTGAGGCCCAGGGAACTTGGTGTTTCCCAAACCTGGCACCGGAGCCTTGGAAGATAGGATTGTTTTCAGCATTATTTCACCATCCTTTCACCACCGTTTCAAGAACGGGAGCCCTTTACATCCGTTAGCATAAGAATCCTTCTTTGGAGATGAGATATTTTTCTGGGGTGGCAAGTGCAGGGCCTCTGTCAGTCCTGGGTTTGTTGGACTAGCGCCAGACATGAGAAGTGCGCCTTTGTGGGACAGGTGAATAGTGCGGATCCTGTTTCAGTCTAAAGACTGAAACAGGATCCGCACTTTTCACCGTTCCTTTCAGCATCGTTTGATTCATCAGCTAGGAACGGCGATTCCTTCTCCAGACCAATCGAAGGCTAGGCCAGAGTAACTGGATCTTTCCAAGAGGTGTGTGGCACAACTTTTGAAAGAACCGCTAGGTGGAGAACTATTTGGTATTTTTCCGTAGCACTTTTCACCGTAATTGTCCTAATGTTGGTCTCTGCCTCCTGAAGCATACAAGAGTTTTCACAGACGAAAGCAGGCTGAGGCCCAGGAAACGTGGCATTTCCAGTAGGTGGTCCTAGAGACTACAAGGAAAGTGTTCTTTTAAGTATTATTCCACTGTGGTTTCACCATGATTTTCAGAACTCGAGCAGGTTTCTGGCATTAGCATAAGAATCCTGCCCGGTAGTTGAGATTTCTGGGTGGGGTGTAAGTGCGGGGCTTCTGTCATCCCTGCCTTTGATTTCTTTACCTCCAGAGTTGGTAAGTGCATATTTGCCTGAGGTGGGAAAAGTGTAGATCGTGCTTCAGATTTCATCCTGACCCTCTTGAATTCACCAGTATGCCGGCAATTATTTGCCATTTCCATAGCGTTTTGCACCGTAATAGTCATGAGGTCCGTCTCTGCAACCTGAAGCCTATGACGCTTTTAGCAGAGAACCCTCTGCTGAGGCCCAGGGAACCTGGTATTTCCCATACCTGGCACCGCAGCCTTGGAAGAGAGGATTGTTTTCAGTATTATTTCACCATCGTGTCACCACCGTTTCAAGAACGGGAGCCCTTTTCAACCATTAACGTAAGAATCCTTCTTTGGAGATGAGATATTTTTCTCGGGTGGCAAGTGCAGGGCCTCTGTCAATCCTGGGTTTGTTGGAGTAGCGCCAGACATGAGAAGTGCGCCTTTGTGGGACAGGTGAATAGTGCGGATCCTGTTTCAGTCTAAAGACTGAAACAGGATCCGCACTTTTCACCGTTCCTTTCAGAATCATTTGATTCATCAGCTAGGAACGGTGATTCCTTCTCCAGACCAATCGAAGGCTAGGCCAATGTAACTCGATCTTTCCAAGAGGTGTGTGGCACAACTTTTGAAAGAAGCGCTAGGTGGAGAACTGTTTGGTATTTTTCCGTAGCACTTTTCACCGTAATTGTCCTAAATTGGTCTCTCCATCCTTAAGCATACGAGAGTTTTCACAGACGAAAGCAGGCTGAGGCCCAGTAAACTTGGCATTTCCAATAGTTGGTCCTAGAGACTACAAAGAAAGTGTTCTTTTAAGTAGTGTTCCACTGTGGTTTCACCATGATTTTCAGAACCCGAGCAGGTTTCTCGCATTAGCATAAGAATCCTGCCTGGTAGTTGAGATTTCTGGGTGGGGTGTAAGTGCGGGGCTTCTGTCAGCCCTGCCTTTGATTTGTTTACCTCCAGAGTTGGTAAGTGCATATTTGCCTGAGGTGGGAAAAGTGTGGATCGTGCTTCAGATTTCATCCTGACCCTTCTGAAATCACCAGTATGCTGGTAAGTATTGGACATTTCCATAGCGTTTTGCACCGTAATAGTCATGAGGTCGGTCTCTGCATCCTGAAGCCTATGATGCTTTTCACAGAGAACCCTCTGTTGAGGCCCAGGGAACTTGGTGTTTCCCAAACCTGGCACCGGAGCCTTGGAAGATAGGATTGTTTTCAGCATTATTTCACCATCCTTTCACCACCGTTTCAAGAACGGGAGCCCTTTACATCCGTTAGCATAAGAATCCTTCTTTGGAGATGAGATATTTTTCTGGGGTGGCAAGTGCAGGGCCTCTGTCAGTCCTGGGTTTGTTGGACTAGCGCCAGACATGAGAAGTGCGCCTTTGTGGGACAGGTGAATAGTGCGGATCCTGTTTCAGTCTAAAGACTGAAACAGGATCCGCACTTTTCACCGTTCCTTTCAGAATCGTTTGATTCATCAGCTAGGAACGGCGATTCCTTCTCCAGACCAATCGAAGGCTAGGCCAGAGTAACTGGATCTTTCCAAGAGGTGTGTGGCACAACTTTTGAAAGAACCGCTAGGTGGAGAACTATTTGGTATTTTTCCGTAGCACTTTTCACCCTAATTGTCCTAATGTTGGTCTCTGCCTCCTGAAGCATACAAGAGTTTTCACAGACGAAAGCAGGCTGAGGCCCAGGAAACGTGGCATTTCCAGTAGGTGGTCCTAGAGACTACAAGGAAAGTGTTCTTTTAAGTATTATTCCACTGTGGTTTCACCATGATTTTCAGAACTCGAGCAGGTTTCTGGCATTAGCATAAGAATCCTGCCCGGTAGTTGAGATTTCTGGGTGGGGTGTAAGTGCGGGGCTTCTGTCATCCCTGCCTTTGATTTCTTTACCTCCAGAGTTGGTAAGTGCATATTTGCCTGAGGTGGGAAAAGTGTAGATCGTGCTTCAGATTTCATCCTGACCCTCTTGAATTCACCAGTATGCCGGCAATTATTTGCCATTTCCATAGCGTTTTGCACCGTAATAGTCATGAGGTCCGTCTCTGCAACCTGAAGCCTATGACGCTTTTAGCAGAGAACCCTCTGCTGAGGCCCAGGGAACCTGGTATTTCCCATACCTGGCACCGCAGCCTTGGAAGATAGGATTGTTTTCAGTATTATTTCACCATCG
This sequence comes from Lemur catta, assembly GCF_020740605.2. Classification (NCBI taxonomy): domain Eukaryota; kingdom Metazoa; phylum Chordata; class Mammalia; order Primates; family Lemuridae; genus Lemur; species Lemur catta. Next base: position 27,925,348 of record NC_059137.1, read on the forward strand.
TGTCACCACCGTTTCAAGAACGGGAGCCCTTTTCAACCATTAACGTAAGAATCCTTCCTTGGAGATGAGATATTTTTCTCGGGTGGCAAGTGCAGGGCCTCTGTCAATCCTGGGTTTGTTGGAGTAGCGCCAGACATGAGAAGTGCGCCTTTGTGGGACAGGTGAATAGTGCGGATCCTGTTTCAGTCTAAAGACTGAAACAGGATCCGCACTTTTCACCGTTCCTTTCAGAATCATTTGATTCATCAGCTAGGAACGGTGATTCCTTCTCCAGACCAATCGAAGGCTAGGCCAATGTAACTCGATCTTTCCAAGAGGTGTGTGGCACAACTTTTGAAAGAAGCGCTAGGTGGAGAACTGTTTGGTATTTTTCCGTAGCACTTTTCACCGTAATTGTCCTAAATTGGTCTCTCCATCCTTAAGCATACGAGAGTTTTCACAGACGAAAGCAGGCTGAGGCCCAGTAAACTTGGCATTTCCAATAGTTGGTCCTAGAGACTACAAAGAAAGTGTTCTTTTAAGTAGTGTTCCACTGTGGTTTCACCATGATTTTCAGAACCCGAGCAGGTTTCTCGCATTAGCATAAGAATCCTGCCTGGTAGTTGAGATTTCTGGGTGGGGTGTAAGTGCGGGGCTTCTGTCAGCCCTGCCTTTGATTTGTTTACCTCCAGAGTTGGTAAGTGCATATTTGCCTGAGGTGGGAAAAGTGTGGATCGTGCTTCAGATTTCATCCTGACCCTTCTGAAATCACCAGTATGCTGGTAAGTATTGGACATTTCCATAGCGTTTTGCACCGTAATAGTCATGAGGTCGGTCTCTGCATCCTGAAGCCTATGATGCTTTTCACAGAGAACCCTCTGTTGAGGCCCAGGGAACTTGGTGTTTCCCAAACCTGGCACCGGAGCCTTGGAAGATAGGATTGTTTTCAGCATTATTTCACCATCCTTTCACCACCGTTTCAAGAACGGGAGCCCTTTACATCCGTTAGCATAAGAATCCTTCTTTGGAGATGAGATATTTTTCTGGGGTGGCAAGTGCAGGGCCTCTGTCAGTCCTGGGTTTGTTGGACTAGCGCCAGACATGAGAAGTGCGCCTTTGTGGGACAGGTGAATAGTGCGGATCCTGTTTCAGTCTAAAGACTGAAACAGGATCCGCACTTTTCACCGTTCCTTTCAGCATCGTTTGATTCATCAGCTAGGAACGGCGATTCCTTCTCCAGACCAATCGAAGGCTAGGCCAGAGTAACTGGATCTTTCCAAGAGGTGTGTGGCACAACTTTTGAAAGAACCGCTAGGTGGAGAACTATTTGGTATTTTTCCGTAGCACTTTTCACCGTAATTGTCCTAATGTTGGTCTCTGCCTCCTGAAGCATACAAGAGTTTTCACAGACGAAAGCAGGCTGAGGCCCAGGAAACGTGGCATTTCCAGTAGGTGGTCCTAGAGACTACAAGGAAAGTGTTCTTTTAAGTATTATTCCACTGTGGTTTCACCATGATTTTCAGAACTCGAGCAGGTTTCTGGCATTAGCATAAGAATCCTGCCCGGTAGTTGAGATTTCTGGGTGGGGTGTAAGTGCGGGGCTTCTGTCATCCCTGCCTTTGATTTCTTTACCTCCAGAGTTGGTAAGTGCATATTTGCCTGAGGTGGGAAAAGTGTAGATCGTGCTTCAGATTTCATCCTGACCCTCTTGAATTCACCAGTATGCCGGCAATTATTTGCCATTTCCATAGCGTTTTGCACCGTAATAGTCATGAGGTCCGTCTCTGCAACCTGAAGCCTATGACGCTTTTAGCAGAGAACCCTCTGCTGAGGCCCAGGGAACCTGGTATTTCCCATACCTGGCACCGCAGCCTTGGAAGAGAGGATTGTTTTCAGTATTATTTCACCATCGTGTCACCACCGTTTCAAGAACGGGAGCCCTTTTCAACCATTAACGTAAGAATCCTTCTTTGGAGATGAGATATTTTTCTCGGGTGGCAAGTGCAGGGCCTCTGTCAATCCTGGGTTTGTTGGAGTAGCGCCAGACATGAGAAGTGCGCCTTTGTGGGACAGGTGAATAGTGCGGATCCTGTTTCAGTCTAAAGACTGAAACAGGATCCGCACTTTTCACCGTTCCTTTCAGAATCATTTGATTCATCAGCTAGGAACGGCGATTCCTTCTCCAGACCAATCGAAGGCTAGGCCAATGTAACTCGATCTTTCCAAGAGGTGTGTGGCACAACTTTTGAAAGAAGCGCTAGGTGGAGAAGTGTTTGGTATTTTTCCGTAGCACTTTTCACCGTAATTGTCCTAAATTGGTCTCTCCATCCTTAAGCATACGAGAGTTTTCACAGACGAAAGCAGGCTGAGGCCCAGTAAACTTGGCATTTCCAATAGTTGGTCCTAGAGACTACAAAGAAAGTGTTCTTTTAAGTAGTGTTCCACTGTGGTTTCACCATGATTTTCAGAACCCGAGCAGGTTTCTCGCATTAGCATAAGAATCCTGCCTGGTAGTTGAGATTTCTGGGTGGGGTGTAAGTGCGGGGCTTCTGTCAGCCCTGCCTTTGATTTGTTTACCTCCAGAGTTGGTAAGTGCATATTTGCCTGAGGTGGGAAAAGTGTGGATCGTGCTTCAGATTTCATCCTGACCCTTCTGAAATCACCAGTATGCTGGTAAGTATTGGACATTTCCATAGCGTTTTGCACCGTAATAGTCATGAGGTCGGTCTCTGCATCCTGAAGCCTATGATGCTTTTCACAGAGAACCCTCTGTTGAGGCCCAGGGAACTTGGTGTTTCCCAAACCTGGCACCGGAGCCTTGGAAGATAGGATTGTTTTCAGCATTATTTCACCATCCTTTCACCACCGTTTCAAGAACGGGAGCCCTTTACATCCGTTAGCATAAGAATCCTTCTTTGGAGATGAGATATTTTTCTGGGGTGGCAAGTGCAGGGCCTCTGTCAGTCCTGGGTTTGTTGGACTAGCGCCAGACATGAGAAGTGCGCCTTTGTGGGACAGGTGAATAGTGCGGATCCTGTTTCAGTCTAAAGACTGAAACAGGATCCGCACTTTTCACCGTTCCTTTCAGAATCGTTTGATTCATCAGCTAGGAACGGCGATTCCTTCTCCAGACCAATCGAAGGCTAGGCCAGAGTAACTGGATCTTTCCAAGAGGTGTGTGGCACAACTTTTGAAAGAACCGCTAGGTGGAGAACTATTTGGTATTTTTCCGTAGCACTTTTCACCGTAATTGTCCTAATGTTGGTCTCTGCCTCCTGAAGCATACAAGAGTTTTCACAGACGAAAGCAGGCTGAGGCCCAGGAAACGTGGCATTTCCAGTAGGTGGTCCTAGAGACTACAAGGAAAGTGTTCTTTTAAGTATTATTCCACTGTGGTTTCACCATGATTTTCAGAACTCGAGCAGGTTTCTGGCATTAGCATAAGAATCCTGCCCGGTAGTTGAGATTTCTGGGTGGGGTGTAAGTGCGGGGCTTCTGTCATCCCTGCCTTTGATTTGTTTACCTCCAGAGTTGGTAAGTGCATATTTGCCTGAGGTGGGAAAAGTGTAGATCGTGCTTCAGATTTCATCCTGACCCTCTTGAATTCACCAGTATGCCGGCAATTATTTGCCATTTCCATAGCGTTTTGCACCGTAATAGTCATGAGGTCCGTCTCTGCAACCTGAAGCCTATGACGCTTTTAGCAGAGAACCCTCTGCTGAGGCCCAGGGAACCTGGTATTTCCCATACCTGGCACCGCAGCCTTGGAAGATAGGATTGTTTTCAGTATTATTTCACCATCGTGTCACCACCGTTTCAAGAACGGGAGCCCTTTTCAACCATTAACGTAAGAATCCTTCCTTGGAGATGAGATATTTTTCTCGGGTGGCAAGTGCAGGGCCTCTGTCAATCCTGGGTTTGTTGGAGTAGCGCCAGACATGAGAAGTGCGCCTTTGTGGGACAGGTGAATAGTGCGGATCCTGTTTCAGTCTAAAGACTGAAACAGGATCCGCACTTTTCACCGTTCCTTTCAGAATCATTTGATTCATCAGCTAGGAACGGTGATTCCTTCTCCAGACCAATCGAAGGCTAGGCCAATGTAACTCGATCTTTCCAAGAGGTGTGTGGCACAACTTTTGAAAGAAGCGCTAGGTGGAGAACTGTTTGGTATTTTTCCGTAGCACTTTTCACCGTAATTGTCCTAAATTGGTCTCTCCATCCTTAAGCATACGAGAGTTTTCACAGACGAAAGCAGGCTGAGGCCCAGTAAACTTGGCATTTCCAATAGTTGGTCCTAGAGACTACAAAGAAAGTGTTCTTTTAAGTAGTGTTCCACTGTGGTTTCACCATGATTTTCAGAACCCGAGCAGGTTTCTCGCATTAGCATAAGAATCCTGCCTGGTAGTTGAGATTTCTGGGTGGGGTGTAAGTGCAGGGCTTCTGTCAGCCCTGCCTTTGATTTGTTTACCTCCAGAGTTGGTAAGTGCATATTTGCCTGAGGTGGGAAAAGTGTGGATCGTGCTTCAGATTTCATCCTGACCCTTCTGAAATCACCAGTATGCTGGTAAGTATTGGACATTTCCATAGTGTTTTGCACCGTAATAGTCATGAGGTCGGTCTCTGCATCCTGAAGCCTATGATGCTTTTCACAGAGAACCCTCTGTTGAGGCCCAGGGAACTTGGTGTTTCCCAAACCTGGCACCGGAGCCTTGGAAGATAGGATTGTTTTCAGCATTATTTCACCATCCTTTCACCACCGTTTCAAGAACGGGAGCCCTTTACATCCGTTAGCATAAGAATCCTTCTTTGGAGATGAGATATTTTTCTGGGGTGGCAAGTGCAGGGCCTCTGTCAGTCCTGGGTTTGTTGGACTAGCGCCAGACATGAGAAGTGCGCCTTTGTGGGACAGGTGAATAGTGCGGATCCTGTTTCAGTCTAAAGACTGAAACAGGATCCGCACTTTTCACCGTTCCTTTCAGAATCGTTTGATTCATCAGCTAGGAACGGCGATTCCTTCTCCAGACCAATCGAAGGCTAGGCCAGAGTAACTGGATCTTTCCAAGAGGTGTGTGGCACAACTTTTGAAAGAACCGCTAGGTGGAGAACTATTTGGTATTTTTCCGTAGCACTTTTCACCCTAATTGTCCTAATGTTGGTCTCTGCCTCCTGAAGCATACAAGAGTTTTCACAGACGAAAGCAGGCTGAGGCCCAGGAAACGTGGCATTTCCAGTAGGTGGTCCTAGAGACTACAAGGAAAGTGTTCTTTTAAGTATTATTCCACTGTGGTTTCACCATGATTTTCAAAACTCGAGCAGGTTTCTCGCATTAGCATAAGAATCCTGCCCGGTAGTTGAGATTTCTGGGTGGGGTGTAAGTGCGGGGCTTCTGTCATCCCTGCCTTTGATTTCTTTACCTCCAGAGTTGGTAAGTGCATATTTGCCTGAGGTGGGAAAAGTGTAGATCGTGCTTCAGATTTCATCCTGACCCTCTTGAATTCACCAGTATGCCGGCAATTATTTGCCATTTCCATAGCGTTTTGCACCGTAATAGTCATGAGGTCCGTCTCTGCAACCTGAAGCCTATGACGCTTTTAGCAGAGAACCCTCTGCTGAGGCCCAGGGAACCTGGTATTTCCCATACCTGGCACCGCAGCCTTGGAAGAGAGGATTGTTTTCAGTATTATTTCACCATCGTGTCACCACCGTTTCAAGAACGGGAGCCCTTTTCAACCATTAACGTAAGAATCCTTCTTTGGAGATGAGATATTTTTCTCGGGTGGCAAGTGCAGGGCCTCTGTCAATCCTGGGTTTGTTGGAGTAGCGCCAGACATGAGAAGTGCGCCTTTGTGGGACAGGTGAATAGTGCGGATCCTGTTTCAGTCTAAAGACTGAAACAGGATCCGCACTTTTCACCGTTCCTTTCAGAATCATTTGATTCATCAGCTAGGAACGGTGATTCCTTCTCCAGACCAATCGAAGGCTAGGCCAATGTAACTCGATCTTTCCAAGAGGTGTGTGGCACAACTTTTGAAAGAAGCGCTAGGTGGAGAACTGTTTGGTATTTTTCCGTAGCACTTTTCACCGTAATTGTCCTAAATTGGTCTCTCCATCCTTAAGCATACGAGAGTTTTCACAGACGAAAGCAGGCTGAGGCCCAGTAAACTTGGCATTTCCAATAGTTGGTCCTAGAGACTACAAAGAAAGTGTTCTTTTAAGTAGTGTTCCACTGTGGTTTCACCATGATTTTCAGAACCCGAGCAGGTTTCTCGCATTAGCATAAGAATCCTGCCTGGTAGTTGAGATTTCTGGGTGGGGTGTAAGTGCGGGGCTTCTGTCAGCCCTGCCTTTGATTTGTTTACCTCCAGAGTTGGTAAGTGCATATTTGCCTGAGGTGGGAAAAGTGTGGATCGTGCTTCAGATTTCATCCTGACCCTTCTGAAATCACCAGTATGCTGGTAAGTATTGGACATTTCCATAGCGTTTTGCACCGTAATAGTCATGAGGTCGGTCTCTGCATCCTGAAGCCTATGATGCTTTTCACAGAGAACCCTCTGTTGAGGCCCAGGGAACTTGGTGTTTCCCAAACCTGGCACCGGAGCCTTGGAAGATAGGATTGTTTTCAGCATTATTTCACCATCCTTTCACCACCGTTTCAAGAACGGGAGCCCTTTACATCCGTTAGCATAAGAATCCTTCTTTGGAGATGAGATATTTTTCTGGGGTGGCAAGTGCAGGGCCTCTGTCAGTCCTGGGTTTGTTGGACTAGCGCCAGACATGAGAAGTGCGCCTTTGTGGGACAGGTGAATAGTGCGGATCCTGTTTCAGTCTAAAGACTGAAACAGGATCCGCACCTTTCACCGTTCCTTTCAGCATCGTTTGATTCATCAGCTAGGAACGGCGATTCCTTCTCCAGACCAATCGAAGGCTAGGCCAGAGTAACTGGATCTTTCCAAGAGGTGTGTGGCACAACTTTTGAAAGAACCGCTAGGTGGAGAACTATTTGGTATTTTTCCGTAGCACTTTTCACCGTAATTGTCCTAATGTTGGTCTCTGCCTCCTGAAGCATACAAGAGTTTTCACAGACGAAAGCAGGCTGAGGCCCAGTAAACGTGGCATTTCCAGTAGGTGGTCCTAGAGACTACAAGGAAAGTGTTCTTTTAAGTATTATTCCACTGTGGTTTCACCATGATTTTCAGAACTCGAGCAGGCTTCTCGCATTAGCATAAGAATCCTGCCTGGTAGTTGAGATTTCTGGGTGGGGTGTAAGTGCGGGGCTTCTGTCATCCCTGCCTTTGATTTCTTTACCTCCAGAGTTGGTAAGTGCATATTTGCCTGAGGTGGGAAAAGTGTAGATCGTGCTTCAGATTTCATCCTGACCCTCTTGAATTCACCAGTATGCCGGCAATTATTTGCCATTTCCATAGCGTTTTGCACCGTAATAGTCATGAGGTCCGTCTCTGCAACCTGAAGCCTATGACGCTTTTAGCAGAGAACCCTCTGCTGAGGCCCAGGGAACCTGGTATTTCCCATACCTGGCACCGCAGCCTTGGAAGATAGGATTGTTTTCAGTGTTATTTCACCATCGTGTCACCACCGTTTCAAGAACGGGAGCCCTTTTCAACCATTAACGTAAGAATCCTTCTTTGGAGATGAGATATTTTTCTCGGGTGGCAAGTGCAGGGCCTCTGTCAATCCTGGGTTTGTTGGAGTAGCGCCAGACATGAGAAGTGCGCCTTTGTGGGACAGGTGAATAGTGCGGATCCTGTTTCAGTCTAAAGACTGAAACAGGATCCGCACTTTTCACCGTTCCTTTCAGAATCATTTGATTCATCAGCTAGGAACGGCGATTCCTTCTCCAGACCAATCGAAGGCTAGGCCAATGTAACTCGATCTTTCCAAGAGGTGTGTGGCACAACTTTTGAAAGAAGCGCTAGGTGGAGAACTGTTTGGTATTTTTCCGTAGCACTTTTCACCGTAATTGTCCTAAATTGGTCTCTCCATCCTTAAGCATACGAGAGTTTTCACAGACGAAAGCAGGCTGAGGCCCAGTAAACTTGGCATTTCCAATAGTTGGTCCTAGAGACTACAAAGAAAGTGTTCTTTTAAGTAGTGTTCCACTGTGGTTTCACCATGATTTTCAGAACCCGAGCAGGTTTCTCGCATTAGCATAAGAATCCTGCCTGGTAGTTGAGATTTCTGGGTGGGGTGTAAGTGCGGGGCTTCTGTCAGCCCTGCCTTTGATTTGTTTACCTCCAGAGTTGGTAAGTGCATATTTGCCTGAGGTGGGAAAAGTGTGGATCGTGCTTCAGATTTCATCCTGACCCTTCTGAAATCACCAGTATGCTGGTAAGTATTGGACATTTCCATAGCGTTTTGCACCGTAATAGTCATGAGGTCGGTCTCTGCATCCTGAAGCCTATGATGCTTTTCACAGAGAACCCTCTGTTGAGGCCCAGGGAACTTGGTGTTTCCCAAACCTGGCACCGGAGCCTTGGAAGATAGGATTGTTTTCAGCATTATTTCACCATCCTTTCACCACCGTTTCAAGAACGGGAGCCCTTTACATCCGTTAGCATAAGAATCCTTCTTTGGAGATGAGATATTTTTCTGGGGTGGCAAGTGCAGGGCCTCTGTCAGTCCTGGGTTTGTTGGACTAGCGCCAGACATGAGAAGTGCGCCTTTGTGGGACAGGTGAATAGTGCGGATCCTGTTTCAGTCTAAAGACTGAAACAGGATCCGCACTTTTCACCGTTCCTTTCAGAATCGTTTGATTCATCAGCTAGGAACGGCGATTCCTTCTCCAGACCAATCGAAGGCTAGGCCAGAGTAACTGGATCTTTCCAAGAGGTGTGTGGCACAACTTTTGAAAGAACCGCTAGGTGGAGAACTATTTGGTATTTTTCCGTAGCACTTTTCACCGTAATTGTCCTAATGTTGGTCTCTGCCTCCTGAAGCATACAAGAGTTTTCACAGACGAAAGCAGGCTGAGGCCCAGGAAACGTGGCATTTCCAGTAGGTGGTCCTAGAGACTACAAGGAAAGTGTTCTTTTAAGTATTATTCCACTGTGGTTTCACCATGATTTTCAGAACTCGAGCAGGTTTCTCGCATTAGCATAAGAATCCTGCCCGGTAGTTGAGATTTCTGGGTGGGGTGTAAGTGCGGGGCTTCTGTCATCCCTGCCTTTGATTTCTTTACCTCCAGAGTTGGTAAGTGCATATTTGCCTGAGGTGGGAAAAGTGTAGATCGTGCTTCAGATTTCATCCTGACCCTCTTGAATTCACCAGTATGCCGGCAATTATTTGCCATTTCCATAGCGTTTTGCACCGTAATAGTCATGAGGTCCGTCTCTGCAACCTGAAGCCTATGACGCTTTTAGCAGAGAACCCTCTGCTGAGGCCCAGGGAACCTGGTATTTCCCATACCTGGCACCGCAGCCTTGGAAGAGAGGATTGTTTTCAGTATTATTTCACCATCGTGTCACCACCGTTTCAAGAACGGGAGCCCTTTTCAACCATTAACGTAAGAATCCTTCCTTGGAGATGAGATATTTTTCTCGGGTGGCAAGTGCAGGGCCTCTGTCAATCCTGGGTTTGTTGGAGTAGCGCCAGACATGAGAAGTGCGCCTTTGTGGGACAGGTGAATAGTGCGGATCCTGTTTCAGTCTAAAGACTGAAACAGGATCCGCACTTTTCACCGTTCCTTTCAGAATCATTTGATTCATCAGCTAGGAACGGTGATTCCTTCTCCAGACCAATCGAAGGCTAGGCCAATGTAACTCGATCTTTCCAAGAGGTGTGTGGCACAACTTTTGAAAGAAGCGCTAGGTGGAGAACTGTTTGGTATTTTTCCGTAGCACTTTTCACCGTAATTGTCCTAAATTGGTCTCTCCATCCTTAAGCATACGAGAGTTTTCACAGACGAAAGCAGGCTGAGGCCCAGTAAACTTGGCATTTCCAATAGTTGGTCCTAGAGACTACAAAGAAAGTGTTCTTTTAAGTAGTGTTCCACTGTGGTTTCACCATGATTTTCAGAACCCGAGCAGGTTTCTCGCATTAGCATAAGAATCCTGCCTGGTAGTTGAGATTTCTGGGTGGGGTGTAAGTGCGGGGCTTCTGTCAGCCCTGCCTTTGATTTGTTTACCTCCAGAGTTGGTAAGTGCATATTTGCCTGAGGTGGGAAAAGTGTGGATCGTGCTTCAGATTTCATCCTGACCCTTCTGAAATCACCAGTATGCTGGTAAGTATTGGACATTTCCATAGCGTTTTGCACCGTAATAGTCATGAGGTCGGTCTCTGCATCCTGAAGCCTATGATGCTTTTCACAGAGAACCCTCTGTTGAGGCCCAGGGAACTTGGTGTTTCCCAAACCTGGCACCGGAGCCTTGGAAGATAGGATTGTTTTCAGCATTATTTCACCATCCTTTCACCACCGTTTCAAGAACGGGAGCCCTTTACATCCGTTAGCATAAGAATCCTTCTTTGGAGATGAGATATTTTTCTGGGGTGGCAAGTGCAGGGCCTCTGTCAGTCCTGGGTTTGTTGGACTAGCGCCAGACATGAGAAGTGCGCCTTTGTGGGACAGGTGAATAGTGCGGATCCTGTTTCAGTCTAAAGACTGAAACAGGATCCGCACTTTTCACCGTTCCTTTCAGAATCGTTTGATTCATCAGCTAGGAACGGCGATTCCTTCTCCAGACCAATCGAAGGCTAGGCCAGAGTAACTGGATCTTTCCAAGAGGTGTGTGGCACAACTTTTGAAAGAACCGCTAGGTGGAGAACTATTTGGTATTTTTCCGTAGCACTTTTCACCGTAATTGTCCTAATGTTGGTCTCTGCCTCCTGAAGCATACAAGAGTTTTCACAGACGAAAGCAGGCTGAGGCCCAGGAAACGTGGCATTTCCAGTAGGTGGTCCTAGAGACTACAAGGAAAGTGTTCTTTTAAGTATTATTCCACTGTGGTTTCACCATGATTTTCAGAACTCGAGCAGGTTTCTGGCATTAGCATAAGAATCCTGCCCGGTAGTTGAGATTTCTGGGTGGGGTGTAAGTGCGGGGCTTCTGTCATCCCTGCCTTTGATTTGTTTACCTCCAGAGTTGGTAAGTGCATATTTGCCTGAGGTGGGAAAAGTGTAGATCGTGCTTCAGATTTCATCCTGACCCTCTTGAATTCACCAGTATGCCGGCAATTATTTGCCATTTCCATAGCGTTTTGCACCGTAATAGTCATGAGGTCCGTCTCTGCAACCTGAAGCCTATGACGCTTTTAGCAGAGAACCCTCTGCTGAGGCCCAGGGAACCTGGTATTTCCCATACCTGGCACCGCAGCCTTGGAAGATAGGATTGTTTTCAGTATTATTTCACCATCGTGTCACCACCGTTTCAAGAACGGGAGCCCTTTTCAACCATTAACGTAAGAATCCTTCCTTGGAGATGAGATATTTTTCTCGGGTGGCAAGTGCAGGGCCTCTGTCAATCCTGGGTTTGTTGGAGTAGCGCCAGACATGAGAAGTGCGCCTTTGTGGGACAGGTGAATAGTGCGGATCCTGTTTCAGTCTAAAGACTGAAACAGGATCCGCACTTTTCACCGTTCCTTTCAGAATCATTTGATTCATCAGCTAGGAACGGTGATTCCTTCTCCAGACCAATCGAAGGCTAGGCCAATGTAACTCGATCTTTCCAAGAGGTGTGTGGCACAACTTTTGAAAGAAGCGCTAGGTGGAGAACTGTTTGGTATTTTTCCGTAGCACTTTTCACCGTAATTGTCCTAAATTGGTCTCTCCATCCTTAAGCATACGAGAGTTTTCACAGACGAAAGCAGGCTGAGGCCCAGTAAACTTGGCATTTCCAATAGTTGGTCCTAGAGACTACAAAGAAAGTGTTCTTTTAAGTAGTGTTCCACTGTGGTTTCACCATGATTTTCAGAACCCGAGCAGGTTTCTCGCATTAGCATAAGAATCCTGCCTGGTAGTTGAGATTTCTGGGTGGGGTGTAAGTGCGGGGCTTCTGTCAGCCCTGCCTTTGATTTGTTTACCTCCAGAGTTGGTAAGTGCATATTTGCCTGAGGTGGGAAAAGTGTGGATCGTGCTTCAGATTTCATCCTGACCCTTCTGAAATCACCAGTATGCTGGTAAGTATTGGACATTTCCATAGCGTTTTGCACGGTAATAGTCATGAGGTCGGTCTCTGCATCCTGAAGCCTATGATGCTTTTCACAGAGAACCCTCTGTTGAGGCCCAGGGAACTTGGTGTTTCCCAAACCTGGCACCGGAGCCTTGGAAGATAGGATTGTTTTCAGCATTATTTCACCATCCTTTCACCACCGTTTCAAGAACGGGAGCCCTTTACATCCGTTAGCATAAGAATCCTTCTTTGGAGATGAGATATTTTTCTGGGGTGGCAAGTGCAGGGCCTCTGTCAGTCCTGGGTTTGTTGGACTAGCGCCAGACATGAGAAGTGCGCCTTTGTGGGACAGGTGAATAGTGCGGATCCTGTTTCAGTCTAAAGACTGAAACAGGATCCGCACTTTTCACCGTTCCTTTCAGCATCGTTTGATTCATCAGCTAGGAACGGCGATTCCTTCTCCAGACCAATCGAAGGCTAGGCCAGAGTAACTGGATCTTTCCAAGAGGTGTGTGGCACAACTTTTGAAAGAACCGCTAGGTGGAGAACTATTTGGTATTTTTCCGTAGCACTTTTCACCGTAATTGTCCTAATGTTGGTCTCTGCCTCCTGAAGCATACAAGAGTTTTCACAGACGAAAGCAGGCTGAGGCCCAGGAAACGTGGCATTTCCAGTAGGTGGTCCTAGAGACTACAAGGAAAGTGTTCTTTTAAGTATTATTCCACTGTGGTTTCACCATGATTTTCAGAACTCGAGCAGGTTTCTGGCATTAGCATAAGAATCCTGCCTGGTAGTTGAGATTTCTGGGTGGGGTGTAAGTGCGGGGCTTCTGTCATCCCTGCCTTTGATTTGTTTACCTCCAGAGTTGGTAAGTGCATATTTGCCTGAGGTGGGAAAAGTGTAGATCGTGCTTCAGATTTCATCCTGACCCTCTTGAATTCACCAGTATGCCGGCAATTATTTGCCATTTCCATAGCGTTTTGCACCGTAATAGTCATGAGGTCCGTCTCTGCAACCTGAAGCCTATGACGCTTTTAGCAGAGAACCCTCTGCTGAGGCCCAGGGAACCTGGTATTTCCCATACCTGGCACCGCAGCCTTGGAAGATAGGATTGTTTTCAGTATTATTTCACCATCGTGTCACCACCGTTTCAAGAACGGGAGCCCTTTTCAACCATTAACGTAAGAATCCTTCCTTGGAGATGAGATATTTTTCTCGGGTGGCAAGTGCAGGGCCTCTGTCAATCCTGGGTTTGTTGGAGTAGCGCCAGACATGAGAAGTGCGCCTTTGTGGGACAGGTGAATAGTGCGGATCCTGTTTCAGTCTAAAGACTGAAACAGGATCCGCACTTTTCACCGTTCCTTTCAGAATCATTTGATTCATCAGCTAGGAACGGCGATTCCTTCTCCAGACCAATCGAAGGCTAGGCCAATGTAACTCGATCTTTCCAAGAGGTGTGTGGCACAACTTTTGAAAGAAGCGCTAGGTGGAGAACTGTTTGGTATTTTTCCGTAGCACTTTTCACCGTAATTGTCCTAAATTGGTCTCTCCATCCTTAAGCATACGAGAGTTTTCACAGACGAAAGCAGGCTGAGGCCCAGTAAACTTGGCATTTCCAATAGTTGGTCCTAGAGACTACAAAGAAAGTGTTCTTTTAAGTAGTGTTCCACTGTGGTTTCACCATGATTTTCAGAACCCGAGCAGGTTTCTCGCATTAGCATAAGAATCCTGCCTGGTAGTTGAGATTTCTGGGTGGGGTGTAAGTGCGGGGCTTCTGTCAGCCCTGCCTTTGATTTGTTTACCTCCAGAGTTGGTAAGTGCATATTTGCCTGAGGTGGGAAAAGTGTGGATCGTGCTTCAGATTTCATCCTGACCCTTCTGAAATCACCAGTATGCTGGTAAGTATTGGACATTTCCATAGCGTTTTGCACCGTAATAGTCATGAGGTCGGTCTCTGCATCCTGAAGCCTATGATGCTTTTCACAGAGAACCCTCTGTTGAGGCCCAGGGAACTTGGTGTTTCCCAAACCTGGCACCGGAGCCTTGGAAGATAGGATTGTTTTCAGCATTATTTCACCATCCTTTCACCACCGTTTCAAGAACGGGAGCCCTTTACATCCGTTAGCATAAGAATCCTTCTTTGGAGATGAGATATTTTTCTGGGGTGGCAAGTGCAGGGCCTCTGTCAGTCCTGGGTTTGTTGGACTAGCGCCAGACATGAGAAGTGCGCCTTTGTGGGACAGGTGAATAGTGCGGATCCTGTTTCAGTCTAAAGACTGAAACAGGATCCGCACTTTTCACCGTTCCTTTCAGAATCGTTTGATTCATCAGCTAGGAACGGCGATTCCTTCTCCAGACCAATCGAAGGCTAGGCCAGAGTAACTGGATCTTTCCAAGAGGTGTGTGGCACAACTTTTGAAAGAAAAGCTAGGTGGAGAACTATTTGGTATTTTTCCGTAGCACTTTTCACCCTAATTGTCCTAATGTTGGTCTCTGCCTCCTGAAGCATACAAGAGTTTTCACAGACGAAAGCAGGCTGAGGCCCAGGAAACGTGGCATTTCCAGTAGGTGGTCCTAGAGACTACAAGGAAAGTGTTCTTTTAAGTATTATTCCACTGTGGTTTCACCATGATTTTCAGAACTCGAGCAGGTTTCTGGCATTAGCATAAGAATCCTGCCCGGTAGTTGAGATTTCTGGGTGGGGTGTAAGTGCGGGGCTTCTGTCATCCCTGCCTTTGATTTGTTTACCTCCAGAGTTGGTAAGTGCATATTTGCCTGAGGTGGGAAAAGTGTAGATCGTGCTTCAGATTTCATCCTGACCCTCTTGAATTCACCAGTATGCCGGCAATTATTTGCCATTTCCATAGCGTTTTGCACCGTAATAGTCATGAGGTCCGTCTCTGCAACCTGAAGCCTATGACGCTTTTAGCAGAGAACCCTCTGCTGAGGCCCAGGGAACCTGGTATTTCCCATACCTGGCACCGCAGCCTTGGAAGAGAGGATTGTTTTCAGTATTATTTCACCATCGTGTGACCACCGTTTCAAGAACGGGAGCCCTTTTCAACCATTAACGTAAGAATCCTTCTTTGGAGATGAGATATTTGTCTCGGGTGGCAAGTGCAGGGCCTCTGTCAATCCTGGGTTTGTTGGAGTAGCGCCAGACATGAGAAGTGCGCCTTTGTGGGACAGGTGAATAGTGCGGATCCTGTTTCAGTCTAAAGACTGAAACAGGATCCGCACTTTTCACCGTTCCTTTCAGAATCATTTGATTCATCAGCTAGGAACGGCGATTCCTTCTCCAGACCAATCGAAGGCTAGGCCAATGTAACTCGATCTTTCCAAGAGGTGTGTGGCACAACTTTTGAAGGAAGCGCTAGGTGGAGAACTGTTTGGTATTTTTCCGTAGCACTTTTCACCGTAATTGTCCTAAATTGGTCTCTCCATCCTTAAGCATACGAGAGTTTTCACAGACGAAAGCAGGCTGAGGCCCAGTAAACTTGGCATTTCCAATAGTTGGTCCTAGAGACTACAAAGAAAGTGTTCTTTTAAGTAGTGTTCCACTGTGGTTTCACCATGATTTTCAGAACCCGAGCAGGTTTCTCGCATTAGCATAAGAATCCTGCCTGGTAGTTGAGATTTCTGGGTGGGGTGTAAGTGCGGGGCTTCTGTCAGCCCTGCCTTTGATTTGTTTACCTCCAGAGTTGGTAAGTGCATATTTGCCTGAGGTGGGAAAAGTGTGGATCGTGCTTCAGATTTCATCCTGACCCTTCTGAAATCACCAGTATGCTGGTAAGTATTGGACATTTCCATAGCGTTTTGCACCGTAATAGTCATGTGGTCGGTCTCTGCATCCTGAAGCCTATGATGCTTTTCACAGAGAACCCTCTGTTGAGGCCCAGGGAACTTGGTGTTTCCCAAACCTGGCACCGGAGCCTTGGAAGATAGGATTGTTTTCAGCATTATTTCACCATCCTTTCACCACCGTTTCAAGAACGGGAGCCCTTTACATCCGTTAGCATAAGAATCCTTCTTTGGAGATGAGATATTTTTCTGGGGTGGCAAGTGCAGGGCCTCTGTCAGTCCTGGGTTTGTTGGACTAGCGCCAGACATGAGAAGTGCGCCTTTGTGGGACAGGTGAATAGTGCGGATCCTGTTTCAGTCTAAAGACTGAAACAGGATCCGCACTTTTCACCGTTCCTTTCAGAATCGTTTGATTCATCAGCTAGGAACGGCGATTCCTTCTCCAGACCAATCGAAGGCTAGGCCAATGTAACTCGATCTTTCCAAGAGGTGTGTGGCACAACTTTTGAAAGAAGCGCTAGGTGGAGAACTGTTTGGTATTTTTCCGTAGCACTTTTCACCGTAATTGTCCTAAATTGGTCTCTCCATCCTTAAGCATACGAGAGTTTTCACAGACGAAAGCAGGCTGAGGCCCAGTAAACTTGGCATTTCCAATAGTTGGTCCTAGAGACTACAAAGAAAGTGTTCTTTTAAGTAGTGTTCCACTGTGGTTTCACCATGATTTTCAGAACCCGAGCAGGTTTCTCGCATTAGCATAAGAATCCTGCCTGGTAGTTGAGATTTCTGGGTGGGGTGTAAGTGCGGGGCTTCTGTCAGCCCTGCCTTTGATTTGTTTACCTCCAGAGTTGGTAAGTGCATATTTGCCTGAGGTGGGAAAATTGTGGATCGTGCTTCAGATTTCATCCTGACCCTTCTGAAATCACCAGTATGCTGGTAAGTATTGGACATTTCCATAGCGTTTTGCATCGTAATAGTCATGAGGTCGGTCTCTGCATCCTGAAGCCTATGATGCTTTTCACAGAGAACCCTCTGTTGAGGCCCAGGGAACTTGGTGTTTCCCAAACCTGGCACCGGAGCCTTGGAAGATAGGATTGTTTTCAGCATTATTTCACCATCCTTTCACCACCGTTTCAAGAACGGGAGCCCTTTACATCCGTTAGCATAAGAATCCTTCTTTGGAGATGAGATATTTTTCTGGGGTGGCAAGTGCAGGGCCTCTGTCAGTCCTGGGTTTGTTGGACTAGTGCCAGACATGAGAAGTGCGCCTTTGTGGGACAGGTGAATAGTGCGGATCCTGTTTCAGTCTAAAGACTGAAACCGGATCCGCTCTTTTCACCGTTCCTTTCAGAATCATTTGATTCATCAGCTAGGAACGGCGATTCCTTCTCCAGACCAATCGAAGGCTAGGCCAGAGTAACTGGATCTTTCCAAGAGGTGTGTGGCACAACTTTTGAAAGAACCGCTAGGTGGAGAACTATTTGGTATTTTTCCGTAGCACTTTTCACCGTAATTGTCCTAATGTTGGTCTCTGCCTCCTGAAGCATACAAGAGTTTTCACAGACGAAAGCAGGCTGAGGCCCAGTAAACGTGGCATTTCCAGTAGGTGGTCCTAGAGACTACAAGGAAAGTGTTCTTTTAAGTATTATTCCACTGTGGTTTCACCATGATTTTCAGAACTCGAGCAGGTTTCTCGCATTAGCATAAGAATCCTGCCTGGTAGTTGAGATTTCTGGGTGGGGTGTAAGTGCGGGGCTTCTGTCATCCCTGCCTTTGATTTCTTTACCTCCAGAGTTGGTAAGTGCATATTTGCCTGAGGTGGGAAAAGTGTAGATCGTGCTTCAGATTTCATCCTGACCCTCTTGAATTGACCAGTATGCCGGCAATTATTTGCCATTTCCATAGCGTTTTGCACCGTAATAGTCATGAGGTCCGTCTCTGCAACCTGAAGCCTATGACGCTTTTAGCAGAGAACCCTCTGCTGAGGCCCAGGGAACCTGGTATTTCCCATACCTGGCACCGCAGCCTTGGAAGATAGGATTGTTTTCAGTATTATTTCACCATCGTGTCACCACCGTTTCAAGAACGGGAGCCCTTTTCAACCATTAACGTAAGAATCCTTCTTTGGAGATGAGATATTTTTCTCGGGTGGCAAGTGCAGGGCCTCTGTCAATCCTGGGTTTGTTGGAGTAGCGCCAGACATGAGAAGTGCGCCTTTGTGGGACAGGTGAATAGTGCGGATCCTGTTTCAGTCTAAAGACTGAAACAGGATCCGCACTTTTCACCGTTCCTTTCAGAATCATTTGATTCATCAGCTAGGAACGGTGATTCCTTCTCCAGACCAATCGAAGGCTAGGCCAATGTAACTCGATCTTTGCAAGAGGTGTGTGGCAAAACTTTTGAAAGAACCGCTAGGTGGAGAACTGTTTGGTATTTTTCCGTAGCACTTTTCACCTTAATTGTCCTACATTGGTCTCTCCATCCTTAAGCATACGAGAGTTTTCACAGACGAAAGCAGGCTGAGGCCCAGTAAACTTGGCATTTCCAATAGTTGGTCCTAGAGACTACAAAGAAAGTGTTCTTTTAAGTAGTGTTCCACTGTGGTTTCACCATGATTTTCAGAACCCGAGCAGGTTTCTCGCATTAGCATAAGAATCCTGCCTGGTAGTTGAGATTTCTGGGTGGGGTGTAAGTGCGGGGCTTCTGTCAGCCCTGCCTTTGATTTCTTTACCTCCAGAGTTGGTAAGTGCATATTTGCCTGAGGTGGGAAAAGTGTGGATCGTGCTTCAGATTTCATCCTGACCCTTCTGAAATCACCAGTATGCTGGTAAGTATTGGACATTTCCATAGCGTTTTGCACCGTAATAGTCATGAGGTCGGTCTCTGCATCCTGAAGCCTATGATGCTTTTCACAGAGAACCCTCTGTTGAGGCCCAGGGAACTTGGTGTTTCCCAAACCTGGCACCGGAGCCTTGGAAGATAGGATTGTTTTCAGCATTATTTCACCATCCTTTCACCACCGTTTCAAGAACGGGAGCCCTTTACATCCGTTAGCATAAGAATCCTTCTTTGGAGATGAGATATTTTTCTGGGGTGGCAAGTGCAGGGCCTCTGTCAGTCCTGGGTTTGTTGGAGTAGCGCCAGACATGAGAAGTGCGCCTTTGTGGGACAGGTGAATAGTGCGGATCCTGTTTCAGTCTAAAGACTGAAACAGGATCCGCACTTTTCACCGTTCCTTTCAGAATCATTTGATTCATCAGCTAGGAACGGTGATTCCTTCTCCAGACCAATCGAAGGCTAGGCCAATGTAACTCGATCTTACCAAGAGGTGTGTGGCACAACTTTTGAAAGAAGCGCTAGGTGGAGAACTGTTTGGTATTTTTCCGTAGCACCTTTCACCGTAATTGTCCTAAATTGGTCTCTCCATCCTTAAGCATACGAGAGTTTTCACAGACGAAAGCCGGCTGAGGCCCAGTAAACTTGGCATTTCCAATAGTTGGTCCTAGAGACTACAAAGAAAGTGTTCTTTTAAGTAGTGTTCCACTGTGGTTTCACCATGATTTTCAGAACCCGAGCAGGTTTCTCGCATTAGCATAAGAATCCTGCCTGGTAGTTGAGATTTCTGGGTGGGGTGTAAGTGCGGGGCTTCTGTCAGCCCTGCCTTTGATTTGTTTACCTCCAGAGTTGGTAAGTGCATATTTGCCTGAGGTGGGAAAAGTGTGGATCGTGCTTCAGATTTCATCCTGACCCTTCTGAAATCACCAGTATGCTGGTAAGTATTGGACATTTCCGTAGCGTTTTGCACCGTAATAGTCATGAGGTCGGTCTCTGCATCCTGAAGCCTATGATGCTTTTCACAGAGAACCCTCTGTTGAGGCCCAGGGAACTTGGTGTTTCCCAAACCTGGCACCGGAGCCTTGGAAGATAGGATTGTTTTCAGCATTATTTCACCATCCTTTCACCACCGTTTCAAGAACGGGAGCCCTTTACATCCGTTAGCATAAGAATCCTTCTTTGGAGATGAGATATTTTTCTGGGGTGGCAAGTGCAGGGCCTCTGTCAGTCCTGGGTTTGTTGGAGTAGCGCCAGACATGAGAAGTGCGCCTTTGTGGGACAGGTGAATAGTGCGGATCCTGTTTCAGTCTAAAGACTGAAACAGGATCCGCACTTTTCACCGTTCCTTTCAGAATCATTTGATTCATCAGCTAGGAACGGCGATTCCTTCTCCAGACCAATCGAAGGCTAGGCCAGAGTAACTGGATCTTTCCAAGAGGTGTGTGGCACAACTTTTGAAAGAACCGCTAGGTGGAGAACTATTTGGTATTTTTCCGTAGCACTTTTCACCGTAATTGTCCTAATGTTGGTCTCTGCCTCCTGAAGCATACAAGAGTTTTCACAGACGAAAGCAGGCTGAGGCCCAGGAAACGTGGCATTTCCAGTAGGTGGTCCTAGAGACTACAAGGAAAGTGTTCTTTTAAGTATTATTCCACTGTGGTTTCACCATGATTTTCAGAACTCGAGCAGGTTTCTCGCATTAGCATAAGAATCCTGCCCGGTAGTTGAGATTTCTGGGTGGGGTGTAAGTGCGGGGCTTCTGTCATCCCTGCCTTTGATTTCTTTACCTCCAGAGTTGGTAAGTGCATATTTGCCTGAGGTAGGAAAAGTGTAGATCGTGCTTCAGATTTCATCCTGACCCTCTTGAATTCACCAGTATGCCGGCAATTATTTGCCATTTCCATAGCGTTTTGCACCGTAATAGTCATGAGGTCCGTCTCTGCAACCTGAAGCCTATGACGCTTTTAGCAGAGAACGCTCTGCTGAGGCCCAGGGAACCTGGTATTTCCCATACCTGGCCCCGCAGCCTTGGAAGAGAGGATTGTTTTCAGTATTATTTCACCATCGTGTCACCACCGTTTCAAGAACGGGAGCCCTTTTCAACCATTAACGTAAGAATCCTTCTTTGGAGATGAGATATTTGTCTCGGGTGGCAAGTGCAGGGCCTCTGTGAATCCTGGGTTTGTTGGAGTAGCGCCAGACATGAGAAGTGCGCCTTTGTGGGACAGGTGAATAGTGCGGATCCTGTTTCAGTCTAAAGACTGAAACAGGATCCGCACTTTTCACCGTTCCTTTCAGAATCATTTGATTCATCAGCTAGGAACGGTGATTCCTTCTCCAGACCAATCGAAGGCTAGGCCAATGTAACTCGATCTTTCCAAGAGGTGTGTGGCACAACTTTTGAAAGAAGCGCTAGGTGGAGAACTGTTTGGTATTTTCCCGTAGCACTTTTCACCGTAATTGTCCTAAATTGGTCTCTCCATCCTTAAGCATACGAGAGATTTCACAGACGAAAGCAGGCTGAGGCCCAGTAAACTTGGCATTTCCAATAGTTGGTCCTAGAGACTACAAAGAAAGTGTTCTTTTAAGTAGTGTTCCACTGTGGTTTCACCATGATTTTCAGAACCCGAGCAGGTTTCTCGCATTAGCATAAGAATCCTGCCTGGTAGTTGAGATTTCTGGGTGGGGTGTAAGTGCGGGGCTTCTGTCAGCCCTGCCTTTGATTTGTTTACCTCCAGAGTTGGTAAGTGCATATTTGCCTGAGGTGGGAAAAGTGTGGATCGTGCTTCAGATTTCATCCTGACCCTTCTGAAATCACCAGTATGCTGGTAAGTATTGGACATTTCCGTAGCGTTTTGCACCGTAATAGTCATGAGGTCGGTCTCTGCATCCTGAAGCCTATGATGCTTTTCACAGAGAATCCTCTGTTGAGGCCCAGGGAACTTGGTGTTTCCCAAACCTGGCACCGGAGCCTTGGAAGATAGGATTGTTTTCAGCATTATTTCACCATCCTTTCACCACCGTTTCAAGAACGGGAGCCCTTTACATCCGTTAGCATAAGAATCCTTCTTTGGAGATGAGATATTTTTCTGGGGTGGCAAGTGCAGGGCCTCTGTCAGTCCTGGGTTTGTTGGACTAGCGCCAGACATGAGAAGTGCGCCTTTGTGGGACAGGTGAATAGTGCGGATCCTGTTTCAGTCTAAAGACTGAAACAGGATCCGCACTTTTCACCGTTCCTTTCAGCATCGTTTGATTCATCAGCTAGGAAAGGCGATTCCTTCTCCAGTCCAATCGAAGGCTAGGCCAGAGTAACTGGATCTTTCCAAGAGGTGTGTGGCACAACTTTTGAAAGAACCGCTAGGTGGAGAACTATTTGGTATTTTTCCGTAGCACTTTTCACCGTAATTGTCCTAATGTTGGTCTCTGCCTCCTGAAGCATACAAGAGTTTTCACAGACGAAAGCAGGCTGAGGCCCACCCAGTAAACGTGGCATTTCCAGTAGGTGGTCCTAGAGACTACAAGGAAAGTGTTCTTTTAAGTATTATTCCACTGTGGTTTCACCATGATTTTCAGAACTCGAGCAGGTTTCTCGCATTAGCATAAGAATCCTGCCTGGTAGTTGAGATTTCTGGGTGGGGTGTAAGTGCGGGGCTTCTGTCATCCCTGCCTTTGATTTGTTTACCTCCAGAGTTGGTAAGTGCATATTTGCCTGAGGTGGGAAAAGTGTGGATCGTGCTTCAGATTTCATCCTGACCCTTCTGAAATCACCAGTATGCTGGTAAGTATTGGACATTTCCATAGCGTTTTGCACGGTAATAGTCATGAGGTCGGTCTCTGCATCCTGAAGCCTATGATGCTTTTCACAGAGAACCCTCTGTTGAGGCCCAGGGAACTTGGTGTTTCCCAAACCTGGCACCGGAGCCTTGGAAGATAGGATTGTTTTCAGCATTATTTCACCATCCTTTCACCACCGTTTCAAGAACGGGAGCCCTTTACATCCGTTAGCATAAGAATCCTTCTTTGGAGATGAGATATTTTTCTGGGGTGGCAAGTGCAGGGCCTCTGTCAGTCCTGGGTTTGTTGGACTAGCGCCAGACATGAGAAGTGCGCCTTTGTGGGACAGGTGAATAGTGCGGATCCTGTTTCAGTCTAAAGACTGAAACAGGATCCGCACTTTTCACCGTTCCTTTCAGAATCGTTTGATTCATCAGCTAGGAACGGTGATTCCTTCTCCAGACCAATCGAAGGCTAGGCCAATGTAACTCGATCTTTCCAAGAGGTGTGTGGCACAACTTTTGAAAGAAGCGCTAGGTGGAGAACTGTTTGGTATTTTTCCGTAGCACTTTTCACCGTAATTGTCCTAAATTGGTCTCTCCATCCTTAAGCATACGAGAGTTTTCACAGACGAAAGCAGGCTGAGGCCCAGTAAACTTGGCATTTCCAATAGTTGGTCCTAGAGACTACAAAGAAAGTGTTCTTTTAAGTAGTGTTCCACTGTGGTTTCACCATGATTTTCAGAACCCGAGCAGGTTTCTCGCATTAGCATAAGAATCCTGCCTGGTAGTTGAGATTTCTGGGTGGGGTGTAAGTGCGGGGCTTCTGTCAGCCCTGCCTTTGATTTGTTTACCTCCAGAGTTGGTAAGTGCATATTTGCCTGAGGTGGGAAAAGTGTGGATCGTGCTTCAGATTTCATCCTGACCCTTCTGAAATCACCAGTATGCTGGTAAGTATTGGACATTTCCATAGCGTTTTGCACCGTAATAGTCATGAGGTCGGTCTCTGCATCCTGAAGCCTATGATGCTTTTCACAGAGAACCCTCTGTTGAGGCCCAGGGAACTTGGTGTTTCCCAAACCTGGCACCGGAGCCTTGGAAGATAGGATTGTTTTCAGCATTATTTCACCATCCTTTCACCACCGTTTCAAGAACGGGAGCCCTTTACATCCGTTAGCATAAGAATCCTTCTTTGGAGATGAGATATTTTTCTGGGGTGGCAAGTGCAGGGCCTCTGTCAGTCCTGGGTTTGTTGGACTAGCGCCAGACATGAGAAGTGCGCCTTTGTGGGACAGGTGAATAGTGCGGATCCTGTTTCAGTCTAAAGACTGAAACAGGATCCGCACTTTTCACCGTTCCTTTCAGCATCGTTTGATTCATCAGCTAGGAACGGCGATTCCTTCTCCAGACCAATCGAAGGCTAGGCCAGAGTAACTGGATCTTTCCAAGAGGTGTGTGGCACAACTTTTGAAAGAACCGCTAGGTGGAGAACTATTTGGTATTTTTCCGTAGCACTTTTCACCGTAATTGTCATAATGTTGGTCTCTGCCTCCTGAAGCATACAAGAGTTTTCACAGACGAAAGCAGGCTGAGGCCCAGGAAACGTGGCATTTCCAGTAGGTGGTCCTAGAGACTACAAGGAAAGTGTTCTTTTAAGTATTATTCCACTGTGGTTTCACCATGATTTTCAGAACTCGAGCAGGTTTCTCGCATTAGCATAAGAATCCTGCCTGGTAGTTGAGATTTCTGGGTGGGGTGTAAGTGCGGGGCTTCTGTCATCCCTGCCTTTGATTTGTTTACCTCCAGAGTTGGTAAGTGCATATTTGCCTGAGGTGGGAAAAGTGTAGATCGTGCTTCAGATTTCATCCTGACCCTCTTGAATTCACCAGTATGCCGGCAATTATTTGCCATTTCCATAGGGTTTTGCACCGTAATAGTCATGAGGTCCGTCTCTGCAACCTGAAGCCTATGACGCTTTTAGCAGAGAACCCTCTGCTGAGGCCCAGGGAACCTGGTATTTCCCATACCTGGCACCGCAGCCTTGGAAGAGAGGATTGTTTTCAGTATTATTTCACCATCGTGTCACCACCGTTTCAAGAACGGGAGCCCTTTTCAACCATTAACGTAAGAATCCTTCTTTGGAGATGAGATATTTTTCTCGGGTGGCAAGTGCAGGGCCTCTGTCAATCCTGGGTTTGTTGGAGTAGCGCCAGACATGAGAAGTGCGCCTTTGTGGGACAGGTGAATAGTGCGGATCCTGTTTCAGTCTAAAGACTGAAACAGGATCCGCACTTTTCACCGTTCCTTTCAGAATCATTTGATTCATCAGCTAGGAACGGTGATTCCTTCTCCAGACCAATCGAAGGCTAGGCCAATGTAACTCGATCTTTCCAAGAGGTGTGTGGCACAACTTTTGAAAGAAGCGCTAGGTGGAGAAGTGTTTGGTATTTTTCCGTAGCACTTTTCACCGTAATTGTCCTAAATTGGTCTCTCCATCCTTAAGCATACGAGAGTTTTCACAGACGAAAGCAGGCTGAGGCCCAGTAAACTTGGCATTTCCAATAGTTGGTCCTAGAGACTACAAAGAAAGTGTTCTTTTAAGTAGTGTTCCACTGTGGTTTCACCATGATTTTCAGAACCCGAGCAGGTTTCTCGCATTAGCATAAGAATCCTGCCTGGTAGTTGAGATTTCTGGGTGGGGTGTAAGTGCGGGGCTTCTGTCAGCCCTGCCTTTGATTTGTTTACCTCCAGAGTTGGTAAGTGCATATTTGCCTGAGGTGGGAAAAGTGTGGATCGTGCTTCAGATTTCATCCTGACCCTTCTGAAATCACCAGTATGCTGGTAAGTATTGGACATTTCCATAGCGTTTTGCACCGTAATAGTCATGAGGTCGGTCTCTGCATCCTGAAGCCTATGATGCTTTTCACAGAGAACCCTCTGTTGAGGCCCAGGGAACTTGGTGTTTCCCAAACCTGGCACCGGAGCCTTGGAAGATAGGATTGTTTTCAGCATTATTTCACCATCCTTTCACCACCGTTTCAAGAACGGGAGCCCTTTACATCCGTTAGCATAAGAATCCTTCTTTGGAGATGAGATATTTTTCTGGGGTGGCAAGTGCAGGGCCTCTGTCAGTCCTGGGTTTGTTGGACTAGCGCCAGACATGGGAAGTGCGCCTTTGTGGGACAGGTGAATAGTGCGGATCCTGTTTCAGTCTAAAGACTGAAACAGGATCCGCACTTTTCACCGTTCCTTTCAGAATCATTTGATTCATCAGCTAGGAACGGCGATTCCTTCTCCAGACAAATCGAAGGCTAGGCCAGAGTAACTGGATCTTTCCAAGAGGTGTGTGGCACAACTTTTGAAAGAACCGCTAGGTGGAGAACTATTTGGTATTTTTCCGTAGCACTTTTCACCGTAATTGTCCTAATGTTGGTCTCTGCCTCCTGAAGCATACAAGAGTTTTCACAGACGAAAGCAGGCTGAGGCCCAGTAAACGTGGCATTTCCAGTAGGTGGTCCTAGAGACTACAAGGAAAGTGTTCTTTTAAGTGTTATTCCACTGTGGTTTCACCATGATTTTCAGAACTCGAGCAGGCTTCTCGCATTAGCATAAGAATCTTGCCTGGTAGTTGAGATCTCTGGGTGGGGTGTAAGTGCGGGGCTTCTGTCATCCCTGCCTTTGATTTCTTTACCTCCAGAGTTGGTAAGTGCATATTTGCCTGAGGTGGGAAAAGTGTAGATCGTGCTTCAGATTTCATCCTGACCCTCTTGAATTCACCAGTATGCCGGCAATAATTTGCCATTTCCATAGCGTTTTGCACCGTAATAGTCATGAGGTCCGTCTCTGCAACCTGAAGCCTATGACGCTTTTAGCAGAGAACCCTCTGCTGAGGCCCAGGGAACCTGGTATTTCCCATACCTGGCACCGCAGCCTTGGAAGAGAGGATTGTTTTCAGTATTATTTCACCATCGTGTCACCACCGTTTCAAGAACGGGAGCCCTTTTCAACCATTAACGTAAGAATCCTTCTTTGGAGATGAGATATTTTTCTGGGGTGGCAAGTGCAGGGCCTCTGTCAATCCTGGGTTTGTTGGAGTAGCGCCAGACATGAGAAGTGCGCCTTTGTGGGACAGGTGAATAGTGCGGATCCTGTTTCAGTCTAAAGACTGAAACAGGATCCGCACTTTTCACCGTTCCTTTCAGAATCATTTGATTCATCAGCTAGGAACGGTGATTCCTTCTCCAGACCAATCGAAGGCTAGGCCAATGTAACTCGATCTTTCCAAGAGGTGTGTGGCACAACTTTTGAAAGAAGCGCTAGGTGGAGAAGTGTTTGGTATTTTTCCGTAGCACTTTTCACCGTAATTGTCCTAAATTGGTCTCTCCATCCTTAAGCATACGAGAGTTTTCACAGACGAAAGCAGGCTGAGGCCCAGTAAACTTGGCATTTCCAATAGTTGGTCCTAGAGACTACAAAGAAAGTGTTCTTTTAAGTAGTGTTCCACTGTGGTTTCACCATGATTTTCAGAACCCGAGCAGGTTTCTCGCATTAGCATAAGAATCCTGCCTGGTAGTTGAGATTTCTGGGTGGGGTGTAAGTGCGGGGCTTCTGTCAGCCCTGCCTTTGATTTGTTTACCTCCAGAGTTGGTAAGTGCATATTTGCCTGAGGTGGGAAAAGTGTGGATCGTGCTTCAGATTTCATCCTGACCCTTCTGAAATCACCAGTATGCTGGTAAGTATTGGACATTTCCATAGCGTTTTGCACCGTAATAGTCATGAGGTCGGTCTCTGCATCCTGAAGCCTATGATGCTTTTCACAGAGAACCCTCTGTTGAGGCCCAGGGAACTTGGTGTTTCCCAAACCTGGCACCGGAGCCTTGGAAGATAGGATTGTTTTCAGCATTATTTCACCATCCTTTCACCACCGTTTCAAGAACGGGAGCCCTTTACATCCGTTAGCATAAGAATCCTTCTTTGGAGATGAGATATTTTTCTCGGGTGGCAAGTGCAGGGCCTCTGTCAGTCCTGGGTTTGTTGGACTAGCGCCAGACATGAGAAGTGCGCCTTTGTGGGACAGGTGAATAGTGCGGATCCTGTTTCAGTCTAAAGACTGAAACAGGATCCGCACTTTTCACCGTTCCTTTCAGAATCATTTGATTCATCAGCTAGGAATGGCGATTCCTTCTCCAGACCAATCGAAGGCTAGGCCAGAGTAACTGGATCTTTCCAAGAGGTGTGTGGCACAACTTTTGAAAGAACCGCTAGGTGGAGAACTATTTGGTATTTTTCCGTAGCACTTTTCACCGTAATTGTCCTAATGTTGGTCTCTGCCTCCTGAAGCATACAAGAGTTTTCACAGACGAAAGCAGGCTGAGGCCCAGGAAACGTGGCATTTCCAGTAGGTGGTCCTAGAGACTACAAGGAAAGTGTTCTTTTAAGTATTATTCCACTGTGGTTTCACCATGATTTTCAGAACTCGAGCAGGTTTCTCGCATTAGCATAAGAATCCTGCCCGGTAGTTGAGATTTCTGGGTGGGGTGTAAGTGCGGGGCTTCTGTCATCCCTGCCTTTGATTTCTTTACCTCCAGAGTTGGTAAGTGCATATTTGCCTGAGGTGGGAAAAGTGTAGATCGTGCTTCAGATTTCATCCTGACCCTCTTGAATTCACCAGTATGCCGGCAATTATTTGCCATTTCCATAGCGTTTTGCACCGTAATAGTCATGAGGTCCGTCTCTGCAACCTGAAGCCTATGACGCTTTTAGCAGAGAACCCTCTGCTGAGGCCCAGGGAACCTGGTATTTCCCATACCTGGCACCGCAGCCTTGGAAGAGAGGATTGTTTTCAGTATTATTTCACCATCGTGTCACCACCGTTTCAAGAACGGGAGCCCTTTTCAACCATTAACGTAAGAATCCTTCTTTGGAGATGAGATATTTTTCTGGGGTGGCAAGTGCAGGGCCTCTGTCAATCCTGGGTTTGTTGGAGTAGCGCCAGACATGAGAAGTGCGCCTTTGTGGGACAGGTGAATAGTGCGGATCCTGTTTCAGTCTAAAGACTGAAACAGGATCCGCACTTTTCACCGTTCCTTTCAGAATCATTTGATTCATCAGCTAGGAACGGTGATTCCTTCTCCAGACCAATCGAAGGCTAGGCCAATGTAACTCGATCTTTCCAAGAGGTGTGTGGCACAACTTTTGAAAGAAGCGCTAGGTGGAGAAGTGTTTGGTATTTTTCCGTAGCACTTTTCACCGTAATTGTCCTAAATTGGTCTCTCCATCCTTAAGCATACGAGAGTTTTCACAGACGAAAGCAGGCTGAGGCCCAGTAAACTTGGCATTTCCAATAGTTGGTCCTAGAGACTACAAAGAAAGTGTTCTTTTAAGTAGTGTTCCACTGTGGTTTCACCATGATTTTCAGAACCCGAGCAGGTTTCTCGCATTAGCATAAGAATCCTGCCTGGTAGTTGAGATTTCTGGGTGGGGTGTAAGTGCGGGGCTTCTGTCATCCCTGCCTTTGATTTGTTTACCTCCAGAGTTGGTAAGTGCATATTTGCCTGAGGTGGGAAAAGTGTGGATCGTGCTTCAGATTTCATCCTGACCCTTCTGAAATCACCAGTATGCTGGTAAGTATTGGACATTTCCATAGCGTTTTGCACCGTAATAGTCATGAGGTCGGTCTCTGCATCCTGAAGCCTATGATGCTTTTCACAGAGAACCCTCTGTTGAGGCCCAGGGAACTTGATGTTTCCCAAACCTGGCACCGGAGCCTTGGAAGATAGGATTGTTTTCAGCATTATTTCACCATCCTTTCACCACCGTTTCAAGAACGGGAGCCCTTTACATCCGTTAGCATAAGAATCCTTCTTTGGAGATGAGATATTTTTCTGGGGTGGCAAGTGCAGGGCCTCTGTCAGTCCTGGGTTTGTTGGACTAGCGCCAGACATGAGAAGTGCGCCTTTGTGGGACAGGTGAATAGTGCGGATCCTGTTTCAGTCTAAAGACTGAAACAGGATCCGCACTTTTCACCGTTCCTTTCAGAATCGTTTGATTCATCAGCTAGGAACGGCGATTCCTTCTCCAGACCAATCGAAGGCTAGGCCAGAGTAACTGGATCTTTCCAAGAGGTGTGTGGCACAACTTTTGAAAGAACCGCTAGGTGGAGAACTATTTGGTATTTTTCCGTAGCACTTTTCACCCTAATTGTCCTAATGTTGGTCTCTGCCTCCTGAAGCATACAAGAGTTTTCACAGACGAAAGCAGGCTGAGGCCCAGGAAACGTGGCATTTCCAGTAGGTGGTCCTAGAGACTACAAGGAAAGTGTTCTTTTAAGTATTATTCCACTGTGGTTTCACCATGATTTTCAGAACTCGAGCAGGTTTCTCGCATTAGCATAAGAATCCTGCCCGGTAGTTGAGATTTCTGGGTGGGGTGTAAGTGCGGGGCTTCTGTCATCCCTGCCTTTGATTTCTTTACCTCCAGAGTTGGTAAGTGCATATTTGCCTGAGGTGGGAAAAGTGTAGATCGTGCTTCAGATTTCATCCTGACCCTCTTGAATTCACCAGTATGCCGGCAATTATTTGCCATTTCCATAGCGTTTTGCACCGTAATAGTCATGAGGTCCGTCTCTGCAACCTGAAGCCTATGACGCTTTTAGCAGAGAACCCTCTGCTGAGGCCCAGGGAACCTGGTATTTCCCATACCTGGCACCGCAGCCTTGGAAGAGAGGATTGTTTTCAGTATTATTTCACCATCGTGTCACCACCGTTTCAAGAACGGGAGCCCTTTTCAACCATTAACGTAAGAATCCTTCTTTGGAGATGAGATATTTTTCTCGGGTGGCAAGTGCAGGGCCTCTGTCAATCCTGGGTTTGTTGGAGTAGCGCCAGACATGAGAAGTGCGCCTTTGTGGGACAGGTGAATAGTGCGGATCCTGTTTCAGTCTAAAGACTGAAACAGGATCCGCACTTTTCACCGTTCCTTTCAGAATCATTTGATTCATCAGCTAGGAACGGTGATTCCTTCTCCAGACCAATCGAAGGCTAGGCCAATGTAACTCGATCTTTCCAAGAGGTGTGTGGCACAACTTTTGAAAGAAGCGCTAGGTGGAGAACTGTTTGGTATTTTTCCGTAGCACTTTTCACCGTAATTGTCCTAAATTGGTCTCTCCATCCTTAAGCATACGAGAGTTTTCACAGACGAAAGCAGGCTGAGGCCCAGTAAACTTGGCATTTCCAATAGTTGGTCCTAGAGACTACAAAGAAAGTGTTCTTTTAAGTAGTGTTCCACTGTGGTTTCACCATGATTTTCAGAACCCGAGCAGGTTTCTCGCATTAGCATAAGAATCCTGCCTGGTAGTTGAGATTTCTGGGTGGGGTGTAAGTGCGGGGCTTCTGTCAGCCCTGCCTTTGATTTGTTTACCTCCAGAGTTGGTAAGTGCATATTTGCCTGAGGTGGGAAAAGTGTGGATCGTGCTTCAGATTTCATCCTGACCCTTCTGAAATCACCAGTATGCTGGTAAGTATTGGACATTTCCATAGCGTTTTGCACGGTAATAGTCATGAGGTCGGTCTCTGCATCCTGAAGCCTATGATGCTTTTCACAGAGAACCCTCTGTTGAGGCCCAGGGAACTTGGTGTTTCCCAAACCTGGCACCGGAGCCTTGGAAGATAGGATTGTTTTCAGCATTATTTCACCATCCTTTCACCACCGTTTCAAGAACGGGAGCCCTTTACATCCGTTAGCATAAGAATCCTTCTTTGGAGATGAGATATTTTTCTGGGGTGGCAAGTGCAGGGCCTCTGTCAGTCCTGGGTTTGTTGGACTAGCGCCAGACATGGGAAGTGCGCCTTTGTGGGACAGGTGAATAGTGCGGATCCTGTTTCAGTCTAAAGACTGAAACAGGATCCGCACTTTTCACCGTTCCTTTCAGAATCATTTGATTCATCAGCTAGGAACGGCGATTCCTTCTCCAGACAAATCGAAGGCTAGGCCAGAGTAACTGGATCTTTCCAAGAGGTGTGTGGCACAACTTTTGAAAGAACCGCTAGGTGGAGAACTATTTGGTATTTTTCCGTAGCACTTTTCACCGTAATTGTCCTAATGTTGGTCTCTGCCTCCTGAAGCATACAAGAGTTTTCACAGACGAAAGCAGGCTGAGGCCCAGGAAACGTGGCATTTCCAGTAGGTGGTCCTAGAGACTACAAGGAAAATGTTCTTTTAAGTGTTATTCCACTGTGGTTTCACCATGATTTTCAGAACTCGAGCAGGCTTCTCGCATTAGCATAAGAATCCTGCCTGGTAGTTGAGATTTCTGGGTGGGGTGTAAGTGCGGGGCTTCTGTCATCCCTGCCTTTGATTTCTTTACCTCCAGAGTTGGTAAGTGCATATTTGCCTGAGGTGGGAAAAGTGTAGATCGTGCTTCAGATTTCATCCTGACCCTCTTGAATTCACCAGTATGCCGGCAATAATTTGCCATTTCCATAGCGTTTTGCACCGTAATAGTCATGAGGTCCGTCTCTGCAACCTGAAGCCTATGACGCTTTTAGCAGAGAACCCTCTGCTGAGGCCCAGGGAACCTGGTATTTCCCATACCTGGCACCGCAGCCTTGGAAGATAGGATTGTTTTCAGTATTATTTCACCCTCGTGTCACCACCGTTTCAAGAACGGTGAAGACTGAAACAGGATCCGCACTTTTCACCGTTCCTTTCAGAATCATTTGATTCATCAGCTAGGAACGGTGATTCCTTCTCCAGACCAATCGAAGGCTAGGCCAATGTAACTCGATCTTACCAAGAGGTGTGTGGCACAACTTTTGAAAGAAGCGCTAGGTGGAGAACTGTTTGGTATTTTTCCGTAGCACCTTTCACTGTAATTGTCCTAAATTGGTCTCTCCATCCTTAAGCATACGAGAGTTTTCACAGACGAAAGCCGGCTGAGGCCCAGTAAACTTGGCATTTCCAATAGTTGGTCCTAGAGACTACAAAGAAAGTGTTCTTTTAAGTAGTGTTCCACTGTGGTTTCACCATGATTTTCAGAACCCGAGCAGGTTTCTCGCATTAGCATAAGAATCCTGCCTGGTAGTTGAGATTTCTGGGTGGGGTGTAAGTGCGGGGCTTCTGTCAGCCCTGCCTTTGATTTGTTTACCTCCAGAGTTGGTAAGTGCATATTTGCCTGAGGTGGGAAAAGTGTGGATCGTGCTTCAGATTTCATCCTGACCCTTCTGAAATCACCAGTATGCTGGTAAGTATTGGACATTTCCGTAGCGTTTTGCACCGTAATAGTCATGAGGTCGGTCTCTGCATCCTGAAGCCTATGATGCTTTTCACAGAGAACCCTCTGTTGAGGCCCAGGGAACTTGGTGTTTCCCAAACCTGGCACCGGAGCCTTGGAAGATAGGATTGTTTTCAGCATTATTTCACCATCCTTTCACCACCGTTTCAAGAACGGGAGCCCTTTACATCCGTTAGCATAAGAATCCTTCTTTGGAGATGAGATATTTTTCTCGGGTGGCAAGTGCAGGGCCTCTGTCAGTCCTGGGTTTGTTGGACTAGCGCCAGACATGAGAAGTGCGCCTTTGTGGGACAGGTGAATAGTGCGGATCCTGTTTCAGTCTAAAGACTGAAACAGGATCCGCACTTTTCACCGTTCCTTTCAGAATCATTTGATTCATCAGCTAGGAATGGCGATTCCTTCTCCAGACCAATCGAAGGCTAGGCCAGAGTAACTGGATCTTTCCAAGAGGTGTGTGGCACAACTTTTGAAAGAACCGCTAGGTGGAGAACTATTTGGTATTTTTCTGTAGCACTTTTCACCGTAATTGTCCTAATGTTGGTCTCTGCCTCCTGAAGCATACAAGAGTTTTCACAGACGAAAGCAGGCTGAGGCCCAGGAAACGTGGCATTTCCAGTAGGTGGTCCTAGAGACTACAAGGAAAGTGTTCTTTTAAGTATTATTCCACTGTGGTTTCACCATGATTTTCAGAACTCGAGCAGGTTTCTCGCATTAGCATAAGAATCCTGCCCGGTAGTTGAGATTTCTGGGTGGGGTGTAAGTGCGGGGCTTCTGTCATCCCTGCCTTTGATTTCTTTACCTCCAGAGTTGGTAAGTGCATATTTGCCTGAGGTGGGAAAAGTGTAGATCGTGCTTCAGATTTCATCCTGACCCTCTTGAATTCACCAGTATGCCGGCAATTATTTGCCATTTCCATAGCGTTTTGCACCGTAATAGTCATGAGGTCCGTCTCTGCAACCTGAAGCCTATGACGCTTTTAGCAGAGAACCTTCTGCTGAGGCCCAGGGAACCTGGTATTTCCCATACCTGGCACCGCAGCCTTGGAAGAGAGGATTGTTTTCAGTATTATTTCACCATCGTGTCACCACCGTTTCAAGAACGGGAGCCCTTTTCAACCATTAACGTAAGAATCCTTCTTTGGAGATGAGATATTTTTCTGGGGTGGCAAGTGCAGGGCCTCTGTCAATCCTGGGTTTGTTGGAGTAGCGCCAGACATGAGAAGTGCGCCTTTGTGGGACAGGTGAATAGTGCGGATCCTGTTTCAGTCTAAAGACTGAAACAGGATCCGCACTTTTCACCGTTCCTTTCAGAATCATTTGATTCATCAGCTAGGAACGGTGATTCCTTCTCCAGACCAATCGAAGGCTAGGCCAATGTAACTCGATCTTTCCAAGAGGTGTGTGGCACAACTTTTGAAAGAAGCGCTAGGTGGAGAAGTGTTTGGTATTTTTCCGTAGCACTTTTCACCGTAATTGTCCTAAATTGGTCTCTCCATCCTTAAGCATACGAGAGTTTTCACAGACGAAAGCAGGCTGAGGCCCAGTAAACTTGGCATTTCCAATAGTTGGTCCTAGAGACTACAAAGAAAGTGTTCTTTTAAGTAGTGTTCCACTGTGGTTTCACCATGATTTTCAGAACCCGAGCAGGTTTCTCGCATTAGCATAAGAATCCTGCCTGGTAGTTGAGATTTCTGGGTGGGGTGTAAGTGCGGGGCTTCTGTCAGCCCTGCCTTTGATTTGTTTACCTCCAGAGTTGGTAAGTGCATATTTGCCTGAGGTGGGAAAAGTGTGGATCGTGCTTCAGATTTCACCCTTCTGAAATCACCAGTATGCTGGTAAGTATTGGACATTTCCATAGCGTTTTGCACGGTAATAGTCATGAGGTCGGTCTCTGCATCCTGAAGCCTATGATGCTTTTCACAGAGAACCCTCTGTTGAGGCCCAGGGAACTTGGTGTTTCCCAAACCTGGCACCGGAGCCTTGGAAGATAGGATTGTTTTCAGCATTATTTCACCATCCTTTCACCACCGTTTCAAGAACGGGAGCCCTTTACATCCGTTAGCATAAGAATCCTTCTTTGGAGATGAGATATTTTTCTGGGGTGGCAAGTGCAGGGCCTCTGTCAGTCCTGGGTTTGTTGGACTAGCGCCAGACATGAGAAGTGCGCCTTTGTGGGACAGGTGAATAGTGCGGATCCTGTTTCAGTCTAAAGACTGAAACAGGATCCGCACTTTTCACCGTTCCTTTCAGAATCATTTGATTCATCAGCTAGGAATGGCGATTCCTTCTCCAGACCAATCGAAGGCTAGGCCAGAGTAACTGGATCTTTCCAAGAGGTGTGTGGCACAACTTTTGAAAGAACCGCTAGGTGGAGAACTATTTGGTATTTTTCCGTAGCACTTTTCACCGTAATTGTCCTAATGTTGGTCTCTGCCTCCTGAAGCATACAAGAGTTTTCACAGACGAAAGCAGGCTGAGGCCCAGGAAACGTGGCATTTCCAGTAGGTGGTCCTAGAGACTACAAGGAAAGTGTTCTTTTAAGTATTATTCCACTGTGGTTTCACCATGATTTTCAGAACTCGAGCAGGTTTCTCGCATTAGCATAAGAATCCTGCCCGGTAGTTGAGATTTCTGGGTGGGGTGTAAGTGCGGGGCTTCTGTCATCCCTGCCTTTGATTTCTTTACCTCCAGAGTTGGTAAGTGCATATTTGCCTGAGGTGGGAAAAGTGTAGATCGTGCTTCAGATTTCATCCTGACCCTCTTGAATTCACCAGTATGCCGGCAATTATTTGCCATTTCCATAGCGTTTTGCACCGTAATAGTCATGAGGTCCGTCTCTGCAACCTGAAGCCTATGACGCTTTTAGCAGAGAACCCTCTGCTGAGGCCCAGGGAACCTGGTATTTCCCATACCTGGCACCGCAGCCTTGGAAGAGAGGATTGTTTTCAGTATTATTTCACCATCGTGTCACCACCGTTTCAAGAACGGGAGCCCTTTTCAACCATTAACGTAAGAATCCTTCTTTGGAGATGAGATATTTTTCTCGGGTGGCAAGTGCAGGGCCTCTGTCAATCCTGGGTTTGTTGGAGTAGCGCCAGACATGAGAAGTGCGCCTTTGTGGGACAGGTGAATAGTGCGGATCCTGTTTCAGTCTAAAGACTGAAACAGGATCCGCACTTTTCACCGTTCCTTTCAGAATCATTTGATTCATCAGCTAGGAACGGTGATTCCTTCTCCAGACCAATCGAAGGCTAGGCCAATGTAACTCGATCTTTCCAAGAGGTGTGTGGCACAACTTTTGAAAGAAGCGCTAGGTGGAGAACTGTTTGGTATTTTTCCGTAGCACTTTTCACCGTAATTGTCCTAAATTGGTCTCTCCATCCTTAAGCATACGAGAGTTTTCACAGACGAAAGCAGGCTGAGGCCCAGTAAACTTGGCATTTCCAATAGTTGGTCCTAGAGACTACAAAGAAAGTGTTCTTTTAAGTAGTGTTCCACTGTGGTTTCACCATGATTTTCAGAACCCGAGCAGGTTTCTCGCATTAGCATAAGAATCCTGCCTGGTAGTTGAGATTTCTGGGTGGGGTGTAAGTGCGGGGCTTCTGTCAGCCCTGCCTTTGATTTGTTTACCTCCAGAGTTGGTAAGTGCATATTTGCCTGAGGTGGGAAAAGTGTGGATCGTGCTTCAGATTTCATCCTGACCCTTCTGAAATCACCAGTATGCTGGTAAGTATTGGACATTTCCATAGCGTTTTGCACCGTAATAGTCATGAGGTCGGTCTCTGCATCCT
This sequence comes from Lemur catta, assembly GCF_020740605.2. Classification (NCBI taxonomy): domain Eukaryota; kingdom Metazoa; phylum Chordata; class Mammalia; order Primates; family Lemuridae; genus Lemur; species Lemur catta. Next base: position 27,961,935 of record NC_059137.1, read on the forward strand.
GAAGCCTATGATGCTTTTCACAGAGAACCCTCTGTTGAGGCCCAGGGAACTTGGTGTTTCCCAAACCTGGCACCGGAGCCTTGGAAGATAGGATTGTTTTCAGCATTATTTCACCATCCTTTCACCACCGTTTCAAGAACGGGAGCCCTTTACATCCGTTAGCATAAGAATCCTTCTTTGGAGATGAGATATTTTTCTCGGGTGGCAAGAGCAGGGCCTCTGTCAGTCCTGGGTTTGTTGGACTAGCGCCAGACATGAGAAGTGCGCCTTTGTGGGACAGGTGAATAGTGCGGATCCTGTTTCAGTCTAAAGACTGAAACAGGATCCGCACTTTTCACCGTTCCTTTCAGAATCATTTGATTCATCAGCTAGGAATGGCGATTCCTTCTCCAGACCAATCGAAGGCTAGGCCAGAGTAACTGGATCTTTCCAAGAGGTGTGTGGCACAACTTTTGAAAGAACCACTAGGTGGAGAACTATTTGGTATTTTTCCGTAGCACTTTTCACCGTAATTGTCCTAATGTTGGTCTCTGCCTCCTGAAGCATACAAGAGTTTTCACAGACGAAAGCAGGCTGAGGCCCAGGAAACGTGGCATTTCCAGTAGGTGGTCCTAGAGACTACAAGGAAAGTGTTCTTTTAAGTATTATTCCACTGTGGTTTCACCATGATTTTCAGAACTCGAGCAGGTTTCTCGCATTAGCATAAGAATCCTGCCCGGTAGTTGAGATTTCTGGGTGGGGTGTAAGTGCGGGGCTTCTGTCATCCCTGCCTTTGATTTCTTTACCTCCAGAGTTGGTAAGTGCATATTTGCCTGAGGTGGGAAAAGTGTAGATCGTGCTTCAGATTTCATCCTGACCCTCTTGAATTCACCAGTATGCCGGCAATTATTTGCCATTTCCATAGCGTTTTGCACCGTAATAGTCATGAGGTCCGTCTCTGCAACCTGAAGCCTATGACGCTTTTAGCAGAGAACCCTCTGCTGAGGCCCAGGGAACCTGGTATTTCCCATACCTGGCACCGCAGCCTTGGAAGAGAGGATTGTTTTCAGTATTATTTCACCATCGTGTCACCACCGTTTCAAGAACGGGAGCCCTTTTCAACCATTAACGTAAGAATCCTTCTTTGGAGATGAGATATTTTTCTCGGGTGGCAAGTGCAGGGCCTCTGTCAATCCTGGGTTTGTTGGAGTAGCGCCAGACATGAGAAGTGCGCCTTTGTGGGACAGGTGAATAGTGCGGATCCTGTTTCAGTCTAAAGACTGAAACAGGATCCGCACTTTTCACCGTTCCTTTCAGAATCATTTGATTCATCAGCTAGGAACGGTGATTCCTTCTCCAGACCAATCGAAGGCTAGGCCAATGTAACTCGATCTTTCCAAGAGGTGTGTGGCACAACTTTTGAAAGAAGCGCTAGGTGGAGAAGTGTTTGGTATTTTTCCGTAGCACTTTTCACCGTAATTGTCCTAAATTGGTCTCTCCATCCTTAAGCATACGAGAGTTTTCACAGACGAAAGCAGGCTGAGGCCCAGTAAACTTGGCATTTCCAATAGTTGGTCCTAGAGACTACAAAGAAAGTGTTCTTTTAAGTAGTGTTCCACTGTGGTTTCACCATGATTTTCAGAACCCGAGCAGGTTTCTCGCATTAGCATAAGAATCCTGCCTGGTAGTTGAGATTTCTGGGTGGGGTGTAAGTGCGGGGCTTCTGTCAGCCCTGCCTTTGATTTGTTTACCTCCAGAGTTGGTAAGTGCATATTTGCCTGAGGTGGGAAAAGTGTGGATCGTGCTTCAGATTTCATCCTGACCCTTCTGAAATCACCAGTATGCTGGTAAGTATTGGACATTTCCATAGCGTTTTGCACCGTAATAGTCATGAGGTCGGTCTCTGCATCCTGAAGCCTATGATGCTTTTCACAGAGAACCCTCTGTTGAGGCCCAGGGAACTTGGTGTTTCCCAAACCTGGCACCGGAGCCTTGGAAGATAGGATTGTTTTCAGCATTATTTCACCATCCTTTCACCACCGTTTCAAGAACGGGAGCCCTTTACATCCGTTAGCATAAGAATCCTTCTTTGGAGATGAGATATTTTTCTGGGGTGGCAAGTGCAGGGCCTCTGTCAGTAATGGGTTTGTTGGACTAGCGCCAGACATGAGAAGTGGACCTTTGTGGGACAGGTGAATAGTGCGGATCCTGTTTCAGTCTAAAGACTGAAACAGGATCCGCACTTTTCACCGTTCCTTTCAGAATCATTTGATTCATCAGCTAGGAACGGCGATTCCTTCTCCAGACCAATCGAAGGCTAGGCCAATGTAACTCGATCTTTCCAAGAGGTGTGTGGCACAACTTTTGAAAGAAGCGCTAGGTGGAGAACTGTTTGGTATTTTTCCGTAGCACTTTTCACCGTAATTGTCCTAAATTGGTCTCTCCATCCTTAAGCATACGAGAGTTTTCACAGACGAAAGCAGGCTGAGGCCCAGTAAACTTGGCATTTCCAATAGTTGGTCCTAGAGACTACAAAGAAAGTGTTCTTTTAAGTAGTGTTCCACTGTGGTTTCACCATGATTTTCAGAACCCGAGCAGGTTTCTCGCATTAGCATAAGAATCCTGCCTGGTAGTTGAGATTTCTGGGTGGGGTGTAAGTGCGGGGCTTCTGTCAGCCCTGCCTTTGATTTCTTTACCTCCAGAGTTGGTAAGTGCATATTTGCCTGAGGTGGGAAAAGTGTGGATCGTGCTTCAGATTTCATCCTGACCCTTCTGAAATCACCAGTATGCTGGTAAGTATTGGACATTTCCATAGCGTTTTGCACCGTAATAGTCATGAGGTCGGTCTCTGCATCCTGAAGCCTATGATGCTTTTCACAGAGAACCCTCTGTTGAGGCCCAGGGAACTTGGTGTTTCCCAAACCTGGCACCGGAGCCTTGGAAGATAGGATTGTTTTCAGCATTATTTCACCATCCTTTCACCACCGTTTCAAGAACGGGAGCCCTTTACATCCGTTAGCATAAGAATCCTTCTTTGGAGATGAGATATTTTTCTGGGGTGGCAAGTGCAGGGCCTCTGTCAGTCCTGGGTTTGTTGGAGTAGCGCCAGACATGAGAAGTGCGCCTTTGTGGGACAGGTGAATAGTGCGGATCCTGTTTCAGTCTAAAGACTGAAACAGGATCCGCACTTTTCACCGTTCCTTTCAGAATCATTTGATTCATCAGCTAGGAACGGTGATTCCTTCTCCAGACCAATCGAAGGCTAGGCCAATGTAACTCGATCTTACCAAGAGGTGTGTGGCACAACTTTTGAAAGAAGCGCTAGGTGGAGAACTGTTTGGTATTTTTCCGTAGCACCTTTCACCGTAATTGTCCTAAATTGGTCTCTCCATCCTTAAGCATACGAGAGTTTTCACAGACGAAAGCCGGCTGAGGCCCAGTAAACTTGGCATTTCCAATAGTTGGTCCTAGAGACTACAAAGAAAGTGTTCTTTTAAGTAGTGTTCCACTGTGGTTTCACCATGATTTTCAGAACCCGAGCAGGTTTCTCGCATTAGCATAAGAATCCTGCCTGGTAGTTGAGATTTCTGGGTGGGGTGTAAGTGCGGGGCTTCTGTCAGCCCTGCCTTTGATTTGTTTACCTCCAGAGTTGGTAAGTGCATATTTGCCTGAGGTGGGAAAAGTGTGGATCGTGCTTCAGATTTCATCCTGACCCTTCTGAAATCACCAGTATGCTGGTAAGTATTGGACATTTCCGTAGCGTTTTGCACCGTAATAGTCATGAGGTCGGTCTCTGCATCCTGAAGCCTATGATGCTTTTCACAGAGAACCCTCTGTTGAGGCCCAGGGAACTTGGTGTTTCCCAAACCTGGCACCGGAGCCTTGGAAGATAGGATTGTTTTCAGCATTATTTCACCATCCTTTCACCACCGTTTCAAGAACGGGAGCCCTTTACATCCGTTAGCATAAGAATCCTTCTTTGGAGATGAGATATTTTTCTGGGGTGGCAAGTGCAGGGCCTCTGTCAGTCCTGGGTTTGTTGGACTAGCGCCAGACATGAGAAGTGCGCCTTTGTGGGACAGGTGAATAGTGCGGATCCTGTTTCAGTCTAAAGACTGAAACAGGATCCGCACTTTTCACCGTTCCTTTCAGAATCGTTTGATTCATCAGCTAGGAACGGTGATTCCTTCTCCAGACCAATCGAAGGCTAGGCCAATGTAACTCGATCTTTCCAAGAGGTGTGTGGCACAACTTTTGAAAGAAGCGCTAGGTGGAGAACTGTTTGGTATTTTTCCGTAGCACTTTTCACCGTAATTGTCCTAAATTGGTCTCTCCATCCTTAAGCATACGAGAGTTTTCACAGACGAAAGCAGGCTGAGGCCCAGTAAACTTGGCATTTCCAATAGTTGGTCCTAGAGACTACAAAGAAAGTGTTCTTTTAAGTAGTGTTCCACTGTGGTTTCACCATGATTTTCAGAACCCGAGCAGGTTTCTCGCATTAGCATAAGAATCCTGCCTGGTAGTTGAGATTTCTGGGTGGGGTGTAAGTGCGGGGCTTCTGTCAGCCCTGCCTTTGATTTCTTTACCTCCAGAGTTGGTAAGTGCATATTTGCCTGAGGTGGGAAAAGTGTGGATCGTGCTTCAGATTTCATCCTGACCCTTCTGAAATCACCAGTATGCTGGTAAGTATTGGACATTTCCATAGCGTTTTGCACCGTAATAGTCATGAGGTCGGTCTCTGCATCCTGAAGCCTATGATGCTTTTCACAGAGAACCCTCTGTTGAGGCCCAGGGAACTTGGTGTTTCCCAAACCTGGCACCGGAGCCTTGGAAGATAGGATTGTTTTCAGCATTATTTCACCATCCTTTCACCACCGTTTCAAGAACGGGAGCCCTTTACATCCGTTAGCATAAGAATCCTTCTTTGGAGATGAGATATTTTTCTGGGGTGGCAAGTGCAGGGCCTCTGTCAGTCCTGGGTTTGTTGGACTAGCGCCAGACATGAGAAGTGCGCCTTTGTGGGACAGGTGAATAGTGCGGATCCTGTTTCAGTCTAAAGACTGAAACAGGATCCGCACTTTTCACCGTTCCTTTCAGAATCGTTTGATTCATCAGCTAGGAACGGCGATTCCTTCTCCAGACCAATCGAAGGCTAGGCCAGAGTAACTGGATCTTTCCAAGAGGTGTGTGGCACAACTTTTGAAAGAACCGCTAGGTGGAGAACTATTTGGTATTTTTCCGTAGCACTTTTCACCCTAATTGTCCTAATGTTGGTCTCTGCCTCCTGAAGCATACAAGAGTTTTCACAGACGAAAGCAGGCTGAGGCCCAGTAAACGTGGCATTTCCAGTAGGTGGTCCTAGAGACTACAAGGAAAGTGTTCTTTTAAGTATTATTCCACTGTGGTTTCACCATGATTTTCAGAACTCGAGCAGGTTTCTGGCATTAGCATAAGAATCCTGCCCGGTAGTTGAGATTTCTGGGTGGGGTGTAAGTGCCGGGCTTCTGTCATCCCTGCCTTTGATTTCTTTACCTCCAGAGTTGGTAAGTGCATATTTGCCTGAGGTGGGAAAAGTGTAGATCGTGCTTCAGATTTCATCCTGACCCTCTTGAATTCACCAGTATGCCGGCAATTATTTGCCATTTCCATAGCGTTTTGCACCGTAATAGTCATGAGGTCCGTCTCTGCAACCTGAAGCCTATGACGCTTTTAGCAGAGAACCCTCTGCTGAGGCCCAGGGAACCTGGTATTTCCCATACCTGGCACCGCAGCCTTGGAAGATAGGATTGTTTTCAGTATTATTTCACCATCGTGTCACCACCGTTTCAAGAACGGGAGCCCTTTTCAACCATTAACGTAAGAATCCTTCTTTGGAGATGAGATATTTGTCTCGGGTGGCAAGTGCAGGGCCTCTGTCAATCCTGGGTTTGTTGGAGTAGCGCCAGACATGAGAAGTGCGCCTTTGTGGGACAGGTGAATAGTGCGGATCCTGTTTCAGTCTAAAGACTGAAACAGGATCCGCACTTTTCACCGTTCCTTTCAGAATCATTTGATTCATCAGCTAGGAACGGTGATTCCTTCTCCAGACCAATCGAAGGCTAGGCCAATGTAACTCGATCTTTCCAAGAGGTGTGTGGCACAACTTTTGAAAGAAGCGCTAGGTGGAGAACTGTTTGGTATTTTCCCGTAGCACTTTTCACCGTAATTGTCCTAAATTGGTCTCTCCATCCTTAAGCATACGAGAGATTTCACAGACGAAAGCAGGCTGAGGCCCAGTAAACTTGGCATTTCCAATAGTTGGTCCTAGAGACTACAAAGAAAGTGTTCTTTTAAGTAGTGTTCCACTGTGGTTTCACCATGATTTTCAGAACCCGAGCAGGTTTCTCGCATTAGCATAAGAATCCTGCCTGGTAGTTGAGATTTCTGGGTGGGGTGTAAGTGCGGGGCTTCTGTCAGCCCTGCCTTTGATTTGTTTACCTCCAGAGTTGGTAAGTGCATATTTGCCTGAGGTGGGAAAAGTGTGGATCGTGCTTCAGATTTCATCCTGACCCTTCTGAAATCACCAGTATGCTGGTAAGTATTGGACATTTCCATAGCGTTTTGCACCGTAATAGTCATGAGGTCGGTCTCTGCATCCTGAAGCCTATGATGCTTTTCACAGAGAACCCTCTGTTGAGGCCCAGGGAACTTGGTGTTTCCCAAACCTGGCACCGGAGCCTTGGAAGATAGGATTGTTTTCAGCATTATTTCACCATCCTTTCACCACCGTTTCAAGAACGGGAGCCCTTTACATCCGTTAGCATAAGAATCCTTCTTTGGAGATGAGATATTTTTCTGGGGTGGCAAGTGCAGGGCCTCTGTCAGTCCTGGGTTTGTTGGACTAGCGCCAGACATGAGAAGTGCGCCTTTGTGGGACAGGTGAATAGTGCGGATCCTGTTTCAGTCTAAAGACTGAAACAGGATCCGCACTTTTCACCGTTCCTTTCAGCATCGTTTGATTCATCAGCTAGGAACGGCGATTCCTTCTCCAGACCAATTGAAGGCTAGGCCAGAGTAACTGGATCTTTCCAAGAGGTGTGTGGCACAACTTTTGAAAGAACCGCTAGGTGGAGAACTATTTGGTATTTTTCCATAGCACTTTTCACCGTAATTGTCCTAATGTTGGTCTCTGCCTCCTGAAGCATACAAGAGTTTTCACAGACGAAAGCAGGCTGAGGCCCACCCAGTAAACGTGGCATTTCCAGTAGGTGGTCCTAGAGACTACAAGGAAAGTGTTCTTTTAAGTATTATTCCACTGTGGTTTCACCATGATTTTCAGAACTCGAGCAGGTTTCTCGCATTAGCATAAGAATCCTGCCTGGTAGTTGAGATTTCTGGGTGGGGTGTAAGTGTGGGGCTTCTGTCATCCCTGCCTTTGATTTGTTTACCTCCAGAGTTGGTAAGTGCATATTTGCCTGAGGTGGGAAAAGTGTGGATCGTGCTTCAGATTTCATCCTGACCCTTCTGAATTCACCAGTATGCTGGTAAGTATTGGACATTTCCATAGCGTTTTGCACCGTAATAGTCATGAGGTCGGTCTCTGCATCCTGAAGCCTATGATGCTTTTCACAGAGAACCCTCTGTTGAGGCCCAGGGAACTTGGTGTTTCCCAAACCTGGCACCGGAGCCTTGGAAGATAGGATTGTTTTCAGCATTATTTCACCATCCTTTCACCACCGTTTCAAGAACGGGAGCCCTTTACATCCGTTAGCATAAGAATCCTTCTTTGGAGATGAGATATTTTTCTGGGGTGGCAAGTGCAGGGCCTCTGTCAGTCCTGGGTTTGTTGGACTAGCGCCAGACATGAGAAGTGCGCCTTTGTGGGACAGGTGAATAGTGCGGATCCTGTTTCAGTCTAAAGACTGAAACAGGATCCGCACTTTTCACCGTTCCTTTCAGAATCGTTTGATTCATCAGCTAGGAACGGCGATTCCTTCTCCAGACCAATCGAAGGCTAGGCCAGAGTAACTGGATCTTTCCAAGAGGTGTGTGGCACAACTTTTGAAAGAACCGCTAGGTGGAGAACTATTTGGTATTTTTCCGTAGCACTTTTCACCCTAATTGTCCTAATGTTGGTCTCTGCCTCCTGAAGCATACAAGAGTTTTCACAGACGAAAGCAGGCTGAGGCCCAGGAAACGTGGCATTTCCAGTAGGTGGTCCTAGAGACTACAAGGAAAGTGTTCTTTTAAGTATTATTCCACTGTGGTTTCACCATGATTTTCAGAACTCGAGCAGGTTTCTCGCATTAGCATAAGAATCCTGCCTGGTAGTTGAGATTTCTGGGTGGGGTGTAAGTGCGGGGCTTCTGTCATCCCTGCCTTTGATTTCTTTACCTCCAGAGTTGGTAAGTGCATATTTGCCTGAGGTGGGAAAAGTGTAGATCGTGCTTCAGATTTCATCCTGACCCTCTTGAATTCACCAGTATGCCGGCAATTATTTGCCATTTCCATAGCGTTTTGCACCGTAATAGTCATGAGGTCCGTCTCTGCAACCTGAAGCCTATGACGCTTTTAGCAGAGAACCCTCTGCTGAGGCCCAGGGAACCTGGTATTTCCCATACCTGGCACCGCAGCCTTGGAAGATAGGATTGTTTTCAGTATTATTTCACCATCGTGTCACCACCGTTTCAAGAACGGGAGCCCTTTTCAACCATTAACGTAAGAATCCTTCTTTGGAGATGAGATATTTTTCTCGGGTGGCAAGTGCAGGGCCTCTGTCAATCCTGGGTTTGTTAGAGTAGCGCCAGACATGAGAAGTGCGCCTTTGTGGGACAGGTGAATAGTGCGGATCCTGTTTCAGTCTAAAGACTGAAACAGGATCCGCACTTTTCACCGTTCCTTTCAGAATCATTTGATTCATCAGCTAGGAACGGTGATTCCTTCTCCAGACCAATCGAAGGCTAGGCCAATGTAACTCGATCTTTCCAAGAGGTGTGTGGCACAACTTTTGAAAGAAGCGCTAGGTGGAGAACTGTTTGGTATTTTTCCGTAGCACTTTTCACCGTAATTGTCCTAAATTGGTCTCTCCATCCTTAAGCATACGAGAGTTTTCACAGACGAAAGCAGGCTGAGGCCCAGTAAACTTGGCATTTCCAATAGTTGGTCCTAGAGACTACAAAGAAAGTGTTCTTTTAAGTAGTGTTCCACTGTGGTTTCACCATGATTTTCAGAACCCGAGCAGGTTTCTCGCATTAGCATAAGAATCCTGCCTGGTAGTTGAGATTTCTGGGTGGGGTGTAAGTGCGGGGCTTCTGTCAGCCCTGCCTTTGATTTGTTTACCTCCAGAGTTGGTAAGTGCATATTTGCCTGAGGTGGGAAAAGTGTGGATCGTGCTTCAGATTTCATCCTGACCCTTCTGAAATCACCAGTATGCTGGTAAGTATTGGACATTTCCATAGCGTTTTGCACCGTAATAGTCATGAGGTCGGTCTCTGCATCCTGAAGCCTATGATGCTTTTCACAGAGAACCCTCTGTTGAGGCCCAGGGAACTTGGTGTTTCCCAAACCTGGCACCGGAGCCTTGGAAGATAGGATTGTTTTCAGCATTATTTCACCATCCTTTCACCACCGTTTCAAGAACGGGAGCCCTTTACATCCGTTAGCATAAGAATCCTTCTTTGGAGATGAGATATTTTTCTGGGGTGGCAAGTGCAGGGCCTCTGTCAGTCCTGGGTTTGTTGGACTAGCGCCAGACATGAGAAGTGCGCCTTTGTGGGACAGGTGAATAGTGCGGATCCTGTTTCAGTCTAAAGACTGAAACAGGATCCGCACTTTTCACCGTTCCTTTCAGCATCGTTTGATTCATCAGCTAGGAACGGCGATTCATTCTCCAGACCAATCGAAGGCTAGGCCAGAGTAACTGGATCTTTCCAAGAGGTGTGTGGCACAACTTTTGAAAGAACCGCTAGGTGGAGAACTATTTGGTATTTTTCCGTAGCACTTTTCACCCTAATTGTCCTAATGTTGGTCTCTGCCTCCTGAAGCATACAAGAGTTTTCACAGACGAAAGCAGGCTGAGGCCCAGGAAACGTGGCATTTCCAGTAGGTGGTCCTAGAGACTACAAGGAAAGTGTTCTTTTAAGTATTATTCCACTGTGGTTTCACCATGATTTTCAGAACTCGAGCAGGTTTCTCGCATTAGCATAAGCATCCTGCCTGGTAGTTGAGATTTCTGGGTGGGGTGTAAGTGCGGGGCTTCTGTCATCCCTGCCTTTGATTTCTTTACCTCCAGAGTTGGTAAGTGCATATTTGCCTGAGGTGGGAAAAGTGTAGATCGTGCTTCAGATTTCATCCTGACCCTCTTGAATTCACCAGTATGCCGGCAATTATTTGCCATTTCCATAGCGTTTTGCACCGTAATAGTCATGAGGTCCGTCTCTGCAACCTGAAGCCTATGACGCTTTTAGCAGAGAACCCTCTGCTGAGGCCCAGGGAACCTGGTATTTCCCATACCTGGCACCGCAGCCTTGGAAGATAGGATTGTTTTCAGTATTATTTCACCATCGTGTCACCACCGTTTCAAGAACGGGAGCCCTTTTCAACCATTAACGTAAGAATCCTTCTTTGGAGATGAGATATTTTTCTCGGGTGGCAAGTGCAGGGCCTCTGTCAATCCTGGGTTTGTTGGAGTAGCGCCAGACATGAGAAGTGCGCCTTTGTGGGACAGGTGAATAGTGCGGATCCTGTTTCAGTCTAAAGACTGAAACAGGATCCGCACTTTTCACCGTTCCTTTCAGAATCATTTGATTCATCAGCTAGGAACGGCGATTCCTTCTCCAGACCAATCGAAGGCTAGGCCAATGTAACTCGATCTTTCCAAGAGGTGTGTGGCACAACTTTTGAAAGAAGCGCTAGGTGGAGAACTGTTTGGTATTTTTCCGTAGCACTTTTCACCGTAATTGTCCTAAATTGGTCTCTCCATCCTTAAGCATACGAGAGTTTTCACAGACGAAAGCAGGCTGAGGCCCAGTAAACTTGGCATTTCCAATAGTTGGTCCTAGAGACTACAAAGAAAGTGTTCTTTTAAGTAGTGTTCCACTGTGGTTTCACCATGATTTTCAGAACCCGAGCAGGTTTCTCGCATTAGCATAAGAATCCTGCCTGGTAGTTGAGATTTCTGGGTGGGGTGTAAGTGCGGGGCTTCTGTCAGCCCTGCCTTTGATTTGTTTACCTCCAGAGTTGGTAAGTGCATATTTGCCTGAGGTGGGAAAAGTGTGGATCGTGCTTCAGATTTCATCCTGACCCTTCTGAAATCACCAGTATGCTGGTAAGTATTGGACATTTCCATAGCGTTTTGCACCGTAATAGTCATGAGGTCGGTCTCTGCATCCTGAAGCCTATGATGCTTTTCACAGAGAACCCTCTGTTGAGGCCCAGGGAACTTGGTGTTTCCCAAACCTGGCACCGGAGCCTTGGAAGATAGGATTGTTTTCAGCATTATTTCACCATCCTTTCACCACCGTTTCAAGAACGGGAGCCCTTTACATCCGTTAGCATAAGAATCCTTCTTTGGAGATGAGATATTTTTCTGGGGTGGCAAGTGCAGGGCCTCTGTCAGTCCTGGGTTTGTTGGACTAGCGCCAGACATGAGAAGTGCGCCTTTGTGGGACAGGTGAATAGTGCGGATCCTGTTTCAGTCTAAAGACTGAAACAGGATCCGCACTTTTCACCGTTCCTTTCAGCATCGTTTGATTCATCAGCTAGGAACGGCGATTCCTTCTCCAGACCAATCGAAGGCTAGGCCAGAGTAACTGGATCTTTCCAAGAGGTGTGTGGCACAACTTTTGAAAGAACCGCTAGGTGGAGAACTATTTGGTATTTTTCCGTAGCACTTTTCACCGTAATTGTCATAATGTTGGTCTCTGCCTCCTGAAGCATACAAGAGTTTTCACAGACGAAAGCAGGCTGAGGCCCAGGAAACGTGGCATTTCCAGTAGGTGGTCCTAGAGACTACAAGGAAAGTGTTCTTTTAAGTATTATTCCACTGTGGTTTCACCATGATTTTCAGAACTCGAGCAGGTTTCTCGCATTAGCATAAGAATCCTGCCTGGTAGTTGAGATTTCTGGGTGGGGTGTAAGTGCGGGGCTTCTGTCATCCCTGCCTTTGATTTGTTTACCTCCAGAGTTGGTAAGTGCATATTTGCCTGAGGTGGGAAAAGTGTAGATCGTGCTTCAGATTTCATCCTGACCCTCTTGAATTCACCAGTATGCCGGCAATTATTTGCCATTTCCATAGCGTTTTGCACCGTAATAGTCATGAGGTCCGTCTCTGCAACCTGAAGCCTATGACGCTTTTAGCAGAGAACCCTCTGCTGAGGCCCAGGGAACCTGGTATTTCCCATACCTGGCACCGCAGCCTTGGAAGAGAGGATTGTTTTCAGTATTATTTCACCATCGTGTCACCACCGTTTCAAGAACGGGAGCCCTTTTCAACCATTAACGTAAGAATCCTTCTTTGGAGATGAGATATTTTTCTCGGGTGGCAAGTGCAGGGCCTCTGTCAATCCTGGGTTTGTTGGAGTAGCGCCAGACATGAGAAGTGCGCCTTTGTGGGACAGGTGAATAGTGCGGATCCTGTTTCAGTCTAAAGACTGAAACAGGATCCGCACTTTTCACCGTTCCTTTCAGAATCATTTGATTCATCAGCTAGGAACGGTGATTCCTTCTCCAGACCAATCAAAGGCTAGGCCAATGTAACTCGATCTTTCCAAGAGGTGTGTGGCACAACTTTTGAAAGAAGCGCTAGGTGGAGAACTGTTTGGTATTTTTCCGTAGCACTTTTCACCGTAATTGTCCTAAATTGGTCTCTCCATCCTTAAGCATACGAGAGTTTTCACAGACGAAAGCAGGCTGAGGCCCAGTAAACTTGGCATTTCCAATAGTTGGTCCTAGAGACTACAAAGAAAGTGTTCTTTTAAGTAGTGTTCCACTGTGGTTTCACCATGATTTTCAGAACCCGAGCAGGTTTCTCGCATTAGCATAAGAATCCTGCCTGGTAGTTGAGATTTCTGGGTGGGGTGTAAGTGCGGGGCTTCTGTCAGCCCTGCCTTTGATTTGTTTACCTCCAGAGTTGGTAAGTGCATATTTGCCTGAGGTGGGAAAAGTGTGGATCGTGCTTCAGATTTCATCCTGACCCTTCTGAAATCACCAGTATGCTGGTAAGTATTGGACATTTCCATAGCGTTTTGCACCGTAATAGTCATGAGGTCGGTCTCTGCATCCTGAAGCCTATGATGCTTTTCACAGAGAACCCTCTGTTGAGGCCCAGGGAACTTGGTGTTTCCCAAACCTGGCACCGGAGCCTTGGAAGATAGGATTGTTTTCAGCATTATTTCACCATCCTTTCACCACCGTTTCAAGAACGGGAGCCCTTTACATCCGTTAGCATAAGAATCCTTCTTTGGAGATGAGATATTTTTCTGGGGTGGCAAGTGCAGGGCCTCTGTCAGTCCTGGGTTTGTTGGACTAGCGCCAGACATGGGAAGTGCGCCTTTGTGGGACAGGTGAATAGTGCGGATCCTGTTTCAGTCTAAAGACTGAAACAGGATCCGCACTTTTCACCGTTCCTTTCAGAATCATTTGATTCATCAGCTAGGAACGGCGATTCCTTCTCCAGACAAATCGAAGGCTAGGCCAGAGTAACTGGATCTTTCCAAGAGGTGTGTGGCACAACTTTTGAAAGAACCGCTAGGTGGAGAACTATTTGGTATTTTTCCGTAGCACTTTTCACCGTAATTGTCCTAATGTTGGTCTCTGCCTCCTGAAGCATACAAGAGTTTTCACAGACGAAAGCAGGCTGAGGCCCAGTAAACGTGGCATTTCCAGTAGGTGGTCCTAGAGACTACAAGGAAAGTGTTCTTTTAAGTGTTATTCCACTGTGGTTTCACCATGATTTTCAGAACTCGAGCAGGCTTCTCGCATTAGCATAAGAATCTTGCCTGGTAGTTGAGATTTCTGGGTGGGGTGTAAGTGCGGGGCTTCTGTCATCCCTGCCTTTGATTTCTTTACCTCCAGAGTTGGTAAGTGCATATTTGCCTGAGGTGGGAAAAGTGTAGATCGTGCTTCAGATTTCATCCTGACCCTCTTGAATTCACCAGTATGCCGGCAATAATTTGCCATTTCCATAGCGTTTTGCACCGTAATAGTCATGAGGTCCGTCTCTGCAACCTGAAGCCTATGACGCTTTTAGCAGAGAACCCTCTGCTGAGGCCCAGGGAACCTGGTATTTCCCATACCTGGCACCGCAGCCTTGGAAGAGAGGATTGTTTTCAGTATTATTTCACCATCGTGTCACCACCGTTTCAAGAACGGGAGCCCTTTTCAACCATTAACGTAAGAATCCTTCTTTGGAGATGAGATATTTTTCTGGGGTGGCAAGTGCAGGGCCTCTGTCAATCCTGGGTTTGTTGGAGTAGCGCCAGACATGAGAAGTGCGCCTTTGTGGGACAGGTGAATAGTGCGGATCCTGTTTCAGTCTAAAGACTGAAACAGGATCCGCACTTTTCACCGTTCCTTTCAGAATCATTTGATTCATCAGCTAGGAACGGTGATTCCTTCTCCAGACCAATCGAAGGCTAGGCCAATGTAACTCGATCTTTCCAAGAGGTGTGTGGCACAACTTTTGAAAGAAGCGCTAGGTGGAGAAGTGTTTGGTATTTTTCCGTAGCACTTTTCACCGTAATTGTCCTAAATTGGTCTCTCCATCCTTAAGCATACGAGAGTTTTCACAGACGAAAGCAGGCTGAGGCCCAGTAAACTTGGCATTTCCAATAGTTGGTCCTAGAGACTACAAAGAAAGTGTTCTTTTAAGTAGTGTTCCACTGTGGTTTCACCATGATTTTCAGAACCCGAGCAGGTTTCTCGCATTAGCATAAGAATCCTGCCTGGTAGTTGAGATTTCTGGGTGGGGTGTAAGTGCGGGGCTTCTGTCAGCCCTGCCTTTGATTTGTTTACCTCCAGAGTTGGTAAGTGCATATTTGCCTGAGGTGGGAAAAGTGTGGATCGTGCTTCAGATTTCATCCTGACCCTTCTGAAATCACCAGTATGCTGGTAAGTATTGGACATTTCCATAGCGTTTTGCACCGTAATAGTCATGAGGTCGGTCTCTGCATCCTGAAGCCTATGATGCTTTTCACAGAGAACCCTCTGTTGAGGCCCAGGGAACTTGGTGTTTCCCAAACCTGGCACCGGAGCCTTGGAAGATAGGATTGTTTTCAGCATTATTTCACCATCCTTTCACCACCGTTTCAAGAACGGGAGCCCTTTACATCCGTTAGCATAAGAATCCTTCTTTGGAGATGAGATATTTTTCTCGGGTGGCAAGTGCAGGGCCTCTGTCAGTCCTGGGTTTGTTGGACTAGCGCCAGACATGAGAAGTGCGCCTTTGTGGGACAGGTGAATAGTGCGGATCCTGTTTCAGTCTAAAGACTGAAACAGGATCCGCACTTTTCACCGTTCCTTTCAGAATCATTTGATTCATCAGCTAGGAATGGCGATTCCTTCTCCAGACCAATCGAAGGCTAGGCCAGAGTAACTGGATCTTTCCAAGAGGTGTGTGGCACAACTTTTGAAAGAACCGCTAGGTGGAGAACTATTTGGTATTTTTCCGTAGCACTTTTCACCGTAATTGTCCTAATGTTGGTCTCTGCCTCCTGAAGCATACAAGAGTTTTCACAGACGAAAGCAGGCTGAGGCCCAGGAAACGTGGCATTTCCAGTAGGTGGTCCTAGAGACTACAAGGAAAGTGTTCTTTTAAGTATTATTCCACTGTGGTTTCACCATGATTTTCAGAACTCGAGCAGGTTTCTCGCATTAGCATAAGAATCCTGCCCGGTAGTTGAGATTTCTGGGTGGGGTGTAAGTGCGGGGCTTCTGTCATCCCTGCCTTTGATTTCTTTACCTCCAGAGTTGGTAAGTGCATATTTGCCTGAGGTGGGAAAAGTGTAGATCGTGCTTCAGATTTCATCCTGACCCTCTTGAATTCACCAGTATGCCGGCAATTATTTGCCATTTCCATAGCGTTTTGCACCGTAATAGTCATGAGGTCCGTCTCTGCAACCTGAAGCCTATGACGCTTTTAGCAGAGAACCCTCTGCTGAGGCCCAGGGAACCTGGTATTTCCCATACCTGGCACCGCAGCCTTGGAAGAGAGGATTGTTTTCAGTATTATTTCACCATCGTGTCACCACCGTTTCAAGAACGGGAGCCCTTTTCAACCATTAACGTAAGAATCCTTCTTTGGAGATGAGATATTTTTCTGGGGTGGCAAGTGCAGGGCCTCTGTCAATCCTGGGTTTGTTGGAGTAGCGCCAGACATGAGAAGTGCGCCTTTGTGGGACAGGTGAATAGTGCGGATCCTGTTTCAGTCTAAAGACTGAAACAGGATCCGCACTTTTCACCGTTCCTTTCAGAATCATTTGATTCATCAGCTAGGAACGGTGATTCCTTCTCCAGACCAATCGAAGGCTAGGCCAATGTAACTCGATCTTTCCAAGAGGTGTGTGGCACAACTTTTGAAAGAAGCGCTAGGTGGAGAAGTGTTTGGTATTTTTCCGTAGCACTTTTCACGGTAATTGTCCTAAATTGGTCTCTCCATCCTTAAGCATACGAGAGTTTTCACAGACGAAAGCAGGCTGAGGCCCAGTAAACTTGGCATTTCCAATAGTTGGTCCTAGAGACTACAAAGAAAGTGTTCTTTTAAGTAGTGTTCCACTGTGGTTTCACCATGATTTTCAGAACCCGAGCAGGTTTCTCGCATTAGCATAAGAATCCTGCCTGGTAGTTGAGATTTCTGGGTGGGGTGTAAGTGCGGGGCTTCTGTCATCCCTGCCTTTGATTTGTTTACCTCCAGAGTTGGTAAGTGCATATTTGCCTGAGGTGGGAAAAGTGTGGATCGTGCTTCAGATTTCATCCTGACCCTTCTGAAATCACCAGTATGCTGGTAAGTATTGGACATTTCCATAGCGTTTTGCACCGTAATAGTCATGAGGTCGGTCTCTGCATCCTGAAGCCTATGATGCTTTTCACAGAGAACCCTCTGTTGAGGCCCAGGGAACTTGATGTTTCCCAAACCTGGCACCGGAGCCTTGGAAGATAGGATTGTTTTCAGCATTATTTCACCATCCTTTCACCACCGTTTCAAGAACGGGAGCCCTTTACATCCGTTAGCATAAGAATCCTTCTTTGGAGATGAGATATTTTTCTGGGGTGGCAAGTGCAGGGCCTCTGTCAGTCCTGGGTTTGTTGGACTAGCGCCAGACATGAGAAGTGCGCCTTTGTGGGACAGGTGAATAGTGCGGATCCTGTTTCAGTCTAAAGACTGAAACAGGATCCGCACTTTTCACCGTTCCTTTCAGAATCGTTTGATTCATCAGCTAGGAACGGCGATTCCTTCTCCAGACCAATCGAAGGCTAGGCCAGAGTAACTGGATCTTTCCAAGAGGTGTGTGGCACAACTTTTGAAAGAACCGCTAGGTGGAGAACTATTTGGTATTTTTCCGTAGCACTTTTCACCCTAATTGTCCTAATGTTGGTCTCTGCCTCCTGAAGCATACAAGAGTTTTCACAGACGAAAGCAGGCTGAGGCCCAGGAAACGTGGCATTTCCAGTAGGTGGTCCTAGAGACTACAAGGAAAGTGTTCTTTTAAGTATTATTCCACTGTGGTTTCACCATGATTTTCAGAACTCGAGCAGGTTTCTCGCATTAGCATAAGAATCCTGCCTGGTAGTTGAGATTTCTGGGTGGGGTGTAAGTGCGGGGCTTCTGTCATCCCTGCCTTTGATTTCTTTACCTCCAGAGTTGGTAAGTGCATATTTGCCTGAGGTGGGAAAAGTGTAGATCGTGCTTCAGATTTCATCCTGACCCTCTTGAATTCACCAGTATGCCGGCAATTATTTGCCATTTCCATAGCGTTTTGCACCGTAATAGTCATGAGGTCCGTCTCTGCAACCTGAAGCCTATGACGCTTTTAGCAGAGAACCCTCTGCTGAGGCCCAGGGAACCTGGTATTTCCCATACCTGGCACCGCAGCCTTGGAAGAGAGGATTGTTTTCAGTATTATTTCACCATCGTGTCACCACCGTTTCAAGAACGGGAGCCCTTTTCAACCATTAACGTAAGAATCCTTCTTTGGAGATGAGATATTTTTCTCGGGTGGCAAGTGCAGGGCCTCTGTCAATCCTGGGTTTGTTGGAGTAGCGCCAGACATGAGAAGTGCGCCTTTGTGGGACAGGTGAATAGTGCGGATCCTGTTTCAGTCTAAAGACTGAAACAGGATCCGCACTTTTCACCGTTCCTTTCAGAATCATTTGATTCATCAGCTAGGAACGGTGATTCCTTCTCCAGACCAATCGAAGGCTAGGCCAATGTAACTCGATCTTTCCAAGAGGTGTGTGGCACAACTTTTGAAAGAAGCGCTAGGTGGAGAACTGTTTGGTATTTTTCCGTAGCACTTTTCACCGTAATTGTCCTAAATTGGTCTCTCCATCCTTAAGCATACGAGAGTTTTCACAGACGAAAGCAGGCTGAGGCCCAGTAAACTTGGCATTTCCAATAGTTGGTCCTAGAGACTACAAAGAAAGTGTTCTTTTAAGTAGTGTTCCACTGTGGTTTCACCATGATTTTCAGAACCCGAGCAGGTTTCTCGCATTAGCATAAGAATCCTGCCTGGTAGTTGAGATTTCTGGGTGGGGTGTAAGTGCGGGGCTTCTGTCAGCCCTGCCTTTGATTTGTTTACCTCCAGAGTTGGTAAGTGCATATTTGCCTGAGGTGGGAAAAGTGTGGATCGTGCTTCAGATTTCATCCTGACCCTTCTGAAATCACCAGTATGCTGGTAAGTATTGGACATTTCCATAGCGTTTTGCACGGTAATAGTCATGAGGTCGGTCTCTGCATCCTGAAGCCTATGATGCTTTTCACAGAGAACCCTCTGTTGAGGCCCAGGGAACTTGGTGTTTCCCAAACCTGGCACCGGAGCCTTGGAAGATAGGATTGTTTTCAGCATTATTTCACCATCCTTTCACCACCGTTTCAAGAACGGGAGCCCTTTACATCCGTTAGCATAAGAATCCTTCTTTGGAGATGAGATATTTTTCTGGGGTGGCAAGTGCAGGGCCTCTGTCAGTCCTGGGTTTGTTGGACTAGCGCCAGACATGGGAAGTGCGCCTTTGTGGGACAGGTGAATAGTGCGGATCCTGTTTCAGTCTAAAGACTGAAACAGGATCCGCACTTTTCACCGTTCCTTTCAGAATCATTTGATTCATCAGCTAGGAACGGCGATTCCTTCTCCAGACAAATCGAAGGCTAGGCCAGAGTAACTGGATCTTTCCAAGAGGTGTGTGGCACAACTTTTGAAAGAACCGCTAGGTGGAGAACTATTTGGTATTTTTCCGTAGCACTTTTCACCGTAATTGTCCTAATGTTGGTCTCTGCCTCCTGAAGCATACAAGAGTTTTCACAGACGAAAGCAGGCTGAGGCCCAGGAAACGTGGCATTTCCAGTAGGTGGTCCTAGAGACTACAAGGAAAATGTTCTTTTAAGTGTTATTCCACTGTGGTTTCACCATGATTTTCAGAACTCGAGCAGGCTTCTCGCATTAGCATAAGAATCCTGCCTGGTAGTTGAGATTTCTGGGTGGGGTGTAAGTGCGGGGCTTCTGTCATCCCTGCCTTTGATTTCTTTACCTCCAGAGTTGGTAAGTGCATATTTGCCTGAGGTGGGAAAAGTGTAGATCGTGCTTCAGATTTCATCCTGACCCTCTTGAATTCACCAGTATGCCGGCAATAATTTGCCATTTCCATAGCGTTTTGCACCGTAATAGTCATGAGGTCCGTCTCTGCAACCTGAAGCCTATGACGCTTTTAGCAGAGAACCCTCTGCTGAGGCCCAGGGAACCTGGTATTTCCCATACCTGGCACCGCAGCCTTGGAAGATAGGATTGTTTTCAGTATTATTTCACCCTCGTGTCACCACCGTTTCAAGAACGGTGAAGACTGAAACAGGATCCGCACTTTTCACCGTTCCTTTCAGAATCATTTGATTCATCAGCTAGGAACGGTGATTCCTTCTCCAGACCAATCGAAGGCTAGGCCAATGTAACTCGATCTTACCAAGAGGTGTGTGGCACAACTTTTGAAAGAAGCGCTAGGTGGAGAACTGTTTGGTATTTTTCCGTAGCACCTTTCACTGTAATTGTCCTAAATTGGTCTCTCCATCCTTAAGCATACGAGAGTTTTCACAGACGAAAGCCGGCTGAGGCCCAGTAAACTTGGCATTTCCAATAGTTGGTCCTAGAGACTACAAAGAAAGTGTTCTTTTAAGTAGTGTTCCACTGTGGTTTCACCATGATTTTCAGAACCCGAGCAGGTTTCTCGCATTAGCATAAGAATCCTGCCTGGTAGTTGAGATTTCTGGGTGGGGTGTAAGTGCGGGGCTTCTGTCAGCCCTGCCTTTGATTTGTTTACCTCCAGAGTTGGTAAGTGCATATTTGCCTGAGGTGGGAAAAGTGTGGATCGTGCTTCAGATTTCATCCTGACCCTTCTGAAATCACCAGTATGCTGGTAAGTATTGGACATTTCCGTAGCGTTTTGCACCGTAATAGTCATGAGGTCGGTCTCTGCATCCTGAAGCCTATGATGCTTTTCACAGAGAACCCTCTGTTGAGGCCCAGGGAACTTGGTGTTTCCCAAACCTGGCACCGGAGCCTTGGAAGATAGGATTGTTTTCAGCATTATTTCACCATCCTTTCACCACCGTTTCAAGAACGGGAGCCCTTTTCAACCATTAACGTAAGAATCCTTCTTTGGAGATGAGATATTTTTCTCGGGTGGCAAGTGCAGGGCCTCTGTCAGTCCTGGGTTTGTTGGACTAGCGCCAGACATGAGAAGTGCGCCTTTGTGGGACAGGTGAATAGTGCGGATCCTGTTTCAGTCTAAAGACTGAAACAGGATCCGCACTTTTCACCGTTCCTTTCAGAATCATTTGATTCATCAGCTAGGAACGGCGATTCCTTCTCCAGACCAATCGAAGGCTAGGCCAGAGTAACTGGATCTTTCCAAGAGGTGTGTGGCACAACTTTTGAAAGAACCGCTAGGTGGAGAACTATTTGGTATTTTTCCGTAGCACTTTTCACCGTAATTGTCCTAATGTTGGTCTCTGCCTCCTGAAGCATACAAGAGTTTTCACAGACGAAAGCAGGCTGAGGCCCAGGAAACGTGGCATTTCCAGTAGGTGGTCCTAGAGACTACAAGGAAAGTGTTCTTTTAAGTATTATTCCACTGTGGTTTCACCATGATTTTCAGAACTCGAGCAGGTTTCTCGCATTAGCATAAGAATCCTGCCCGGTAGTTGAGATTTCTGGGTGGGGTGTAAGTGCGGGGCTTCTGTCATCCCTGCCTTTGATTTCTTTACCTCCAGAGTTGGTAAGTGCATATTTGCCTGAGGTGGGAAAAGTGTAGATCGTGCTTCAGATTTCATCCTGACCCTCTTGAATTCACCAGTATGCCGGCAATTATTTGCCATTTCCATAGCGTTTTGCACCGTAATAGTCATGAGGTCCGTCTCTGCAACCTGAAGCCTATGACGCTTTTAGCAGAGAACCCTCTGCTGAGGCCCAGGGAACCTGGTATTTCCCATACCTGGCACCGCAGCCTTGGAAGAGAGGATTGTTTTCAGTATTATTTCACCATCGTGTCACCACCGTTTCAAGAACGGGAGCCCTTTTCAACCATTAACGTAAGAATCCTTCTTTGGAGATGAGATATTTTTCTCGGGTGGCAAGTGCAGGGCCTCTGTCAATCCTGGGTTTGTTGGAGTAGCGCCAGACATGAGAAGTGCGCCTTTGTGGGACAGGTGAATAGTGCGGATCCTGTTTCGGTCTAAAGACTGAAACAGGATCCGCACTTTTCACCGTTCCTTTCAGAATCATTTGATTCATCAGCTAGGAACGGTGATTCCTTCTCCAGACCAATCGAAGGCTAGGCCAATGTAACTCGATCTTTCCAAGAGGTGTGTGGCACAACTTTTGAAAGAAGCGCTAGGTGGAGAACTGTTTGGTATTTTTCCGTAGCACTTTTCACCGTAATTGTCCTAAATTGGTCTCTCCATCCTTAAGCATACGAGAGTTTTCACAGACGAAAGCAGGCTGAGGCCCAGTAAACTTGGCATTTCCAATAGTTGGTCCTAGAGACTACAAAGAAAGTGTTCTTTTAAGTAGTGTTCCACTGTGGTTTCACCATGATTTTCAGAACCCGAGCAGGTTTCTCGCATTAGCATAAGAATCCTGCCTGGTAGTTGAGATTTCTGGGTGGGGTGTAAGTGCGGGGCTTCTGTCAGCCCTGCCTTTGATTTGTTTACCTCCAGAGTTGGTAAGTGCATATTTGCCTGAGGTGGGAAAAGTGTGGATCGTGCTTCAGATTTCATCCTGACCCTTCTGAAATCACCAGTATGCTGGTAAGTATTGGACATTTCCATAGCGTTTTGCACCGTAATAGTCATGAGGTCGGTCTCTGCATCCTGAAGCCTATGATGCTTTTCACAGAGAACCCTCTGTTGAGGCCCAGGGAACTTGGTGTTTCCCAAACCTGGCACCGGAGCCTTGGAAGATAGGATTGTTTTCAGCATTATTTCACCATCCTTTCACCACCGTTTCAAGAACGGGAGCCCTTTACATCCGTTAGCATAAGAATCCTTCTTTGGAGATGAGATATTTTTCTCGGGTGGCAAGTGCAGGGCCTCTGTCAGTCCTGGGTTTGTTGGACTAGCGCCAGACATGAGAAGTGCGCCTTTGTGGGACAGGTGAATAGTGCGGATCCTGTTTCAGTCTAAAGACTGAAACAGGATCCGCACTTTTCACCGTTCCTTTCAGAATCATTTGATTCATCAGCTAGGAATGGCGATTCCTTCTCCAGACCAATCGAAGGCTAGGCCAGAGTAACTGGATCTTTCCAAGAGGTGTGTGGCACAACTTTTGAAAGAACCGCTAGGTGGAGAACTATTTGGTATTTTTCTGTAGCACTTTTCACCGTAATTGTCCTAATGTTGGTCTCTGCCTCCTGAAGCATACAAGAGTTTTCACAGACGAAAGCAGGCTGAGGCCCAGGAAACGTGGCATTTCCAGTAGGTGGTCCTAGAGACTACAAGGAAAGTGTTCTTTTAAGTATTATTCCACTGTGGTTTCACCATGATTTTCAGAACTCGAGCAGGTTTCTCGCATTAGCATAAGAATCCTGCCCGGTAGTTGAGATTTCTGGGTGGGGTGTAAGTGCGGGGCTTCTGTCATCCCTGCCTTTGATTTCTTTACCTCCAGAGTTGGTAAGTGCATATTTGCCTGAGGTGGGAAAAGTGTAGATCGTGCTTCAGATTTCATCCTGACCCTCTTGAATTCACCAGTATGCCGGCAATTATTTGCCATTTCCATAGCGTTTTGCACCGTAATAGTCATGAGGTCCGTCTCTGCAACCTGAAGCCTATGACGCTTTTAGCAGAGAACCCTCTGCTGAGGCCCAGGGAACCTGGTATTTCCCATACCTGGCACCGCAGCCTTGGAAGAGAGGATTGTTTTCAGTATTATTTCACCATCGTGTCACCACCGTTTCAAGAACGGGAGCCCTTTTCAACCATTAACGTAAGAATCCTTCTTTGGAGATGAGATATTTTTCTGGGGTGGCAAGTGCAGGGCCTCTGTCAATCCTGGGTTTGTTGGAGTAGCGCCAGACATGAGAAGTGCGCCTTTGTGGGACAGGTGAATAGTGCGGATCCTGTTTCAGTCTAAAGACTGAAACAGGATCCGCACTTTTCACCGTTCCTTTCAGAATCATTTGATTCATCAGCTAGGAACGGTGATTCCTTCTCCAGACCAATCGAAGGCTAGGCCAATGTAACTCGATCTTTCCAAGAGGTGTGTGGCACAACTTTTGAAAGAAGCGCTAGGTGGAGAAGTGTTTGGTATTTTTCCGTAGCACTTTTCACCGTAATTGTCCTAAATTGGTCTCTCCATCCTTAAGCATACGAGAGTTTTCACAGACGAAAGCAGGCTGAGGCCCAGTAAACTTGGCATTTCCAATAGTTGGTCCTAGAGACTACAAAGAAAGTGTTCTTTTAAGTAGTGTTCCACTGTGGTTTCACCATGATTTTCAGAACCCGAGCAGGTTTCTCGCATTAGCATAAGAATCCTGCCTGGTAGTTGAGATTTCTGGGTGGGGTGTAAGTGCGGGGCTTCTGTCAGCCCTGCCTTTGATTTGTTTACCTCCAGAGTTGGTAAGTGCATATTTGCCTGAGGTGGGAAAAGTGTGGATCGTGCTTCAGATTTCACCCTTCTGAAATCACCAGTATGCTGGTAAGTATTGGACATTTCCATAGCGTTTTGCACGGTAATAGTCATGAGGTCGGTCTCTGCATCCTGAAGCCTATGATGCTTTTCACAGAGAACCCTCTGTTGAGGCCCAGGGAACTTGGTGTTTCCCAAACCTGGCACCGGAGCCTTGGAAGATAGGATTGTTTTCAGCATTATTTCACCATCCTTTCACCACCGTTTCAAGAACGGGAGCCCTTTACATCCGTTAGCATAAGAATCCTTCTTTGGAGATGAGATATTTTTCTGGGGTGGCAAGTGCAGGGCCTCTGTCAGTCCTGGGTTTGTTGGACTAGCGCCAGACATGAGAAGTGCGCCTTTGTGGGACAGGTGAATAGTGCGGATCCTGTTTCAGTCTAAAGACTGAAACAGGATCCGCACTTTTCACCGTTCCTTTCAGAATCATTTGATTCATCAGCTAGGAATGGCGATTCCTTCTCCAGACCAATCGAAGGCTAGGCCAGAGTAACTGGATCTTTCCAAGAGGTGTGTGGCACAACTTTTGAAAGAACCGCTAGGTGGAGAACTATTTGGTATTTTTCCGTAGCACTTTTCACCGTAATTGTCCTAATGTTGGTCTCTGCCTCCTGAAGCATACAAGAGTTTTCACAGACGAAAGCAGGCTGAGGCCCAGGAAACGTGGCATTTCCAGTAGGTGGTCCTAGAGACTACAAGGAAAGTGTTCTTTTAAGTATTATTCCACTGTGGTTTCACCATGATTTTCAGAACTCGAGCAGGTTTCTCGCATTAGCATAAGAATCCTGCCCGGTAGTTGAGATTTCTGGGTGGGGTGTAAGTGCGGGGCTTCTGTCATCCCTGCCTTTGATTTCTTTACCTCCAGAGTTGGTAAGTGCATATTTGCCTGAGGTGGGAAAAGTGTAGATCGTGCTTCAGATTTCATCCTGACCCTCTTGAATTCACCAGTATGCCGGCAATTATTTGCCATTTCCATAGCGTTTTGCACCGTAATAGTCATGAGGTCCGTCTCTGCAACCTGAAGCCTATGACGCTTTTAGCAGAGAACCCTCTGCTGAGGCCCAGGGAACCTGGTATTTCCCATACCTGGCACCGCAGCCTTGGAAGAGAGGATTGTTTTCAGTATTATTTCACCATCGTGTCACCACCGTTTCAAGAACGGGAGCCCTTTTCAACCATTAACGTAAGAATCCTTCTTTGGAGATGAGATATTTTTCTCGGGTGGCAAGTGCAGGGCCTCTGTCAATCCTGGGTTTGTTGGAGTAGCGCCAGACATGAGAAGTGCGCCTTTGTGGGACAGGTGAATAGTGCGGATCCTGTTTCAGTCTAAAGACT
Source organism: Lemur catta (assembly GCF_020740605.2). NCBI lineage: Eukaryota > Metazoa > Chordata > Mammalia > Primates > Lemuridae > Lemur > Lemur catta. The sequence continues at coordinate 27,987,611 of NC_059137.1, forward strand.
GAAACAGGATCCGCACTTTTCACCGTTCCTTTCAGAATCATTTGATTCATCAGCTAGGAACGGTGATTCCTTCTCCAGACCAATCGAAGGCTAGGCCAATGTAACTCGATCTTTCCAAGAGGTGTGTGGCACAACTTTTGAAAGAAGCGCTAGGTGGAGAACTGTTTGGTATTTTTCCGTAGCACTTTTCACCGTAATTGTCCTAAATTGGTCTCTCCATCCTTAAGCATACGAGAGTTTTCACAGACGAAAGCAGGCTGAGGCCCAGTAAACTTGGCATTTCCAATAGTTGGTCCTAGAGACTACAAAGAAAGTGTTCTTTTAAGTAGTGTTCCACTGTGGTTTCACCATGATTTTCAGAACCCGAGCAGGTTTCTCGCATTAGCATAAGAATCCTGCCTGGTAGTTGAGATTTCTGGGTGGGGTGTAAGTGCGGGGCTTCTGTCAGCCCTGCCTTTGATTTGTTTACCTCCAGAGTTGGTAAGTGCATATTTGCCTGAGGTGGGAAAAGTGTGGATCGTGCTTCAGATTTCATCCTGACCCTTCTGAAATCACCAGTATGCTGGTAAGTATTGGACATTTCCATAGCGTTTTGCACCGTAATAGTCATGAGGTCGGTCTCTGCATCCTGAAGCCTATGATGCTTTTCACAGAGAACCCTCTGTTGAGGCCCAGGGAACTTGGTGTTTCCCAAACCTGGCACCGGAGCCTTGGAAGATAGGATTGTTTTCAGCATTATTTCACCATCCTTTCACCACCGTTTCAAGAACGGGAGCCCTTTACATCCGTTAGCATAAGAATCCTTCTTTGGAGATGAGATATTTTTCTCGGGTGGCAAGAGCAGGGCCTCTGTCAGTCCTGGGTTTGTTGGACTAGCGCCAGACATGAGAAGTGCGCCTTTGTGGGACAGGTGAATAGTGCGGATCCTGTTTCAGTCTAAAGACTGAAACAGGATCCGCACTTTTCACCGTTCCTTTAAGAATCATTTGATTCATCAGCTAGGAATGGCGATTCCTTCTCCAGACCAATCGAAGGCTAGGCCAGAGTAACTGGATCTTTCCAAGAGGTGTGTGGCACAACTTTTGAAAGAACCACTAGGTGGAGAACTATTTGGTATTTTTCCGTAGCACTTTTCACCGTAATGGTCCTAATGTTGGTCTCTGCCTCCTGAAGCATACAAGAGTTTTCACAGACGAAAGCAGGCTGAGGCCCAGGAAACGTGGCATTTCCAGTAGGTGGTCCTAGAGACTACAAGGAAAGTGTTCTTTTAAGTATTATTCCACTGTGGTTTCACCATGATTTTCAGAACTCGAGCAGGTTTCTGGCATTAGCATAAGAATCCTGCCAGGTAGTTGAGATTTCTGGGTGGGGTGTAAGTGCGGGGCTTCTGTCATCCCTGCCTTTGATTTCTTTACCTCCAGAGTTGGTAAGTGCATATTTGCCTGAGGTGGGAAAAGTGTAGATCGTGCTTCAGATTTCATCCTGACCCTCTTGAATTCACCAGTATGCCGGCAATTATTTGCCATTTCCATAGCGTTTTGCACCGTAATAGTCATGAGGTCCGTCTCTGCAACCTGAAGCCTATGACGCTTTTAGCAGAGAACCCTCTGCTGAGGCCCAGGGAACCTGGTATTTCCCATACCTGGCACCGCAGCCTTGGAAGAGAGGATTGTTTTCAGTATTATTTCACCATCGTGTCACCACCGTTTCAAGAACGGGAGCCCTTTTCAACCATTAACGTAAGAATCCTTCTTTGGAGATGAGATATTTTTCTCGGGTGGCAAGTGCAGGGCCTCTGTCAATCCTGGGTTTGTTGGAGTAGCGCCAGACATGAGAAGTGCGCCTTTGTGGGACAGGTGAATAGTGCGGATCCTGTTTCAGTCTAAAGACTGAAACAGGATCCGCACTTTTCACCGTTCCTTTCAGAATCATTTGATTCATCAGCTAGGAACGGTGATTCCTTCTCCAGACCAATCGAAGGCTAGGCCAATGTAACTCGATCTTTCCAAGAGGTGTGTGGCACAACTTTTGAAAGAAGCGCTAGGTGGAGAACTGTTTGGTATTTTTCCGTAGCACTTTTCACCGTAATTGTCCTAAATTGGTCTCTCCATCCTTAAGCATACGAGAGTTTTCACAGACGAAAGCAGGCTGAGGCCCAGTAAACTTGGCATTTCCAATAGTTGGTCCTAGAGACTACAAAGAAAGTGTTCTTTTAAGTAGTGTTCCACTGTGGTTTCACCATGATTTTCAGAACCCGAGCAGGTTTCTCGCATTAGCATAAGAATCCTGCCTGGTAGTTGAGATTTCTGGGTGGGGTGTAAGTGCGGGGCTTCTGTCAGCCCTGCCTTTGATTTGTTTACCTCCAGAGTTGGTAAGTGCATATTTGCCTGAGGTGGGAAAAGTGTGGATCGTGCTTCAGATTTCATCCTGACCCTTCTGAAATCACCAGTATGCTGGTAAGTATTGGACATTTCCATAGCGTTTTGCACCGTAATAGTCATGAGGTCGGTCTCTGCATCCTGAAGCCTATGATGCTTTTCACAGAGAACCCTCTGTTGAGGCCCAGGGAACTTGGTGTTTCCCAAACCTGGCACCGGAGCCTTGGAAGATAGGATTGTTTTCAGCATTATTTCACCATCCTTTCACCACCGTTTCAAGAACGGGAGCCCTTTACATCCGTTAGCATAAGAATCCTTCTTTGGAGATGAGATATTTTTCTCGGGTGGCAAGTGCAGGGCCTCTGTCAGTCCTGGGTTTGTTGGACTAGCGCCAGACATGAGAAGTGCGCCTTTGTGGGACAGGTGAATAGTGCGGATCCTGTTTCAGTCTAAAGACTGAAACAGGATCCGCACTTTTCACCGTTCCTTTCAGCATCGTTTGATTCATCAGCTAGGAACGGCGATTCCTTCTCCAGACCAATCGAAGGCTAGGCCAGAGTAACTGGATCTTTCCAAGAGGTGTGTGGCACAACTTTTGAAAGAACCGCTAGGTGGAGAACTATTTGGTATTTTTCCGTAGCACTTTTCACCGTAATTGTCCTAATGTTGGTCTCTGCCTCCTGAAGCATACAAGAGTTTTCACAGACGAAAGCAGGCTGAGGCCCAGGAAACGTGGCATTTCCAGTAGGTGGTTCTAGAGACTACAAGGAAAGTGTTCTTTTAAGTATTATTCCACTGTGGTTTCACCATGATTTTCAGAACTCGAGCAGGTTTCTCGCATTAGCATAAGAATCCTGCCCGGTAGTTGAGATTTCTGGGTGGGGTGTAAGTGCGGGGCTTCTGTCATCCCTGCCTTTGATTTCTTTACCTCCAGAGTTGGTAAGTGCATATTTGCCTGAGGTGGGAAAAGTGTAGATCGTGCTTCAGATTTCATCCTGACCCTCTTGAATTCACCAGTATGCCGGCAATTATTTGCCATTTCCATAGCGTTTTGCACCGTAATAGTCATGAGGTCCGTCTCTGCAACCTGAAGCCTATGACGCTTTTAGCAGAGAACCCTCTGCTGAGGCCCAGGGAACCTGGTATTTCCCATACCTGGCACCGCAGCCTTGGAAGAGAGGATTGTTTTCAGTATTATTTCACCATCGTGTCACCACCGTTTCAAGAACGGGAGCCCTTTTCAACCATTAACGTAAGAATCCTTCTTTGGAGATGAGATATTTTTCTCGGGTGGCAAGTGCAGGGCCTCTGTCAATCCTGGGTTTGTTGGAGTAGCGCCAGACATGAGAAGTGCGCCTTTGTGGGACAGGTGAATAGTGCGGATCCTGTTTCAGTCTAAAGACTGAAACAGGATCCGCACTTTTCACCGTTCCTTTCAGAATCATTTGATTCATCAGCTAGGAACGGTGATTCCTTCTCCAGACCAATCGAAGGCTAGGCCAATGTAACTCGATCTTTCCAAGAGGTGTGTGGCACAACTTTTGAAAGAAGCGCTAGGTGGAGAACTGTTTGGTATTTTTCCGTAGCACTTTTCACCGTAATTGTCCTAAATTGGTCTCTCCATCCTTAAGCATACGAGAGTTTTCACAGACGAAAGCAGGCTGAGGCCCAGTAAACTTGGCATTTCCAATAGTTGGTCCTAGAGACTACAAAGAAAGTGTTCTTTTAAGTAGTGTTCCACTGTGGTTTCACCATGATTTTCAGAACCCGAGCAGGTTTCTCGCATTAGCATAAGAATCCTGCCTGGTAGTTGAGATTTCTGGGTGGGGTGTAAGTGCGGGGCTTCTGTCAGCCCTGCCTTTGATTTGTTTACCTCCAGAGTTGGTAAGTGCATATTTGCCTGAGGTGGGAAAAGTGTGGATCGTGCTTCAGATTTCATCCTGACCCTTCTGAAATCACCAGTATGCTGGTAAGTATTGGACATTTCCATAGCGTTTTGCACCGTAATAGTCATGAGGTCGGTCTCTGCATCCTGAAGCCTATGATGCTTTTCACAGAGAACCCTCTGTTGAGGCCCAGGGAACTTGGTGTTTCCCAAACCTGGCACCGGAGCCTTGGAAGATAGGATTGTTTTCAGCATTATTTCACCATCCTTTCACCACCGTTTCAAGAACGGGAGCCCTTTACATCCGTTAGCATAAGAATCCTTCTTTGGAGATGAGATATTTTTCTCGGGTGGCAAGAGCAGGGCCTCTGTCAGTCCTGGGTTTGTTGGACTAGCGCCAGACATGAGAAGTGCGCCTTTGTGGGACAGGTGAATAGTGCGGATCCTGTTTCAGTCTAAAGACTGAAACAGGATCCGCACTTTTCACCGTTCCTTTCAGAATCATTTGATTCATCAGCTAGGAATGGCGATTCCTTCTCCAGACCAATCGAAGGCTAGGCCAGAGTAACTGGATCTTTCCAAGAGGTGTGTGGCACAACTTTTGAAAGAACCACTAGGTGGAGAACTATTTGGTATTTTTCCGTAGCACTTTTCACCGTAATTGTCCTAATGTTGGTCTCTGCCTCCTGAAGCATACAAGAGTTTTCACAGACGAAAGCAGGCTGAGGCCCAGGAAACGTGGCATTTCCAGTAGGTGGTCCTAGAGACTACAAGGAAAGTGTTCTTTTAAGTATTATTCCACTGTGGTTTCACCATGATTTTCAGAACTCGAGCAGGTTTCTGGCATTAGCATAAGAATCCTGCCAGGTAGTTGAGATTTCTGGGTGGGGTGTAAGTGCGGGGCTTCTGTCATCCCTGCCTTTGATTTCTTTACCTCCAGAGTTGGTAAGTGCATATTTGCCTGAGGTGGGAAAAGTGTAGATCGTGCTTCAGATTTCATCCTGACCCTCTTGAATTCACCAGTATGCCGGCAATTATTTGCCATTTCCATAGCGTTTTGCACCGTAATAGTCATGAGGTCCGTCTCTGCAACCTGAAGCCTATGACGCTTTTAGCAGAGAACCCTCTGCTGAGGCCCAGGGAACCTGGTATTTCCCATACCTGGCACCGCAGCCTTGGAAGAGAGGATTGTTTTCAGTATTATTTCACCATCGTGTCACCACCGTTTCAAGAACGGGAGCCCTTTTCAACCATTAACGTAAGAATCCTTCTTTGGAGATGAGATATTTTTCTCGGGTGGCAAGTGCAGGGCCTCTGTCAATCCTGGGTTTGTTGGAGTAGCGCCAGACATGAGAAGTGCGCCTTTGTGGGACAGGTGAATAGTGCGGATCCTGTTTCAGTCTAAAGACTGAAACAGGATCCGCACTTTTCACCGTTCCTTTCAGAATCATTTGATTCATCAGCTAGGAACGGTGATTCCTTCTCCAGACCAATCGAAGGCTAGGCCAATGTAACTCGATCTTTCCAAGAGGTGTGTGGCACAACTTTTGAAAGAAGCGCTAGGTGGAGAACTGTTTGGTATTTTTCCGTAGCACTTTTCACCGTAATTGTCCTAAATTGGTCTCTCCATCCTTAAGCATACGAGAGTTTTCACAGACGAAAGCAGGCTGAGGCCCAGTAAACTTGGCATTTCCAATAGTTGGTCCTAGAGACTACAAAGAAAGTGTTCTTTTAAGTAGTGTTCCACTGTGGTTTCACCATGATTTTCAGAACCCGAGCAGGTTTCTCGCATTAGCATAAGAATCCTGCCTGGTAGTTGAGATTTCTGGGTGGGGTGTAAGTGCGGGGCTTCTGTCAGCCCTGCCTTTGATTTGTTTACCTCCAGAGTTGGTAAGTGCATATTTGCCTGAGGTGGGAAAAGTGTGGATCGTGCTTCAGATTTCATCCTGACCCTTCTGAAATCACCAGTATGCTGGTAAGTATTGGACATTTCCATAGCGTTTTGCACCGTAATAGTCATGAGGTCGGTCTCTGCATCCTGAAGCCTATGATGCTTTTCACAGAGAACCCTCTGTTGAGGCCCAGGGAACTTGGTGTTTCCCAAACCTGGCACCGGAGCCTTGGAAGATAGGATTGTTTTCAGCATTATTTCACCATCCTTTCACCACCGTTTCAAGAACGGGAGCCCTTTACATCCGTTAGCATAAGAATCCTTCTTTGGAGATGAGATATTTTTCTCGGGTGGCAAGTGCAGGGCCTCTGTCAGTCCTGGGTTTGTTGGACTAGCGCCAGACATGAGAAGTGCGCCTTTGTGGGACAGGTGAATAGTGCGGATCCTGTTTCAGTCTAAAGACTGAAACAGGATCCGCACTTTTCACCGTTCCTTTCAGCATCGTTTGATTCATCAGCTAGGAACGGCGATTCCTTCTCCAGACCAATCGAAGGCTAGGCCAGAGTAACTGGATCTTTCCAAGAGGTGTGTGGCACAACTTTTGAAAGAACCGCTAGGTGGAGAACTATTTGGTATTTTTCCGTAGCACTTTTCACCGTAATTGTCCTAATGTTGGTCTCTGCCTCCTGAAGCATACAAGAGTTTTCACAGACGAAAGCAGGCTGAGGCCCAGGAAACGTGGCATTTCCAGTAGGTGGTTCTAGAGACTACAAGGAAAGTGTTCTTTTAAGTATTATTCCACTGTGGTTTCACCATGATTTTCAGAACTCGAGCAGGTTTCTCGCATTAGCATAAGAATCCTGCCCGGTAGTTGAGATTTCTGGGTGGGGTGTAAGTGCGGGGCTTCTGTCATCCCTGCCTTTGATTTCTTTACCTCCAGAGTTGGTAAGTGCATATTTGCCTGAGGTGGGAAAAGTGTAGATCGTGCTTCAGATTTCATCCTGACCCTCTTGAATTCACCAGTATGCCGGCAATTATTTGCCATTTCCATAGCGTTTTGCACCGTAATAGTCATGAGGTCCGTCTCTGCAACCTGAAGCCTATGACGCTTTTAGCAGAGAACCCTCTGCTGAGGCCCAGGGAACCTGGTATTTCCCATACCTGGCACCGCAGCCTTGGAAGAGAGGATTGTTTTCAGTATTATTTCACCATCGTGTCACCACCGTTTCAAGAACGGGAGCCCTTTTCAACCATTAACGTAAGAATCCTTCTTTGGAGATGAGATATTTTTCTCGGGTGGCAAGTGCAGGGCCTCTGTCAATCCTGGGTTTGTTGGAGTAGCGCCAGACATGAGAAGTGCGCCTTTGTGGGACAGGTGAATAGTGCGGATCCTGTTTCAGTCTAAAGACTGAAACAGGATCCGCACTTTTCACCGTTCCTTTCAGAATCATTTGATTCATCAGCTAGGAACGGTGATTCCTTCTCCAGACCAATCGAAGGCTAGGCCAATGTAACTCGATCTTTCCAAGAGGTGTGTGGCACAACTTTTGAAAGAAGCGCTAGGTGGAGAACTGTTTGGTATTTTTCCGTAGCACTTTTCACCGTAATTGTCCTAAATTGGTCTCTCCATCCTTAAGCATACGAGAGTTTTCACAGACGAAAGCAGGCTGAGGCCCAGTAAACTTGGCATTTCCAATAGTTGGTCCTAGAGACTACAAAGAAAGTGTTCTTTTAAGTAGTGTTCCACTGTGGTTTCACCATGATTTTCAGAACCCGAGCAGGTTTCTCGCATTAGCATAAGAATCCTGCCTGGTAGTTGAGATTTCTGGGTGGGGTGTAAGTGCGGGGCTTCTGTCAGCCCTGCCTTTGATTTGTTTACCTCCAGAGTTGGTAAGTGCATATTTGCCTGAGGTGGGAAAAGTGTGGATCGTGCTTCAGATTTCATCCTGACCCTTCTGAAATCACCAGTATGCTGGTAAGTATTGGACATTTCCATAGCGTTTTGCACCGTAATAGTCATGAGGTCGGTCTCTGCATCCTGAAGCCTATGATGCTTTTCACAGAGAACCCTCTGTTGAGGCCCAGGGAACTTGGTGTTTCCCAAACCTGGCACCGGAGCCTTGGAAGATAGGATTGTTTTCAGCATTATTTCACCATCCTTTCACCACCGTTTCAAGAACGGGAGCCCTTTACATCCGTTAGCATAAGAATCCTTCTTTGGAGATGAGATATTTTTCTCGGGTGGCAAGAGCAGGGCCTCTGTCAGTCCTGGGTTTGTTGGACTAGCGCCAGACATGAGAAGTGCGCCTTTGTGGGACAGGTGAATAGTGCGGATCCTGTTTCAGTCTAAAGACTGAAACAGGATCCGCACTTTTCACCGTTCCTTTCAGAATCATTTGATTCATCAGCTAGGAATGGCGATTCCTTCTCCAGACCAATCGAAGGCTAGGCCAGAGTAACTGGATCTTTCCAAGAGGTGTGTGGCACAACTTTTGAAAGAACCACTAGGTGGAGAACTATTTGGTATTTTTCCGTAGCACTTTTCACCGTAATTGTCCTAATGTTGGTCTCTGCCTCCTGAAGCATACAAGAGTTTTCACAGACGAAAGCAGGCTGAGGCCCAGGAAACGTGGCATTTCCAGTAGGTGGTCCTAGAGACTACAAGGAAAGTGTTCTTTTAAGTATTATTCCACTGTGGTTTCACCATGATTTTCAGAACTCGAGCAGGTTTCTGGCATTAGCATAAGAATCCTGCCAGGTAGTTGAGATTTCTGGGTGGGGTGTAAGTGCGGGGCTTCTGTCATCCCTGCCTTTGATTTCTTTACCTCCAGAGTTGGTAAGTGCATATTTGCCTGAGGTGGGAAAAGTGTAGATCGTGCTTCAGATTTCATCCTGACCCTCTTGAATTCACCAGTATGCCGGCAATTATTTGCCATTTCCATAGCGTTTTGCACCGTAATAGTCATGAGGTCCGTCTCTGCAACCTGAAGCCTATGACGCTTTTAGCAGAGAACCCTCTGCTGAGGCCCAGGGAACCTGGTATTTCCCATACCTGGCACCGCAGCCTTGGAAGAGAGGATTGTTTTCAGTATTATTTCACCATCGTGTCACCACCGTTTCAAGAACGGGAGCCCTTTTCAACCATTAACGTAAGAATCCTTCTTTGGAGATGAGATATTTTTCTCGGGTGGCAAGTGCAGGGCCTCTGTCAATCCTGGGTTTGTTGGAGTAGCGCCAGACATGAGAAGTGCGCCTTTGTGGGACAGGTGAATAGTGCGGATCCTGTTTCAGTCTAAAGACTGAAACAGGATCCGCACTTTTCACCGTTCCTTTCAGAATCATTTGATTCATCAGCTAGGAACGGTGATTCCTTCTCCAGACCAATCGAAGGCTAGGCCAATGTAACTCGATCTTTCCAAGAGGTGTGTGGCACAACTTTTGAAAGAAGCGCTAGGTGGAGAACTGTTTGGTATTTTTCCGTAGCACTTTTCACCGTAATTGTCCTAAATTGGTCTCTCCATCCTTAAGCATACGAGAGTTTTCACAGACGAAAGCAGGCTGAGGCCCAGTAAACTTGGCATTTCCAATAGTTGGTCCTAGAGACTACAAAGAAAGTGTTCTTTTAAGTAGTGTTCCACTGTGGTTTCACCATGATTTTCAGAACCCGAGCAGGTTTCTCGCATTAGCATAAGAATCCTGCCTGGTAGTTGAGATTTCTGGGTGGGGTGTAAGTGCGGGGCTTCTGTCAGCCCTGCCTTTGATTTGTTTACCTCCAGAGTTGGTAAGTGCATATTTGCCTGAGGTGGGAAAAGTGTGGATCGTGCTTCAGATTTCATCCTGACCCTTCTGAAATCACCAGTATGCTGGTAAGTATTGGACATTTCCATAGCGTTTTGCACCGTAATAGTCATGAGGTCGGTCTCTGCATCCTGAAGCCTATGATGCTTTTCACAGAGAACCCTCTGTTGAGGCCCAGGGAACTTGGTGTTTCCCAAACCTGGCACCGGAGCCTTGGAAGATAGGATTGTTTTCAGCATTATTTCACCATCCTTTCACCACCGTTTCAAGAACGGGAGCCCTTTACATCCGTTAGCATAAGAATCCTTCTTTGGAGATGAGATATTTTTCTCGGGTGGCAAGAGCAGGGCCTCTGTCAGTCCTGGGTTTGTTGGACTAGCGCCAGACATGAGAAGTGCGCCTTTGTGGGACAGGTGAATAGTGCGGATCCTGTTTCAGTCTAAAGACTGAAACAGGATCCGCACTTTTCACCGTTCCTTTCAGAATCATTTGATTCATCAGCTAGGAATGGCGATTCCTTCTCCAGACCAATCGAAGGCTAGGCCAGAGTAACTGGATCTTTCCAAGAGGTGTGTGGCACAACTTTTGAAAGAACCACTAGGTGGAGAACTATTTGGTATTTTTCCGTAGCACTTTTCACCGTAATTGTCCTAATGTTGGTCTCTGCCTCCTGAAGCATACAAGAGTTTTCACAGACGAAAGCAGGCTGAGGCCCAGGAAACGTGGCATTTCCAGTAGGTGGTCCTAGAGACTACAAGGAAAGTGTTCTTTTAAGTATTATTCCACTGTGGTTTCACCATGATTTTCAGAACTCGAGCAGGTTTCTGGCATTAGCATAAGAATCCTGCCAGGTAGTTGAGATTTCTGGGTGGGGTGTAAGTGCGGGGCTTCTGTCATCCCTGCCTTTGATTTCTTTACCTCCAGAGTTGGTAAGTGCATATTTGCCTGAGGTGGGAAAAGTGTAGATCGTGCTTCAGATTTCATCCTGACCCTCTTGAATTCACCAGTATGCCGGCAATTATTTGCCATTTCCATAGCGTTTTGCACCGTAATAGTCATGAGGTCCGTCTCTGCAACCTGAAGCCTATGACGCTTTTAGCAGAGAACCCTCTGCTGAGGCCCAGGGAACCTGGTATTTCCCATACCTGGCACCGCAGCCTTGGAAGAGAGGATTGTTTTCAGTATTATTTCACCATCGTGTCACCACCGTTTCAAGAACGGGAGCCCTTTTCAACCATTAACGTAAGAATCCTTCTTTGGAGATGAGATATTTTTCTCGGGTGGCAAGTGCAGGGCCTCTGTCAATCCTGGGTTTGTTGGAGTAGCGCCAGACATGAGAAGTGCGCCTTTGTGGGACAGGTGAATAGTGCGGATCCTGTTTCAGTCTAAAGACTGAAACAGGATCCGCACTTTTCACCGTTCCTTTCAGAATCATTTGATTCATCAGCTAGGAACGGTGATTCCTTCTCCAGACCAATCGAAGGCTAGGCCAATGTAACTCGATCTTTCCAAGAGGTGTGTGGCACAACTTTTGAAAGAAGCGCTAGGTGGAGAACTGTTTGGTATTTTTCCGTAGCACTTTTCACCGTAATTGTCCTAAATTGGTCTCTCCATCCTTAAGCATATGAGAGTTTTCACAGACGAAAGCAGGCTGAGGCCCAGTAAACTTGGCATTTCCAATAGTTGGTCCTAGAGACTACAAAGAAAGTGTTCTTTTAAGTAGTGTTCCACTGTGGTTTCACCATGATTTTCAGAACCCGAGCAGGTTTCTCGCATTAGCATAAGAATCCTGCCTGGTAGTTGAGATTTCTGGGTGGGGTGTAAGTGCGGGGCTTCTGTCAGCCCTGCCTTTGATTTGTTTACCTCCAGAGTTGGTAAGTGCATATTTGCCTGAGGTGGGAAAAGTGTGGATCGTGCTTCAGATTTCATCCTGACCCTTCTGAAATCACCAGTATGCTGGTAAGTATTGGACATTTCCATAGCGTTTTGCACCGTAATAGTCATGAGGTCGGTCTCTGCATCCTGAAGCCTATGATGCTTTTCACAGAGAACCCTCTGTTGAGGCCCAGGGAACTTGGTGTTTCCCAAACCTGGCACCGGAGCCTTGGAAGATAGGATTGTTTTCAGCATTATTTCACCATCCTTTCACCACCGTTTCAAGAACGGGAGCCCTTTACATCCGTTAGCATAAGAATCCTTCTTTGGAGATGAGATATTTTTCTCGGGTGGCAAGTGCAGGGCCTCTGTCAGTCCTGGGTTTGTTGGACTAGCGCCAGACATGAGAAGTGCGCCTTTGTGGGACAGGTGAATAGTGCGGATCCTGTTTCAGTCTAAAGACTGAAACAGGATCCGCACTTTTCACCGTTCCTTTCAGCATCGTTTGATTCATCAGCTAGGAACGGCGATTCCTTCTCCAGACCAATCGAAGGCTAGGCCAGAGTAACTGGATCTTTCCAAGAGGTGTGTGGCACAACTTTTGAAAGAACCGCTAGGTGGAGAACTATTTGGTATTTTTCCGTAGCACTTTTCACCGTAATTGTCCTAATGTTGGTCTCTGCCTCCTGAAGCATACAAGAGTTTTCACAGACGAAAGCAGGCTGAGGCCCAGGAAACGTGGCATTTCCAGTAGGTGGTCCTAGAGACTACAAGGAAAGTGTTCTTTTAAGTATTATTCCACTGTGGTTTCACCATGATTTTCAGAACTCGAGCAGGTTTCTCGCATTAGCATAAGAATCCTGCCCGGTAGTTGAGATTTCTGGGTGGGGTGTAAGTGCGGGGCTTCTGTCATCCCTGCCTTTGATTTCTTTACCTCCAGAGTTGGTAAGTGCATATTTGCCTGAGGTGGGAAAAGTGTAGATCGTGCTTCAGATTTCATCCTGACCCTCTTGAATTCACCAGTATGCCGGCAATTATTTGCCATTTCCATAGCGTTTTGCACCGTAATAGTCATGAGGTCCGTCTCTGCAACCTGAAGCCTATGACGCTTTTAGCAGAGAACCCTCTGCTGAGGCCCAGGGAACCTGGTATTTCCCATACCTGGCACCGCAGCCTTGGAAGAGAGGATTGTTTTCAGTATTATTTCACCATCGTGTCACCACCGTTTCAAGAACGGGAGCCCTTTTCAACCATTAACGTAAGAATCCTTCTTTGGAGATGAGATATTTGTCTCGGGTGGCAAGTGCAGGGCCTCTGTCAATCCTGGGTTTGTTGGAGTAGCGCCAGACATGAGAAGTGCGCCTTTGTGGGACAGGTGAATAGTGCGGATCCTGTTTCAGTCTAAAGACTGAAACAGGATCCGCACTTTTCACCGTTCCTTTCAGAATCATTTGATTCATCAGCTAGGAACGGTGATTCCTTCTCCAGACCAATCGAAGGCTAGGCCAATGTAACTCGATCTTTCCAAGAGGTGTGTGGCACAACTTTTGAAAGAAGCGCTAGGTGGAGAACTGTTTGGTATTTTTCCGTAGCACTTTTCACCGTAATTGTCCTAAATTGGTCTCTCCATCCTTAAGCATACGAGAGTTTTCACAGACGAAAGCAGGCTGAGGCCCAGTAAACTTGGCATTTCCAATAGTTGGTCCTAGAGACTACAAAGAAAGTGTTCTTTTAAGTAGTGTTCCACTGTGGTTTCACCATGATTTTCAGAACCCGAGCAGGTTTCTCGCATTAGCATAAGAATCCTGCCTGGTAGTTGAGATTTCTGGGTGGGGTGTAAGTGCGGGGCTTCTGTCAGCCCTGCCTTTGATTTGTTTACCTCCAGAGTTGGTAAGTGCATATTTGCCTGAGGTGGGAAAAGTGTGGATCGTGCTTCAGATTTCATCCTGACCCTTCTGAAATCACCAGTATGCTGGTAAGTATTGGACATTTCCGTAGCGTTTTGCACCGTAATAGTCATGAGGTCGGTCTCTGCATCCTGAAGCCTATGATGCTTTTCACAGAGAACCCTCTGTTGAGGCCCAGGGAACTTGGTGTTTCCCAAACCTGGCACCGGAGCCTTGGAAGATAGGATTGTTTTCAGCATTATTTCACCATCCTTTCACCACCGTTTCAAGAACGGGAGCCCTTTACATCCGTTAGCATAAGAATCCTTCTTTGGAGATGAGATATTTTTCTGGGGTGGCAAGTGCAGGGCCTCTGTCAGTCCTGGGTTTGTTGGACTAGCGCCAGACATGAGAAGTGCGCCTTTGTGGGACAGGTGAATAGTGCGGATCCTGTTTCAGTCTAAAGACTGAAACAGGATCCGCACTTTTCACCGGTCCTTTCAGAATCGTTTGATTCATCAGCTAGGAACGGCGATTCCTTCTCCAGACCAATCGAAGGCTAGGCCAGAGTAACTGGATCTTTCCAAGAGGTGTGTGGCACAACTTTTGAAAGAACCGCTAGGTGGAGAACTATTTGGTATTTTTCCGTAGCACTTTTCACCGTAATTGTCCTAATGTTGGTCTCTGCCTCCTGAAGCATACAAGAGTTTTCACAGACGAAAGCAGGCTGAGGCCCAGGAAACGTGGCATTTCCAGTAGGTGGTCCTAGAGACTACAAGGAAAGTGTTCTTTTAAGTATTATTCCACTGTGGTTTCACCATGATTTTCAGAACTCGAGCAGGTTTCTGGCATTAGCATAAGAATCCTGCCAGGTAGTTGAGATTTCTGGGTGGGGTGTAAGTGCGGGGCTTCTGTCATCCCTGCCTTTGATTTCTTTACCTCCAGAGTTGGTAAGTGCATATTTGCCTGAGGTGGGAAAAGTGTAGATCGTGCTTCAGATTTCATCCTGACCCTCTTGAATTCACCAGTATGCCGGCAATTATTTGCCATTTCCATAGCGTTTTGCACCGTAATAGTCATGAGGTCCGTCTCTGCAACCTGAAGCCTATGACGCTTTTAGCAGAGAACCCTCTGCTGAGGCCCAGGGAACCTGGTATTTCCCATACCTGGCACCGCAGCCTTGGAAGAGAGGATTGTTTTCAGTATTATTTCACCATCGTGTCACCACCGTTTCAAGAACGGGAGCCCTTTTCAACCATTAACGTAAGAATCCTTCTTTGGAGATGAGATATTTTTCTCGGGTGGCAAGTGCAGGGCCTCTGTCAATCCTGGGTTTGTTGGAGTAGCGCCAGACATGAGAAGTGCGCCTTTGTGGGACAGGTGAATAGTGCGGATCCTGTTTCAGTCTAAAGACTGAAACAGGATCCGCACTTTTCACCGTTCCTTTCAGAATCATTTGATTCATCAGCTAGGAACGGCGATTCCTTCTCCAGACCAATCGAAGGCTAGGCCAATGTAACTCGATCTTTCCAAGAGGTGTGTGGCACAACTTTTGAAAGAAGCGCTAGGTGGAGAACTGTTTGGTATTTTTCCGTAGCACTTTTCACCGTAATTGTCCTAAATTGGTCTCTCCATCCTTAAGCATACGAGAGTTTTCACAGACGAAAGCAGGCTGAGGCCCAGTAAACTTGGCATTTCCAATAGTTGGTCCTAGAGACTACAAAGAAAGTGTTCTTTTAAGTAGTGTTCCACTGTGGTTTCACCATGATTTTCAGAACCCGAGCAGGTTTCTCGCATTAGCATAAGAATCCTGCCTGGTAGTTGAGATTTCTGGGTGGGGTGTAAGTGCGGGGCTTCTGTCAGCCCTGCCTTCGATTTGTTTACCTCCAGAGTTGGTAAGTGCATATTTGCCTGAGGTGGGAAAAGTGTGGATCGTGCTTCAGATTTCATCCTGACCCTTCTGAAATCACCAGTATGCTGGTAAGTATTGGACATTTCCGTAGCGTTTTGCACGGTAATAGTCATGAGGTCGGTCTCTGCATCCTGAAGCCTATGATGCTTTTCACAGAGAACCCTCTGTTGAGGCCCAGGGAACTTGGTGTTTCCCAAACCTGGCACCGGAGCCTTGGAAGATAGGATTGTTTTCAGCATTATTTCACCATCCTTTCACCACCGTTTCAAGAACGGGAGCCCTTTTCAACCATTAACGTAAGAATCCTTCTTTGGAGATGAGATATTTTTCTGGGGTGGCAAGTGCAGGGCCTCTGTCAGTCCTGGGTTTGTTGGACTAGCGCCAGACATGAGAAGTGCGCCTTTGTGGGACAGGTGAATAGTGCGGATCCTGTTTCAGTCTAAAGACTGAAACAGGATCCGCACTTTTCACCGTTCCTTTCAGAATCGTTTGATTCATCAGCTAGGAACGGCGATTCCTTCTCCAGACCAATCGAAGGCTAGGCCAGAGTAACTGGATCTTTCCAAGAGGTGTGTGGCACAACTTTTGAAAGAACCGCTAGGTGGAGAACTATTTGGTATTTTTCCGTAGCACTTTTCACCGTAATTGTCCTAATGTTGGTCTCTGCCTCCTGAAGCATACAAGAGTTTTCACAGACGAAAGCAGGCTGAGGCCCAGGAAACGTGGCATTTCCAGTAGGTGGTCCTAGAGACTACAAGGAAAGTGTTCTTTTAAGTATTATTCCACTGTGGTTTCACCATGATTTTCAGAACTCGAGCAGGTTTCTGGCATTAGCATAAGAATCCTGCCAGGTAGTTGAGATTTCTGGGTGGGGTGTAAGTGCGGGGCTTCTGTCATCCCTGCCTTTGATTTCTTTACCTCCAGAGTTGGTAAGTGCATATTTGCCTGAGGTGGGAAAAGTGTAGATCGTGCTTCAGATTTCATCCTGACCCTCTTGAATTCACCAGTATGCCGGCAATTATTTGCCATTTCCATAGCGTTTTGCACCGTAATAGTCATGAGGTCCGTCTCTGCAACCTGAAGCCTATGACGCTTTTAGCAGAGAACCCTCTGCTGAGGCCCAGGGAACCTGGTATTTCCCATACCTGGCACCGCAGCCTTGGAAGAGAGGATTGTTTTCAGTATTATTTCACCATCGTGTCACCACCGTTTCAAGAACGGGAGCCCTTTTCAACCATTAACGTAAGAATCCTTCTTTGGAGATGAGATATTTTTCTCGGGTGGCAAGTGCAGGGCCTCTGTCAATCCTGGGTTTGTTGGAGTAGCGCCAGACATGAGAAGTGCGCCTTTGTGGGACAGGTGAATAGTGCGGATCCTGTTTCAGTCTAAAGACTGAAACAGGATCCGCACTTTTCACCGTTCCTTTCAGAATCATTTGATTCATCAGCTAGGAACGGTGATTCCTTCTCCAGACCAATCGAAGGCTAGGCCAATGTAACTCGATCTTTCCAAGAGGTGTGTGGCACAACTTTTGAAAGAAGCGCTAGGTGGAGAACTGTTTGGTATTTTCCCGTAGCACTTTTCACCGTAATTGTCCTAAATTGGTCTCTCCATCCTTAAGCATACGAGAGATTTCACAGACGAAAGCAGGCTGAGGCCCAGTAAACTTGGCATTTCCAATAGTTGGTCCTAGAGACTACAAAGAAAGTGTTCTTTTAAGTAGTGTTCCAGTGTGGTTTCACCATGATTTTCAGAACCCGAGCAGGTTTCTCGCATTAGCATAAGAATCCTGCCTGGTAGTTGAGATTTCTGGGTGGGGTGTAAGTGCGGGGCTTCTGTCAGCCCTGCCTTTGATTTGTTTACCTCCAGAGTTGGTAAGTGCATATTTGCCTGAGGTGGGAAAAGTGTGGATCGTGCTTCAGATTTCATCCTGACCCTTCTGAAATCACCAGTATGCTGGTAAGTATTGGACATTTCCATAGCGTTTTGCACCGTAATAGTCATGAGGTCGGTCTCTGCATCCTGAAGCCTATGATGCTTTTCACAGAGAACCCTCTGTTGAGGCCCAGGGAACTTGGTGTTTCCCAAACCTGGCACCGGAGCCTTGGAAGATAGGATTGTTTTCAGCATTATTTCACCATCCTTTCACCACCGTTTCAAGAACGGGAGCCCTTTACATCCGTTAGCATAAGAATCCTTCTTTGGAGATGAGATATTTTTCTGGGGTGGCAAGTGCAGGGCCTCTGTCAGTCCTGGGTTTGTTGGACTAGCGCCAGACATGAGAAGTGCGCCTTTGTGGGACAGGTGAATAGTGCGGATCCTGTTTCAGTCTAAAGACTGAAACAGGATCCGCACTTTTCACCGTTCCTTTCAGAATCATTTGATTCATCAGCTAGGAATGGCGATTCCTTCTCCAGACCAATCGAAGGCTAGGCCAGAGTAACTGGATCTTTCCAAGAGGTGTGTGGCACAACTTTTGAAAGAACCGCTAGGTGGAGAACTATTTGGTATTTTTCCGTAGCACTTTTCACCGTAATTGTCCTAATGTTGGTCTCTGCCTCCTGAAGCATACAAGAGTTTTCACAGACGAAAGCAGGCTGAGGCCCAGGAAACGTGGCATTTCCAGTAGGTGGTCCTAGAGACTACAAGGAAAGTGTTCTTTTAAGTATTATTCCACTGTGGTTTCACCATGATTTTCAGAACTCGAGCAGGTTTCTGGCATTAGCATAAGAATCCTGCCCGGTAGTTGAGATTTCTGGGTGGGGTGTAAGTGCGGGGCTTCTGTCATCCCTGCCTTTGATTTCTTTACCTCCAGAGTTGGTAAGTGCATATTTGCCTGAGGTGGGAAAAGTGTAGATCGTGCTTCAGATTTCATCCTGACCCTCTTGAATTCACCAGTATGCCGGCAATTATTTGCCATTTCCATAGCGTTTTGCACCGTAATAGTCATGAGGTCCGTCTCTGCAACCTGAAGCCTATGACGCTTTTAGCAGAGAACCCTCTGCTGAGGCCCAGGGAACCTGGTATTTCCCATACCTGGCACCGCAGCCTTGGAAGAGAGGATTGTTTTCAGTATTATTTCACCATCGTGTCACCACCGTTTCAAGAACGGGAGCCCTTTTCAACCATTAACGTAAGAATCCTTCTTTGGAGATGAGATATTTTTCTCGGGTGGCAAGTGCAGGGCCTCTGTCAATCCTGGGTTTGTTGGAGTAGCGCCAGACATGAGAAGTGCGCCTTTGTGGGACAGGTGAATAGTGCGGATCCTGTTTCAGTCTAAAGACTGAAACAGGATCCGCACTTTTCACCGTTCCTTTCAGAATCATTTGATTCATCAGCTAGGAACGGTGATTCCTTCTCCAGACCAATCGAAGGCTAGGCCAATGTAACTCGATCTTTCCAAGAGGTGTGTGGCACAACTTTTGAAAGAAGCGCTAGGTGGAGAACTGTTTGGTATTTTTCCGTAGCACTTTTCACCGTAATTGTCCTAAATTGGTCTCTCCATCCTTAAGCATACGAGAGTTTTCACAGACGAAAGCAGGCTGAGGCCCAGTAAACTTGGCATTTCCAATAGTTGGTCCTAGAGACTACAAAGAAAGTGTTCTTTTAAGTAGTGTTCCACTGTGGTTTCACCATGATTTTCAGAACCCGAGCAGGTTTCTCGCATTAGCATAAGAATCCTGCCTGGTAGTTGAGATTTCTGGGTGGGGTGTAAGTGCGGGGCTTCTGTCAGCCCTGCCTTCGATTTGTTTACCTCCAGAGTTGGTAAGTGCATATTTGCCTGAGGTGGGAAAAGTGTGGATCGTGCTTCAGATTTCATCCTGACCCTTCTGAAATCACCAGTATGCTGGTAAGTATTGGACATTTCCGTAGCGTTTTGCACCGTAATAGTCATGAGGTCGGTCTCTGCATCCTGAAGCCTATGATGCTTTTCACAGAGAACCCTCTGTTGAGGCCCAGGGAACTTGGTGTTTCCCAAACCTGGCACCGGAGCCTTGGAAGATAGGATTGTTTTCAGCATTATTTCACCATCCTTTCACCACCGTTTCAAGAACGGGAGCCCTTTTCAACCATTAACGTAAGAATCCTTCTTTGGAGATGAGATATTTTTCTGGGGTGGCAAGTGCAGGGCCTCTGTCAGTCCTGGGTTTGTTGGACTAGCGCCAGACATGAGAAGTGCGCCTTTGTGGGACAGGTGAATAGTGCGGATCCTGTTTCAGTCTAAAGACTGAAACAGGATCCGCACTTTTCACCGTTCCTTTCAGAATCGTTTGATTCATCAGCTAGGAACGGCGATTCCTTCTCCAGACCAATCGAAGGCTAGGCCAGAGTAACTGGATCTTTCCAAGAGGTGTGTGGCACAACTTTTGAAAGAACCGCTAGGTGGAGAACTATTTGGTATTTTTCCGTAGCACTTTTCACCGTAATTGTCCTAATGTTGGTCTCTGCCTCCTGAAGCATACAAGAGTTTTCACAGACGAAAGCAGGCTGAGGCCCAGGAAACGTGGCATTTCCAGTAGGTGGTCCTAGAGACTACAAGGAAAGTGTTCTTTTAAGTATTATTCCACTGTGGTTTCACCATGATTTTCAGAACTCGAGCAGGTTTCTGGCATTAGCATAAGAATCCTGCCCGGTAGTTGAGATTTCTGGGTGGGGTGTAAGTGCGGGGCTTCTGTCATCCCTGCCTTTGATTTCTTTACCTCCAGAGTTGGTAAGTGCATATTTGCCTGAGGTGGGAAAAGTGTAGATCGTGCTTCAGATTTCATCCTGACCCTCTTGAATTCACCAGTATGCCGGCAATTATTTGCCATTTCCATAGCGTTTTGCACCGTAATAGTCATGAGGTCCGTCTCTGCAACCTGAAGCCTATGACGCTTTTAGCAGAGAACCCTCTGCTGAGGCCCAGGGAACCTGGTATTTCCCATACCTGGCACCGCAGCCTTGGAAGAGAGGATTGTTTTCAGTATTATTTCACCATCGTGTCACCACCGTTTCAAGAACGGGAGCCCTTTTCAACCATTAACGTAAGAATCCTTCTTTGGAGATGAGATATTTGTCTCGGGTGGCAAGTGCAGGGCCTCTGTCAATCCTGGGTTTGTTGGAGTAGCGCCAGACATGAGAAGTGCGCCTTTGTGGGACAGGTGAATAGTGCGGATCCTGTTTCAGTCTAAAGACTGAAACAGGATCCGCACTTTTCACCGTTCCTTTCAGAATCATTTGATTCATCAGCTAGGAACGGTGATTCCTTCTCCAGACCAATCGAAGGCTAGGCCAATGTAACTCGATCTTTCCAAGAGGTGTGTGGCACAACTTTTGAAAGAAGCGCTAGGTGGAGAACTGTTTGGTATTTTCCCGTAGCACTTTTCACCGTAATTGTCCTAAATTGGTCTCTCCATCCTTAAGCATACGAGAGATTTCACAGACGAAAGCAGGCTGAGGCCCAGTAAACTTGGCATTTCCAATAGTTGGTCCTAGAGACTACAAAGAAAGTGTTCTTTTAAGTAGTGTTCCAGTGTGGTTTCACCATGATTTTCAGAACCCGAGCAGGTTTCTCGCATTAGCATAAGAATCCTGCCTGGTAGTTGAGATTTCTGGGTGGGGTGTAAGTGCGGGGCTTCTGTCAGCCCTGCCTTTGATTTGTTTACCTCCAGAGTTGGTAAGTGCATATTTGCCTGAGGTGGGAAAAGTGTGGATCGTGCTTCAGATTTCATCCTGACCCTTCTGAAATCACCAGTATGCTGGTAAGTATTGGACATTTCCATAGCGTTTTGCACCGTAATAGTCATGAGGTCGGTCTCTGCATCCTGAAGCCTATGATGCTTTTCACAGAGAACCCTCTGTTGAGGCCCAGGGAACTTGGTGTTTCCCAAACCTGGCACCGGAGCCTTGGAAGATAGGATTGTTTTCAGCATTATTTCACCATCCTTTCACCACCGTTTCAAGAACGGGAGCCCTTTACATCCGTTAGCATAAGAATCCTTCTTTGGAGATGAGATATTTTTCTCGGGTGGCAAGTGCAGGGCCTCTGTCAGTCCTGGGTTTGTTGGACTAGCGCCAGACATGAGAAGTGCGCCTTTGTGGGACAGGTGAATAGTGCGGATCCTGTTTCAGTCTAAAGACTGAAACAGGATCCGCACTTTTCACCGTTCCTTTCAGCATCGTTTGATTCATCAGCTAGGAACGGCGATTCCTTCTCCAGACCAATCGAAGGCTAGGCCAGAGTAACTGGATCTTTCCAAGAGGTGTGTGGCACAACTTTTGAAAGAACCGCTAGGTGGAGAACTATTTGGTATTTTTCCGTAGCACTTTTCACCGTAATTGTCCTAATGTTGGTCTCTGCCTCCTGAAGCATACAAGAGTTTTCACAGACGAAAGCAGGCTGAGGCCCAGGAAACGTGGCATTTCCAGTAGGTGGTTCTAGAGACTACAAGGAAAGTGTTCTTTTAAGTATTATTCCACTGTGGTTTCACCATGATTTTCAGAACTCGAGCAGGTTTCTCGCATTAGCATAAGAATCCTGCCCGGTAGTTGAGATTTCTGGGGGGGGTGTAAGTGCGGGGCTTCTGTCATCCCTGCCTTTGATTTCTTTACCTCCAGAGTTGGTAAGTGCATATTTGCCTGAGGTGGGAAAAGTGTAGATCGTGCTTCAGATTTCATCCTGACCCTCTTGAATTCACCAGTATGCCGGCAATTATTTGCCATTTCCATAGCGTTTTGCACCGTAATAGTCATGAGGTCCGTCTCTGCAACCTGAAGCCTATGACGCTTTTAGCAGAGAACCCTCTGCTGAGGCCCAGGGAACCTGGTATTTCCCATACCTGGCACCGCAGCCTTGGAAGAGAGGATTGTTTTCAGTATTATTTCACCATCGTGTCACCACCGTTTCAAGAACGGGAGCCCTTTTCAACCATTAACGTAAGAATCCTTCTTTGGAGATGAGATATTTTTCTCGGGTGGCAAGTGCAGGGCCTCTGTCAATCCTGGGTTTGTTGGAGTAGCGCCAGACATGAGAAGTGCGCCTTTGTGGGACAGGTGAATAGTGCGGATCCTGTTTCAGTCTAAAGACTGAAACAGGATCCGCACTTTTCACCGTTCCTTTCAGAATCATTTGATTCATCAGCTAGGAACGGTGATTCCTTCTCCAGACCAATCGAAGGCTAGGCCAATGTAACTCGATCTTTCCAAGAGGTGTGTGGCACAACTTTTGAAAGAAGCGCTAGGTGGAGAACTGTTTGGTATTTTTCCGTAGCACTTTTCACCGTAATTGTCCTAAATTGGTCTCTCCATCCTTAAGCATACGAGAGTTTTCACAGACGAAAGCAGGCTGAGGCCCAGTAAACTTGGCATTTCCAATAGTTGGTCCTAGAGACTACAAAGAAAGTGTTCTTTTAAGTAGTGTTCCACTGTGGTTTCACCATGATTTTCAGAACCCGAGCAGGTTTCTCGCATTAGCATAAGAATCCTGCCTGGTAGTTGAGATTTCTGGGTGGGGTGTAAGTGCGGGGCTTCTGTCAGCCCTGCCTTTGATTTGTTTACCTCCAGAGTTGGTAAGTGCATATTTGCCTGAGGTGGGAAAAGTGTGGATCGTGCTTCAGATTTCATCCTGACCCTTCTGAAATCACCAGTATGCTGGTAAGTATTGGACATTTCCATAGCGTTTTGCACGGTAATAGTCATGAGGTCGGTCTCTGCATCCTGAAGCCTATGATGCTTTTCACAGAGAACCCTCTGTTGAGGCCCAGGGAACTTGGTGTTTCCCAAACCTGGCACCGGAGCCTTGGAAGATAGGATTGTTTTCAGCATTATTTCACCATCCTTTCACCACCGTTTCAAGAACGGGAGCCCTTTACATCCGTTAGCATAAGAATCCTTCTTTGGAGATGAGATATTTTTCTGGGGTGGCAAGTGCAGGGCCTCTGTCAGTCCTGGGTTTGTTGGACTAGCGCCAGACATGAGAAGTGCGCCTTTGTGGGACAGGTGAATAGTGCGGATCCTGTTTCAGTCTAAAGACTGAAACAGGATCCGCACTTTTCACCGTTCCTTTCAGAATCGTTTGATTCATCAGCTAGGAACGGCGATTCCTTCTCCAGACCAATCGAAGGCTAGGCCAGAGTAACTGGATCTTTCCAAGAGGTGTGTGGCACAACTTTTGAAAGAACCGCTAGGTGGAGAACTATTTGGTATTTTTCCGTAGCACTTTTCACCGTAATTGTCCTAATGTTGGTCTCTGCCTCCTGAAGCATACAAGAGTTTTCACAGACGAAAGCAGGCTGAGGCCCAGGAAACGTGGCATTTCCAGTAGGTGGTCCTAGAGACTACAAGGAAAGTGTTCTTTTAAGTATTATTCCACTGTGGTTTCACCATGATTTTCAGAACTCGAGCAGGTTTCTCGCATTAGCATAAGAATCCTGCCCGGTAGTTGAGATTTCTGGGTGGGGTGTAAGTGCGGGGCTTCTGTCATCCCTGCCTTTGATTTCTTTACCTCCAGAGTTGGTAAGTGCATATTTGCCTGAGGTGGGAAAAGTGTAGATCGTGCTTCAGATTTCATCCTGACCCTCTTGAATTCACCAGTATGCCGGCAATTAGTTGCCATTTCCATAGCGTTTTGCACCGTAATAGTCATGAGGTCCGTCTCTGCAACCTGAAGCCTATGACGCTTTTAGCAGAGAACCCTCTGCTGAGGCCCAGGGAACCTGGTATTTCCCATACCTGGCACCGCAGCCTTGGAAGAGAGGATTGTTTTCAGTATTATTTCACCATCGTGTCACCACCGTTTCAAGAACGGGAGCCCTTTTCAACCATTAACGTAAGAATCCTTCTTTGGAGATGAGATATTTGTCTCGGGTGGCAAGTGCAGGGCCTCTGTCAATCCTGGGTTTGTTGGAGTAGCGCCAGACATGAGAAGTGCGCCTTTGTGGGACAGGTGAATAGTGCGGATCCTGTTTCAGTCTAAAGACTGAAACAGGATCCGCACTTTTCACCGTTCCTTTCAGAATCATTTGATTCATCAGCTAGGAACGGTGATTCCTTCTCCAGACCAATCGAAGGCTAGGCCAATGTAACTCGATCTTTCCAAGAGGTGTGTGGCACAACTTTTGAAAGAAGCGCTAGGTGGAGAACTGTTTGGTATTTTTCCGTAGCACTTTTCACCGTAATTGTCCTAAATTGGTCTCTCCATCCTTAAGCATACGAGAGTTTTCACAGACGAAAGCAGGCTGAGGCCCAGTAAACTTGGCATTTCCAATAGTTGGTCCTAGAGACTACAAAGAAAGTGTTCTTTTAAGTAGTGTTCCACTGTGGTTTCACCATGATTTTCAGAACCCGAGCAGGTTTCTCGCATTAGCATAAGAATCCTGCCTGGTAGTTGAGATTTCTGGGTGGGGTGTAAGTGCGGGGCTTCTGTCAGCCCTGCCTTTGATTTGTTTACCTCCAGAGTTGGTAAGTGCATATTTGCCTGAGGTGGGAAAAGTGTGGATCGTGCTTCAGATTTCATCCTGACCCTTCTGAAATCACCAGTATGCTGGTAAGTATTGGACATTTCCGTAGCGTTTTGCACCGTAATAGTCATGAGGTCGGTCTCTGCATCCTGAAGCCTATGATGCTTTTCACAGAGAACCCTCTGTTGAGGCCCAGGGAACTTGGTGTTTCCCAAACCTGGCACCGGAGCCTTGGAAGATAGGATTGTTTTCAGCATTATTTCACCATCCTTTCACCACCGTTTCAAGAACGGGAGCCCTTTACATCCGTTAGCATAAGAATCCTTCTTTGGAGATGAGATATTTTTCTGGGGTGGCAAGTGCAGGGCCTCTGTCAGTCCTGGGTTTGTTGGACTAGCGCCAGACATGAGAAGTGCGCCTTTGTGGGACAGGTGAATAGTGCGGATCCTGTTTCAGTCTAAAGACTGAAACAGGATCCGCACTTTTCACCGTTCCTTTCAGAATCGTTTGATTCATCAGCTAGGAACGGCGATTCCTTCTCCAGACCAATCGAAGGCTAGGCCAGAGTAACTGGATCTTTCCAAGAGGTGTGTGGCACAACTTTTGAAAGAACCGCTAGGTGGAGAACTATTTGGTATTTTTCCGTAGCACTTTTCACCGTAATTGTCCTAATGTTGGTCTCTGCCTCCTGAAGCATACAAGAGTTTTCACAGACGAAAGCAGGCTGAGGCCCAGGAAACGTGGCATTTCCAGTAGGTGGTCCTAGAGACTACAAGGAAAGTGTTCTTTTAAGTATTATTCCACTGTGGTTTCACCATGATTTTCAGAACTCGAGCAGGTTTCTGGCATTAGCATAAGAATCCTGCCAGGTAGTTGAGATTTCTGGGTGGGGTGTAAGTGCGGGGCTTCTGTCATCCCTGCCTTTGATTTCTTTACCTCCAGAGTTGGTAAGTGCATATTTGCCTGAGGTGGGAAAAGTGTAGATCGTGCTTCAGATTTCATCCTGACCCTCTTGAATTCACCAGTATGCCGGCAATTAGTTGCCATTTCCATAGCGTTTTGCACCGTAATAGTCATGAGGTCCGTCTCTGCAACCTGAAGCCTATGACGCTTTTAGCAGAGAACCCTCTGCTGAGGCCCAGGGAACCTGGTATTTCCCATACCTGGCACCGCAGCCTTGGAAGAGAGGATTGTTTTCAGTATTATTTCACCATCGTGTCACCACCGTTTCAAGAACGGGAGCCCTTTTCAACCATTAACGTAAGAATCCTTCTTTGGAGATGAGATATTTTTCTCGGGTGGCAAGTGCAGGGCCTCTGTCAATCCTGGGTTTGTTGGAGTAGCGCCAGACATGAGAAGTGCGCCTTTGTGGGACAGGTGAATAGTGCGGATCCTGTTTCAGTCTAAAGACTGAAACAGGATCCGCACTTTTCACCGTTCCTTTCAGAATCATTTGATTCATCAGCTAGGAACGGCGATTCCTTCTCCAGACCAATCGAAGGCTAGGCCAATGTAACTCGATCTTTCCAAGAGGTGTGTGGCACAACTTTTGAAAGAAGCGCTAGGTGGAGAACTGTTTGGTATTTTTCCGTAGCACTTTTCACCGTAATTGTCCTAAATTGGTCTCTCCATCCTTAAGCATACGAGAGTTTTCACAGACGAAAGCAGGCTGAGGCCCAGTAAACTTGGCATTTCCAATAGTTGGTCCTAGAGACTACAAAGAAAGTGTTCTTTTAAGTAGTGTTCCACTGTGGTTTCACCATGATTTTCAGAACCCGAGCAGGTTTCTCGCATTAGCATAAGAATCCTGCCTGGTAGTTGAGATTTCTGGGTGGGGTGTAAGTGCGGGGCTTCTGTCAGCCCTGCCTTCGATTTGTTTACCTCCAGAGTTGGTAAGTGCATATTTGCCTGAGGTGGGAAAAGTGTGGATCGTGCTTCAGATTTCATCCTGACCCTTCTGAAATCACCAGTATGCTGGTAAGTATTGGACATTTCCGTAGCGTTTTGCACCGTAATAGTCATGAGGTCGGTCTCTGCATCCTGAAGCCTATGATGCTTTTCACAGAGAACCCTCTGTTGAGGCCCAGGGAACTTGGTGTTTCCCAAACCTGGCACCGGAGCCTTGGAAGATAGGATTGTTTTCAGCATTATTTCACCATCCTTTCACCACCGTTTCAAGAACGGGAGCCCTTTTCAACCATTAACGTAAGAATCCTTCTTTGGAGATGAGATATTTTTCTGGGGTGGCAAGTGCAGGGCCTCTGTCAGTCCTGGGTTTGTTGGACTAGCGCCAGACATGAGAAGTGCGCCTTTGTGGGACAGGTGAATAGTGCGGATCCTGTTTCAGTCTAAAGACTGAAACAGGATCCGCACTTTTCACCGTTCCTTTCAGAATCGTTTGATTCATCAGCTAGGAACGGCGATTCCTTCTCCAGACCAATCGAAGGCTAGGCCAGAGTAACTGGATCTTTCCAAGAGGTGTGTGGCACAACTTTTGAAAGAACCGCTAGGTGGAGAACTATTTGGTATTTTTCCGTAGCACTTTTCACCGTAATTGTCCTAATGTTGGTCTCTGCCTCCTGAAGCATACAAGAGTTTTCACAGACGAAAGCAGGCTGAGGCCCAGGAAACGTGGCATTTCCAGTAGGTGGTCCTAGAGACTACAAGGAAAGTGTTCTTTTAAGTATTATTCCACTGTGGTTTCACCATGATTTTCAGAACTCGAGCAGGTTTCTGGCATTAGCATAAGAATCCTGCCCGGTAGTTGAGATTTCTGGGTGGGGTGTAAGTGCGGGGCTTCTGTCATCCCTGCCTTTGATTTGTTTACCTCCAGAGTTGGTAAGTGCATATTTGCCTGAGGTGGGAAAAGTGTAGATCGTGCTTCAGATTTCATCCTGACCCTCTTGAATTCACCAGTATGCCGGCAATTATTTGCCATTTCCATAGCGTTTTGCACCGTAATAGTCATGAGGTCCGTCTCTGCAACCTGAAGCCTATGACGCTTTTAGCAGAGAACCCTCTGCTGAGGCCCAGGGAACCTGGTATTTCCCATACCTGGCACCGCAGCCTTGGAAGAGAGGATTGTTTTCAGTATTATTTCACCATCGTGTCACCACCGTTTCAAGAACGGGAGCCCTTTTCAACCATTAACGTAAGAATCCTTCTTTGGAGATGAGATATTTGTCTCGGGTGGCAAGTGCAGGGCCTCTGTCAATCCTGGGTTTGTTGGAGTAGCGCCAGACATGAGAAGTGCGCCTTTGTGGGACAGGTGAATAGTGCGGATCCTGTTTCAGTCTAAAGACTGAAACAGGATCCGCACTTTTCACCGTTCCTTTCAGAATCATTTGATTCATCAGCTAGGAACGGTGATTCCTTCTCCAGACCAATCGAAGGCTAGGCCAATGTAA
The DNA here is from genome assembly GCF_020740605.2 of Lemur catta. NCBI lineage: Eukaryota > Metazoa > Chordata > Mammalia > Primates > Lemuridae > Lemur > Lemur catta. The sequence continues at coordinate 28,016,080 of NC_059137.1, forward strand.
CTCGATCTTTCCAAGAGGTGTGTGGCACAACTTTTGAAAGAAGCGCTAGGTGGAGAACTGTTTGGTATTTTCCCGTAGCACTTTTCACCGTAATTGTCCTAAATTGGTCTCTCCATCCTTAAGCATACGAGAGATTTCACAGACGAAAGCAGGCTGAGGCCCAGTAAACTTGGCATTTCCAATAGTTGGTCCTAGAGACTACAAAGAAAGTGTTCTTTTAAGTAGTGTTCCAGTGTGGTTTCACCATGATTTTCAGAACCCGAGCAGGTTTCTCGCATTAGCATAAGAATCCTGCCTGGTAGTTGAGATTTCTGGGTGGGGTGTAAGTGCGGGGCTTCTGTCAGCCCTGCCTTTGATTTGTTTACCTCCAGAGTTGGTAAGTGCATATTTGCCTGAGGTGGGAAAAGTGTGGATCGTGCTTCAGATTTCATCCTGACCCTTCTGAAATCACCAGTATGCTGGTAAGTATTGGACATTTCCATAGCGTTTTGCACCGTAATAGTCATGAGGTCGGTCTCTGCATCCTGAAGCCTATGATGCTTTTCACAGAGAACCCTCTGTTGAGGCCCAGGGAACTTGGTGTTTCCCAAACCTGGCACCGGAGCCTTGGAAGATAGGATTGTTTTCAGCATTATTTCACCATCCTTTCACCACCGTTTCAAGAACGGGAGCCCTTTACATCCGTTAGCATAAGAATCCTTCTTTGGAGATGAGATATTTTTCTGGGGTGGCAAGTGCAGGGCCTCTGTCAGTCCTGGGTTTGTTGGACTAGCGCCAGACATGAGAAGTGCGCCTTTGTGGGACAGGTGAATAGTGCGGATCCTGTTTCAGTCTAAAGACTGAAACAGGATCCGCACTTTTCACCGTTCCTTTCAGAATCATTTGATTCATCAGCTAGGAATGGCGATTCCTTCTCCAGACCAATCGAAGGCTAGGCCAGAGTAACTGGATCTTTCCAAGAGGTGTGTGGCACAACTTTTGAAAGAACCGCTAGGTGGAGAACTATTTGGTATTTTTCCGTAGCACTTTTCACCGTAATTGTCCTAATGTTGGTCTCTGCCTCCTGAAGCATACAAGAGTTTTCACAGACGAAAGCAGGCTGAGGCCCAGGAAACGTGGCATTTCCAGTAGGTGGTCCTAGAGACTACAAGGAAAGTGTTCTTTTAAGTATTATTCCACTGTGGTTTCACCATGATTTTCAGAACTCGAGCAGGTTTCTGGCATTAGCATAAGAATCCTGCCCGGTAGTTGAGATTTCTGGGTGGGGTGTAAGTGCGGGGCTTCTGTCATCCCTGCCTTTGATTTGTTTACCTCCAGAGTTGGTAAGTGCATATTTGCCTGAGGTGGGAAAAGTGTAGATCGTGCTTCAGATTTCATCCTGACCCTCTTGAATTCACCAGTATGCCGGCAATTATTTGCCATTTCCATAGCGTTTTGCACCGTAATAGTCATGAGGTCCGTCTCTGCAACCTGAAGCCTATGACGCTTTTAGCAGAGAACCCTCTGCTGAGGCCCAGGGAACCTGGTATTTCCCATACCTGGCACCGCAGCCTTGGAAGAGAGGATTGTTTTCAGTATTATTTCACCATCGTGTCACCACCGTTTCAAGAACGGGAGCCCTTTTCAACCATTAACGTAAGAATCCTTCTTTGGAGATGAGATATTTTTCTCGGGTGGCAAGTGCAGGGCCTCTGTCAATCCTGGGTTTGTTGGAGTAGCGCCAGACATGAGAAGTGCGCCTTTGTGGGACAGGTGAATAGTGCGGATCCTGTTTCAGTCTAAAGACTGAAACAGGATCCGCACTTTTCACCGTTCCTTTCAGAATCATTTGATTCATCAGCTAGGAACGGTGATTCCTTCTCCAGACCAATCGAAGGCTAGGCCAATGTAACTCGATCTTTCCAAGAGGTGTGTGGCACAACTTTTGAAAGAAGCGCTAGGTGGAGAACTGTTTGGTATTTTTCCGTAGCACTTTTCACCGTAATTGTCCTAAATTGGTCTCTCCATCCTTAAGCATACGAGAGTTTTCACAGACGAAAGCAGGCTGAGGCCCAGTAAACTTGGCATTTCCAATAGTTGGTCCTAGAGACTACAAAGAAAGTGTTCTTTTAAGTAGTGTTCCACTGTGGTTTCACCATGATTTTCAGAACCCGAGCAGGTTTCTCGCATTAGCATAAGAATCCTGCCTGGTAGTTGAGATTTCTGGGTGGGGTGTAAGTGCGGGGCTTCTGTCAGCCCTGCCTTCGATTTGTTTACCTCCAGAGTTGGTAAGTGCATATTTGCCTGAGGTGGGAAAAGTGTGGATCGTGCTTCAGATTTCATCCTGACCCTTCTGAAATCACCAGTATGCTGGTAAGTATTGGACATTTCCGTAGCGTTTTGCACCGTAATAGTCATGAGGTCGGTCTCTGCATCCTGAAGCCTATGATGCTTTTCACAGAGAACCCTCTGTTGAGGCCCAGGGAACTTGGTGTTTCCCAAACCTGGCACCGGAGCCTTGGAAGATAGGATTGTTTTCAGCATTATTTCACCATCCTTTCACCACCGTTTCAAGAACGGGAGCCCTTTTCAACCATTAACGTAAGAATCCTTCTTTGGAGATGAGATATTTTTCTGGGGTGGCAAGTGCAGGGCCTCTGTCAGTCCTGGGTTTGTTGGACTAGCGCCAGACATGAGAAGTGCGCCTTTGTGGGACAGGTGAATAGTGCGGATCCTGTTTCAGTCTAAAGACTGAAACAGGATCCGCACTTTTCACCGTTCCTTTCAGAATCGTTTGATTCATCAGCTAGGAACGGCGATTCCTTCTCCAGACCAATCGAAGGCTAGGCCAGAGTAACTGGATCTTTCCAAGAGGTGTGTGGCACAACTTTTGAAAGAACCGCTAGGTGGAGAACTATTTGGTATTTTTCCGTAGCACTTTTCACCGTAATTGTCCTAATGTTGGTCTCTGCCTCCTGAAGCATACAAGAGTTTTCACAGACGAAAGCAGGCTGAGGCCCAGGAAACGTGGCATTTCCAGTAGGTGGTCCTAGAGACTACAAGGAAAGTGTTCTTTTAAGTATTATTCCACTGTGGTTTCACCATGATTTTCAGAACTCGAGCAGGTTTCTGGCATTAGCATAAGAATCCTGCCCGGTAGTTGAGATTTCTGGGTGGGGTGTAAGTGCGGGGCTTCTGTCATCCCTGCCTTTGATTTCTTTACCTCCAGAGTTGGTAAGTGCATATTTGCCTGAGGTGGGAAAAGTGTAGATCGTGCTTCAGATTTCATCCTGACCCTCTTGAATTCACCAGTATGCCGGCAATTATTTGCCATTTCCATAGCGTTTTGCACCGTAATAGTCATGAGGTCCGTCTCTGCAACCTGAAGCCTATGACGCTTTTAGCAGAGAACCCTCTGCTGAGGCCCAGGGAACCTGGTATTTCCCATACCTGGCACCGCAGCCTTGGAAGAGAGGATTGTTTTCAGTATTATTTCACCATCGTGTCACCACCGTTTCAAGAACGGGAGCCCTTTTCAACCATTAACGTAAGAATCCTTCTTTGGAGATGAGATATTTGTCTCGGGTGGCAAGTGCAGGGCCTCTGTCAATCCTGGGTTTGTTGGAGTAGCGCCAGACATGAGAAGTGCGCCTTTGTGGGACAGGTGAATAGTGCGGATCCTGTTTCAGTCTAAAGACTGAAACAGGATCCGCACTTTTCACCGTTCCTTTCAGAATCATTTGATTCATCAGCTAGGAACGGTGATTCCTTCTCCAGACCAATCGAAGGCTAGGCCAATGTAACTCGATCTTTCCAAGAGGTGTGTGGCACAACTTTTGAAAGAAGCGCTAGGTGGAGAACTGTTTGGTATTTTCCCGTAGCACTTTTCACCGTAATTGTCCTAAATTGGTCTCTCCATCCTTAAGCATACGAGAGATTTCACAGACGAAAGCAGGCTGAGGCCCAGTAAACTTGGCATTTCCAATAGTTGGTCCTAGAGACTACAAAGAAAGTGTTCTTTTAAGTAGTGTTCCAGTGTGGTTTCACCATGATTTTCAGAACCCGAGCAGGTTTCTCGCATTAGCATAAGAATCCTGCCTGGTAGTTGAGATTTCTGGGTGGGGTGTAAGTGCGGGGCTTCTGTCAGCCCTGCCTTTGATTTGTTTACCTCCAGAGTTGGTAAGTGCATATTTGCCTGAGGTGGGAAAAGTGTGGATCGTGCTTCAGATTTCATCCTGACCCTTCTGAAATCACCAGTATGCTGGTAAGTATTGGACATTTCCATAGCGTTTTGCACCGTAATAGTCATGAGGTCGGTCTCTGCATCCTGAAGCCTATGATGCTTTTCACAGAGAACCCTCTGTTGAGGCCCAGGGAACTTGGTGTTTCCCAAACCTGGCACCGGAGCCTTGGAAGATAGGATTGTTTTCAGCATTATTTCACCATCCTTTCACCACCGTTTCAAGAACGGGAGCCCTTTACATCCGTTAGCATAAGAATCCTTCTTTGGAGATGAGATATTTTTCTGGGGTGGCAAGTGCAGGGCCTCTGTCAGTCCTGGGTTTGTTGGACTAGCGCCAGACATGAGAAGTGCGCCTTTGTGGGACAGGTGAATAGTGCGGATCCTGTTTCAGTCTAAAGACTGAAACAGGATCCGCACTTTTCACCGTTCCTTTCAGAATCATTTGATTCATCAGCTAGGAATGGCGATTCCTTCTCCAGACCAATCGAAGGCTAGGCCAGAGTAACTGGATCTTTCCAAGAGGTGTGTGGCACAACTTTTGAAAGAACCGCTAGGTGGAGAACTATTTGGTATTTTTCCGTAGCACTTTTCACCGTAATTGTCCTAATGTTGGTCTCTGCCTCCTGAAGCATACAAGAGTTTTCACAGACGAAAGCAGGCTGAGGCCCAGGAAACGTGGCATTTCCAGTAGGTGGTCCTAGAGACTACAAGGAAAGTGTTCTTTTAAGTATTATTCCACTGTGGTTTCACCATGATTTTCAGAACTCGAGCAGGTTTCTGGCATTAGCATAAGAATCCTGCCCGGTAGTTGAGATTTCTGGGTGGGGTGTAAGTGCGGGGCTTCTGTCATCCCTGCCTTTGATTTCTTTACCTCCAGAGTTGGTAAGTGCATATTTGCCTGAGGTGGGAAAAGTGTAGATCGTGCTTCAGATTTCATCCTGACCCTCTTGAATTCACCAGTATGCCGGCAATTATTTGCCATTTCCATAGCGTTTTGCACCGTAATAGTCATGAGGTCCGTCTCTGCAACCTGAAGCCTATGACGCTTTTAGCAGAGAACGCTCTGCTGAGGCCCAGGGAACCTGGTATTTCCCATACCTGGCACCGCAGCCTTGGAAGAGAGGATTGTTTTCAGTATTATTTCACCATCGTGTCACCACCGTTTCAAGAACGGGAGCCCTTTTCAACCATTAACGTAAGAATCCTTCTTTGGAGATGAGATATTTGTCTCGGGTGGCAAGTGCAGGGCCTCTGTCAATCCTGGGTTTGTTGGAGTAGCGCCAGACATGAGAAGTGCGCCTTTGTGGGACAGGTGAATAGTGCGGATCCTGTTTCAGTCTAAAGACTGAAACAGGATCCGCACTTTTCACCGTTCCTTTCAGAATCATTTGATTCATCAGCTAGGAACGGTGATTCCTTCTCCAGACCAATCGAAGGCTAGGCCAATGTAACTCGATCTTTCCAAGAGGTGTGTGGCACAACTTTTGAAAGAAGCGCTAGGTGGAGAACTGTTTGGTATTTTCCCGTAGCACTTTTCACCGTAATTGTCCTAAATTGGTCTCTCCATCCTTAAGCATACGAGAGATTTCACAGACGAAAGCAGGCTGAGGCCCAGTAAACTTGGCATTTCCAATAGTTGGTCCTAGAGACTACAAAGAAAGTGTTCTTTTAAGTAGTGTTCCACTGTGGTTTCACCATGATTTTCAGAACCCGAGCAGGTTTCTCGCATTAGCATAAGAATCCTGCCTGGTAGTTGAGATTTCTGGGTGGGGTGTAAGTGCGGGGCTTCTGTCAGCCCTGCCTTTGATTTGTTTACCTCCAGAGTTGGTAAGTGCATATTTGCCTGAGGTGGGAAAAGTGTGGATCGTGCTTCAGATTTCATCCTGACCCTTCTGAAATCACCAGTATGCTGGTAAGTATTGGACATTTCCATAGCGTTTTGCACCGTAATAGTCATGAGGTCGGTCTCTGCATCCTGAAGCCTATGATGCTTTTCACAGAGAACCCTCTGTTGAGGCTCAGGGAACTTGGTGTTTCCCAAACCTGGCACCGGAGCCTTGGAAGATAGGATTGTTTTCAGCATTATTTCACCATCCTTTCACCACCGTTTCAAGAACGGGAGCCCTTTACATCCGTTAGCATAAGAATCCTTCTTTGGAGATGAGATATTTTTCTGGGGTGGCAAGTGCAGGGCCTCTGTCAGTCCTGGGTTTGTTGGACTAGCGCCAGACATGAGAAGTGCGCCTTTGTGGGACAGGTGAATAGTGCGGATCCTGTTTCAGTCTAAAGACTGAAACAGGATCCGCACTTTTCACCGTTCCTTTCAGCATCGTTTGATTCATCAGCTAGGAACGGCGATTCCTTCTCCAGTCCAATCGAAGGCTAGGCCAGAGTAACTGGATCTTTCCAAGAGGTGTGTGGCACAACTTTTGAAAGAACCGCTAGGTGGAGAACTATTTGGTATTTTTCCGTAGCACTTTTCACCGTAATTGTCCTAATGTTGGTCTCTGCCTCCTGAAGCATACAAGAGTTTTCACAGACGAAAGCAGGCTGAGGCCCACCCAGTAAACGTGGCATTTCCAGTAGGTGGTCCTAGAGACTACAAGGAAAGTGTTCTTTTAAGTATTATTCCACTGTGGTTTCACCATGATTTTCAGAACTCGAGCAGGTTTCTCGCATTAGCATAAGAATCCTGCCTGGTAGTTGAGATTTCTGGGTGGGGTGTAAGTGCGGGGCTTCTGTCATCCCTGCCTTTGATTTGTTTACCTCCAGAGTTGGTAAGTGCATATTTGCCTGAGGTGGGAAAAGTGTGGATCGTGCTTCAGATTTCATCCTGACCCTTCTGAAATCACCAGTATGCTGGTAAGTATTGGACATTTCCATAGCGTTTTGCACGGTAATAGTCATGAGGTCGGTCTCTGCATCCTGAAGCCTATGATGCTTTTCACAGAGAACCCTCTGTTGAGGCCCAGGGAACTTGGTGTTTCCCAAACCTGGCACCGGAGCCTTGGAAGATAGGATTGTTTTCAGCATTATTTCACCATCCTTTCACCACCGTTTCAAGAACGGGAGCCCTTTACATCCGTTAGCATAAGAATCCTTCTTTGGAGATGAGATATTTTTCTCGGGTGGCAAGTGCAGGGCCTCTGTCAGTCCTGGGTTTGTTGGACTAGCGCCAGACATGAGAAGTGCGCCTTTGTGGGACAGGTGAATAGTGCGGATCCTGTTTCAGTCTAAAGACTGAAACAGGATCCGCACTTTTCACCGTTCCTTTCAGAATCGTTTGATTCATCAGCTAGGAACGGTGATTCCTTCTCCAGACCAATCGAAGGCTAGGCCAATGTAACTCGATCTTTCCAAGAGGTGTGTGGCACAACTTTTGAAAGAAGCGCTAGGTGGAGAACTGTTTGGTATTTTTCCGTAGCACTTTTCACCGTAATTGTCCTAAATTGGTCTCTCCATCCTTAAGCATACGAGAGTTTTCACAGACGAAAGCAGGCTGAGGCCCAGTAAACTTGGCATTTCCAATAGTTGGTCCTAGAGACTACAAAGAAAGTGTTCTTTTAAGTAGTGTTCCACTGTGGTTTCACCATGATTTTCAGAACCCGAGCAGGTTTCTCGCATTAGCATAAGAATCCTGCCTGGTAGTTGAGATTTCTGGGTGGGGTGTAAGTGCGGGGCTTCTGTCAGCCCTGCCTTTGATTTGTTTACCTCCAGAGTTGGTAAGTGCATATTGCCTGAGGTGGGAAAAGTGTGGATTGTGCTTCAGATTTCATCCTGACCCTTCTGAAATCACCAGTATGCTGGTAAGTATTGGACATTTCCATAGCGTTTTGCACCGTAATAGTCATGAGGTCGGTCTCTGCATCCTGAAGCCTATGATGCTTTTCACAGAGAACCCTCTGTTGAGGCCCAGGGAACTTGGTGTTTCCCAAACCTGGCACCGGAGCCTTGGAAGATAGGATTGTTTTCAGCATTATTTCACCATCCTTTCACCACCGTTTCAAGAACGGGAGCCCTTTACATCCGTTAGCATAAGAATCCTTCTTTGGAGATGAGATATTTTTCTGGGGTGGCAAGTGCAGGGCCTCTGTCAGTCCTGGGTTTGTTGGACTAGCGCCAGACATGAGAAGTGCGCCTTTGTGGGACAGGTGAATAGTGCGGATCCTGTTTCAGTCTAAAGACTGAAACAGGATCCGCACTTTTCACCGTTCCTTTCAGAATCATTTGATTCATCAGCTAGGAATGGCGATTCCTTCTCCAGACCAATCGAAGGCTAGGCCAGAGTAACTGGATCTTTCCAAGAGGTGTGTGGCACAACTTTTGAAAGAACCGCTAGGTGGAGAACTATTTGGTATTTTTCCGTAGCACTTTTCACCGTAATTGTCCTAATGTTGGTCTCTGCCTCCTGAAGCATACAAGAGTTTTCACAGACGAAAGCAGGCTGAGGCCCAGGAAACGTGGCATTTCCAGTAGGGGGTCCTAGAGACTACAAGGAAAGTGTTCTTTTAAGTATTATTCCACTGTGGTTTCACCATGATTTTCAGAACTCGAGCAGGTTTCTGGCATTAGCATAAGAATCCTGCCCGGTAGTTGAGATTTCTGGGTGGGGTGTAAGTGCGGGGCTTCTGTCATCCCTGCCTTTGATTTCTTTACCTCCAGAGTTGGTAAGTGCATATTTGCCTGAGGTGGGAAAAGTGTAGATCGTGCTTCAGATTTCATCCTGACCCTCTTGAATTCACCAGTATGCCGGCAATTATTTGCCATTTCCATAGCGTTTTGCACCGTAATAGTCATGAGGTCCGTCTCTGCAACCTGAAGCCTATGACGCTTTTAGCAGAGAACGCTCTGCTGAGGCCCAGGGAACCTGGTATTTCCCATACCTGGCCCCACAGCCTTGGAAGAGAGGATTGTTTTCAGTATTATTTCACCATCGTGTCACCACCGTTTCAAGAACGGGAGCCCTTTTCAACCATTAACGTAAGAATCCTTCTTTGGAGATGAGATATTTTTCTCGGGTGGCAAGTGCAGGGCCTCTGTCAATCCTGGGTTTGTTGGAGTAGCGCCAGACATGAGAAGTGCGCCTTTGTGGGACAGGTGAATAGTGCGGATCCTGTTTCAGTCTAAAGACTGAAACAGGATCCGCACTTTTCACCGTTCCTTTCAGAATCATTTGATTCATCAGCTAGGAACGGTGATTCCTTCTCCAGACCAATCGAAGGCTAGGCCAATGTAACTCGATCTTTCCAAGAGGTGTGTGGCACAACTTTTGAAAGAAGCGCTAGGTGGAGAACTGTTTGGTATTTTCCCGTAGCACTTTTCACCGTAATTGTCCTAAATTGGTCTCTCCATCCTTAAGCATACGAGAGATTTCACAGACGAAAGCAGGCTGAGGCCCAGTAAACTTGGCATTTCCAATAGTTGGTCCTAGAGACTACAAAGAAAGTGTTCTTTTAAGTAGTGTTCCACTGTGGTTTCACCATGATTTTCAGAACCCGAGCAGGTTTCTCGCATTAGCATAAGAATCCTGCCTGGTAGTTGAGATTTCTGGGTGGGGTGTAAGTGCGGGGCTTCTGTCAGCCCTGCCTTTGATTTGTTTACCTCCAGAGTTGGTAAGTGCATATTTTCCTGAGGTGGGAAAAGTGTGGATCGTGCTTCAGATTTCATCCTGACCCTTCTGAAATCACCAGTATGCTGGTAAGTATTGGACATTTCCATAGCGTTTTGCACCGTAATAGTCATGAGGTCGGTCTCTGCATCCTGAAGCCTATGATGCTTTTCACAGAGAACCCTCTGTTGAGGCCCAGGGAACTTGGTGTTTCCCAAACCTGGCACCGGAGCCTTGGAAGATAGGATTGTTTTCAGCATTATTTCACCATCCTTTCACCACCGTTTCAAGAACGGGAGCCCTTTACATCCGTTAGCATAAGAATCCTTCTTTGGAGATGAGATATTTTTCTGGGGTGGCAAGTGCAGGGCCTCTGTCAGTCCTGGGTTTGTTGGACTAGCGCCAGACATGAGAAGTGCGCCTTTGTGGGACAGGTGAATAGTGCGGATCCTGTTTCAGTCTAAAGACTGAAACAGGATCCGCACTTTTCACCGTTCCTTTCAGCATCGTTTGATTCATCAGCTAGGAAAGGCGATTCCTTCTCCAGTCCAATCGAAGGCTAGGCCAGAGTAGCTGGATCTTTCCAAGAGGTGTGTGGCACAACTTTTGAAAGAACCGCTAGGTGGAGAACTATTTGGTATTTTTCCGTAGCACTTTTCACCGTAATTGTCCTAATGTTGGTCTCTGCCTCCTGAAGCATACAAGAGTTTTCACAGACGAAAGCAGGCTGAGGCCCACCCAGTAAACGTGGCATTTCCAGTAGGTGGTCCTAGAGACTACAAGGAAAGTGTTCTTTTAAGTATTATTCCACTGTGGTTTCACCATGATTTTCAGAACTCGAGCAGGTTTCTCGCATTAGCATAAGAATCCTGCCTGGTAGTTGAGATTTCTGGGTGGGGTGTAAGTGCGGGGCTTCTGTCAGCCCTGCCTTTGATTTGTTTACCTCCAGAGTTGGTAAGTGCATATTTGCCTGAGGTGGGAAAAGTGTGGATCGTGCTTCAGATTTCATCCTGACCCTTCTGAAATCACCAGTATGCTGGTAAGTATTGGACATTTCCATAGCGTTTTGCACGGTAATAGTCATGAGGTCGGTCTCTGCATCCTGAAGCCTATGATGCTTTTCACAGAGAACCCTCTGTTGAGGCCCAGGGAACTTGGTGTTTCCCAAACCTGGCACCGGAGCCTTGGAAGATAGGATTGTTTTCAGCATTATTTCACCATCCTTTCACCACCGTTTCAAGAACGGGAGCCCTTTACATCCGTTAGCATAAGAATCCTTCTTTGGAGATGAGATATTTTTCTGGGGTGGCAAGTGCAGGGCCTCTGTCAGTCCTGGGTTTGTTGGACTAGCGCCAGACATGAGAAGTGCGCCTTTGTGGGACAGGTGAATAGTGCGGATCCTGTTTCAGTCTAAAGACTGAAACAGGATCCGCACTTTTCACCGTTCCTTTCAGAATCATTTGATTCATCAGCTAGGAACGGCGATTCCTTCTCCAGACCAATCGAAGGCTAGGCCAATGTAACTCGATCTTTCCAAGAGGTGTGTGGCACAACTTTTGAAAGAAGCGCTAGGTGGAGAACTGTTTGGTATTTTTCCGTAGCACTTTTCACCGTAATTGTCCTAAATTGGTCTCTCCATCCTTAAGCATACGAGAGTTTTCACAGACGAAAGCAGGCTGAGGCCCAGTAAACTTGGCATTTCCAATAGTTGGTCCTAGAGACTACAAAGAAAGTGTTCTTTTAAGTAGTGTTCCACTGTGGTTTCACCATGATTTTCAGAACCCGAGCAGGTTTCTCGCATTAGCATAAGAATCCTGCCTGGTAGTTGAGATTTCTGGGTGGGGTGTAAGTGCGGGGCTTCTGTCAGCCCTGCCTTTGATTTGTTTACCTCCAGAGTTGGTAAGTGCATATTGCCTGAGGTGGGAAAAGTGTGGATTGTGCTTCAGATTTCATCCTGACCCTTCTGAAATCACCAGTATGCTGGTAAGTATTGGACATTTCCATAGCGTTTTGCACCGTAATAGTCATGAGGTCGGTCTCTGCATCCTGAAGCCTATGATGCTTTTCACAGAGAACCCTCTGTTGAGGCCCAGGGAACTTGGTGTTTCCCAAACCTGGCACCGGAGCCTTGGAAGATAGGATTGTTTTCAGCATTATTTCACCATCCTTTCACCACCGTTTCAAGAACGGGAGCCCTTTACATCCGTTAGCATAAGAATCCTTCTTTGGAGATGAGATATTTTTCTGGGGTGGCAAGTGCAGGGCCTCTGTCAGTCCTGGGTTTGTTGGACTAGCGCCAGACATGAGAAGTGCGCCTTTGTGGGACAGGTGAATAGTGCGGATCCTGTTTCAGTCTAAAGACTGAAACAGGATCCGCACTTTTCACCGTTCCTTTCAGCATCGTTTGATTCATCAGCTAGGAACGGCGATTCCTTCTCCAGACCAATCGAAGGCTAGGCCAGAGTAACTGGATCTTTCCAAGAGGTGTGTGGCACAACTTTTGAAAGAACCGCTAGGTGGAGAACTATTTGGTATTTTTCCGTAGCACTTTTCACCGTAATTGTCCTAATGTTGGTCTCTGCCTCCTGAAGCATACAAGAGTTTTCACAGACGAAAGCAGGCTGAGGCCCAGGAAACGTGGCATTTCCAGTAGGTGGTCCTAGAGACTACAAGGAAAGTGTTCTTTTAAGTATTATTCCACTGTGGTTTCACCATGATTTTCAGAACTCGAGCAGGTTTCTGGCATTAGCATAAGAATCCTGCCTGGTAGTTGAGATTTCTGGGTGGGGTGTAAGTGCGGGGCTTCTGTCATCCCTGCCTTTGATTTCTTTACCTCCAGAGTTGGTAAGTGCATATTTGCCTGAGGTGGGAAAAGTGTAGATCGTGCTTCAGATTTCATCCTGACCCTCTTGAATTCACCAGTATGCCGGCAATTATTTGCCATTTCCATAGCGTTTTGCACCGTAATAGTCATGACGTCCGTCTCTGCAACCTGAAGCCTATGACGCTTTTAGCAGAGAACCCTCTGCTGAGGCCCAGGGAACCTGGTATTTCCCATACCTGGCACCGCAGCCTTGGAAGATAGGATTGTTTTCAGTATTATTTCACCATCGTGTCACCACCGTTTCAAGAACGGGAGCCCTTTTCAACCATTAACGTAAGAATCCTTCTTTGGAGATGAGATATTTTTCTGGGGTGGCAAGTGCAGGGCCTCTGTCAATCCTGGGTTTGTTGGAGTAGCGCCAGACATGAGAAGTGCGCCTTTGTGGGACAGGTGAATAGTGCGGATCCTGTTTCAGTCTAAAGACTGAAACAGGATCCGCACTTTTCACCGTTCCTTTCAGAATCGTTTGATTCATCAGCTAGGAACGGCGATTCCTTCTCCAGACCAATCGAAGGCTAGGCCAGAGTAACTGGATCTTTCCAAGAGGTGTGTGGCACAACTTTTGAAAGAACCGCTAGGTGGAGAACTATTTGGTATTTTTCCGTAGCACTTTTCACCGTAATTGTCCTAATGTTGGTCTCTGCCTCCTGAAGCATACAAGAGTTTTCACAGACGAAAGCAGGCTGAGGCCCAGGAAACGTGGCATTTCCAGTAGGTGGTCCTAGAGACTACAAGGAAAGTGTTCTTTTAAGTATTATTCCACTGTGGTTTCACCATGATTTTCAGAACTCGAGCAGGTTTCTGGCATTAGCATAAGAATCCTGCCCGGTAGTTGAGATTTCTGGGTGGGGTGTAAGTGCGGGGCTTCTGTCATCCCTGCCTTTGATTTCTTTACCTCCAGAGTTGGTAAGTGCATATTTGCCTGAGGTGGGAAAAGTGTAGATCGTGCTTCAGATTTCATCCTGACCCTCTTGAATTCACCAGTATGCCGGCAATTATTTGCCATTTCCATAGCGTTTTGCACCGTAATAGTCATGAGGTCCGTCTCTGCAACCTGAAGCCTATGACGCTTTTAGCAGAGAACCCTCTGCTGAGGCCCAGGGAACCTGGTATTTCCCATACCTGGCACCGCAGCCTTGGAAGAGAGGATTGTTTTCAGTATTATTTCACCATCGTGTCACCACCGTTTCAAGAACGGGAGCCCTTTTCAACCATTAACGTAAGAATCCTTCTTTGGAGATGAGATATTTGTCTCGGGTGGCAAGTGCAGGGCCTCTGTCAATCCTGGGTTTGTTGGAGTAGCGCCAGACATGAGAAGTGCGCCTTTGTGGGACAGGTGAATAGTGCGGATCCTGTTTCAGTCTAAAGACTGAAACAGGATCCGCACTTTTCACCGTTCCTTTCAGAATCATTTGATTCATCAGCTAGGAACGGTGATTCCTTCTCCAGACCAATCGAAGGCTAGGCCAATGTAACTCGATCTTTCCAAGAGGTGTGTGGCACAACTTTTGAAAGAAGCGCTAGGTGGAGAACTGTTTGGTATTTTCCCGTAGCACTTTTCACCGTAATTGTCCTAAATTGGTCTCTCCATCCTTAAGCATACGAGAGATTTCACAGACGAAAGCAGGCTGAGGCCCAGTAAACTTGGCATTTCCAATAGTTGGTCCTAGAGACTACAAAGAAAGTGTTCTTTTAAGTAGTGTTCCAGTGTGGTTTCACCATGATTTTCAGAACCCGAGCAGGTTTCTCGCATTAGCATAAGAATCCTGCCTGGTAGTTGAGATTTCTGGGTGGGGTGTAAGTGCGGGGCTTCTGTCAGCCCTGCCTTTGATTTGTTTACCTCCAGAGTTGGTAAGTGCATATTTGCCTGAGGTGGGAAAAGTGTGGATCGTGCTTCAGATTTCATCCTGACCCTTCTGAAATCACCAGTATGCTGGTAAGTATTGGACATTTCCATAGCGTTTTGCACGGTAATAGTCATGAGGTCGGTCTCTGCATCCTGAAGCCTATGATGCTTTTCACAGAGAACCCTCTGTTGAGGCCCAGGGAACTTGGTGTTTCCCAAACCTGGCACCGGAGCCTTGGAAGATAGGATTGTTTTCAGCATTATTTCACCATCCTTTCACCACCGTTTCAAGAACGGGAGCCCTTTACATCCGTTAGCATAAGAATCCTTCTTTGGAGATGAGATATTTTTCTGGGGTGGCAAGTGCAGGGCCTCTGTCAGTCCTGGGTTTGTTGGACTAGCGCCAGACATGAGAAGTGCGCCTTTGTGGGACAGGTGAATAGTGCGGATCCTGTTTCAGTCTAAAGACTGAAACAGGATCCGCACTTTTCACCGTTCCTTTCAGAATCATTTGATTCATCAGCTAGGAATGGCGATTCCTTCTCCAGACCAATCGAAGGCTAGGCCAGAGTAACTGGATCTTTCCAAGAGGTGTGTGGCACAACTTTTGAAAGAAACGCTAGGTGGAGAACTATTTGGTATTTTTCCGTAGCACTTTTCACCGTAATTGTCCTAATGTTGGTCTCTGCCTCCTGAAGCATACAAGAGTTTTCACAGACGAAAGCAGGCTGAGGCCCAGGAAACGTGGCATTTCCAGTAGGTGGTCCTAGAGACTACAAGGAAAGTGTTCTTTTAAGTATTATTCCACTGTGGTTTCACCATGATTTTCAGAACTCGAGCAGGTTTCTGGCATTAGCATAAGAATCCTGCCCGGTAGTTGAGATTTCTGGGTGGGGTGTAAG
Source organism: Lemur catta (assembly GCF_020740605.2). Classification (NCBI taxonomy): domain Eukaryota; kingdom Metazoa; phylum Chordata; class Mammalia; order Primates; family Lemuridae; genus Lemur; species Lemur catta. The sequence goes on from NC_059137.1 coordinate 28,031,542, forward strand.
TGCGGGGCTTCTGTCATCCCTGCCTTTGATTTCTTTACCTCCAGAGTTGGTAAGTGCATATTTGCCTGAGGTGGGAAAAGTGTAGATCGTGCTTCAGATTTCATCCTGACCCTCTTGAATTCACCAGTATGCCGGCAATTATTTGCCATTTCCATAGCGTTTTGCACCGTAATAGTCATGAGGTCCGTCTCTGCAACCTGAAGCCTATGACGCTTTTAGCAGAGAACGCTCTGCTGAGGCCCAGGGAACCTGGTATTTCCCATACCTGGCACCGCAGCCTTGGAAGAGAGGATTGTTTTCAGTATTATTTCACCATCGTGTCACCACCGTTTCAAGAACGGGAGCCCTTTTCAACCATTAACGTAAGAATCCTTCTTTGGAGATGAGATATTTGTCTCGGGTGGCAAGTGCAGGGCCTCTGTCAATCCTGGGTTTGTTGGAGTAGCGCCAGACATGAGAAGTGCGCCTTTGTGGGACAGGTGAATAGTGCGGATCCTGTTTCAGTCTAAAGACTGAAACAGGATCCGCACTTTTCACCGTTCCTTTCAGAATCATTTGATTCATCAGCTAGGAACGGTGATTCCTTCTCCAGACCAATCGAAGGCTAGGCCAATGTAACTCGATCTTTCCAAGAGGTGTGTGGCACAACTTTTGAAAGAAGCGCTAGGTGGAGAACTGTTTGGTATTTTCCCGTAGCACTTTTCACCGTAATTGTCCTAAATTGGTCTCTCCATCCTTAAGCATACGAGAGATTTCACAGACGAAAGCAGGCTGAGGCCCAGTAAACTTGGCATTTCCAATAGTTGGTCCTAGAGACTACAAAGAAAGTGTTCTTTTAAGTAGTGTTCCACTGTGGTTTCACCATGATTTTCAGAACCCGAGCAGGTTTCTCGCATTAGCATAAGAATCCTGCCTGGTAGTTGAGATTTCTGGGTGGGGTGTAAGTGCGGGGCTTCTGTCAGCCCTGCCTTTGATTTGTTTACCTCCAGAGTTGGTAAGTGCATATTTGCCTGAGGTGGGAAAAGTGTGGATCGTGCTTCAGATTTCATCCTGACCCTTCTGAAATCACCAGTATGCTGGTAAGTATTGGACATTTCCATAGCGTTTTGCACCGTAATAGTCATGAGGTCGGTCTCTGCATCCTGAAGCCTATGATGCTTTTCACAGAGAACCCTCTGTTGAGGCTCAGGGAACTTGGTGTTTCCCAAACCTGGCACCGGAGCCTTGGAAGATAGGATTGTTTTCAGCATTATTTCACCATCCTTTCACCACCGTTTCAAGAACGGGAGCCCTTTACATCCGTTAGCATAAGAATCCTTCTTTGGAGATGAGATATTTTTCTGGGGTGGCAAGTGCAGGGCCTCTGTCAGTCCTGGGTTTGTTGGACTAGCGCCAGACATGAGAAGTGCGCCTTTGTGGGACAGGTGAATAGTGCGGATCCTGTTTCAGTCTAAAGACTGAAACAGGATCCGCACTTTTCACCGTTCCTTTCAGCATCGTTTGATTCATCAGCTAGGAACGGCGATTCCTTCTCCAGTCCAATCGAAGGCTAGGCCAGAGTAACTGGATCTTTCCAAGAGGTGTGTGGCACAACTTTTGAAAGAACCGCTAGGTGGAGAACTATTTGGTATTTTTCCGTAGCACTTTTCACCGTAATTGTCCTAATGTTGGTCTCTGCCTCCTGAAGCATACAAGAGTTTTCACAGACGAAAGCAGGCTGAGGCCCACCCAGTAAACGTGGCATTTCCAGTAGGTGGTCCTAGAGACTACAAGGAAAGTGTTCTTTTAAGTATTATTCCACTGTGGTTTCACCATGATTTTCAGAACTCGAGCAGGTTTCTCGCATTAGCATAAGAATCCTGCCTGGTAGTTGAGATTTCTGGGTGGGGTGTAAGTGCGGGGCTTCTGTCATCCCTGCCTTTGATTTGTTTACCTCCAGAGTTGGTAAGTGCATATTTGCCTGAGGTGGGAAAAGTGTGGATCGTGCTTCAGATTTCATCCTGACCCTTCTGAAATCACCAGTATGCTGGTAAGTATTGGACATTTCCATAGCGTTTTGCACGGTAATAGTCATGAGGTCGGTCTCTGCATCCTGAAGCCTATGATGCTTTTCACAGAGAACCCTCTGTTGAGGCCCAGGGAACTTGGTGTTTCCCAAACCTGGCACCGGAGCCTTGGAAGATAGGATTGTTTTCAGCATTATTTCACCATCCTTTCACCACCGTTTCAAGAACGGGAGCCCTTTACATCCGTTAGCATAAGAATCCTTCTTTGGAGATGAGATATTTTTCTCGGGTGGCAAGTGCAGGGCCTCTGTCAGTCCTGGGTTTGTTGGACTAGCGCCAGACATGAGAAGTGCGCCTTTGTGGGACAGGTGAATAGTGCGGATCCTGTTTCAGTCTAAAGACTGAAACAGGATCCGCACTTTTCACCGTTCCTTTCAGAATCGTTTGATTCATCAGCTAGGAACGGTGATTCCTTCTCCAGACCAATCGAAGGCTAGGCCAATGTAACTCGATCTTTCCAAGAGGTGTGTGGCACAACTTTTGAAAGAAGCGCTAGGTGGAGAACTGTTTGGTATTTTTCCGTAGCACTTTTCACCGTAATTGTCCTAAATTGGTCTCTCCATCCTTAAGCATACGAGAGTTTTCACAGACGAAAGCAGGCTGAGGCCCAGTAAACTTGGCATTTCCAATAGTTGGTCCTAGAGACTACAAAGAAAGTGTTCTTTTAAGTAGTGTTCCACTGTGGTTTCACCATGATTTTCAGAACCCGAGCAGGTTTCTCGCATTAGCATAAGAATCCTGCCTGGTAGTTGAGATTTCTGGGTGGGGTGTAAGTGCGGGGCTTCTGTCAGCCCTGCCTTTGATTTGTTTACCTCCAGAGTTGGTAAGTGCATATTGCCTGAGGTGGGAAAAGTGTGGATTGTGCTTCAGATTTCATCCTGACCCTTCTGAAATCACCAGTATGCTGGTAAGTATTGGACATTTCCATAGCGTTTTGCACCGTAATAGTCATGAGGTCGGTCTCTGCATCCTGAAGCCTATGATGCTTTTCACAGAGAACCCTCTGTTGAGGCCCAGGGAACTTGGTGTTTCCCAAACCTGGCACCGGAGCCTTGGAAGATAGGATTGTTTTCAGCATTATTTCACCATCCTTTCACCACCGTTTCAAGAACGGGAGCCCTTTACATCCGTTAGCATAAGAATCCTTCTTTGGAGATGAGATATTTTTCTGGGGTGGCAAGTGCAGGGCCTCTGTCAGTCCTGGGTTTGTTGGACTAGCGCCAGACATGAGAAGTGCGCCTTTGTGGGACAGGTGAATAGTGCGGATCCTGTTTCAGTCTAAAGACTGAAACAGGATCCGCACTTTTCACCGTTCCTTTCAGAATCATTTGATTCATCAGCTAGGAATGGCGATTCCTTCTCCAGACCAATCGAAGGCTAGGCCAGAGTAACTGGATCTTTCCAAGAGGTGTGTGGCACAACTTTTGAAAGAACCGCTAGGTGGAGAACTATTTGGTATTTTTCCGTAGCACTTTTCACCGTAATTGTCCTAATGTTGGTCTCTGCCTCCTGAAGCATACAAGAGTTTTCACAGACGAAAGCAGGCTGAGGCCCAGGAAACGTGGCATTTCCAGTAGGTGGTCCTAGAGACTACAAGGAAAGTGTTCTTTTAAGTATTATTCCACTGTGGTTTCACCATGATTTTCAGAACTCGAGCAGGTTTCTGGCATTAGCATAAGAATCCTGCCCGGTAGTTGAGATTTCTGGGTGGGGTGTAAGTGCGGGGCTTCTGTCATCCCTGCCTTTGATTTCTTTACCTCCAGAGTTGGTAAGTGCATATTTGCCTGAGGTGGGAAAAGTGTAGATCGTGCTTCAGATTTCATCCTGACCCTCTTGAATTCACCAGTATGCCGGCAATTATTTGCCATTTCCATAGCGTTTTGCACCGTAATAGTCATGAGGTCCGTCTCTGCAACCTGAAGCCTATGACGCTTTTAGCAGAGAACCCTCTGCTGAGGCCCAGGGAACCTGGTATTTCCCATACCTGGCACCGCAGCCTTGGAAGAGAGGATTGTTTTCAGTATTATTTCACCATCGTGTCACCACCGTTTCAAGAACGGGAGCCCTTTTCAACCATTAACGTAAGAATCCTTCTTTGGAGATGAGATATTTTTCTCGGGTGGCAAGTGCAGGGCCTCTGTCAATCCTGGGTTTGTTGGAGTAGCGCCAGACATGAGAAGTGCGCCTTTGTGGGACAGGTGAATAGTGCGGATCCTGTTTCAGTCTAAAGACTGAAACAGGATCCGCACTTTTCACCGTTCCTTTCAGAATCATTTGATTCATCAGCTAGGAACGGTGATTCCTTCTCCAGACCAATCGAAGGCTAGGCCAATGTAACTCGATCTTTCCAAGAGGTGTGTGGCACAACTTTTGAAAGAAGCGCTAGGTGGAGAACTGTTTGGTATTTTTCCGTAGCACTTTTCACCGTAATTGTCCTAAATTGGTCTCTCCATCCTTAAGCATACGAGAGTTTTCACAGACGAAAGCAGGCTGAGGCCCAGTAAACTTGGCATTTCCAATAGTTGGTCCTAGAGACTACAAAGAAAGTGTTCTTTTAAGTAGTGTTCCACTGTGGTTTCACCATGATTTTCAGAACCCGAGCAGGTTTCTCGCATTAGCATAAGAATCCTGCCTGGTAGTTGAGATTTCTGGGTGGGGTGTAAGTGCGGGGCTTCTGTCAGCCCTGCCTTCGATTTGTTTACCTCCAGAGTTGGTAAGTGCATATTTGCCTGAGGTGGGAAAAGTGTGGATCGTGCTTCAGATTTCATCCTGACCCTTCTGAAATCACCAGTATGCTGGTAAGTATTGGACATTTCCGTAGCGTTTTGCACCGTAATAGTCATGAGGTCGGTCTCTGCATCCTGAAGCCTATGATGCTTTTCACAGAGAACCCTCTGTTGAGGCCCAGGGAACTTGGTGTTTCCCAAACCTGGCACCGGAGCCTTGGAAGATAGGATTGTTTTCAGCATTATTTCACCATCCTTTCACCACCGTTTCAAGAACGGGAGCCCTTTTCAACCATTAACGTAAGAATCCTTCTTTGGAGATGAGATATTTTTCTGGGGTGGCAAGTGCAGGGCCTCTGTCAGTCCTGGGTTTGTTGGACTAGCGCCAGACATGAGAAGTGCGCCTTTGTGGGACAGGTGAATAGTGCGGATCCTGTTTCAGTCTAAAGACTGAAACAGGATCCGCACTTTTCACCGTTCCTTTCAGAATCGTTTGATTCATCAGCTAGGAACGGCGATTCCTTCTCCAGACCAATCGAAGGCTAGGCCAGAGTAACTGGATCTTTCCAAGAGGTGTGTGGCACAACTTTTGAAAGAACCGCTAGGTGGAGAACTATTTGGTATTTTTCCGTAGCACTTTTCACCGTAATTGTCCTAATGTTGGTCTCTGCCTCCTGAAGCATACAAGAGTTTTCACAGACGAAAGCAGGCTGAGGCCCAGGAAACGTGGCATTTCCAGTAGGTGGTCCTAGAGACTACAAGGAAAGTGTTCTTTTAAGTATTATTCCACTGTGGTTTCACCATGATTTTCAGAACTCGAGCAGGTTTCTGGCATTAGCATAAGAATCCTGCCCGGTAGTTGAGATTTCTGGGTGGGGTGTAAGTGCGGGGCTTCTGTCATCCCTGCCTTTGATTTCTTTACCTCCAGAGTTGGTAAGTGCATATTTGCCTGAGGTGGGAAAAGTGTAGATCGTGCTTCAGATTTCATCCTGACCCTCTTGAATTCACCAGTATGCCGGCAATTATTTGCCATTTCCATAGCGTTTTGCACCGTAATAGTCATGAGGTCCGTCTCTGCAACCTGAAGCCTATGACGCTTTTAGCAGAGAACCCTCTGCTGAGGCCCAGGGAACCTGGTATTTCCCATACCTGGCACCGCAGCCTTGGAAGAGAGGATTGTTTTCAGTATTATTTCACCATCGTGTCACCACCGTTTCAAGAACGGGAGCCCTTTTCAACCATTAACGTAAGAATCCTTCTTTGGAGATGAGATATTTGTCTCGGGTGGCAAGTGCAGGGCCTCTGTCAATCCTGGGTTTGTTGGAGTAGCGCCAGACATGAGAAGTGCGCCTTTGTGGGACAGGTGAATAGTGCGGATCCTGTTTCAGTCTAAAGACTGAAACAGGATCCGCACTTTTCACCGTTCCTTTCAGAATCATTTGATTCATCAGCTAGGAACGGTGATTCCTTCTCCAGACCAATCGAAGGCTAGGCCAATGTAACTCGATCTTTCCAAGAGGTGTGTGGCACAACTTTTGAAAGAAGCGCTAGGTGGAGAACTGTTTGGTATTTTCCCGTAGCACTTTTCACCGTAATTGTCCTAAATTGGTCTCTCCATCCTTAAGCATACGAGAGATTTCACAGACGAAAGCAGGCTGAGGCCCAGTAAACTTGGCATTTCCAATAGTTGGTCCTAGAGACTACAAAGAAAGTGTTCTTTTAAGTAGTGTTCCACTGTGGTTTCACCATGATTTTCAGAACCCGAGCAGGTTTCTCGCATTAGCATAAGAATCCTGCCTGGTAGTTGAGATTTCTGGGTGGGGTGTAAGTGCGGGGCTTCTGTCAGCCCTGCCTTTGATTTGTTTACCTCCAGAGTTGGTAAGTGCATATTTGCCTGAGGTGGGAAAAGTGTGGATCGTGCTTCAGATTTCATCCTGACCCTTCTGAAATCACCAGTATGCTGGTAAGTATTGGACATTTCCATAGCGTTTTGCACCGTAATAGTCATGAGGTCGGTCTCTGCATCCTGAAGCCTATGATGCTTTTCACAGAGAACCCTCTGTTGAGGCCCAGGGAACTTGGTGTTTCCCAAACCTGGCACCGGAGCCTTGGAAGATAGGATTGTTTTCAGCATTATTTCACCATCCTTTCACCACCGTTTCAAGAACGGGAGCCCTTTACATCCGTTAGCATAAGAATCCTTCTTTGGAGATGAGATATTTTTCTGGGGTGGCAAGTGCAGGGCCTCTGTCAGTCCTGGGTTTGTTGGACTAGCGCCAGACATGAGAAGTGCGCCTTTGTGGGACAGGTGAATAGTGCGGATCCTGTTTCAGTCTAAAGACTGAAACAGGATCCGCACTTTTCACCGTTCCTTTCAGAATCATTTGATTCATCAGCTAGGAATGGCGATTCCTTCTCCAGACCAATCGAAGGCTAGGCCAGAGTAACTGGATCTTTCCAAGAGGTGTGTGGCACAACTTTTGAAAGAACCGCTAGGTGGAGAACTATTTGGTATTTTTCCGTAGCACTTTTCACCGTAATTGTCCTAATGTTGGTCTCTGCCTCCTGAAGCATACAAGAGTTTTCACAGACGAAAGCAGGCTGAGGCCCAGGAAACGTGGCATTTCCAGTAGGTGGTCCTAGAGACTACAAGGAAAGTGTTCTTTTAAGTATTATTCCACTGTGGTTTCACCATGATTTTCAGAACTCGAGCAGGTTTCTGGCATTAGCATAAGAATCCTGCCCGGTAGTTGAGATTTCTGGGTGGGGTGTAAGTGCGGGGCTTCTGTCATCCCTGCCTTTGATTTCTTTACCTCCAGAGTTGGTAAGTGCATATTTGCCTGAGGTGGGAAAAGTGTAGATCGTGCTTCAGATTTCATCCTGACCCTCTTGAATTCACCAGTATGCCGGCAATTATTTGCCATTTCCATAGCGTTTTGCACCGTAATAGTCATGAGGTCCGTCTCTGCAACCTGAAGCCTATGACGCTTTTAGCAGAGAACCCTCTGCTGAGGCCCAGGGAACCTGGTATTTCCCATACCTGGCACCGCAGCCTTGGAAGAGAGGATTGTTTTCAGTATTATTTCACCATCGTGTCACCACCGTTTCAAGAACGGGAGCCCTTTTCAACCATTAACGTAAGAATCCTTCTTTGGAGATGAGATATTTTTCTCGGGTGGCAAGTGCAGGGCCTCTGTCAATCCTGGGTTTGTTGGAGTAGCGCCAGACATGAGAAGTGCGCCTTTGTGGGACAGGTGAATAGTGCGGATCCTGTTTCAGTCTAAAGACTGAAACAGGATCCGCACTTTTCACCGTTCCTTTCAGAATCATTTGATTCATCAGCTAGGAACGGTGATTCCTTCTCCAGACCAATCGAAGGCTAGGCCAATGTAACTCGATCTTTCCAAGAGGTGTGTGGCACAACTTTTGAAAGAAGCGCTAGGTGGAGAACTGTTTGGTATTTTTCCGTAGCACTTTTCACCGTAATTGTCCTAAATTGGTCTCTCCATCCTTAAGCATACGAGAGTTTTCACAGACGAAAGCAGGCTGAGGCCCAGTAAACTTGGCATTTCCAATAGTTGGTCCTAGAGACTACAAAGAAAGTGTTCTTTTAAGTAGTGTTCCACTGTGGTTTCACCATGATTTTCAGAACCCGAGCAGGTTTCTCGCATTAGCATAAGAATCCTGCCTGGTAGTTGAGATTTCTGGGTGGGGTGTAAGTGCGGGGCTTCTGTCAGCCCTGCCTTCGATTTGTTTACCTCCAGAGTTGGTAAGTGCATATTTGCCTGAGGTGGGAAAAGTGTGGATCGTGCTTCAGATTTCATCCTGACCCTTCTGAAATCACCAGTATGCTGGTAAGTATTGGACATTTCCGTAGCGTTTTGCACCGTAATAGTCATGAGGTCGGTCTCTGCATCCTGAAGCCTATGATGCTTTTCACAGAGAACCCTCTGTTGAGGCCCAGGGAACTTGGTGTTTCCCAAACCTGGCACCGGAGCCTTGGAAGATAGGATTGTTTTCAGCATTATTTCACCATCCTTTCACCACCGTTTCAAGAACGGGAGCCCTTTTCAACCATTAACGTAAGAATCCTTCTTTGGAGATGAGATATTTTTCTGGGGTGGCAAGTGCAGGGCCTCTGTCAGTCCTGGGTTTGTTGGACTAGCGCCAGACATGAGAAGTGCGCCTTTGTGGGACAGGTGAATAGTGCGGATCCTGTTTCAGTCTAAAGACTGAAACAGGATCCGCACTTTTCACCGTTCCTTTCAGAATCGTTTGATTCATCAGCTAGGAACGGCGATTCCTTCTCCAGACCAATCGAAGGCTAGGCCAGAGTAACTGGATCTTTCCAAGAGGTGTGTGGCACAACTTTTGAAAGAACCGCTAGGTGGAGAACTATTTGGTATTTTTCCGTAGCACTTTTCACCGTAATTGTCCTAATGTTGGTCTCTGCCTCCTGAAGCATACAAGAGTTTTCACAGACGAAAGCAGGCTGAGGCCCAGGAAACGTGGCATTTCCAGTAGGTGGTCCTAGAGACTACAAGGAAAGTGTTCTTTTAAGTATTATTCCACTGTGGTTTCACCATGATTTTCAGAACTCGAGCAGGTTTCTGGCATTAGCATAAGAATCCTGCCCGGTAGTTGAGATTTCTGGGTGGGGTGTAAGTGCGGGGCTTCTGTCATCCCTGCCTTTGATTTCTTTACCTCCAGAGTTGGTAAGTGCATATTTGCCTGAGGTGGGAAAAGTGTAGATCGTGCTTCAGATTTCATCCTGACCCTCTTGAATTCACCAGTATGCCGGCAATTATTTGCCATTTCCATAGCGTTTTGCACCGTAATAGTCATGAGGTCCGTCTCTGCAACCTGAAGCCTATGACGCTTTTAGCAGAGAACCCTCTGCTGAGGCCCAGGGAACCTGGTATTTCCCATACCTGGCACCGCAGCCTTGGAAGAGAGGATTGTTTTCAGTATTATTTCACCATCGTGTCACCACCGTTTCAAGAACGGGAGCCCTTTTCAACCATTAACGTAAGAATCCTTCTTTGGAGATGAGATATTTGTCTCGGGTGGCAAGTGCAGGGCCTCTGTCAATCCTGGGTTTGTTGGAGTAGCGCCAGACATGAGAAGTGCGCCTTTGTGGGACAGGTGAATAGTGCGGATCCTGTTTCAGTCTAAAGACTGAAACAGGATCCGCACTTTTCACCGTTCCTTTCAGAATCATTTGATTCATCAGCTAGGAACGGTGATTCCTTCTCCAGACCAATCGAAGGCTAGGCCAATGTAACTCGATCTTTCCAAGAGGTGTGTGGCACAACTTTTGAAAGAAGCGCTAGGTGGAGAACTGTTTGGTATTTTCCCGTAGCACTTTTCACCGTAATTGTCCTAAATTGGTCTCTCCATCCTTAAGCATACGAGAGATTTCACAGACGAAAGCAGGCTGAGGCCCAGTAAACTTGGCATTTCCAATAGTTGGTCCTAGAGACTACAAAGAAAGTGTTCTTTTAAGTAGTGTTCCAGTGTGGTTTCACCATGATTTTCAGAACCCGAGCAGGTTTCTCGCATTAGCATAAGAATCCTGCCTGGTAGTTGAGATTTCTGGGTGGGGTGTAAGTGCGGGGCTTCTGTCAGCCCTGCCTTTGATTTGTTTACCTCCAGAGTTGGTAAGTGCATATTTGCCTGAGGTGGGAAAAGTGTGGATCGTGCTTCAGATTTCATCCTGACCCTTCTGAAATCACCAGTATGCTGGTAAGTATTGGACATTTCCATAGCGTTTTGCACCGTAATAGTCATGAGGTCGGTCTCTGCATCCTGAAGCCTATGATGCTTTTCACAGAGAACCCTCTGTTGAGGCCCAGGGAACTTGGTGTTTCCCAAACCTGGCACCGGAGCCTTGGAAGATAGGATTGTTTTCAGCATTATTTCACCATCCTTTCACCACCGTTTCAAGAACGGGAGCCCTTTACATCCGTTAGCATAAGAATCCTTCTTTGGAGATGAGATATTTTTCTCGGGTGGCAAGTGCAGGGCCTCTGTCAGTCCTGGGTTTGTTGGACTAGCGCCAGACATGAGAAGTGCGCCTTTGTGGGACAGGTGAATAGTGCGGATCCTGTTTCAGTCTAAAGACTGAAACAGGATCCGCACTTTTCACCGTTCCTTTCAGCATCGTTTGATTCATCAGCTAGGAACGGCGATTCCTTCTCCAGACCAATCGAAGGCTAGGCCAGAGTAACTGGATCTTTCCAAGAGGTGTGTGGCACAACTTTTGAAAGAACCGCTAGGTGGAGAACTATTTGGTATTTTTCCGTAGCACTTTTCACCGTAATTGTCCTAATGTTGGTCTCTGCCTCCTGAAGCATACAAGAGTTTTCACAGACGAAAGCAGGCTGAGGCCCAGGAAACGTGGCATTTCCAGTAGGTGGTTCTAGAGACTACAAGGAAAGTGTTCTTTTAAGTATTATTCCACTGTGGTTTCACCATGATTTTCAGAACTCGAGCAGGTTTCTCGCATTAGCATAAGAATCCTGCCCGGTAGTTGAGATTTCTGGGGGGGGTGTAAGTGCGGGGCTTCTGTCATCCCTGCCTTTGATTTCTTTACCTCCAGAGTTGGTAAGTGCATATTTGCCTGAGGTGGGAAAAGTGTAGATCGTGCTTCAGATTTCATCCTGACCCTCTTGAATTCACCAGTATGCCGGCAATTATTTGCCATTTCCATAGCGTTTTGCACCGTAATAGTCATGAGGTCCGTCTCTGCAACCTGAAGCCTATGACGCTTTTAGCAGAGAACCCTCTGCTGAGGCCCAGGGAACCTGGTATTTCCCATACCTGGCACCGCAGCCTTGGAAGAGAGGATTGTTTTCAGTATTATTTCACCATCGTGTCACCACCGTTTCAAGAACGGGAGCCCTTTTCAACCATTAACGTAAGAATCCTTCTTTGGAGATGAGATATTTTTCTCGGGTGGCAAGTGCAGGGCCTCTGTCAATCCTGGGTTTGTTGGAGTAGCGCCAGACATGAGAAGTGCGCCTTTGTGGGACAGGTGAATAGTGCGGATCCTGTTTCAGTCTAAAGACTGAAACAGGATCCGCACTTTTCACCGTTCCTTTCAGAATCATTTGATTCATCAGCTAGGAACGGTGATTCCTTCTCCAGACCAATCGAAGGCTAGGCCAATGTAACTCGATCTTTCCAAGAGGTGTGTGGCACAACTTTTGAAAGAAGCGCTAGGTGGAGAACTGTTTGGTATTTTTCCGTAGCACTTTTCACCGTAATTGTCCTAAATTGGTCTCTCCATCCTTAAGCATACGAGAGTTTTCACAGACGAAAGCAGGCTGAGGCCCAGTAAACTTGGCATTTCCAATAGTTGGTCCTAGAGACTACAAAGAAAGTGTTCTTTTAAGTAGTGTTCCACTGTGGTTTCACCATGATTTTCAGAACCCGAGCAGGTTTCTCGCATTAGCATAAGAATCCTGCCTGGTAGTTGAGATTTCTGGGTGGGGTGTAAGTGCGGGGCTTCTGTCAGCCCTGCCTTTGATTTGTTTACCTCCAGAGTTGGTAAGTGCATATTTGCCTGAGGTGGGAAAAGTGTGGATCGTGCTTCAGATTTCATCCTGACCCTTCTGAAATCACCAGTATGCTGGTAAGTATTGGACATTTCCATAGCGTTTTGCACCGTAATAGTCATGAGGTCGGTCTCTGCATCCTGAAGCCTATGATGCTTTTCACAGAGAACCCTCTGTTGAGGCCCAGGGAACTTGGTGTTTCCCAAACCTGGCACCGGAGCCTTGGAAGATAGGATTGTTTTCAGCATTATTTCACCATCCTTTCACCACCGTTTCAAGAACGGGAGCCCTTTACATCCGTTAGCATAAGAATCCTTCTTTGGAGATGAGATATTTTTCTGGGGTGGCAAGTGCAGGGCCTCTGTCAGTCCTGGGTTTGTTGGACTAGCGCCAGACATGAGAAGTGCGCCTTTGTGGGACAGGTGAATAGTGCGGATCCTGTTTCAGTCTAAAGACTGAAACAGGATCCGCACTTTTCACCGTTCCTTTCAGAATCGTTTGATTCATCAGCTAGGAACGGCGATTCCTTCTCCAGACCAATCGAAGGCTAGGCCAGAGTAACTGGATCTTTCCAAGAGGTGTGTGGCACAACTTTTGAAAGAACCGCTAGGTGGAGAACTATTTGGTATTTTTCCGTAGCACTTTTCACCGTAATTGTCCTAATGTTGGTCTCTGCCTCCTGAAGCATACAAGAGTTTTCACAGACGAAAGCAGGCTGAGGCCCAGGAAACGTGGCATTTCCAGTAGGTGGTCCTAGAGACTACAAGGAAAGTGTTCTTTTAAGTATTATTCCACTGTGGTTTCACCATGATTTTCAGAACTCGAGCAGGTTTCTCGCATTAGCATAAGAATCCTGCCCGGTAGTTGAGATTTCTGGGTGGGGTGTAAGTGCGGGGCTTCTGTCATCCCTGCCTTTGATTTCTTTACCTCCAGAGTTGGTAAGTGCATATTTGCCTGAGGTGGGAAAAGTGTAGATCGTGCTTCAGATTTCATCCTGACCCTCTTGAATTCACCAGTATGCCGGCAATTAGTTGCCATTTCCATAGCGTTTTGCACCGTAATAGTCATGAGGTCCGTCTCTGCAACCTGAAGCCTATGACGCTTTTAGCAGAGAACCCTCTGCTGAGGCCCAGGGAACCTGGTATTTCCCATACCTGGCACCGCAGCCTTGGAAGAGAGGATTGTTTTCAGTATTATTTCACCATCGTGTCACCACCGTTTCAAGAACGGGAGCCCTTTTCAACCATTAACGTAAGAATCCTTCTTTGGAGATGAGATATTTGTCTCGGGTGGCAAGTGCAGGGCCTCTGTCAATCCTGGGTTTGTTGGAGTAGCGCCAGACATGAGAAGTGCGCCTTTGTGGGACAGGTGAATAGTGCGGATCCTGTTTCAGTCTAAAGACTGAAACAGGATCCGCACTTTTCACCGTTCCTTTCAGAATCATTTGATTCATCAGCTAGGAACGGTGATTCCTTCTCCAGACCAATCGAAGGCTAGGCCAATGTAACTCGATCTTTCCAAGAGGTGTGTGGCACAACTTTTGAAAGAAGCGCTAGGTGGAGAACTGTTTGGTATTTTTCCGTAGCACTTTTCACCGTAATTGTCCTAAATTGGTCTCTCCATCCTTAAGCATACGAGAGTTTTCACAGACGAAAGCAGGCTGAGGCCCAGTAAACTTGGCATTTCCAATAGTTGGTCCTAGAGACTACAAAGAAAGTGTTCTTTTAAGTAGTGTTCCACTGTGGTTTCACCATGATTTTCAGAACCCGAGCAGGTTTCTCGCATTAGCATAAGAATCCTGCCTGGTAGTTGAGATTTCTGGGTGGGGTGTAAGTGCGGGGCTTCTGTCAGCCCTGCCTTTGATTTGTTTACCTCCAGAGTTGGTAAGTGCATATTTGCCTGAGGTGGGAAAAGTGTGGATCGTGCTTCAGATTTCATCCTGACCCTTCTGAAATCACCAGTATGCTGGTAAGTATTGGACATTTCCGTAGCGTTTTGCACCGTAATAGTCATGAGGTCGGTCTCTGCATCCTGAAGCCTATGATGCTTTTCACAGAGAACCCTCTGTTGAGGCCCAGGGAACTTGGTGTTTCCCAAACCTGGCACCGGAGCCTTGGAAGATAGGATTGTTTTCAGCATTATTTCACCATCCTTTCACCACCGTTTCAAGAACGGGAGCCCTTTACATCCGTTAGCATAAGAATCCTTCTTTGGAGATGAGATATTTTTCTGGGGTGGCAAGTGCAGGGCCTCTGTCAGTCCTGGGTTTGTTGGACTAGCGCCAGACATGAGAAGTGCGCCTTTGTGGGACAGGTGAATAGTGCGGATCCTGTTTCAGTCTAAAGACTGAAACAGGATCCGCACTTTTCACCGTTCCTTTCAGAATCGTTTGATTCATCAGCTAGGAACGGCGATTCCTTCTCCAGACCAATCGAAGGCTAGGCCAGAGTAACTGGATCTTTCCAAGAGGTGTGTGGCACAACTTTTGAAAGAACCGCTAGGTGGAGAACTATTTGGTATTTTTCCGTAGCACTTTTCACCGTAATTGTCCTAATGTTGGTCTCTGCCTCCTGAAGCATACAAGAGTTTTCACAGACGAAAGCAGGCTGAGGCCCAGGAAACGTGGCATTTCCAGTAGGTGGTCCTAGAGACTACAAGGAAAGTGTTCTTTTAAGTATTATTCCACTGTGGTTTCACCATGATTTTCAGAACTCGAGCAGGTTTCTGGCATTAGCATAAGAATCCTGCCAGGTAGTTGAGATTTCTGGGTGGGGTGTAAGTGCGGGGCTTCTGTCATCCCTGCCTTTGATTTCTTTACCTCCAGAGTTGGTAAGTGCATATTTGCCTGAGGTGGGAAAAGTGTAGATCGTGCTTCAGATTTCATCCTGACCCTCTTGAATTCACCAGTATGCCGGCAATTAGTTGCCATTTCCATAGCGTTTTGCACCGTAATAGTCATGAGGTCCGTCTCTGCAACCTGAAGCCTATGACGCTTTTAGCAGAGAACCCTCTGCTGAGGCCCAGGGAACCTGGTATTTCCCATACCTGGCACCGCAGCCTTGGAAGAGAGGATTGTTTTCAGTATTATTTCACCATCGTGTCACCACCGTTTCAAGAACGGGAGCCCTTTTCAACCATTAACGTAAGAATCCTTCTTTGGAGATGAGATATTTTTCTCGGGTGGCAAGTGCAGGGCCTCTGTCAATCCTGGGTTTGTTGGAGTAGCGCCAGACATGAGAAGTGCGCCTTTGTGGGACAGGTGAATAGTGCGGATCCTGTTTCAGTCTAAAGACTGAAACAGGATCCGCACTTTTCACCGTTCCTTTCAGAATCATTTGATTCATCAGCTAGGAACGGCGATTCCTTCTCCAGACCAATCGAAGGCTAGGCCAATGTAACTCGATCTTTCCAAGAGGTGTGTGGCACAACTTTTGAAAGAAGCGCTAGGTGGAGAACTGTTTGGTATTTTTCCGTAGCACTTTTCACCGTAATTGTCCTAAATTGGTCTCTCCATCCTTAAGCATACGAGAGTTTTCACAGACGAAAGCAGGCTGAGGCCCAGTAAACTTGGCATTTCCAATAGTTGGTCCTAGAGACTACAAAGAAAGTGTTCTTTTAAGTAGTGTTCCACTGTGGTTTCACCATGATTTTCAGAACCCGAGCAGGTTTCTCGCATTAGCATAAGAATCCTGCCTGGTAGTTGAGATTTCTGGGTGGGGTGTAAGTGCGGGGCTTCTGTCAGCCCTGCCTTCGATTTGTTTACCTCCAGAGTTGGTAAGTGCATATTTGCCTGAGGTGGGAAAAGTGTGGATCGTGCTTCAGATTTCATCCTGACCCTTCTGAAATCACCAGTATGCTGGTAAGTATTGGACATTTCCGTAGCGTTTTGCACCGTAATAGTCATGAGGTCGGTCTCTGCATCCTGAAGCCTATGATGCTTTTCACAGAGAACCCTCTGTTGAGGCCCAGGGAACTTGGTGTTTCCCAAACCTGGCACCGGAGCCTTGGAAGATAGGATTGTTTTCAGCATTATTTCACCATCCTTTCACCACCGTTTCAAGAACGGGAGCCCTTTTCAACCATTAACGTAAGAATCCTTCTTTGGAGATGAGATATTTTTCTGGGGTGGCAAGTGCAGGGCCTCTGTCAGTCCTGGGTTTGTTGGACTAGCGCCAGACATGAGAAGTGCGCCTTTGTGGGACAGGTGAATAGTGCGGATCCTGTTTCAGTCTAAAGACTGAAACAGGATCCGCACTTTTCACCGTTCCTTTCAGAATCGTTTGATTCATCAGCTAGGAACGGCGATTCCTTCTCCAGACCAATCGAAGGCTAGGCCAGAGTAACTGGATCTTTCCAAGAGGTGTGTGGCACAACTTTTGAAAGAACCGCTAGGTGGAGAACTATTTGGTATTTTTCCGTAGCACTTTTCACCGTAATTGTCCTAATGTTGGTCTCTGCCTCCTGAAGCATACAAGAGTTTTCACAGACGAAAGCAGGCTGAGGCCCAGGAAACGTGGCATTTCCAGTAGGTGGTCCTAGAGACTACAAGGAAAGTGTTCTTTTAAGTATTATTCCACTGTGGTTTCACCATGATTTTCAGAACTCGAGCAGGTTTCTGGCATTAGCATAAGAATCCTGCCCGGTAGTTGAGATTTCTGGGTGGGGTGTAAGTGCGGGGCTTCTGTCATCCCTGCCTTTGATTTGTTTACCTCCAGAGTTGGTAAGTGCATATTTGCCTGAGGTGGGAAAAGTGTAGATCGTGCTTCAGATTTCATCCTGACCCTCTTGAATTCACCAGTATGCCGGCAATTATTTGCCATTTCCATAGCGTTTTGCACCGTAATAGTCATGAGGTCCGTCTCTGCAACCTGAAGCCTATGACGCTTTTAGCAGAGAACCCTCTGCTGAGGCCCAGGGAACCTGGTATTTCCCATACCTGGCACCGCAGCCTTGGAAGAGAGGATTGTTTTCAGTATTATTTCACCATCGTGTCACCACCGTTTCAAGAACGGGAGCCCTTTTCAACCATTAACGTAAGAATCCTTCTTTGGAGATGAGATATTTGTCTCGGGTGGCAAGTGCAGGGCCTCTGTCAATCCTGGGTTTGTTGGAGTAGCGCCAGACATGAGAAGTGCGCCTTTGTGGGACAGGTGAATAGTGCGGATCCTGTTTCAGTCTAAAGACTGAAACAGGATCCGCACTTTTCACCGTTCCTTTCAGAATCATTTGATTCATCAGCTAGGAACGGTGATTCCTTCTCCAGACCAATCGAAGGCTAGGCCAATGTAACTCGATCTTTCCAAGAGGTGTGTGGCACAACTTTTGAAAGAAGCGCTAGGTGGAGAACTGTTTGGTATTTTCCCGTAGCACTTTTCACCGTAATTGTCCTAAATTGGTCTCTCCATCCTTAAGCATACGAGAGATTTCACAGACGAAAGCAGGCTGAGGCCCAGTAAACTTGGCATTTCCAATAGTTGGTCCTAGAGACTACAAAGAAAGTGTTCTTTTAAGTAGTGTTCCAGTGTGGTTTCACCATGATTTTCAGAACCCGAGCAGGTTTCTCGCATTAGCATAAGAATCCTGCCTGGTAGTTGAGATTTCTGGGTGGGGTGTAAGTGCGGGGCTTCTGTCAGCCCTGCCTTTGATTTGTTTACCTCCAGAGTTGGTAAGTGCATATTTGCCTGAGGTGGGAAAAGTGTGGATCGTGCTTCAGATTTCATCCTGACCCTTCTGAAATCACCAGTATGCTGGTAAGTATTGGACATTTCCATAGCGTTTTGCACCGTAATAGTCATGAGGTCGGTCTCTGCATCCTGAAGCCTATGATGCTTTTCACAGAGAACCCTCTGTTGAGGCCCAGGGAACTTGGTGTTTCCCAAACCTGGCACCGGAGCCTTGGAAGATAGGATTGTTTTCAGCATTATTTCACCATCCTTTCACCACCGTTTCAAGAACGGGAGCCCTTTACATCCGTTAGCATAAGAATCCTTCTTTGGAGATGAGATATTTTTCTGGGGTGGCAAGTGCAGGGCCTCTGTCAGTCCTGGGTTTGTTGGACTAGCGCCAGACATGAGAAGTGCGCCTTTGTGGGACAGGTGAATAGTGCGGATCCTGTTTCAGTCTAAAGACTGAAACAGGATCCGCACTTTTCACCGTTCCTTTCAGAATCATTTGATTCATCAGCTAGGAATGGCGATTCCTTCTCCAGACCAATCGAAGGCTAGGCCAGAGTAACTGGATCTTTCCAAGAGGTGTGTGGCACAACTTTTGAAAGAACCGCTAGGTGGAGAACTATTTGGTATTTTTCCGTAGCACTTTTCACCGTAATTGTCCTAATGTTGGTCTCTGCCTCCTGAAGCATACAAGAGTTTTCACAGACGAAAGCAGGCTGAGGCCCAGGAAACGTGGCATTTCCAGTAGGTGGTCCTAGAGACTACAAGGAAAGTGTTCTTTTAAGTATTATTCCACTGTGGTTTCACCATGATTTTCAGAACTCGAGCAGGTTTCTGGCATTAGCATAAGAATCCTGCCCGGTAGTTGAGATTTCTGGGTGGGGTGTAAGTGCGGGGCTTCTGTCATCCCTGCCTTTGATTTCTTTACCTCCAGAGTTGGTAAGTGCATATTTGCCTGAGGTGGGAAAAGTGTAGATCGTGCTTCAGATTTCATCCTGACCCTCTTGAATTCACCAGTATGCCGGCAATTATTTGCCATTTCCATAGCGTTTTGCACCGTAATAGTCATGAGGTCCGTCTCTGCAACCTGAAGCCTATGACGCTTTTAGCAGAGAACCCTCTGCTGAGGCCCAGGGAACCTGGTATTTCCCATACCTGGCACCGCAGCCTTGGAAGAGAGGATTGTTTTCAGTATTATTTCACCATCGTGTCACCACCGTTTCAAGAACGGGAGCCCTTTTCAACCATTAACGTAAGAATCCTTCTTTGGAGATGAGATATTTTTCTCGGGTGGCAAGTGCAGGGCCTCTGTCAATCCTGGGTTTGTTGGAGTAGCGCCAGACATGAGAAGTGCGCCTTTGTGGGACAGGTGAATAGTGCGGATCCTGTTTCAGTCTAAAGACTGAAACAGGATCCGCACTTTTCACCGTTCCTTTCAGAATCATTTGATTCATCAGCTAGGAACGGTGATTCCTTCTCCAGACCAATCGAAGGCTAGGCCAATGTAACTCGATCTTTCCAAGAGGTGTGTGGCACAACTTTTGAAAGAAGCGCTAGGTGGAGAACTGTTTGGTATTTTTCCGTAGCACTTTTCACCGTAATTGTCCTAAATTGGTCTCTCCATCCTTAAGCATACGAGAGTTTTCACAGACGAAAGCAGGCTGAGGCCCAGTAAACTTGGCATTTCCAATAGTTGGTCCTAGAGACTACAAAGAAAGTGTTCTTTTAAGTAGTGTTCCACTGTGGTTTCACCATGATTTTCAGAACCCGAGCAGGTTTCTCGCATTAGCATAAGAATCCTGCCTGGTAGTTGAGATTTCTGGGTGGGGTGTAAGTGCGGGGCTTCTGTCAGCCCTGCCTTCGATTTGTTTACCTCCAGAGTTGGTAAGTGCATATTTGCCTGAGGTGGGAAAAGTGTGGATCGTGCTTCAGATTTCATCCTGACCCTTCTGAAATCACCAGTATGCTGGTAAGTATTGGACATTTCCGTAGCGTTTTGCACCGTAATAGTCATGAGGTCGGTCTCTGCATCCTGAAGCCTATGATGCTTTTCACAGAGAACCCTCTGTTGAGGCCCAGGGAACTTGGTGTTTCCCAAACCTGGCACCGGAGCCTTGGAAGATAGGATTGTTTTCAGCATTATTTCACCATCCTTTCACCACCGTTTCAAGAACGGGAGCCCTTTTCAACCATTAACGTAAGAATCCTTCTTTGGAGATGAGATATTTTTCTGGGGTGGCAAGTGCAGGGCCTCTGTCAGTCCTGGGTTTGTTGGACTAGCGCCAGACATGAGAAGTGCGCCTTTGTGGGACAGGTGAATAGTGCGGATCCTGTTTCAGTCTAAAGACTGAAACAGGATCCGCACTTTTCACCGTTCCTTTCAGAATCGTTTGATTCATCAGCTAGGAACGGCGATTCCTTCTCCAGACCAATCGAAGGCTAGGCCAGAGTAACTGGATCTTTCCAAGAGGTGTGTGGCACAACTTTTGAAAGAACCGCTAGGTGGAGAACTATTTGGTATTTTTCCGTAGCACTTTTCACCGTAATTGTCCTAATGTTGGTCTCTGCCTCCTGAAGCATACAAGAGTTTTCACAGACGAAAGCAGGCTGAGGCCCAGGAAACGTGGCATTTCCAGTAGGTGGTCCTAGAGACTACAAGGAAAGTGTTCTTTTAAGTATTATTCCACTGTGGTTTCACCATGATTTTCAGAACTCGAGCAGGTTTCTGGCATTAGCATAAGAATCCTGCCCGGTAGTTGAGATTTCTGGGTGGGGTGTAAGTGCGGGGCTTCTGTCATCCCTGCCTTTGATTTGTTTACCTCCAGAGTTGGTAAGTGCATATTTGCCTGAGGTGGGAAAAGTGTAGATCGTGCTTCAGATTTCATCCTGACCCTCTTGAATTCACCAGTATGCCGGCAATTATTTGCCATTTCCATAGCGTTTTGCACCGTAATAGTCATGAGGTCCGTCTCTGCAACCTGAAGCCTATGACGCTTTTAGCAGAGAACCCTCTGCTGAGGCCCAGGGAACCTGGTATTTCCCATACCTGGCACCGCAGCCTTGGAAGAGAGGATTGTTTTCAGTATTATTTCACCATCGTGTCACCACCGTTTCAAGAACGGGAGCCCTTTTCAACCATTAACGTAAGAATCCTTCTTTGGAGATGAGATATTTGTCTCGGGTGGCAAGTGCAGGGCCTCTGTCAATCCTGGGTTTGTTGGAGTAGCGCCAGACATGAGAAGTGCGCCTTTGTGGGACAGGTGAATAGTGCGGATCCTGTTTCAGTCTAAAGACTGAAACAGGATCCGCACTTTTCACCGTTCCTTTCAGAATCATTTGATTCATCAGCTAGGAACGGTGATTCCTTCTCCAGACCAATCGAAGGCTAGGCCAATGTAACTCGATCTTTCCAAGAGGTGTGTGGCACAACTTTTGAAAGAAGCGCTAGGTGGAGAACTGTTTGGTATTTTCCCGTAGCACTTTTCACCGTAATTGTCCTAAATTGGTCTCTCCATCCTTAAGCATACGAGAGATTTCACAGACGAAAGCAGGCTGAGGCCCAGTAAACTTGGCATTTCCAATAGTTGGTCCTAGAGACTACAAAGAAAGTGTTCTTTTAAGTAGTGTTCCAGTGTGGTTTCACCATGATTTTCAGAACCCGAGCAGGTTTCTCGCATTAGCATAAGAATCCTGCCTGGTAGTTGAGATTTCTGGGTGGGGTGTAAGTGCGGGGCTTCTGTCAGCCCTGCCTTTGATTTGTTTACCTCCAGAGTTGGTAAGTGCATATTTGCCTGAGGTGGGAAAAGTGTGGATCGTGCTTCAGATTTCATCCTGACCCTTCTGAAATCACCAGTATGCTGGTAAGTATTGGACATTTCCATAGCGTTTTGCACCGTAATAGTCATGAGGTCGGTCTCTGCATCCTGAAGCCTATGATGCTTTTCACAGAGAACCCTCTGTTGAGGCCCAGGGAACTTGGTGTTTCCCAAACCTGGCACCGGAGCCTTGGAAGATAGGATTGTTTTCAGCATTATTTCACCATCCTTTCACCACCGTTTCAAGAACGGGAGCCCTTTACATCCGTTAGCATAAGAATCCTTCTTTGGAGATGAGATATTTTTCTGGGGTGGCAAGTGCAGGGCCTCTGTCAGTCCTGGGTTTGTTGGACTAGCGCCAGACATGAGAAGTGCGCCTTTGTGGGACAGGTGAATAGTGCGGATCCTGTTTCAGTCTAAAGACTGAAACAGGATCCGCACTTTTCACCGTTCCTTTCAGAATCATTTGATTCATCAGCTAGGAATGGCGATTCCTTCTCCAGACCAATCGAAGGCTAGGCCAGAGTAACTGGATCTTTCCAAGAGGTGTGTGGCACAACTTTTGAAAGAACCGCTAGGTGGAGAACTATTTGGTATTTTTCCGTAGCACTTTTCACCGTAATTGTCCTAATGTTGGTCTCTGCCTCCTGAAGCATACAAGAGTTTTCACAGACGAAAGCAGGCTGAGGCCCAGGAAACGTGGCATTTCCAGTAGGTGGTCCTAGAGACTACAAGGAAAGTGTTCTTTTAAGTATTATTCCACTGTGGTTTCACCATGATTTTCAGAACTCGAGCAGGTTTCTGGCATTAGCATAAGAATCCTGCCCGGTAGTTGAGATTTCTGGGTGGGGTGTAAGTGCGGGGCTTCTGTCATCCCTGCCTTTGATTTCTTTACCTCCAGAGTTGGTAAGTGCATATTTGCCTGAGGTGGGAAAAGTGTAGATCGTGCTTCAGATTTCATCCTGACCCTCTTGAATTCACCAGTATGCCGGCAATTATTTGCCATTTCCATAGCGTTTTGCACCGTAATAGTCATGAGGTCCGTCTCTGCAACCTGAAGCCTATGACGCTTTTAGCAGAGAACCCTCTGCTGAGGCCCAGGGAACCTGGTATTTCCCATACCTGGCACCGCAGCCTTGGAAGAGAGGATTGTTTTCAGTATTATTTCACCATCGTGTCACCACCGTTTCAAGAACGGGAGCCCTTTTCAACCATTAACGTAAGAATCCTTCTTTGGAGATGAGATATTTTTCTCGGGTGGCAAGTGCAGGGCCTCTGTCAATCCTGGGTTTGTTGGAGTAGCGCCAGACATGAGAAGTGCGCCTTTGTGGGACAGGTGAATAGTGCGGATCCTGTTTCAGTCTAAAGACTGAAACAGGATCCGCACTTTTCACCGTTCCTTTCAGAATCATTTGATTCATCAGCTAGGAACGGTGATTCCTTCTCCAGACCAATCGAAGGCTAGGCCAATGTAACTCGATCTTTCCAAGAGGTGTGTGGCACAACTTTTGAAAGAAGCGCTAGGTGGAGAACTGTTTGGTATTTTTCCGTAGCACTTTTCACCGTAATTGTCCTAAATTGGTCTCTCCATCCTTAAGCATACGAGAGTTTTCACAGACGAAAGCAGGCTGAGGCCCAGTAAACTTGGCATTTCCAATAGTTGGTCCTAGAGACTACAAAGAAAGTGTTCTTTTAAGTAGTGTTCCACTGTGGTTTCACCATGATTTTCAGAACCCGAGCAGGTTTCTCGCATTAGCATAAGAATCCTGCCTGGTAGTTGAGATTTCTGGGTGGGGTGTAAGTGCGGGGCTTCTGTCAGCCCTGCCTTCGATTTGTTTACCTCCAGAGTTGGTAAGTGCATATTTGCCTGAGGTGGGAAAAGTGTGGATCGTGCTTCAGATTTCATCCTGACCCTTCTGAAATCACCAGTATGCTGGTAAGTATTGGACATTTCCGTAGCGTTTTGCACCGTAATAGTCATGAGGTCGGTCTCTGCATCCTGAAGCCTATGATGCTTTTCACAGAGAACCCTCTGTTGAGGCCCAGGGAACTTGGTGTTTCCCAAACCTGGCACCGGAGCCTTGGAAGATAGGATTGTTTTCAGCATTATTTCACCATCCTTTCACCACCGTTTCAAGAACGGGAGCCCTTTTCAACCATTAACGTAAGAATCCTTCTTTGGAGATGAGATATTTTTCTGGGGTGGCAAGTGCAGGGCCTCTGTCAGTCCTGGGTTTGTTGGACTAGCGCCAGACATGAGAAGTGCGCCTTTGTGGGACAGGTGAATAGTGCGGATCCTGTTTCAGTCTAAAGACTGAAACAGGATCCGCACTTTTCACCGTTCCTTTCAGAATCGTTTGATTCATCAGCTAGGAACGGCGATTCCTTCTCCAGACCAATCGAAGGCTAGGCCAGAGTAACTGGATCTTTCCAAGAGGTGTGTGGCACAACTTTTGAAAGAACCGCTAGGTGGAGAACTATTTGGTATTTTTCCGTAGCACTTTTCACCGTAATTGTCCTAATGTTGGTCTCTGCCTCCTGAAGCATACAAGAGTTTTCACAGACGAAAGCAGGCTGAGGCCCAGGAAACGTGGCATTTCCAGTAGGTGGTCCTAGAGACTACAAGGAAAGTGTTCTTTTAAGTATTATTCCACTGTGGTTTCACCATGATTTTCAGAACTCGAGCAGGTTTCTGGCATTAGCATAAGAATCCTGCCCGGTAGTTGAGATTTCTGGGTGGGGTGTAAGTGCGGGGCTTCTGTCATCCCTGCCTTTGATTTCTTTACCTCCAGAGTTGGTAAGTGCATATTTGCCTGAGGTGGGAAAAGTGTAGATCGTGCTTCAGATTTCATCCTGACCCTCTTGAATTCACCAGTATGCCGGCAATTATTTGCCATTTCCATAGCGTTTTGCACCGTAATAGTCATGAGGTCCGTCTCTGCAACCTGAAGCCTATGACGCTTTTAGCAGAGAACCCTCTGCTGAGGCCCAGGGAACCTGGTATTTCCCATACCTGGCACCGCAGCCTTGGAAGAGAGGATTGTTTTCAGTATTATTTCACCATCGTGTCACCACCGTTTCAAGAACGGGAGCCCTTTTCAACCATTAACGTAAGAATCCTTCTTTGGAGATGAGATATTTGTCTCGGGTGGCAAGTGCAGGGCCTCTGTCAATCCTGGGTTTGTTGGAGTAGCGCCAGACATGAGAAGTGCGCCTTTGTGGGACAGGTGAATAGTGCGGATCCTGTTTCAGTCTAAAGACTGAAACAGGATCCGCACTTTTCACCGTTCCTTTCAGAATCATTTGATTCATCAGCTAGGAACGGTGATTCCTTCTCCAGACCAATCGAAGGCTAGGCCAATGTAACTCGATCTTTCCAAGAGGTGTGTGGCACAACTTTTGAAAGAAGCGCTAGGTGGAGAACTGTTTGGTATTTTCCCGTAGCACTTTTCACCGTAATTGTCCTAAATTGGTCTCTCCATCCTTAAGCATACGAGAGATTTCACAGACGAAAGCAGGCTGAGGCCCAGTAAACTTGGCATTTCCAATAGTTGGTCCTAGAGACTACAAAGAAAGTGTTCTTTTAAGTAGTGTTCCACTGTGGTTTCACCATGATTTTCAGAACCCGAGCAGGTTTCTCGCATTAGCATAAGAATCCTGCCTGGTAGTTGAGATTTCTGGGTGGGGTGTAAGTGCGGGGCTTCTGTCAGCCCTGCCTTTGATTTGTTTACCTCCAGAGTTGGTAAGTGCATATTTGCCTGAGGTGGGAAAAGTGTGGATCGTGCTTCAGATTTCATCCTGACCCTTCTGAAATCACCAGTATGCTGGTAAGTATTGGACATTTCCATAGCGTTTTGCACCGTAATAGTCATGAGGTCGGTCTCTGCATCCTGAAGCCTATGATGCTTTTCACAGAGAACCCTCTGTTGAGGCCCAGGGAACTTGGTGTTTCCCAAACCTGGCACCGGAGCCTTGGAAGATAGGATTGTTTTCAGCATTATTTCACCATCCTTTCACCACCGTTTCAAGAACGGGAGCCCTTTACATCCGTTAGCATAAGAATCCTTCTTTGGAGATGAGATATTTTTCTGGGGTGGCAAGTGCAGGGCCTCTGTCAGTCCTGGGTTTGTTGGACTAGCGCCAGACATGAGAAGTGCGCCTTTGTGGGACAGGTGAATAGTGCGGATCCTGTTTCAGTCTAAAGACTGAAACAGGATCCGCACTTTTCACCGTTCCTTTCAGAATCATTTGATTCATCAGCTAGGAATGGCGATTCCTTCTCCAGACCAATCGAAGGCTAGGCCAGAGTAACTGGATCTTTCCAAGAGGTGTGTGGCACAACTTTTGAAAGAACCGCTAGGTGGAGAACTATTTGGTATTTTTCCGTAGCACTTTTCACCGTAATTGTCCTAATGTTGGTCTCTGCCTCCTGAAGCATACAAGAGTTTTCACAGACGAAAGCAGGCTGAGGCCCAGGAAACGTGGCATTTCCAGTAGGTGGTCCTAGAGACTACAAGGAAAGTGTTCTTTTAAGTATTATTCCACTGTGGTTTCACCATGATTTTCAGAACTCGAGCAGGTTTCTGGCATTAGCATAAGAATCCTGCCCGGTAGTTGAGATTTCTGGGTGGGGTGTAAGTGCGGGGCTTCTGTCATCCCTGCCTTTGATTTCTTTACCTCCAGAGTTGGTAAGTGCATATTTGCCTGAGGTGGGAAAAGTGTAGATCGTGCTTCAGATTTCATCCTGACCCTCTTGAATTCACCAGTATGCCGGCAATTATTTGCCATTTCCATAGCGTTTTGCACCGTAATAGTCATGAGGTCCGTCTCTGCAACCTGAAGCCTATGACGCTTTTAGCAGAGAACGCTCTGCTGAGGCCCAGGGAACCTGGTATTTCCCATACCTGGCACCGCAGCCTTGGAAGAGAGGATTGTTTTCAGTATTATTTCACCATCGTGTCACCACCGTTTCAAGAACGGGAGCCCTTTTCAACCATTAACGTAAGAATCCTTCTTTGGAGATGAGATATTTGTCTCGGGTGGCAAGTGCAGGGCCTCTGTCAATCCTGGGTTTGTTGGAGTAGCGCCAGACATGAGAAGTGCGCCTTTGTGGGACAGGTGAATAGTGCGGATCCTGTTTCAGTCTAAAGACTGAAACAGGATCCGCACTTTTCACCGTTCCTTTCAGAATCATTTGATTCATCAGCTAGGAACGGTGATTCCTTCTCCAGACCAATCGAAGGCTAGGCCAATGTAACTCGATCTTTCCAAGAGGTGTGTGGCACAACTTTTGAAAGAAGCGCTAGGTGGAGAACTGTTTGGTATTTTCCCGTAGCACTTTTCACCGTAATTGTCCTAAATTGGTCTCTCCATCCTTAAGCATACGAGAGATTTCACAGACGAAAGCAGGCTGAGGCCCAGTAAACTTGGCATTTCCAATAGTTGGTCCTAGAGACTACAAAGAAAGTGTTCTTTTAAGTAGTGTTCCACTGTGGTTTCACCATGATTTTCAGAACCCGAGCAGGTTTCTCGCATTAGCATAAGAATCCTGCCTGGTAGTTGAGATTTCTGGGTGGGGTGTAAGTGCGGGGCTTCTGTCAGCCCTGCCTTTGATTTGTTTACCTCCAGAGTTGGTAAGTGCATATTTGCCTGAGGTGGGAAAAGTGTGGATCGTGCTTCAGATTTCATCCTGACCCTTCTGAAATCACCAGTATGCTGGTAAGTATTGGACATTTCCATAGCGTTTTGCACCGTAATAGTCATGAGGTCGGTCTCTGCATCCTGAAGCCTATGATGCTTTTCACAGAGAACCCTCTGTTGAGGCTCAGGGAACTTGGTGTTTCCCAAACCTGGCACCGGAGCCTTGGAAGATAGGATTGTTTTCAGCATTATTTCACCATCCTTTCACCACCGTTTCAAGAACGGGAGCCCTTTACATCCGTTAGCATAAGAATCCTTCTTTGGAGATGAGATATTTTTCTGGGGTGGCAAGTGCAGGGCCTCTGTCAGTCCTGGGTTTGTTGGACTAGCGCCAGACATGAGAAGTGCGCCTTTGTGGGACAGGTGAATAGTGCGGATCCTGTTTCAGTCTAAAGACTGAAACAGGATCCGCACTTTTCACCGTTCCTTTCAGCATCGTTTGATTCATCAGCTAGGAACGGCGATTCCTTCTCCAGTCCAATCGAAGGCTAGGCCAGAGTAACTGGATCTTTCCAAGAGGTGTGTGGCACAACTTTTGAAAGAACCGCTAGGTGGAGAACTATTTGGTATTTTTCCGTAGCACTTTTCACCGTAATTGTCCTAATGTTGGTCTCTGCCTCCTGAAGCATACAAGAGTTTTCACAGACGAAAGCAGGCTGAGGCCCACCCAGTAAACGTGGCATTTCCAGTAGGTGGTCCTAGAGACTACAAGGAAAGTGTTCTTTTAAGTATTATTCCACTGTGGTTTCACCATGATTTTCAGAACTCGAGCAGGTTTCTCGCATTAGCATAAGAATCCTGCCTGGTAGTTGAGATTTCTGGGTGGGGTGTAAGTGCGGGGCTTCTGTCATCCCTGCCTTTGATTTGTTTACCTCCAGAGTTGGTAAGTGCATATTTGCCTGAGGTGGGAAAAGTGTGGATCGTGCTTCAGATTTCATCCTGACCCTTCTGAAATCACCAGTATGCTGGTAAGTATTGGACATTTCCATAGCGTTTTGCACGGTAATAGTCATGAGGTCGGTCTCTGCATCCTGAAGCCTATGATGCTTTTCACAGAGAACCCTCTGTTGAGGCCCAGGGAACTTGGTGTTTCCCAAACCTGGCACCGGAGCCTTGGAAGATAGGATTGTTTTCAGCATTATTTCACCATCCTTTCACCACCGTTTCAAGAACGGGAGCCCTTTACATCCGTTAGCATAAGAATCCTTCTTTGGAGATGAGATATTTTTCTCGGGTGGCAAGTGCAGGGCCTCTGTCAGTCCTGGGTTTGTTGGACTAGCGCCAGACATGAGAAGTGCGCCTTTGTGGGACAGGTGAATAGTGCGGATCCTGTTTCAGTCTAAAGACTGAAACAGGATCCGCACTTTTCACCGTTCCTTTCAGAATCGTTTGATTCATCAGCTAGGAACGGTGATTCCTTCTCCAGACCAATCGAAGGCTAGGCCAATGTAACTCGATCTTTCCAAGAGGTGTGTGGCACAACTTTTGAAAGAAGCGCTAGGTGGAGAACTGTTTGGTATTTTTCCGTAGCACTTTTCACCGTAATTGTCCTAAATTGGTCTCTCCATCCTTAAGCATACGAGAGTTTTCACAGACGAAAGCAGGCTGAGGCCCAGTAAACTTGGCATTTCCAATAGTTGGTCCTAGAGACTACAAAGAAAGTGTTCTTTTAAGTAGTGTTCCACTGTGGTTTCACCATGATTTTCAGAACCCGAGCAGGTTTCTCGCATTAGCATAAGAATCCTGCCTGGTAGTTGAGATTTCTGGGTGGGGTGTAAGTGCGGGGCTTCTGTCAGCCCTGCCTTTGATTTGTTTACCTCCAGAGTTGGTAAGTGCATATTGCCTGAGGTGGGAAAAGTGTGGATTGTGCTTCAGATTTCATCCTGACCCTTCTGAAATCACCAGTATGCTGGTAAGTATTGGACATTTCCATAGCGTTTTGCACCGTAATAGTCATGAGGTCGGTCTCTGCATCCTGAAGCCTATGATGCTTTTCACAGAGAACCCTCTGTTGAGGCCCAGGGAACTTGGTGTTTCCCAAACCTGGCACCGGAGCCTTGGAAGATAGGATTGTTTTCAGCATTATTTCACCATCCTTTCACCACCGTTTCAAGAACGGGAGCCCTTTACATCCGTTAGCATAAGAATCCTTCTTTGGAGATGAGATATTTTTCTGGGGTGGCAAGTGCAGGGCCTCTGTCAGTCCTGGGTTTGTTGGACTAGCGCCAGACATGAGAAGTGCGCCTTTGTGGGACAGGTGAATAGTGCGGATCCTGTTTCAGTCTAAAGACTGAAACAGGATCCGCACTTTTCACCGTTCCTTTCAGAATCATTTGATTCATCAGCTAGGAATGGCGATTCCTTCTCCAGACCAATCGAAGGCTAGGCCAGAGTAACTGGATCTTTCCAAGAGGTGTGTGGCACAACTTTTGAAAGAACCGCTAGGTGGAGAACTATTTGGTATTTTTCCGTAGCACTTTTCACCGTAATTGTCCTAATGTTGGTCTCTGCCTCCTGAAGCATACAAGAGTTTTCACAGACGAAAGCAGGCTGAGGCCCAGGAAACGTGGCATTTCCAGTAGGGGGTCCTAGAGACTACAAGGAAAGTGTTCTTTTAAGTATTATTCCACTGTGGTTTCACCATGATTTTCAGAACTCGAGCAGGTTTCTGGCATTAGCATAAGAATCCTGCCCGGTAGTTGAGATTTCTGGGTGGGGTGTAAGTGCGGGGCTTCTGTCATCCCTGCCTTTGATTTCTTTACCTCCAGAGTTGGTAAGTGCATATTTGCCTGAGGTGGGAAAAGTGTAGATCGTGCTTCAGATTTCATCCTGACCCTCTTGAATTCACCAGTATGCCGGCAATTATTTGCCATTTCCATAGCGTTTTGCACCGTAATAGTCATGAGGTCCGTCTCTGCAACCTGAAGCCTATGACGCTTTTAGCAGAGAACGCTCTGCTGAGGCCCAGGGAACCTGGTATTTCCCATACCTGGCCCCACAGCCTTGGAAGAGAGGATTGTTTTCAGTATTATTTCACCATCGTGTCACCACCGTTTCAAGAACGGGAGCCCTTTTCAACCATTAACGTAAGAATCCTTCTTTGGAGATGAGATATTTTTCTCGGGTGGCAAGTGCAGGGCCTCTGTCAATCCTGGGTTTGTTGGAGTAGCGCCAGACATGAGAAGTGCGCCTTTGTGGGACAGGTGAATAGTGCGGATCCTGTTTCAGTCTAAAGACTGAAACAGGATCCGCACTTTTCACCGTTCCTTTCAGAATCATTTGATTCATCAGCTAGGAACGGTGATTCCTTCTCCAGACCAATCGAAGGCTAGGCCAATGTAACTCGATCTTTCCAAGAGGTGTGTGGCACAACTTTTGAAAGAAGCGCTAGGTGGAGAACTGTTTGGTATTTTCCCGTAGCACTTTTCACCGTAATTGTCCTAAATTGGTCTCTCCATCCTTAAGCATACGAGAGATTTCACAGACGAAAGCAGGCTGAGGCCCAGTAAACTTGGCATTTCCAATAGTTGGTCCTAGAGACTACAAAGAAAGTGTTCTTTTAAGTAGTGTTCCACTGTGGTTTCACCATGATTTTCAGAACCCGAGCAGGTTTCTCGCATTAGCATAAGAATCCTGCCTGGTAGTTGAGATTTCTGGGTGGGGTGTAAGTGCGGGGCTTCTGTCAGCCCTGCCTTTGATTTGTTTACCTCCAGAGTTGGTAAGTGCATATTTTCCTGAGGTGGGAAAAGTGTGGATCGTGCTTCAGATTTCATCCTGACCCTTCTGAAATCACCAGTATGCTGGTAAGTATTGGACATTTCCATAGCGTTTTGCACCGTAATAGTCATGAGGTCGGTCTCTGCATCCTGAAGCCTATGATGCTTTTCACAGAGAACCCTCTGTTGAGGCCCAGGGAACTTGGTGTTTCCCAAACCTGGCACCGGAGCCTTGGAAGATAGGATTGTTTTCAGCATTATTTCACCATCCTTTCACCACCGTTTCAAGAACGGGAGCCCTTTACATCCGTTAGCATAAGAATCCTTCTTTGGAGATGAGATATTTTTCTGGGGTGGCAAGTGCAGGGCCTCTGTCAGTCCTGGGTTTGTTGGACTAGCGCCAGACATGAGAAGTGCGCCTTTGTGGGACAGGTGAATAGTGCGGATCCTGTTTCAGTCTAAAGACTGAAACAGGATCCGCACTTTTCACCGTTCCTTTCAGCATCGTTTGATTCATCAGCTAGGAAAGGCGATTCCTTCTCCAGTCCAATCGAAGGCTAGGCCAGAGTAGCTGGATCTTTCCAAGAGGTGTGTGGCACAACTTTTGAAAGAACCGCTAGGTGGAGAACTATTTGGTATTTTTCCGTAGCACTTTTCACCGTAATTGTCCTAATGTTGGTCTCTGCCTCCTGAAGCATACAAGAGTTTTCACAGACGAAAGCAGGCTGAGGCCCACCCAGTAAACGTGGCATTTCCAGTAGGTGGTCCTAGAGACTACAAGGAAAGTGTTCTTTTAAGTATTATTCCACTGTGGTTTCACCATGATTTTCAGAACTCGAGCAGGTTTCTCGCATTAGCATAAGAATCCTGCCTGGTAGTTGAGATTTCTGGGTGGGGTGTAAGTGCGGGGCTTCTGTCAGCCCTGCCTTTGATTTGTTTACCTCCAGAGTTGGTAAGTGCATATTTGCCTGAGGTGGGAAAAGTGTGGATCGTGCTTCAGATTTCATCCTGACCCTTCTGAAATCACCAGTATGCTGGTAAGTATTGGACATTTCCATAGCGTTTTGCACCGTAATAGTCATGAGGTCGGTCTCTGCATCCTGAAGCCTATGATGCTTTTCACAGAGAACCCTCTGTTGAGGCCCAGGGAACTTGGTGTTTCCCAAACCTGGCACCGGAGCCTTGGAAGATAGGATTGTTTTCAGCATTATTTCACCATCCTTTCACCACCGTTTCAAGAACGGGAGCCCTTTACATCCGTTAGCATAAGAATCCTTCTTTGGAGATGAGATATTTTTCTGGGGTGGCAAGTGCAGGGCCTCTGTCAGTCCTGGGTTTGTTGGACTAGCGCCAGACATGAGAAGTGCGCCTTTGTGGGACAGGTGAATAGTGCGGATCCTGTTTCAGTCTAAAGACTGAAACAGGATCCGCACTTTTCACCGTTCCTTTCAGAATCATTTGATTCATCAGCTAGGAACGGCGATTCCTTCTCCAGACCAATCGAAGGCTAGGCCAATGTAACTCGATCTTTCCAAGAGGTGTGTGGCACAACTTTTGAAAGAAGCGCTAGGTGGAGAACTGTTTGGTATTTTTCCGTAGCACTTTTCACCGTAATTGTCCTAAATTGGTCTCTCCATCCTTAAGCATACGAGAGTTTTCACAGACGAAAGCAGGCTGAGGCCCAGTAAACTTGGCATTTCCAATAGTTGGTCCTAGAGACTACAAAGAAAGTGTTCTTTTAAGTAGTGTTCCACTGTGGTTTCACCATGATTTTCAGAACCCGAGCAGGTTTCTCGCATTAGCATAAGAATCCTGCCTGGTAGTTGAGATTTCTGGGTGGGGTGTAAGTGCGGGGCTTCTGTCAGCCCTGCCTTTGATTTGTTTACCTCCAGAGTTGGTAAGTGCATATTGCCTGAGGTGGGAAAAGTGTGGATTGTGCTTCAGATTTCATCCTGACCCTTCTGAAATCACCAGTATGCTGGTAAGTATTGGACATTTCCATAGCGTTTTGCACCGTAATAGTCATGAGGTCGGTCTCTGCATCCTGAAGCCTATGATGCTTTTCACAGAGAACCCTCTGTTGAGGCCCAGGGAACTTGGTGTTTCCCAAACCTGGCACCGGAGCCTTGGAAGATAGGATTGTTTTCAGCATTATTTCACCATCCTTTCACCACCGTTTCAAGAACGGGAGCCCTTTACATCCGTTAGCATAAGAATCCTTCTTTGGAGATGAGATATTTTTCTGGGGTGGCAAGTGCAGGGCCTCTGTCAGTCCTGGGTTTGTTGGACTAGCGCCAGACATGAGAAGTGCGCCTTTGTGGGACAGGTGAATAGTGCGGATCCTGTTTCAGTCTAAAGACTGAAACAGGATCCGCACTTTTCACCGTTCCTTTCAGCATCGTTTGATTCATCAGCTAGGAACGGCGATTCCTTCTCCAGACCAATCGAAGGCTAGGCCAGAGTAACTGGATCTTTCCAAGAGGTGTGTGGCACAACTTTTGAAAGAACCGCTAGGTGGAGAACTATTTGGTATTTTTCCGTAGCACTTTTCACCGTAATTGTCCTAATGTTGGTCTCTGCCTCCTGAAGCATACAAGAGTTTTCACAGACGAAAGCAGGCTGAGGCCCAGGAAACGTGGCATTTCCAGTAGGTGGTCCTAGAGACTACAAGGAAAGTGTTCTTTTAAGTATTATTCCACTGTGGTTTCACCATGATTTTCAGAACTCGAGCAGGTTTCTGGCATTAGCATAAGAATCCTGCCTGGTAGTTGAGATTTCTGGGTGGGGTGTAAGTGCGGGGCTTCTGTCATCCCTGCCTTTGATTTCTTTACCTCCAGAGTTGGTAAGTGCATATTTGCCTGAGGTGGGAAAAGTGTAGATCGTGCTTCAGATTTCATCCTGACCCTCTTGAATTCACCAGTATGCCGGCAATTATTTGCCATTTCCATAGCGTTTTGCACCGTAATAGTCATGACGTCCGTCTCTGCAACCTGAAGCCTATGACGCTTTTAGCAGAGAACCCTCTGCTGAGGCCCAGGGAACCTGGTATTTCCCATACCTGGCACCGCAGCCTTGGAAGATAGGATTGTTTTCAGTATTATTTCACCATCGTGTCACCACCGTTTCAAGAACGGGAGCCCTTTTCAACCATTAACGTAAGAATCCTTCTTTGGAGATGAGATATTTTTCTGGGGTGGCAAGTGCAGGGCCTCTGTCAATCCTGGGTTTGTTGGAGTAGCGCCAGACATGAGAAGTGCGCCTTTGTGGGACAGGTGAATAGTGCGGATCCTGTTTCAGTCTAAAGACTGAAACAGGATCCGCACTTTTCACCGTTCCTTTCAGAATCGTTTGATTCATCAGCTAGGAACGGCGATTCCTTCTCCAGACCAATCGAAGGCTAGGCCAGAGTAACTGGATCTTTCCAAGAGGTGTGTGGCACAACTTTTGAAAGAACCGCTAGGTGGAGAACTATTTGGTATTTTTCCGTAGCACTTTTCACCGTAATTGTCCTAATGTTGGTCTCTGCCTCCTGAAGCATACAAGAGTTTTCACAGACGAAAGCAGGCTGAGGCCCAGGAAACGTGGCATTTCCAGTAGGTGGTCCTAGAGACTACAAGGAAAGTGTTCTTTTAAGTATTATTCCACTGTGGTTTCACCATGATTTTCAGAACTCGAGCAGGTTTCTGGCATTAGCATAAGAATCCTGCCCGGTAGTTGAGATTTCTGGGTGGGGTGTAAGTGCGGGGCTTCTGTCATCCCTGCCTTTGATTTCTTTACCTCCAGAGTTGGTAAGTGCATATTTGCCTGAGGTGGGAAAAGTGTAGATCGTGCTTCAGATTTCATCCTGACCCTCTTGAATTCACCAGTATGCCGGCAATTATTTGCCATTTACATAGCGTTTTGCACTGTAATAGTCATGAGGTCCGTCTCTGCAACCTGAAGCCTATGACGCTTTTAGCAGAGAACCCTCTGCTGAGGCCCAGGGAACCTGGTATTTCCCATACCTGGCACCGCAGCCTTGGAAGAGAGGATTGTTTTCAGTATTATTTCACCATCGTGTCACCACCGTTTCAAGAACGGGAGCCCTTTTCAACCATTAACGTAAGAATCCTTCTTTGGAGATGAGATATTTGTCTCGGGTGGCAAGTGCAGGGCCTCTGTCAATCCTGGGTTTGTTGGAGTAGCGCCAGACATGAGAAGTGCGCCTTTGTGGGACAGGTGAATAGTGCGGATCCTGTTTCAGTCTAAAGACTGAAACAGGATCCGCACTTTTCACCGTTCCTTTCAGAATCATTTGATTCATCAGCTAGGAACGGTGATTCCTTCTCCAGACCAATCGAAGGCTAGGCCAATGTAACTCGATCTTTCCAAGAGGTGTGTGGCACAACTTTTGAAAGAAGCGCTAGGTGGAGAACTGTTTGGTATTTTCCCGTAGCACTTTTCACCGTAATTGTCCTAAATTGGTCTCTCCATCCTTAAGCATACGAGAGATTTCACAGACGAAAGCAGGCTGAGGCCCAGTAAACTTGGCATTTCCAATAGTTGGTCCTAGAGACTACAAAGAAAGTGTTCTTTTAAGTAGTGTTCCAGTGTGGTTTCACCATGATTTTCAGAACCCGAGCAGGTTTCTCGCATTAGCATAAGAATCCTGCCTGGTAGTTGAGATTTCTGGGTGGGGTGTAAGTGCGGGGCTTCTGTCAGCCCTGCCTTTGATTTGTTTACCTCCAGAGTTGGTAAGTGCATATTTGCCTGAGGTGGGAAAAGTGTGGATCGTGCTTCAGATTTCATCCTGACCCTTCTGAAATCACCAGTATGCTGGTAAGTATTGGACATTTCCATAGCGTTTTGCACGGTAATAGTCATGAGGTCGGTCTCTGCATCCTGAAGCCTATGATGCTTTTCACAGAGAACCCTCTGTTGAGGCCCAGGGAACTTGGTGTTTCCCAAACCTGGCACCGGAGCCTTGGAAGATAGGATTGTTTTCAGCATTATTTCACCATCCTTTCACCACCGTTTCAAGAACGGGAGCCCTTTACATCCGTTAGCATAAGAATCCTTCTTTGGAGATGAGATATTTTTCTGGGGTGGCAAGTGCAGGGCCTCTGTCAGTCCTGGGTTTGTTGGACTAGCGCCAGACATGAGAAGTGCGCCTTTGTGGGACAGGTGAATAGTGCGGATCCTGTTTCAGTCTAAAGACTGAAACAGGATCCACACTTTTCACCGTTCCTTTCAGAATCATTTGATTCATCAGCTAGGAATGGCGATTCCTTCTCCAGACCAATCGAAGGCTAGGCCAGAGTAACTGGATCTTTCCAAGAGGTGTGTGGCACAACTTTTGAAAGAAACGCTAGGTGGAGAACTATTTGGTATTTTTCCGTAGCACTTTTCACCGTAATTGTCCTAATGTTGGTCTCTGCCTCCTGAAGCATACAAGAGTTTTCACAGACGAAAGCAGGCTGAGGCCCAGGAAACGTGGCATTTCCAGTAGGTGGTCCTAGAGACTACAAGGAAAGTGTTCTTTTAAGTATTATTCCACTGTGGTTTCACCATGATTTTCAGAACTCGAGCAGGTTTCTGGCATTAGCATAAGAATCCTGCCCGGTAGTTGAGATTTCTGGGTGGGGTGTAAGTGCGGGGCTTCTGTCATCCCTGCCTTTGATTTCTTTACCTCCAGAGTTGGTAAGTGCATATTTGCCTGAGGTGGGAAAAGTGTAGATCGTGCTTCAGATTTCATCCTGACCCTCTTGAATTCACCAGTATGCCGGCAATTATTTGCCATTTCCATAGCGTTTTGCACCGTAATAGTCATGAGGTCCGTCTCTGCAACCTGAAGCCTATGACGCTTTTAGCAGAGAACGCTCTGCTGAGGCCCAGGGAACCTGGTATTTCCCATACCTGGCACCGCAGCCTTGGAAGAGAGGATTGTTTTCAGTATTATTTCACCATCGTGTCACCACCGTTTCAAGAACGGGAGCCCTTTTCAACCATTAACGTAAGAATCCTTCTTTGGAGATGAGATATTTGTCTCGGGTGGCAAGTGCAGGGCCTCTGTCAATCCTGGGTTTGTTGGAGTAGCGCCAGACATGAGAAGTGCGCCTTTGTGGGACAGGTGAATAGTGCGGATCCTGTTTCAGTCTAAAGACTGAAACAGGATCCGCACTTTTCACCGTTCCTTTCAGAATCATTTGATTCATCAGCTAGGAACGGTGATTCCTTCTCCAGACCAATCGAAGGCTAGGCCAATGTAACTCGATCTTTCCAAGAGGTGTGTGGCACAACTTTTGAAAGAAGCGCTAGGTGGAGAACTGTTTGGTATTTTCCCGTAGCACTTTTCACCGTAATTGTCCTAAATTGGTCTCTCCATCCTTAAGCATACGAGAGATTTCACAGACGAAAGCAGGCTGAGGCCCAGTAAACTTGGCATTTCCAATAGTTGGTCCTAGAGACTACAAAGAAAGTGTTCTTTTAAGTAGTGTT
Source organism: Lemur catta (assembly GCF_020740605.2). Lineage (NCBI taxonomy): Eukaryota > Metazoa > Chordata > Mammalia > Primates > Lemuridae > Lemur > Lemur catta. Next base: position 28,069,273 of record NC_059137.1, read on the forward strand.
CCACTGTGGTTTCACCATGATTTTCAGAACCCGAGCAGGTTTCTCGCATTAGCATAAGAATCCTGCCTGGTAGTTGAGATTTCTGGGTGGGGTGTAAGTGCGGGGCTTCTGTCAGCCCTGCCTTTGATTTGTTTACCTCCAGAGTTGGTAAGTGCATATTTGCCTGAGGTGGGAAAAGTGTGGATCGTGCTTCAGATTTCATCCTGACCCTTCTGAAATCACCAGTATGCTGGTAAGTATTGGACATTTCCATAGCGTTTTGCACCGTAATAGTCATGAGGTCGGTCTCTGCATCCTGAAGCCTATGATGCTTTTCACAGAGAACCCTCTGTTGAGGCTCAGGGAACTTGGTGTTTCCCAAACCTGGCACCGGAGCCTTGGAAGATAGGATTGTTTTCAGCATTATTTCACCATCCTTTCACCACCGTTTCAAGAACGGGAGCCCTTTACATCCGTTAGCATAAGAATCCTTCTTTGGAGATGAGATATTTTTCTGGGGTGGCAAGTGCAGGGCCTCTGTCAGTCCTGGGTTTGTTGGACTAGCGCCAGACATGAGAAGTGCGCCTTTGTGGGACAGGTGAATAGTGCGGATCCTGTTTCAGTCTAAAGACTGAAACAGGATCCGCACTTTTCACCGTTCCTTTCAGCATCGTTTGATTCATCAGCTAGGAACGGCGATTCCTTCTCCAGTCCAATCGAAGGCTAGGCCAGAGTAACTGGATCTTTCCAAGAGGTGTGTGGCACAACTTTTGAAAGAACCGCTAGGTGGAGAACTATTTGGTATTTTTCCGTAGCACTTTTCACCGTAATTGTCCTAATGTTGGTCTCTGCCTCCTGAAGCATACAAGAGTTTTCACAGACGAAAGCAGGCTGAGGCCCACCCAGTAAACGTGGCATTTCCAGTAGGTGGTCCTAGAGACTACAAGGAAAGTGTTCTTTTAAGTATTATTCCACTGTGGTTTCACCATGATTTTCAGAACTCGAGCAGGTTTCTCGCATTAGCATAAGAATCCTGCCTGGTAGTTGAGATTTCTGGGTGGGGTGTAAGTGCGGGGCTTCTGTCATCCCTGCCTTTGATTTGTTTACCTCCAGAGTTGGTAAGTGCATATTTGCCTGAGGTGGGAAAAGTGTGGATCGTGCTTCAGATTTCATCCTGACCCTTCTGAAATCACCAGTATGCTGGTAAGTATTGGACATTTCCATAGCGTTTTGCACGGTAATAGTCATGAGGTCGGTCTCTGCATCCTGAAGCCTATGATGCTTTTCACAGAGAACCCTCTGTTGAGGCCCAGGGAACTTGGTGTTTCCCAAACCTGGCACCGGAGCCTTGGAAGATAGGATTGTTTTCAGCATTATTTCACCATCCTTTCACCACCGTTTCAAGAACGGGAGCCCTTTACATCCGTTAGCATAAGAATCCTTCTTTGGAGATGAGATATTTTTCTCGGGTGGCAAGTGCAGGGCCTCTGTCAGTCCTGGGTTTGTTGGACTAGCGCCAGACATGAGAAGTGCGCCTTTGTGGGACAGGTGAATAGTGCGGATCCTGTTTCAGTCTAAAGACTGAAACAGGATCCGCACTTTTCACCGTTCCTTTCAGAATCGTTTGATTCATCAGCTAGGAACGGTGATTCCTTCTCCAGACCAATCGAAGGCTAGGCCAATGTAACTCGATCTTTCCAAGAGGTGTGTGGCACAACTTTTGAAAGAAGCGCTAGGTGGAGAACTGTTTGGTATTTTTCCGTAGCACTTTTCACCGTAATTGTCCTAAATTGGTCTCTCCATCATTAAGCATACGAGAGTTTTCACAGACGAAAGCAGGCTGAGGCCCAGTAAACTTGGCATTTCCAATAGTTGGTCCTAGAGACTACAAAGAAAGTGTTCTTTTAAGTAGTGTTCCACTGTGGTTTCACCATGATTTTCAGAACCCGAGCAGGTTTCTCGCATTAGCATAAGAATCCTGCCTGGTAGTTGAGATTTCTGGGTGGGGTGTAAGTGCGGGGCTTCTGTCAGCCCTGCCTTTGATTTGTTTACCTCCAGAGTTGGTAAGTGCATATTGCCTGAGGTGGGAAAAGTGTGGATTGTGCTTCAGATTTCATCCTGACCCTTCTGAAATCACCAGTATGCTGGTAAGTATTGGACATTTCCATAGCGTTTTGCACCGTAATAGTCATGAGGTCGGTCTCTGCATCCTGAAGCCTATGATGCTTTTCACAGAGAACCCTCTGTTGAGGCCCAGGGAACTTGGTGTTTCCCAAACCTGGCACCGGAGCCTTGGAAGATAGGATTGTTTTCAGCATTATTTCACCATCCTTTCACCACCGTTTCAAGAACGGGAGCCCTTTACATCCGTTAGCATAAGAATCCTTCTTTGGAGATGAGATATTTTTCTGGGGTGGCAAGTGCAGGGCCTCTGTCAGTCCTGGGTTTGTTGGACTAGCGCCAGACATGAGAAGTGCGCCTTTGTGGGACAGGTGAATAGTGCGGATCCTGTTTCAGTCTAAAGACTGAAACAGGATCCGCACTTTTCACCGTTCCTTTCAGAATCATTTGATTCATCAGCTAGGAATGGCGATTCCTTCTCCAGACCAATCGAAGGCTAGGCCAGAGTAACTGGATCTTTCCAAGAGGTGTGTGGCACAACTTTTGAAAGAACCGCTAGGTGGAGAACTATTTGGTATTTTTCCGTAGCACTTTTCACCGTAATTGTCCTAATGTTGGTCTCTGCCTCCTGAAGCATACAAGAGTTTTCACAGACGAAAGCAGGCTGAGGCCCAGGAAACGTGGCATTTCCAGTAGGGGGTCCTAGAGACTACAAGGAAAGTGTTCTTTTAAGTATTATTCCACTGTGGTTTCACCATGATTTTCAGAACTCGAGCAGGTTTCTGGCATTAGCATAAGAATCCTGCCCGGTAGTTGAGATTTCTGGGTGGGGTGTAAGTGCGGGGCTTCTGTCATCCCTGCCTTTGATTTCTTTACCTCCAGAGTTGGTAAGTGCATATTTGCCTGAGGTGGGAAAAGTGTAGATCGTGCTTCAGATTTCATCCTGACCCTCTTGAATTCACCAGTATGCCGGCAATTATTTGCCATTTCCATAGCGTTTTGCACCGTAATAGTCATGAGGTCCGTCTCTGCAACCTGAAGCCTATGACGCTTTTAGCAGAGAACGCTCTGCTGAGGCCCAGGGAACCTGGTATTTCCCATACCTGGCCCCGCAGCCTTGGAAGAGAGGATTGTTTTCAGTATTATTTCACCATCGTGTCACCACCGTTTCAAGAACGGGAGCCCTTTTCAACCATTAACGTAAGAATCCTTCTTTGGAGATGAGATATTTGTCTCGGGTGGCAAGTGCAGGGCCTCTGTCAATCCTGGGTTTGTTGGAGTAGCGCCAGACATGAGAAGTGCGCCTTTGTGGGACAGGTGAATAGTGCGGATCCTGTTTCAGTCTAAAGACTGAAACAGGATCCGCACTTTTCACCGTTCCTTTCAGAATCATTTGATTCATCAGCTAGGAACGGTGATTCCTTCTCCAGACCAATCGAAGGCTAGGCCAATGTAACTCGATCTTTCCAAGAGGTGTGTGGCACAACTTTTGAAAGAAGCGCTAGGTGGAGAAGTGTTTGGTATTTTTCCGTAGCACTTTTCACCGTAATTGTCCTAAATTGGTCTCTCCATCCTTAAGCATACGAGAGTTTTCACAGACGAAAGCAGGCTGAGGCCCAGTAAACTTGGCATTTCCAATAGTTGGTCCTAGAGACTACAAAGAAAGTGTTCTTTTAAGTAGTGTTCCACTGTGGTTTCACCATGATTTTCAGAACCCGAGCAGGTTTCTCGCATTAGCATAAGAATCCTGCCTGGTAGTTGAGATTTCTGGGTGGGGTGTAAGTGCGGGGCTTCTGTCAGCCCTGCCTTTGATTTGTTTACCTCCAGAGTTGGTAAGTGCATATTTGCCTGAGGTGGGAAAAGTGTGGATCGTGCTTCAGATTTCATCCTGACCCTTCTGAAATCACCAGTATGCTGGTAAGTATTGGACATTTCCATAGCGTTTTGCACCGTAATAGTCATGAGGTCGGTCTCTGCATCCTGAAGCCTATGATGCTTTTCACAGAGAACCCTCTGTTGAGGCCCAGGGAACTTGGTGTTTCCCAAACCTGGCACCGGAGCCTTGGAAGATAGGATTGTTTTCAGCATTATTTCACCATCCTTTCACCACCGTTTCAAGAACGGGAGCCCTTTACATCCGTTAGCATAAGAATCCTTCTTTGGAGATGAGATATTTTTCTGGGGTGGCAAGTGCAGGGCCTCTGTCAGTCCTGGGTTTGTTGGACTAGCGCCAGACATGAGAAGTGCGCCTTTGTGGGACAGGTGAATAGTGCGGATCCTGTTTCAGTCTAAAGACTGAAACAGGATCCGCACTTTTCACCGTTCCTTTCAGCATCGTTTGATTCATCAGCTAGGAAAGGCGATTCCTTCTCCAGTCCAATCGAAGGCTAGGCCAGAGTAACTGGATCTTTCCAAGAGGTGTGTGGCACAACTTTTGAAAGAACCGCTAGGTGGAGAACTATTTGGTATTTTTCCGTAGCACTTTTCACCGTAATTGTCCTAATGTTGGTCTCTGCCTCCTGAAGCATACAAGAGTTTTCACAGACGAAAGCAGGCTGAGGCCCACCCAGTAAACGTGGCATTTCCAGTAGGTGGTCCTAGAGACTACAAGGAAAGTGTTCTTTTAAGTATTATTCCACTGTGGTTTCACCATGATTTTCAGAACTCGAGCAGGTTTCTCGCATTAGCATAAGAATCCTGCCTGGTAGTTGAGATTTCTGGGTGGGGTGTAAGTGCGGGGCTTCTGTCAGCCCTGCCTTTGATTTGTTTACCTCCAGAGTTGGTAAGTGCATATTTGCCTGAGGTGGGAAAAGTGTGGATCGTGCTTCAGATTTCATCCTGACCCTTCTGAAATCACCAGTATGCTGGTAAGTATTGGACATTTCCATAGCGTTTTGCACGGTAATAGTCATGAGGTCGGTCTCTGCATCCTGAAGCCTATGATGCTTTTCACAGAGAACCCTCTGTTGAGGCCCAGGGAACTTGGTGTTTCCCAAACCTGGCACCGGAGCCTTGGAAGATAGGATTGTTTTCAGCATTATTTCACCATCCTTTCACCACCGTTTCAAGAACGGGAGCCCTTTACATCCGTTAGCATAAGAATCCTTCTTTGGAGATGAGATATTTTTCTCGGGTGGCAAGTGCAGGGCCTCTGTCAGTCCTGGGTTTGTTGGACTAGCGCCAGACATGAGAAGTGCGCCTTTGTGGGACAGGTGAATAGTGCGGATCCTGTTTCAGTCTAAAGACTGAAACAGGATCCGCACTTTTCACCGTTCCTTTCAGAATCATTTGATTCATCAGCTAGGAACGGCGATTCCTTCTCCAGACCAATCGAAGGCTAGGCCAATGTAACTCGATCTTTCCAAGAGGTGTGTGGCACAACTTTTGAAAGAAGCGCTAGGTGGAGAACTGTTTGGTATTTTTCCGTAGCACTTTTCACCGTAATTGTCCTAAATTGGTCTCTCCATCCTTAAGCATACGAGAGTTTTCACAGACGAAAGCAGGCTGAGGCCCAGTAAACTTGGCATTTCCAATAGTTGGTCCTAGAGACTACAAAGAAAGTGTTCTTTTAAGTAGTGTTCCACTGTGGTTTCACCATGATTTTCAGAACCCGAGCAGGTTTCTCGCATTAGCATAAGAATCCTGCCTGGTAGTTGAGATTTCTGGGTGGGGTGTAAGTGCGGGGCTTCTGTCAGCCCTGCCTTTGATTTGTTTACCTCCAGAGTTGGTAAGTGCATATTGCCTGAGGTGGGAAAAGTGTGGATTGTGCTTCAGATTTCATCCTGACCCTTCTGAAATCACCAGTATGCTGGTAAGTATTGGACATTTCCATAGCGTTTTGCACCGTAATAGTCATGAGGTCGGTCTCTGCATCCTGAAGCCTATGATGCTTTTCACAGAGAACCCTCTGTTGAGGCCCAGGGAACTTGGTGTTTCCCAAACCTGGCACCGGAGCCTTGGAAGATAGGATTGTTTTCAGCATTATTTCACCATCCTTTCACCACCGTTTCAAGAACGGGAGCCCTTTACATCCGTTAGCATAAGAATCCTTCTTTGGAGATGAGATATTTTTCTGGGGTGGCAAGTGCAGGGCCTCTGTCAGTCCTGGGTTTGTTGGACTAGCGCCAGACATGAGAAGTGCGCCTTTGTGGGACAGGTGAATAGTGCGGATCCTGTTTCAGTCTAAAGACTGAAACAGGATCCGCACTTTTCACCGTTCCTTTCAGAATCATTTGATTCATCAGCTAGGAACGGCGATTCCTTCTCCAGACCAATCGAAGGCTAGGCCAGAGTAACTGGATCTTTCCAAGAGGTGTGTGGCACAACTTTTGAAAGAACCGCTAGGTGGAGAACTATTTGGTATTTTTCCGTAGCACTTTTCACCGTAATTGTCCTAATGTTGGTCTCTGCCTCCTGAAGCATACAAGAGTTTTCACAGACGAAAGCAGGCTGAGGCCCAGGAAACGTGGCATTTCCAGTAGGTGGTCCTAGAGACTACAAGGAAAGTGTTCTTTTAAGTATTATTCCACTGTGGTTTCACCATGATTTTCAGAACTCGAGCAGGTTTCTGGCATTAGCATAAGAATCCTGCCTGGTAGTTGAGATTTCTGGGTGGGGTGTAAGTGCGGGGCTTCTGTCATCCCTGCCTTTGATTTCTTTACCTCCAGAGTTGGTAAGTGCATATTTGCCTGAGGTGGGAAAAGTGTAGATCGTGCTTCAGATTTCATCCTGACCCTCTTGAATTCACCAGTATGCCGGCAATTATTTGCCATTTCCATAGCGTTTTGCACCGTAATAGTCATGACGTCCGTCTCTGCAACCTGAAGCCTATGACGCTTTTAGCAGAGAACCCTCTGCTGAGGCCCAGGGAACCTGGTATTTCCCATACCTGGCACCGCAGCCTTGGAAGATAGGATTGTTTTCAGTATTATTTCACCATCGTGTCACCACCGTTTCAAGAACGGGAGCCCTTTTCAACCATTAACGTAAGAATCCTTCTTTGGAGATGAGATATTTTTCTGGGGTGGCAAGTGCAGGGCCTCTGTCAATCCTGGGTTTGTTGGAGTAGCGCCAGACATGAGAAGTGCGCCTTTGTGGGACAGGTGAATAGTGCGGATCCTGTTTCAGTCTAAAGACTGAAACAGGATCCGCACTTTTCACCGTTCCTTTCAGAATCGTTTGATTCATCAGCTAGGAACGGCGATTCCTTCTCCAGACCAATCGAAGGCTAGGCCAGAGTAACTGGATCTTTCCAAGAGGTGTGTGGCACAACTTTTGAAAGAACCGCTAGGTGGAGAACTATTTGGTATTTTTCCGTAGCACTTTTCACCGTAATTGTCCTAATGTTGGTCTCTGCCTCCTGAAGCATACAAGAGTTTTCACAGACGAAAGCAGGCTGAGGCCCAGGAAACGTGGCATTTCCAGTAGGTGGTCCTAGAGACTACAAGGAAAGTGTTCTTTTAAGTATTATTCCACTGTGGTTTCACCATGATTTTCAGAACTCGAGCAGGTTTCTGGCATTAGCATAAGAATCCTGCCCGGTAGTTGAGATTTCTGGGTGGGGTGTAAGTGCGGGGCTTCTGTCATCCCTGCCTTTGATTTCTTTACCTCCAGAGTTGGTAAGTGCATATTTGCCTGAGGTGGGAAAAGTGTAGATCGTGCTTCAGATTTCATCCTGACCCTCTTGAATTCACCAGTATGCCGGCAATTATTTGCCATTTCCATAGCGTTTTGCACCGTAATAGTCATGAGGTCCGTCTCTGCAACCTGAAGCCTATGACGCTTTTAGCAGAGAACCCTCTGCTGAGGCCCAGGGAACCTGGTATTTCCCATACCTGGCACCGCAGCCTTGGAAGAGAGGATTGTTTTCAGTATTATTTCACCATCGTGTCACCACCGTTTCAAGAACGGGAGCCCTTTTCAACCATTAACGTAAGAATCCTTCTTTGGAGATGAGATATTTGTCTCGGGTGGCAAGTGCAGGGCCTCTGTCAATCCTGGGTTTGTTGGAGTAGCGCCAGACATGAGAAGTGCGCCTTTGTGGGACAGGTGAATAGTGCGGATCCTGTTTCAGTCTAAAGACTGAAACAGGATCCGCACTTTTCACCGTTCCTTTCAGAATCATTTGATTCATCAGCTAGGAACGGTGATTCCTTCTCCAGACCAATCGAAGGCTAGGCCAATGTAACTCGATCTTTCCAAGAGGTGTGTGGCACAACTTTTGAAAGAAGCGCTAGGTGGAGAACTGTTTGGTATTTTCCCGTAGCACTTTTCACCGTAATTGTCCTAAATTGGTCTCTCCATCCTTAAGCATACGAGAGATTTCACAGACGAAAGCAGGCTGAGGCCCAGTAAACTTGGCATTTCCAATAGTTGGTCCTAGAGACTACAAAGAAAGTGTTCTTTTAAGTAGTGTTCCAGTGTGGTTTCACCATGATTTTCAGAACCCGAGCAGGTTTCTCGCATTAGCATAAGAATCCTGCCTGGTAGTTGAGATTTCTGGGTGGGGTGTAAGTGCGGGGCTTCTGTCAGCCCTGCCTTTGATTTGTTTACCTCCAGAGTTGGTAAGTGCATATTTGCCTGAGGTGGGAAAAGTGTGGATCGTGCTTCAGATTTCATCCTGACCCTTCTGAAATCACCAGTATGCTGGTAAGTATTGGACATTTCCATAGCGTTTTGCACGGTAATAGTCATGAGGTCGGTCTCTGCATCCTGAAGCCTATGATGCTTTTCACAGAGAACCCTCTGTTGAGGCCCAGGGAACTTGGTGTTTCCCAAACCTGGCACCGGAGCCTTGGAAGATAGGATTGTTTTCAGCATTATTTCACCATCCTTTCACCACCGTTTCAAGAACGGGAGCCCTTTACATCCGTTAGCATAAGAATCCTTCTTTGGAGATGAGATATTTTTCTGGGGTGGCAAGTGCAGGGCCTCTGTCAGTCCTGGGTTTGTTGGACTAGCGCCAGACATGAGAAGTGCGCCTTTGTGGGACAGGTGAATAGTGCGGATCCTGTTTCAGTCTAAAGACTGAAACAGGATCCGCACTTTTCACCGTTCCTTTCAGAATCATTTGATTCATCAGCTAGGAATGGCGATTCCTTCTCCAGACCAATCGAAGGCTAGGCCAGAGTAACTGGATCTTTCCAAGAGGTGTGTGGCACAACTTTTGAAAGAAACGCTAGGTGGAGAACTATTTGGTATTTTTCCGTAGCACTTTTCACCGTAATTGTCCTAATGTTGGTCTCTGCCTCCTGAAGCATACAAGAGTTTTCACAGACGAAAGCAGGCTGAGGCCCAGGAAACGTGGCATTTCCAGTAGGTGGTCCTAGAGACTACAAGGAAAGTGTTCTTTTAAGTATTATTCCACTGTGGTTTCACCATGATTTTCAGAACTCGAGCAGGTTTCTGGCATTAGCATAAGAATCCTGCCCGGTAGTTGAGATTTCTGGGTGGGGTGTAAGTGCGGGGCTTCTGTCATCCCTGCCTTTGATTTCTTTACCTCCAGAGTTGGTAAGTGCATATTTGCCTGAGGTGGGAAAAGTGTAGATCGTGCTTCAGATTTCATCCTGACCCTCTTGAATTCACCAGTATGCCGGCAATTATTTGCCATTTCCATAGCGTTTTGCACCGTAATAGTCATGAGGTCCGTCTCTGCAACCTGAAGCCTATGACGCTTTTAGCAGAGAACGCTCTGCTGAGGCCCAGGGAACCTGGTATTTCCCATACCTGGCACCGCAGCCTTGGAAGAGAGGATTGTTTTCAGTATTATTTCACCATCGTGTCACCACCGTTTCAAGAACGGGAGCCCTTTTCAACCATTAACGTAAGAATCCTTCTTTGGAGATGAGATATTTGTCTCGGGTGGCAAGTGCAGGGCCTCTGTCAATCCTGGGTTTGTTGGAGTAGCGCCAGACATGAGAAGTGCGCCTTTGTGGGACAGGTGAATAGTGCGGATCCTGTTTCAGTCTAAAGACTGAAACAGGATCCGCACTTTTCACCGTTCCTTTCAGAATCATTTGATTCATCAGCTAGGAACGGTGATTCCTTCTCCAGACCAATCGAAGGCTAGGCCAATGTAACTCGATCTTTCCAAGAGGTGTGTGGCACAACTTTTGAAAGAAGCGCTAGGTGGAGAACTGTTTGGTATTTTCCCGTAGCACTTTTCACCGTAATTGTCCTAAATTGGTCTCTCCATCCTTAAGCATACGAGAGATTTCACAGACGAAAGCAGGCTGAGGCCCAGTAAACTTGGCATTTCCAATAGTTGGTCCTAGAGACTACAAAGAAAGTGTTCTTTTAAGTAGTGTTCCACTGTGGTTTCACCATGATTTTCAGAACCCGAGCAGGTTTCTCGCATTAGCATAAGAATCCTGCCTGGTAGTTGAGATTTCTGGGTGGGGTGTAAGTGCGGGGCTTCTGTCAGCCCTGCCTTTGATTTGTTTACCTCCAGAGTTGGTAAGTGCATATTTGCCTGAGGTGGGAAAAGTGTGGATCGTGCTTCAGATTTCATCCTGACCCTTCTGAAATCACCAGTATGCTGGTAAGTATTGGACATTTCCATAGCGTTTTGCACCGTAATAGTCATGAGGTCGGTCTCTGCATCCTGAAGCCTATGATGCTTTTCACAGAGAACCCTCTGTTGAGGCTCAGGGAACTTGGTGTTTCCCAAACCTGGCACCGGAGCCTTGGAAGATAGGATTGTTTTCAGCATTATTTCACCATCCTTTCACCACCGTTTCAAGAACGGGAGCCCTTTACATCCGTTAGCATAAGAATCCTTCTTTGGAGATGAGATATTTTTCTGGGGTGGCAAGTGCAGGGCCTCTGTCAGTCCTGGGTTTGTTGGACTAGCGCCAGACATGAGAAGTGCGCCTTTGTGGGACAGGTGAATAGTGCGGATCCTGTTTCAGTCTAAAGACTGAAACAGGATCCGCACTTTTCACCGTTCCTTTCAGCATCGTTTGATTCATCAGCTAGGAACGGCGATTCCTTCTCCAGTCCAATCGAAGGCTAGGCCAGAGTAACTGGATCTTTCCAAGAGGTGTGTGGCACAACTTTTGAAAGAACCGCTAGGTGGAGAACTATTTGGTATTTTTCCGTAGCACTTTTCACCGTAATTGTCCTAATGTTGGTCTCTGCCTCCTGAAGCATACAAGAGTTTTCACAGACGAAAGCAGGCTGAGGCCCACCCAGTAAACGTGGCATTTCCAGTAGGTGGTCCTAGAGACTACAAGGAAAGTGTTCTTTTAAGTATTATTCCACTGTGGTTTCACCATGATTTTCAGAACTCGAGCAGGTTTCTCGCATTAGCATAAGAATCCTGCCTGGTAGTTGAGATTTCTGGGTGGGGTGTAAGTGCGGGGCTTCTGTCATCCCTGCCTTTGATTTGTTTACCTCCAGAGTTGGTAAGTGCATATTTGCCTGAGGTGGGAAAAGTGTGGATCGTGCTTCAGATTTCATCCTGACCCTTCTGAAATCACCAGTATGCTGGTAAGTATTGGACATTTCCATAGCGTTTTGCACGGTAATAGTCATGAGGTCGGTCTCTGCATCCTGAAGCCTATGATGCTTTTCACAGAGAACCCTCTGTTGAGGCCCAGGGAACTTGGTGTTTCCCAAACCTGGCACCGGAGCCTTGGAAGATAGGATTGTTTTCAGCATTATTTCACCATCCTTTCACCACCGTTTCAAGAACGGGAGCCCTTTACATCCGTTAGCATAAGAATCCTTCTTTGGAGATGAGATATTTTTCTCGGGTGGCAAGTGCAGGGCCTCTGTCAGTCCTGGGTTTGTTGGACTAGCGCCAGACATGAGAAGTGCGCCTTTGTGGGACAGGTGAATAGTGCGGATCCTGTTTCAGTCTAAAGACTGAAACAGGATCCGCACTTTTCACCGTTCCTTTCAGAATCGTTTGATTCATCAGCTAGGAACGGTGATTCCTTCTCCAGACCAATCGAAGGCTAGGCCAATGTAACTCGATCTTTCCAAGAGGTGTGTGGCACAACTTTTGAAAGAAGCGCTAGGTGGAGAACTGTTTGGTATTTTTCCGTAGCACTTTTCACCGTAATTGTCCTAAATTGGTCTCTCCATCCTTAAGCATACGAGAGTTTTCACAGACGAAAGCAGGCTGAGGCCCAGTAAACTTGGCATTTCCAATAGTTGGTCCTAGAGACTACAAAGAAAGTGTTCTTTTAAGTAGTGTTCCACTGTGGTTTCACCATGATTTTCAGAACCCGAGCAGGTTTCTCGCATTAGCATAAGAATCCTGCCTGGTAGTTGAGATTTCTGGGTGGGGTGTAAGTGCGGGGCTTCTGTCAGCCCTGCCTTTGATTTGTTTACCTCCAGAGTTGGTAAGTGCATATTGCCTGAGGTGGGAAAAGTGTGGATTGTGCTTCAGATTTCATCCTGACCCTTCTGAAATCACCAGTATGCTGGTAAGTATTGGACATTTCCATAGCGTTTTGCACCGTAATAGTCATGAGGTCGGTCTCTGCATCCTGAAGCCTATGATGCTTTTCACAGAGAACCCTCTGTTGAGGCCCAGGGAACTTGGTGTTTCCCAAACCTGGCACCGGAGCCTTGGAAGATAGGATTGTTTTCAGCATTATTTCACCATCCTTTCACCACCGTTTCAAGAACGGGAGCCCTTTACATCCGTTAGCATAAGAATCCTTCTTTGGAGATGAGATATTTTTCTGGGGTGGCAAGTGCAGGGCCTCTGTCAGTCCTGGGTTTGTTGGACTAGCGCCAGACATGAGAAGTGCGCCTTTGTGGGACAGGTGAATAGTGCGGATCCTGTTTCAGTCTAAAGACTGAAACAGGATCCGCACTTTTCACCGTTCCTTTCAGAATCATTTGATTCATCAGCTAGGAATGGCGATTCCTTCTCCAGACCAATCGAAGGCTAGGCCAGAGTAACTGGATCTTTCCAAGAGGTGTGTGGCACAACTTTTGAAAGAACCGCTAGGTGGAGAACTATTTGGTATTTTTCCGTAGCACTTTTCACCGTAATTGTCCTAATGTTGGTCTCTGCCTCCTGAAGCATACAAGAGTTTTCACAGACGAAAGCAGGCTGAGGCCCAGGAAACGTGGCATTTCCAGTAGGGGGTCCTAGAGACTACAAGGAAAGTGTTCTTTTAAGTATTATTCCACTGTGGTTTCACCATGATTTTCAGAACTCGAGCAGGTTTCTGGCATTAGCATAAGAATCCTGCCCGGTAGTTGAGATTTCTGGGTGGGGTGTAAGTGCGGGGCTTCTGTCATCCCTGCCTTTGATTTCTTTACCTCCAGAGTTGGTAAGTGCATATTTGCCTGAGGTGGGAAAAGTGTAGATCGTGCTTCAGATTTCATCCTGACCCTCTTGAATTCACCAGTATGCCGGCAATTATTTGCCATTTCCATAGCGTTTTGCACCGTAATAGTCATGAGGTCCGTCTCTGCAACCTGAAGCCTATGACGCTTTTAGCAGAGAACGCTCTGCTGAGGCCCAGGGAACCTGGTATTTCCCATACCTGGCCCCGCAGCCTTGGAAGAGAGGATTGTTTTCAGTATTATTTCACCATCGTGTCACCACCGTTTCAAGAACGGGAGCCCTTTTCAACCATTAACGTAAGAATCCTTCTTTGGAGATGAGATATTTGTCTCGGGTGGCAAGTGCAGGGCCTCTGTCAATCCTGGGTTTGTTGGAGTAGCGCCAGACATGAGAAGTGCGCCTTTGTGGGACAGGTGAATAGTGCGGATCCTGTTTCAGTCTAAAGACTGAAACAGGATCCGCACTTTTCACCGTTCCTTTCAGAATCATTTGATTCATCAGCTAGGAACGGTGATTCCTTCTCCAGACCAATCGAAGGCTAGGCCAATGTAACTCGATCTTTCCAAGAGGTGTGTGGCACAACTTTTGAAAGAAGCGCTAGGTGGAGAAGTGTTTGGTATTTTTCCGTAGCACTTTTCACCGTAATTGTCCTAAATTGGTCTCTCCATCCTTAAGCATACGAGAGTTTTCACAGACGAAAGCAGGCTGAGGCCCAGTAAACTTGGCATTTCCAATAGTTGGTCCTAGAGACTACAAAGAAAGTGTTCTTTTAAGTAGTGTTCCACTGTGGTTTCACCATGATTTTCAGAACCCGAGCAGGTTTCTCGCATTAGCATAAGAATCCTGCCTGGTAGTTGAGATTTCTGGGTGGGGTGTAAGTGCGGGGCTTCTGTCAGCCCTGCCTTTGATTTGTTTACCTCCAGAGTTGGTAAGTGCATATTTGCCTGAGGTGGGAAAAGTGTGGATCGTGCTTCAGATTTCATCCTGACCCTTCTGAAATCACCAGTATGCTGGTAAGTATTGGACATTTCCATAGCGTTTTGCACCGTAATAGTCATGAGGTCGGTCTCTGCATCCTGAAGCCTATGATGCTTTTCACAGAGAACCCTCTGTTGAGGCCCAGGGAACTTGGTGTTTCCCAAACCTGGCACCGGAGCCTTGGAAGATAGGATTGTTTTCAGCATTATTTCACCATCCTTTCACCACCGTTTCAAGAACGGGAGCCCTTTACATCCGTTAGCATAAGAATCCTTCTTTGGAGATGAGATATTTTTCTGGGGTGGCAAGTGCAGGGCCTCTGTCAGTCCTGGGTTTGTTGGACTAGCGCCAGACATGAGAAGTGCGCC